>NC_088833.1:3455499-4055499 GCF_904066995.2 Poecilia reticulata | reverse complement strand
TTATGGAAAATTAGTCTGGAAGAGAACTTTGGCTCTTTCTGCTCTGTGTTCACAAAACAGTCGGTTTGTTTACAACCCAGCCCAACTGCAGAAGCAGAGGCTTTTTCTTGTTTGTTGTTTTTGTATTTATTAAAACCAAATATTATATTCCATCCTTCATGTTTCTGCATTAATTAGATTGGGTTATCACACTGGATTATTGCAACACAAAAGAATGTAGAAAAGTTTAGGTTGTATTAGTTTTACAATCTGTAATCTTTCTCTGGCTTTTACCAAGTTATTTTTTAGTGTAGTTGAAGGGAACCTATTATGAAAAACTCACATTTTGAATATTTTTATACTTCAATTTTGTTTATAATGCTTTAAATGGTAAATGGACTGAACTTATATAGCACTTTATCCGATCATTTTGACCACTCAAAGCGCTTTACACTAGAGTCACATTCACCCATTCGCAAACACCCACACATTTATACACCAATACGCAGCTTGGTGGGCAATTTGGGGTTAGGTGCCTTGCCCAGGGGCACATCAACACGTGGCAGGAGGAAGCTGGAATCGAACCTACAACCTTCCGATCGCAAGACGACTACTCTACCCGCAGAGCCACAGTCAGAACACCCAGCTGTGTTTTGGCTATAAGTTTATGTTTTTCTGGTGTCGGGAAAATGAGCCATTTCAATATTTTCTGGAGTGTAACGCTGCAAATCAGCCGTTACCTAGCAACCCCAGTGAAGCCACCCCGTTACCTAGCAACCCCAGTGAAGCCCACCCCGTTACCTAGCAACCCCAGTAAAGCCCACCCTGTTACCTAGCAACCCCAGTGAAGCCCACCCTGTTACCTAGCAACCCAAGCTGAGTTCCTGCTCATTTGGTGACTGGTTTATCGCTGTATGTGCTTTACAAGTGTTTTGTTGTTGACTTTCCATCCAGAAACCACTTGCTGCCTTCTTCTTGGTTGTGCAGGAGGCTCTACTTCTGCTTTTTAAAGAAGTAAGGTTGTATAATTGCACATCAGTTTGTAGCCATTTTCATGTACAAGAGTAAACGTTGAGTTTGGGTTTGTGGCCAGAAGCACCTTATTCAGACGAGACGCCCTCAAACAGTCTAAAATCTAACTAAGAATGATTTTGTTTAAAAAAAGTAACAAACATGTTTTGTTTAGCTCAGTGATTTATCATAACCTGTTCAAGGAAACATAATTGGTGAATAAAATTTTATTTTAAATCCATTCCAATAACTCAAAATCAGTGTGTTTATATTAACATCTTAAAACTGTTCTTATCTAAAAGATGCCTTTTTTACTGACTTGTCTAAAATGTTGTAGCTTTGCCTCAAACCTGCCAAGTTTAATTGTCTTCCAATAATTATCATGCGAAACTCCTTCTGCCTTGCAGCGTACGTTCTCCCCTAACCTATTTATTCAAGGCATGTGAAATTCCATCATTTTCTTGTTAACAGAAAAGCTAATTATCTCTCTGATTACATCTTCAGCTGCATACTAAGCTGCATATCAGCGATCAGGTGCATGCATAGCTTCAAAACAGCTCGTGTTTTATTAACATCCTGCATGAAAACAGATAGAAATCATCTTTCACCTCCAGCTTCAAGAGTTTCGATGGAAACTTGATGCAGCTTACAGAGAAACTGCATAAAACCAATAAAATAAATGGTTTATTAGGTATACTTTGTATTTAGTATCAGAGTTAATCACTTCTGCACAGCAATGTATCATACCAATAATAAACAACAACCAATAAAATACAATAAGATGCTTATTATTTGCCAGTTTCACAACTAAATAAGACATAAAAAACCTGTAAATCACTGAAAATGTGTAGAAAAACACAGAAAATATTCCACACTGTCTTCATTCCTCACAAAAAATAAAACTGAAGAGAATAAAATGTTTAAAAACTAAATGCAACCTTCCTGATTCCATCTGAGGCCATGAAAGTCGAGACGGCTCATCAAGGAAAGCAAACAAAGGTTCATGCTGCTCAGAAATGCAGGAAACTTAAAATGAATCTCAAGTTTTCCTTCTTTTTTACAGCTATTTAAGTAAAATTAATCAAATTCATCAATGATCTGATATTTTTTGCTAAATCTAAACGAACATTTTGTACACAGTTGATGCAGAAAAAAATGAAAAAACTGAAACTGATAAACATTTTACAAGTCTTGATCACTAAACTGTCAACAGTTTATAATGCTGTTAGTATTCTGAACTAGAAAATAAGTAAATGTAATTCTTAACCAAACTAAATGGCATATTTCTAAATATATTGTAAAAGAATAAACAAAGCTATAGATATAAAAAATACATTTAAAAGACGAACAGTAAAAGTTTTGTTAAACTTGAAATAAGACAAAACTAACTTATAAGTAACTTTTCGTCAAGATGTAGAAATTTGTTTTAAATCAATAACTCCTTTATATTGATTTTAAAAAGTATATGTTCCACTAGCAGATTATTTCACTTTGTGCTGTTACCTAGCAACCCCAGCCAAGCCCAGCCCATCACCTAGCAACCCCAGCCCATCACCTAGCAACTCCAGCCAAGTCCAGCCCGTCACCTAGCAACCCAGTTCTCTATCCACTGGCAGATTATTTCACTTCCAACACAGGAAAAAGTTAAATAATCTGCCAGTTAAACAATATTTTCATCAACGAATTATTTACTTAAAACAAACTTTTCTGTTAATTTAGTTTTATTTCAATTGTACTGAGATATTTGTCCTAGAAACAAGACCAGAGAAGAGTTTGTCTTTTTGCAGTGAGGATATTTTGCCTGTTTTTCTCTGTCTCTTTGTGAGAATCTCGTATTTGTTGTCGGTTTTCTGAGTTTAGGTGTAAATTTTCACTCCAGCATTTTCATTATGAACTCTGCCTCTTTAGCGTCACGGATAAATGGCAACACCAACACACCGTCTACAAAAAAAAAGATCTATTTGGTCTGTTCTGCCAAGTCCCCCATCCAGCAGGAGTCCAGACATTGATCACAGCTCCACTGATTATATCTTCAGATGCATTATGCAGAAGAAGCTCCATAAATAAAAGTGATTTGGTGGACACAAATCTGCAGAGCGCTCATGTTTTATTGATATTGTGCATGCAGATGGCGTTCAGCCCTCAGACCGCTCACCACCTCAGCTCATCTCTCAGAGTGTCACCAGGACCTCAGACTCACCTCTTCAATCTCAACTTGTTTTGACAAATAATAGAAGCTGGATTGGCTGTAGCAACATGCACTGCATGTGTGAGAGGCGCCAGGCTGTCGTTCTGCAGCGTGTGATAAAACACTAAGTTCAAACAGAAACGCCGCTTTAGGAGGAAATTTTAATCTTTGTCTCTTACATAATGTAAACGTAGCATCAAATCCGTCGCAGTAAACAATAAATCAATTAATCGCATGATAAATTAAAACTGACTCATTAATTTCCACCAGCATAATTTATTGTTTTTCTGTGTTTCTACCAAAAACTGGATGATAAAAGTTTTTTTTTTGAAGGACAATTTTGTTTATAGTGACTTTATAACTGATTTGTTGTATTTAAAATGTCTTCCAGTTTCAGTGTGAAATGTTAATTCAAATTTAAAGTATTGATTTTCTAGAAGGATTTTGAAATGGTTCTTTTTCCAAACACCAAAAAACATAAAGAAAAAATTTGGGCTGTTTTTAGAAGCAGTGGAAACCAAAATGGAAGTGTAAAAATGTACAAAAGTGAATTTTGTATAATGTTCCCTTTAAACAAGTAGATGGAAATGGTTTGTTGTCTGTCTGGCCTTCATTCTGACAAACACACATCAGGTTTGGTGTTTTGTTTCGTTTTGCATCCTAATAACAGCATTAGGAAAAGTAGATTCTGTTATTTTTACAAAAACATGTTTGCTTACATTTTTCAGTGAGGGAGTTTTCCAGGGCGAAATGATGAGAACCAGCTGGAAACAAACACCAAGGACTCAGAGAGCAGTAAAATATTCTGACCAGGAAACAAACAGTACAAGGTTACATTCAGCATTTTAACTGTACCAGACCATCCATCCATCCATTTTCTTGCACCCTTTTTCCCTCAGTGGGGTCGGGAGGGTTGCTGGTGCCCATCTCCAGCCAATGTTTCGGGCGAGAGGCGGGGTCACCCTGGACAGGTCACCAGTCTGTCGCAGGGCAACACAGAGACACACAGGACACACAACCATGCACACACACACTCATACCCAGGGGCAATTTGGAGAGGCCAATTAACCTGACAGTCATGTTTTTGGACTGTGGGAGGAAACCGGAGTACCCAGAGAAAACCCACGCATACACAGGGAGAACATGCAAACTCCATGCAGAAAGACCCCAGGCCGGGAATCGAACCCAGAACCTTCTTGCTGCAAGGCAACAGCTCTACCAACTGCGCCACTGTGCAGCCCAACTATACCAGACAATCATACATATTTTGGCATGAATAAGTACATTAGAGGTGAGATTTTGTGCATTTCTGAACAGTACAAAGTTTAAAAACAAACACTTAGACAAGGTAGATCTTTGAGGAGACACACTCACATTTTCATGGCATTAAATTAAAAGTCAACAGTGAAAATGATTATCTGAGAATATTTCCCAAAGCTGTTGGCAATAACAGCGAGGCAACGCAACCTCGAAGACTTAACATCTTTTCTGACATTCAGGTCGCAAAAGAAAAAAACAAAACTTACAATCAAAACATCATTTAAAACCATTTTATATCAAAAACAGCAGAAACTGTCAGGCTAAAGGGAACCGAGACGAATTAACCCGAATGGAGGTAAAACAATAAAGGAAAAGCCTGAAAGTGACATTAACCTGAAAAACACACAAATATGAGGAACAATAAGAACAAACTATAGTTAAACAAGGAAAGAAATTAACTGTTATGGAAAGACGAAGCGCAAAAAACCCCCAAAGAAAACATAAAATATCAAAATGTCTTTGTTATTTTCTGATGGGGTAGAAAAAACACAGGAGCAGCAGATTTCTGCCAAAAGATTTGAGAAAAAAACGGAAATTTCTGAGTTTGGAAAGTTAAAATTTTGCTTGAAAAAACTCAAATTTTACATCAGTCTCAGACATATTCTATAAAAATCTTGAAAACGTATGACTTTGAAAAGTCAAAAATGTTCTTAATTTCAATTCAGATATTTTTGAGATTTGAAACTGAAAATTTCTGAAAGTTAAAAAAAAAAATTCCAAACTTTTTTTGTTTTGTTTTTTGTTAGATTAATCCCAAAATGTTTGTTTGTTGTTTTTTTTAAATCAAATTTTTGACTTTTCAAAGTCAGACATTTTCAAGATTGTTTTCTGGAAATTTTATGAAAAACGTCAGAAATTTTATCAAAATTTCTGAGTTTCACTGACATTTTATTTCTTTAATCTGCAATGGCCCTGGTGCGTCGCTGTACATTTAGTTTAGCCACAACTGCACAAAATGTAAGAAGTTACTTTAGGTTTAACTTCACCTGTCTATATGTTTCAGTAATTGATTAATTGGTTTATATAGATTAAAATAAACACATTTTTCTCTGCAGCCTGTTGACCGGAGCTCCAGCTTTAATGATTGTTATTCTATTCCTAAAACACTTTTATTTTTTTGCACCTGGACTCGTCTCTCCTCGCCTGGCGTCTCGTCTGCTGCACCTCTCCTCTTGTAGATCTCAGTGGGAAAAGGTCACAGGAGGAGTTCTGCTTCAAAGCTCTTATTCAAGCTTAATTATGCAGATTTCCTCATCTTATCTAATCGCTGACGGTCTGGAGTGGAATAATTTGAGTCACCAGAGACTTTAAAGCAATCAGCATATCAATGCATCGGCTGAGGTTTGTCACACAGTGGCTGCGTTTCCATTACTGATGTGCGCAAAACTCTGTTGATTTTCAGCTGATGCCATAAAACACAATTTAGCAAATGTGGTGTTTCTATTAAATAATAGAATCACACGCTAAAATCACACGTGAATAAAGTCATTATCAGATCCTCCAACTACTTCCTGACATCGTCTTCTTTGTCGTTTCTGCCAGTAGCAACATCTGGTTGTTGATCATGTGACTCCTGCCATGCAAAAAATTGTTTGAGGGAAATAAAAACCACCTCATCCTATCGCCAAAACTATTTCTATTTATTGGAAATTGAGAAAAAAATGTTAAAATTAGTCGTGCTTCCTTTAATTTATTTTCTAAATGTTAAATGCTTTTTTCCCCCCAAAATACGTTTTAATATTTATTACCTTTGTCATATTACAACCACAAAGTAAAATCTATAAAAAAAATCTAACCATTTGATTTGAGCAGATTTATTAAATAACAAAATAACCTGTTTTATTTACACACCACTCTTTTAGTTTACTATAAAGCTGATAAATATTTCCTGCTTATTATACACTTTGATAAATTAGAACTTTTAGGTATTCAATTTTGGTTACATCTGTTATTTTTATTTTTTGACTTCTCTTAGATTTACAACACAACAAACATGCTAAGCTAGCGCTAGCAGGAGAAATGGCTCATAGTTTATTACCAATGACAAAAAAATATCCTGCACCCACTAAAATCCAACGTTTTGTGAAGAAGGAAGTTGTGCTCAGTCTTTTTCAGAGGGTGTTGTGTTGTTTCCTTCATTAGTTCTTGGTGCAGCGCCCCCACAGGCCAGGAGGGGAACAGGTTTTTCAGAGGATTTGCTTTATTTGACACAGTGCAGCTGAAAATGGAACAAATGTTGCGATTTTGGCCCCCAATCGAACCAAATCTACCAAACTATCAGGTATGAAAACATACCAACTGAAACCTGTTTGCTTTCAGTTGAAAATAAGCGTTGTTTGTTTTTTACAGTGTGTTTTCTTCCCTTCAGGGTTACATCAACTCTTAGTTTAAATTCTAGACAGGTGGACTCTGCTGCTAAAAACTCTAACCGCATTCGGTTGCTCTGTCTTTTACACAAATCTGAATAAACTTCGGTTTTCCTTTATAAATTGGGACGATGTGATGATTTTGTGTGAAGTTTTAGGTTGAAATGCAAATTCACCCAAAATCAGAGCGTTATTTAAACCGTGACAAGCTGACAGAAAAAGAATGGTAGCCTCAATTTTGTAGAAAATAAAAAAACAACATTTCTTAGTTCAGCATCCAGAAAAAGAAAAAAAAACATCTTTCCCTGTCCTTTGTCTTTTGTATTTGACCTGAGATGACAGCAGGTTTTCTATGGAAAAATGTGAACCGACAGAAGCAGAAAATAAAAGAGAAATTCTGCTGTTGGGTTTGTGGTGTGGCTAGAGGTGAGTGCTTAGGCTCAAGATGAAACTGGGGCTTGGGGAGAAAAACAATGCACCCGTGGAAGTGTTGTGAGTAAAAGAAAGGAGTGATTGTGAGCCTGAGGCTGAGGAGCGAAGGGCAAAAGTTTAGAGTGAAAGCTTGTTGGGGAGGAGAACTGATGCTGCAGACGGGAGCTGTGTGCCGTCAGGTCCACATGTCAAGTCCTTCACATAAAACTGTAAAAATGGAGAATGTTATGACCCGGCTCGGCCAGGGGAAAGGGAAGTAACATGAAAGAAACCTAGGTGGTAAGGTTTTACAATTTAGGAGTTTATTGTTTGGGTTTTGACAAAAAATAAAAAGGTAAAAATTAACAATAATCAAAAGGTAGGGACTTGCAACAAAATTGTACTAAATAAGACAAAATCCACAAAACAATCAGGGCTGTAAACCAAATATCTTAACCAAACAAAAATGGACTTTCCATACAGGTTAAACAAAAACAAACTACAAATCTGTAGCCAAAATACAAAAATCCCCCACAGGGACAAAGCGAGTTACACAAGCTATCGAGTTTACAGCAGTCAAAAAAAAAACAAAAAAAAAAAAAACACCCAAAGTGGCAAGCTGTCTAAACAAAGAATCAGCCGCGTTTTCTCCCAGGAAGTCCTTGGTTTTTAAAGGGGAGGCCTCTTCAGGGATTGGTGGAGCTGGCAATTGATGAGCCAATCGCTGTAGGCCTCAGGGAGTGGCACAGGAAGGCAGGGCTGCATCCACTTCCATCCATCCATCCATCCATCCATTTTCTTTCACCCTTGTCCCTCAGTGGGGTCCGGAGGGGTGCTGGTGCCCATCTCCAGCTAACGTTCCGGGCGAGAGGCGGGGTCACCCTGGACAGGTCGCCAGTCTGTCGCAGGCATCCACTTCCAAGTGGAGTCAACTTGATTAGAAGCTGCTGATGGTACAAAAAAGGAAAAGAAAACATACACAAGGCCACTGGCCGTAACAGAGAACAATTTATACTGTTACACACCTTTTCATATGCATAAAATTAATATTGCTGGCATACAAACCATGATCACTTCAAATATTTGTAATAAACCAGAAAATATCTAGATGCTAAAATATGAATATACTCTTGTGTTTTATTTTTCAGCTGAAGCTTTTGTTGGTGTAAATAACAGTAAATCTTATAAAAATGCTGCACTTTATTGTTTACATGCAGAGATTTTGCACATGTGAACATTAGAGGGCAATAAGACGATTCAACTTTGGTCGATAAATGCCTGCTTCACTGTCCTGATCCGTGTTGCATAAGTTATCCCACTTTATCCACTCCCACAAAACATATACAGACATATAAAACTGTCCAAAATGTATTATATTAACATTAATAGTCTCCAGAAATATAAACCTGAACATTTAGAAAAGCCAGCATCTACTTTGAACGTTTCACTGTGAACGTCGGTCGGATCGTATTCTCTGAGTAGCAGCAGAAACGCTCCCAGTGGTGATTATCCGAATTAGTTCATTTAGGCAAAACATTGGAAATCTATGAGAGCAGAACACAACGTCGCTAACAGTGAATGTTTTGTCAGCAGAAAGGAGGATCTGGCTGAACAGAGGAGATTATTCTCTTAGACAAATGAAAACACAAAACCCAGTTGGACCAGATTTATTAAACATTTCTCTGTCAGACTCTGAGCCTGACATAAAACATCCACTTCCTGGAAAGTGACATTTCCAGGTGATTGATTGCAAACAGACGGGTTAAAAATTGCACAGGGAAAACTTATAGATGTGTATATATTATAAGGGAGAGACGGTTATATTTAAAAGATGTTTGCTGCCGTCGCTGCTGCTGATACGGCTGTTGAAGAATAACGGCTGCTGACTGTCACACGCTGCTCATCCGTCTTTTTCCAGATTATTTCCAGCATAAAGTTTAATAAAAATCAGCTTGGAGAAGTGACAACATGGCCGTTCTGGTTGTTTGTGTGGAATATTTTTATTTTTTAAATTTTTGGCTGACTAATTTATCTGTTCATTCCAAAAACTGGCTGCTATGATAATGTATTAGTGCCAATGTAGATAAAATAAAAAAAAGGGGGGCAAATTTCAACCAAAATTGTCTTGGAAAAAACAAGAAGTGTGGAAAGTCAAAAATTTGGAAATAAATCTCAAAAATCTTCCAAAAGTTGGAAGTTTTTCGACCTCTGAAAATTCAAAGTTTTTTCTGGCAACTTTCTAAGGTTAATTTAAAAATGATTATTTTTCTAGCGAATTTTAAACTTTTAAAAATCAGTACTTTCCTTGTTTCTTTCCCCTCTAAATTTCTGAGATTAATATGAAAATGTGAGTTTTTTTCTTGCACATTTTCAACATTTGGAGTTTAGAATATTCTTTTTTATCTGACATTTCTGAGATTAATCTAAAAATATCTGGGCTTTTTATAACTTTTCAAAACTCTGATTCCCTAGTTTTTTCTAGACAGTTTTGGCTGTCACCACCACCACTACTTTTTAAAAATTTAAAATAAGTATGATGGATAGTATGAGTCTTAGTGATCCAGTCTTTCTGGCTGAATATGTGACTGTAATAAGGGAAACTCGTCTGTTTTTGGAAACTTTGAGAGCTTGGTGTCATTTAGTGTGGCAGCGTTTGGCAAACAGCTTCTGAGCGGCAGGTGGTCGTGGTTTATTGGGGCGGTTATTAGCTCCCGGCGGGGGGATTTTCAAGCAGGTGGCTACCGGGCGACGCCATGGACTGCCCCTTCGCCTTCACCTCCGGTATCACCATCAGCGGATGGCAGCTCGCTTGGCGCAGGCAGGACTCCGGCATCGGGGCCAGAGGTGTCCAGCTGATCGATAAGTCTGTTGGGTGTTTGAGCATCTAAACTAACTATGATTAATGCCTCGTTGTCGGGTGGATCACAAACTGCAGATGCATGAAATTAAGTTTAATCACAGAGTTTGTACAGCTGACTTGTTCCTGCTCTGTTGTACTTTGATGGACGAGGTAAATATATCAGGTGGATGTCGAGTGAAATGCATGTTTGTCTCAGGGAAGAGAAAAATGTGCAGTTTATTCATATCCAAAGTAGAAAAAGGTGGCTGATTATTCTTCCTTGAACAGGTTAAGATGCATGTATGGGCTAAACAAAGTATGTTGACTTTTTTCTTTTTGCACAAAGTCATTAGAGAAAATGAGCTTCTCTGCCTTTTTGAGCTCCTCAGAATGAGATGCATGTTAGGGCCATTGTAGTAAAAAGGAGCAGTACGTTTCCACCAAGAAACTCAGACATTCTGAGATTAACCTCGTACATGATATTGTTTTAGACAAAACAATATTATGGGGAATTTTCTAGAGACATTTCTGAGTTTGAAATGTTGAAAATTTGCTGGAAAATGTTTAGAATAAATTTCAAAAGTTGAAAGTTTTCGACTTGAAAATTTAGACAATTTCCATAGACTCAGTTCAGAAATGTTCTTGATTTTTCTAGAAAATCTCTGTGATTAATCTTAAAATTTTTAATTTCTAGGAAATTTTCAATATTTCAAACTCAGAAATGTGAGATTAATCTAAAAAATTCAGATTCCTCTCCCCCCCCATCTACTACGGCCCTAGTATGCCGTCATAGTTTTTTTACAGGCTCTTGTCACTTCAAATGCAAATAAGCTGCTGGTCAAATGTGCTGGAAATCAGCCTGGGTTGCTAGGTAACGGGACTGGGCTCCGCTGGGGTTGCTAGGCAACAGCGCAGCACCCATGGAATATGACTTAACACTTGGGAGGTTTTTGAAACATCTCATTTACCAGACACCAAAAAAACATTAACTTATTGCCAAGAAATACAAATGTCTAGGTATTATTAATATTATTATTATTATTACTACTGTTTTAAGTGCTTCGGCTGTTTTTAGAAGCAGTTAAGACCCAAATCAAAGTACAAAAAATATGCTAAATGTTAACGTTGCACAATAGTCCCCCTATAAAATTGTCTCTTTTTTTACAGATTTGGAGATAAACTTCAGATAATTATTTCTATTTTATACGTTTCTGTTGGTTTAAGAAGTTTAAATGGAACTTGCATAACTAACATTTTGAAATAAAAATTCTCAGCTGAAGAGAGACTTGAGGAGAAATCATTTTCACTGTTGCCTCTCTTCTAACAGCTCCACCTTATAATTGCACTGCCTGATGTGAACATGATAAATACTCCTTTAAGCCACATTAAACTGCAAGATTTCATGCCGGCTGACTCAAAGTTGCATATATCACACTTAATGGAGTCATAAGATCTCATGCAATATTCATAAGGTCGTCTCACATCCAAGCAGCATTGTCAAAATACACTGAGCAGGTTTTTTACATATTGTGTTTTTCCTCTGTTGAGATTTTCTTTACTGGCTGGTTAAAATCAAAGGCTGTTTTTCCAAGTGTCTAATTTCAAGTGTACCAAGATATTTACACTAGAAAATGCTTCAACAAAAATACTTGGTAAGAGTTTGTGTTTTGCAGTGTGGTACAGTTTTTTTTTTATATGTTTGTTTCGTTTACTTTTAACTTGACATAGAGTATGCTTGTGCCTTGTTTCTTCCACATTTTTTAAAAATAAAATATTGAAAGAATTTTAATATGACATCATCTGAATGATGTCATGGTGGATCATTTTGGCCCAGGGCACCAACAGGCTAGGACCGCCCCTGTATGGCCACAAATGTGGAGCAGATTACCGTAAAACCATGTGTTTTTTTTATTTTAACTGTGGATGCTCCTTTCTTTGCTCTCCAAATTAATTTACAGAATGAATGCCCCCCTCTGCTGAAGGCAGCATAAAGTATTGCTGGATCTCACGGTTCGCTGCCTTACAAGACGAGCGGCGCATCGTTGACTGCTGTACTCAGCGTTCAAAAAGCAGCACCCTGTAGAAGAGACGCTGCAGTAAAACAGTAATTTACAGTGACAAAGAATACCCTGTTGGTTAATGTTTTGGAATAAAAGCTTCAAGGCAACGTTAGGAAATTAATCTGTGAATTTATGGACAGCTGCTGAAGTTGAAGGCCTTTTCTTTGAGGAGTTATTACATCAGGTGGCATTAGTGTCGGCCATCTGGAGCTCAATTAATCAACCGCTTGTGTTTCTGGAAACTGAACTTGGAGTGTAAAGAGAGATTTGTTTTAATTTAACTGCATGGTTAAGAGAAAATTTACACTGTGTCTGTCTTTCAGGCATGTTTTTTTATTATTATTTCTAGCCCTCATTCTGTTTTTTATCATTTGAACTATAATATACAATATTTAAAGAACATAAGCTGCAGTTTACCAATCGAATGCTGAATGAACTGTTACTCTGAGTAATTACAGCATTAATCAGAGAAACAACCAAATGAAGCCACACATTTCAGGTTTTGATTTGTAATTTAAAGCAATGTATAATTTTCCTTTCTTTTCTTAAGTATATGATAAATTGGTTAAAGGTTAAAGTCTTCTGAGTGAAAATAAATCTGAATTCAGAGAAAATAATAATTCTGAGATTGAAGTCAGAATTGTGAGGAAAAAAGTCAGATTTCTGAGAAAAAATAATCCAGATTTCTGAAAAATATTCCAGGGGAAAAAGTTTGAATTTTGACATAAAAGTCAAAATTCTGAAATTTAAGTTTGACTTCTGAGGGTAAAAAGTCAGAATTTTGAGAAAAAAAGCCTGAATTCTGGGGAAAAAGTTAGAATTTTTAGATAAAAGTCAGAATTCGGAGGGGAAAAAAGCCAGATTTTTTTTCTTTGGTCCTAATCCTCTTCCATATTGTGATGGTCCATCTCATAAATTCCCTCGCAGAGAAAGTTTAAAATGTAGAAAGGTTATGAATGGTTTGTAATTACCACAGTTTTACTGGAACTCCTCCAGTCAGCCTGGTCCATCCTGCAGTTTAAAACGCCCTTGATTCCTGAGAAAAGCACCCAGAATGTCCCCTCACCACTTATCTATAATTCAACTTGAACATCACTATTCAATTTAACCAGATAAGTTGGTTTATGAATTTGAGTCTCATGTTTAAATGTTCAAATATGACATGAGTGTCATGAAAAAAAAACATAACATGGTTTCCTCTAGATCAGACCAGTTTCCTTAAATCCACCAGGAATTTTACTGTAAGAAAAGAGGCCAAAATGTCCTAGAAACTAAATAAATACAATACATCACCAGGACAAGGAAATCACATGGGAACACAGGGGCCTTCCTTGTATTGGCTTTATTTTTAAAATTTTGTGGAGGTTTGCATAATTTAAAGTAAGAACACAGTGCTTGATTAAAAAAATCTGTCAGACATGTGCAACCATCTGTACTCACTACTGTGTTACAGTAAAGGCGCAGAGTGTATTTGGAGACAATGTCATGAAGGTCGATTATCTCAAAGGACAGAGGTAATGAGCAGAACTTTCTTTATTATAAAGATATTTCAGAGTCGCTGACTCACAAACAGCAGCAGAGAAACTAAGATTTCAACTGAATCCAGTGGTATTTTCTTGACCTTTAATATTTGTTTTTAATTAAATCAACACCACCCAACTTTAAATGTCATTCCAGTTTCCTATGAAAGTGCAGCTGCTCATGTGTTTATTGTTTATTTTAAGAAAATATTTATGTTGTTAAACATCTTTTAATTTTCTATTCTAACTGATGTTAGACATCTATGATGCTTGAGGAGTCATAATTTTGTCGACCAAACCTTTACTGATAAAATGTTTTTAAAGGTGACCTGCCATGCTTCCTTGTACAGGTTAGGACAGATCTACGGTCTATACAAAACATTTTCACTACATTTTTTGCGCAAAATCATTCTTAGATAATAAGATTTTTAATTTTTTTTTTAGCTCTTTGCAGAATGAGACGATTTAGGGTCATCTTGTCACTTTAAATCCAAATAACCTGCTGCTGGCCACGCCCCCTAACTCAATGTTTATACTGAAAATAGCCTCAAACAGATGCGCAATTACACAACCGAACATCTTTGAAAAGCAGAAGTAGAGCCTCCCACCCAACCAACATGAATGCAGCAAGTGGTTTCTGAATTCTAAGTCAACAACAAAACACTTTGTTGCCGTTGCTGCATCTCAATCAGGATGTTTTTGGAATGCCTTGTTTTCCAGACACCAAAAAGCTTTAATTTATTGCCAAAGGGTGACTGGGTGTTTTTTTTTAAAAACACTTTGGCTGTTTTTAGAAGCAGAAAGAACAAAAATGGAAGTACAAAAACCACACAAGGATTCCTAGGCTCTACTGGGGTTGCTAGGTAACGGGCTTCACTTAGTTGGGGTTTCTAGGTAGCGGGCTTTACTTAGCTGGGGTTGCTAGAAAACAAGCAGCGCCTGCTAATTTGTGACGCTACATTCTGTACATTTTTGAAAGGGTTCATTTTCCAGAAAACAGAAAACATCAACGTATTGCCATAAAACAGTGAGGTGGGTTTTTTTAAGCCCTTGGGTTGTTTTTAGAAGCAGTGGAAACTCAAACGGAACCAAAACATTAGAAATGTGAATTTTGCATATTAGCCCTTTAAATTTAAATATCTTCTACAAACACAAACACAAAAATAAAAAAAGTGTCTTCAAACCTACGTATAGAGACAATGAATGAAGCAATGATCAGTATCACACCCACAACTACAGCTATTTTCCTGGCTGGAGCTTTATCAATACACAACTTATCACTTTGTCCACCAGTCCTCTGTATGTCCTTGCACATCACAGCACTATCCTACAAGATAAGGAACAACCCCATAGCAGAGATAAACATGCTGTAAATTGGCAGATTAATTATTGACTTCTGCTGGACGCTCTGATAAGCAACACAACAGAGGAGTTTGGGGACTGCAGAGTAACTGGGAAACTCACTCTGGACAGACAAGGTTGGTTTAGTTCAGGAATGACAAACTCATTTTCATTTTGGCCTTATCAAGATCACAAATGTTCTGAAAGAGTCTGTCGTTTCTGAACGCAATGATAAAATCCATCAACTGTTAAAAATATTCATTAATAACAGTGTCTGCATCTGATGAGTACTTTGTAAAATTAAATAATATTGAACATGTTTTGAAACTGATCAGTCTGATCAGAATTTGAACGTTTACTACAAAATAACGCAGAAATTTTGAGATTAATCTCAGAAATGTTCTAGGAAAAACTAGGAAATTTATTTTTGATTTTTTTTTTATTGAAAAGTTGAAAATCTGCACAAAAACACTCAGAAACTCAGAAAATAGGTTAATCTCAAAAAGTTTCATGAAAAAGCCTGGAAATTTCTGAGTTTCAAAACTTGAACATTTTTGACTTTTGAAATTTACTAGTTTCTCCTAGAAAATGTTTTAGCTTGATCTCAAAATTTCTGACTCATTATTACACCATAATAATGGTAAAATACAGTACACCCCATCATGTAGTAGTTAACATAACATGTAGTTTTCATATTAATCTCAAAGTTTTTGAGTTTTCCCCCAAACTTTTCAACTTTTGAAACTCTAAAATTTCCTTGTTTTTTCAAGAAAATTTCTGAGATTATTCTAAAAATTTCAAGATTTTTTTGCAGAAACTTTCTTTTTTGTCTATCTACAAAATTATACATCAAAATGACAATATTATCGTTTATTGTAAGAATTTCTGAGACAATTTATCATCCAGCTAAGTTTGTTAATGTGACAGGTCTAATAATGAGCAAACTAAGTTTTTGGGGTCAATACTTATGTCACACTGCTCAATTTTGATTAATAAATAGTAACTTTTTTTTACTTTTTTATATTAAAGTGGAAAAGAATTACTTTTTAGCCCATTCTAGCATGTTTTCGTCTTCAGCTGTAGAAGCAGGTGGGCTGAACAATTACCACCTTAAAACCAGTGAAACCTGCTGTGTTGCACAATATACTCCATCATTTTCATTTTGCTGTTTAGCCACCACAGTCTAAGAAATACCCACTTATGTTGGGATGTCAGCAAAATTTGGAAAGTTAGCAAATTTTAGTGTTCAGGGAAAAAGACATCTGGCTTCCTTCTCCACATGCTCTTATTTGATCTGGCACACACAAAGGAGTTTGGTTTTACTCTCTAAGGGTGTAATTAGAGGTTGGCCTGGTTCACCTTGGAGCTATCACTACTCCTAATCACACACTGTTACCCAGTAGCAGCAAATTGCACTTTCAGATTGCAGCTGACTAACACACTAAAATGTTTTCAGACAAAACCTTAATGCACAAAAACTCTTCCTGGAACAGATTCCCAGTTTACCCAGCGGTTGGGGAAGGAACCAGTTCTGACAGCCTTGAACTAGTCGTGAGTTTTGATTCCTGATTGACCCAGTTTATGTACGGAAGAAAAATGCAGTACACCCCATCATGTAGAAGTTAACGTATGGAGTTTTCATTTTATATATATCCCTTTGTATGTATCTCTCTTCATTCTGAAGGTATTTTGTACAACTTCTCTTTACAGAATTGCTTGAGATAACATAATTATGCCCTGTTCCTCTGATATGGATGATAAATAATTCCTTAATATTGATGAAAATGTACCATTTCCACTGGCAGATTATTTCACTTATAACAAGACATTTTCTCAGTTTTATAATGACATAATCTGCCAGTGGAACTAGAACTGGGTTGCTAGGTAACGGGCTGGGCTTGGCTGGAGTTGCTAGGTAACGGGCTGGGCTTGGCTGGAGTTGCTAAGTAACGGGCTGGGCTTGGCTGGGGTTGCTAGGTAACGGCACAGTGCCCGTCAATTTTGAAATAAGTTAAACAAACTGCCGGTGGAACTAGAACTTTTTTCATCAATATTAGGGAATTATTTACCTAAAACAATCGCCTACAGTTTGCACCAATCCGATGGTTGAATAACAAATTAATTACAGTATATATTTGTCGTTGAGCTCATATATCTATTTATTCAATCATTTATCAGCAAAAAGGGGTTTTGACTTGAAAATATTGCTTATTTTGTTAATATATGGTTTTCAATTAAAAGGTGATAAATTAACTTAAATTAACTACATTTTAATTGAGTCCCATCATTAATTTTTTTTTAATTTAAATAAATAAAATATTGTTCCTCGGATGTCGCCATGTTGTTTACGGTGCAATGCATTCTGGGTAGATGACAAACGGTAGATACTATGGTGCTTGCTCTGTCCAGCCAGAGCAGTTATTTTTTGCGCAACAAGTAGCGCTCAGCCCTTTCAATAACTAGTTACATTTACTTCAGTAACCTTTTTGAAAAGATATACTTTTAAGAGTAGTTTTACTACTACTCATTTAAAAGTAATTTTATTATGAAGTGCTTGAGTAAATTTCTGGAGATTTTCTACCCACTGAATGAAAAACAAACATGTTTTAACCAAAACTTCACCAGACACAGACACACACTTGCAGTTTTTGTTAAAGTTTTATAAGTTTTTCATTGAAATAAACTGATTTGGAAACATTTTCTTTTGCCTGATTGTGTTGTTTTTTTGTTATTTATATGATTTATTGTCATTTTGGTCCTTAAAATACCCACATTTCCATTTACCTTGATATTTTGGTCCATCTGATGATGTAATTTTTAAATATAAAATGATTAATAATTTGACTCTTACTTGAGTAATTTCTTGGACTACTTTTTACTTTTACTTGAGTAAAAATATGTTGAAATAGTTCTATTTTTAATTGAGTACAGCTTTTGGGTAGTTGGCCCACCTCTACATGACTCTGAGTTGTATTTAAAGTTTGGGGTTTACAGGGTGAACAGAAACAGAGACGGGTTCTCCGGTGTTTCTGATTCCCATTTCAGACGGGATTCTCCCCGGTGGAACGTGATGAAGATGGTCTGACAGGTAATCAGGAGACCAGGAGACACCGGGAGCACAGACACCCATCCGGAGCGGTTTGTCTCCCAGCAAAGATGGCTGGACCAAATCAAGAAACAAGACTGACAGCATCACCCACTAACAACCTTTAGAGAGGGACGAGGCTGAATAAATTGGGTGGCTGGAAAGAGAGCTGAAGATCTCACCAGTGGGCCAAGTCGAGTCGGAACCAAAACCAATCTGTGTGACATCGGGTGGAAAGGCCTGAAGGGAATGAGGCCAAAATGTGGTACACTGAAAAAACACAACATTTACAAAGTTATTTTTGGTCTAGATTCCAGTGTAAATATCTTAACTTCATGTAACTTTTCAGCAAGATGTGAGAGCTTGAATTTTCCTCATGTTATTGGTAAAATAATTAAGAACTATTTTTTGTCAATATTAAATAATTATCTTGTTGAAAAGTTACTTTCACATTAGTCGTCTTATTTTAAGTGAACTGAGACATATGCACTGGAAACTAAACTAAAAATACTCAGTAATACTTTTGTGTTTTTGCAGTGTTGACAGCTTGAGTCTTACCAAGTATTTTATTGAGATTTTAGTGCAAATATCTTAGTACACTTAAAATAAGACAAAACTGTAATGTGTAAGTAACTTTTAAGTAAGACAGGAACTTGTTTTAAGTCAATAATTCCTTAATATTGATGAAAAAGTGCTGGTTCCACTGGTAAAATATTTCACTTTTAACATGAAAATATGTCTTGTAATGCTGAAAAGTAAGTTGCACATTAGCATTAGTTTTTTTATTTCAAGTGTACTCAGATATTTTTCCAATAAATGAGATTAAAACTACTTGGTAAAACTATTTTTCCCCATTTCCTCTTCTATTGCACCATTGGAGGTCATGAAGCCACACAAACTGAGCCACCCTGAGCAATTATGATGCCTAAAAATGCTGCAGGAAACAGAACTTTAATTTAGGTAAAATAAGTCAGAGGAAATGTGCTGGACATAGAAGATAACCAGTCGAGTTAGTTTTAAAAAAATCAGTATTCCTGCAGCTAACTTTATGTCTGACTCCAGAGACTCTCCACATTCCTGAAACAAAGAAGTGTTTGAGCACAATCAAGCAAAAGTTTCCCTCCTCTTACCGTTTCTATGAATCTCAATGAGAAAGTCTTGAGAAGTGAGAAGTGGTGGCCAACAGATTGCCCGAGGCGGCAAAGGACAGCAGCAGCAGCAGCAGCATGGTAAACTTTATGTATCCGCAATGTGCAGAATATTAAAGCAGTCTTTCTCAAACTGTGTTCCGCGGCCGCCCCCTGGTGGTCCGCCGGGTACTGCATGGAAACGACCGTTAATTTACCGTGACGTCAGCCCAAAGTGCGACGCTACAGCTAGCTTACCAAATAACTGTTTACAAATAATAAACACTTAAGAAGAAAAACTGAAAAAAGAAACCAACGCCAGGACTACTTATATAATCAGAGGAAGTTATACCTGCTGACAGTTTTAATGTATCGTTCACGAACGATTCGATTCTTTTGAACGACTCTACGCCGTGACGGTAGGACGGGACTCACTCAGTTTGGTGAGAACTGTTTGTTTTTTAGGACTTTACTTCCTTGTTTTGTAATTAAAATGATTAAGTTAATTTAGCTGAATTCAATGGATAACTTCTATTGATAAAAATTGGTGTTAAATATGGATAATTTAATATCCATATTAATTTATGGATATTCCATAATTTAATATGGATTAAATATCCATATGCTTTGCCTTTTATTCTGGCAAAGCAACTCAAGCCTATTTGTCTTTTATTGTGCTAATAAATTACAAATAGTCCTATTAATGAACATAACACTTGTAAAGAACATCTTGTTTTTTTATTTCCATGTGTTTGACATCATTACAAACACTTTCAGAATCTGTAAATAACTCAATATGCCCGAGTTGACATTGTTCATGGCTTTGTCATATTTACCAAAAAATAAATGAACAAAAAAAAACAACAATAGGTGAGTTAAGAGACTATTATTTTCATTTCAGATAGTATATATTAATATTTTGTGTTATTGTGGGGCAATTTCAAGTTAGGTGAATGTTTGTTAAATGAGTTCCTCAGCCTGAAAAGGTTTAAGAAACATTGCTTTACAGAGTAACTCGTGTGACACAATGATGCTACAAAATGGCTCCTGTTTTTAGAAAAGCACTCATTCTCATGCCTCAATACATTTAAAATATGTTTCATCAAAGAGAAGCCTAGCAAGAGAAATTTAAAATAATCCTCTTTTAGTTTGTTTTTCTGATGAGGAAGGAAAACAAGCATCAAAGAAATGGCAGATTGACAGTTTTCTTTCGATTGTTTGGTCAGTGGGTGTGTAATTAATCCTTCTGAGGGAACCTCTGACTGTCCTGCTAACCAGCTGTAAGATGATGATACGTGAACAGAATATGCAGCATGCATTATGCAGTTCTTGGCCGCGCAAAGCAGGAGTGCAAATCTAGAGAATGAAGCAACACTTGTGATTAAATATTTGCTGCTTTTAAAAATGGACTTCAAAATTCCTCCAGCTCTCACAGTTCGCTGGTGATGGAAGTTCATAGAAAAACCAGACCTTTGCATTTTTTATGTAGTAATCCCCTTTGGAAAAAAAAAAAAGAGGGGGGATGTGGAATAAATATCTAGCGAGAAGCAGAGTTTAATGTTTGGTTAAAAACTTAAACATTAGTTTTTGACGTGAAGTAACTGGGGAATTGTGATCAAAAGTGGTAGGTTTTGGTCAAAATTGTAAATATTTTGACTTAAAGACATCAGACCTCTAATACTAAACTTTTCATATCTAGCAAAATTGGTGTCAAACATTTGTGAAACTTAATTTGTCCCACTATAATTTTAAAGATATTAATAAATGTTACCAGAGGTCATGAAAGGTCAGCCCCTCCCCCAACCACCTTTTTCAAATCAAACAAGTTTGTTGTCAATCAACTCAACTACGTTTGTGAAGCAAAGATTTTCGTTTAAGCTGCTTTTGCTTTGATGAAACTAATGAAACTTGAGGTCAAAAGGTCAACCAACTGCCCCACTTTGACCAAATCTAACAGCAGTGCTCTGTCAACATGGCTGGGGTTCATAATTGCTGAAGCGCAACGAGGAAAATAATAGAAAGTCATGGTCCAATTATATTAAACTGTGATTGATGGCAACTATCACATGTTCCTCTGCATGGCGGGGTCTGGTAGTAAACATCTCATTTTTGTCACAGTGACTCTTATTGATAATCAAATTGAAGATCAATAAGTGAAGGTAGTTATGCTTGATTTAATGCGAGTATTTTCCAGTAGCTCTATGGCAGCATTACAACATGTGCTGCAGTAACTGCGGTATTTACATTTACCTTTTAAAAGGCAGATTTTCACATTTAAGTCATTACTCACCCGCTTTGTATGTGCAAAATGCATCCGAACAACGTTCACAGTCGCTGCCAATAAGACTTTGTGCCCTTCATTCTTCCTCTGATTGCGAAAGACTTGGGTTTTAACGTTGATTTCTTTGTTATTTCCCACTAATAACCTTACAGACCTGATGTAGGACTCGTTCTTACCCGTCGTCTTTGCCTCAGTGTTGGTTTATAATGCAAAAATGACTCAAAAAATGTCTTGGGTACTACATTGAGTTCCACTATCTGTGCCATTATAACACTGGTTGTTTGTTGGAGGTTTGTTCTACTTCCGCCCCCTTGTGGATGTCAAATGAGAAACCAGTGACAAACTTTACATTTTCAAAATCATCAATAGCCATTAAATATGTTGGTCACTGTTCCATTTTTTATGGTTCAAAAGCAGCTCTGTACTGGAGGGTTTCTTAGCTTCACTTTACTTGAAGTGCACTCTTGCATTTGACAGTGAATCCAAGTTATGACTACTATACACTCTTAATAAATACAAATTAATTCCTGCTAAAGGTCAACACTCATCCCATCTTTTGTTGGAAGGTATTAGAGATATGAAAAAATTCCTTGAGTGCAAAAAATCCAATAAAATAAGATTAGCAGAACAAAGACTTGTCATTGTGCTATAATACTCAAAGGTCAACCTAATTTTCTGACTTTGATCCCATGGTCCGGTTCCCCAGAATCTCCTTATCTTAATCAACAAGAAGAAGTTGTGGAGAGCAGCTTTTGTCTGTGGAGCCTTTTGTTGCTTTCAAATTGTTCATTTGTTGCCAACAGAAGTCTTATGCAAGGTGGAAATGTTGCCTGGACAGACTGCAGCTCATACTATTGATGTGAAAGGTTGGCAGTGTGCATGTCAGGATCTTTGCTGACCCGTTTCAAGGGACCGCAGTCGATAGGGAGTCTGATTCTTCAGGGAAAAAAGTAAAACCGATGTTCAGGAATCCACTGAAGCAGCCAAAAAGAGTTGAAAAACAAACAGTATAGCATCAAGCTTGTAAACAGAAGCCTAACAGAAACAATGCAAGCACTCTGTCAAATTGGCTCATTTATCAAAAGGCAGTGAAATGCAGACAGTCTTCTTCTTTTTTTCATGATACTGACAGTTTTTTGCTGCCTGTGTACGTTTGTGCTGAAGGTAACATATTTTGATGAAGTATCTGTCTGTAGAAAGACAAATATCAAAAGTTTCGCAAAAAACAAACTGAGCGCTAAAATAAAGTTATACTAACATATGAATAAAGTAAAAATATTACAAGAATAAAGTCGACGTATGAAAATAAAGTAATAAAATTCAGAGAAAAAAAGTCCAAATATTATGAGAATAAAGTCGTAGTATCATGGGAATAAAGTTGTAATGATATGAGAAAAAAGTTGGAATATTACGAGAAAAAAGTCATAATATTAAGAGAATAGTCGTAATATTCTGAGAATAGCCACAATATTACATGAATAAGGATGTAATAACTAGGGCTGTGTAATAATATCGATTTTGCGATATATATCGATATTTTCTTTCCTAGAAAAAAAATCAATATTCATCCACAAGTATCGTAACATCCAACTGTCACCTTGCTCACTCACTGCTTGCTTTGCCGGGAGAGTGATTCGGTCATCAGGCTTAGAGTGATTCCTTCAGATGTTAAGTGTCAAGGTTAAAAATTTATTATTTACTTTACAAATGCATGTAAGCTACAGTTTGTACTGTTTCAATTAAAGGAAACATGTTTTCTCACCACTTCTTTGATTCATTTTGTCCAGCTGTCGACTTTAAGTCCATGTCCAACCAGAGCCAGGTATTGTGTAGTTGGTGCTTTTAATCAGTTTTCAGTTAAATTAATTCAATCCAATTCTATAACAGTCACAAAATGTCACCAAAATCACTCTGTCCCTCTAAAATATTTCAGAAAATCGCAAAAGTGTATTGAATTGTGTCGTTTGCTGAATATCGCAATACATCTCGTATCGTGAGCAGAATATCGTGTATCGTATCGTGAGATTATTGTATCACTACAGCCCTAGTAATAACATGTCATGTTATGAGATTGTTGTAATATTACAATTTTTATTCTTAAAATATTATGACTGCTCATAATTTTATGACTATTCCTGTCATTTTATTACCTTATTATTATACAATGATCTTTTATAACAGATGCTGCTGAATAAACAAGTCACCAAGAGTTGGAAAGTTTCCTGAAATATTTAACTCTGCTGTGCTCAGAAAACATAAATCTAAAATTTCACCAACAGAAAAAGACGAAAATATGCGACATTAACTCGCTGCCTGCTTGTGAAGTTATGAGCTGTTTTTCAGGTAAAGTGATGCAACAGCAGAGCAAAGGTGTAACTGTGAGATCTATGAGGTTTCCATAAAAACAAAGCTGAAAAATGAGCAAACCACATTCTGCATAAGATTAGGAGGAAAATAACTTCCATTTTGTTCATTCCTCATTCTGTAATTGGACAGATGTTTTAGTTCCCAGCTTCACAGCTCAGTGAGATGGAAATCCCAAAAGCCTCAATTATATTTGAGGGAAACTGTGATCAATATTCATACCCTAAAGAGACTTTTTAAAAATTATGATTTAAAAGTTTTATTAGCTGGTTATTTACGATAACGTATTATTTGCATTGTAGATGGAAAAAAGGAGTAAATTTAGGCCAAAAATCTCAAGACATTTTCCAGAAAAAAACAAAAACATTTCAGGAACATTTGAAGCTCCAGAGCTCCAAAAGTGGCTAAACCGTCTGCAGCGACTCAACGTCTCTGGAGTTATTGTCAGAGTCGGAGATGCATGGTAAATCTGTTTGGTGATATTTGCAGTTTGAGTGGCATCCATATTGCAGATAGCCGGATATTTCCAGGTGAGTGGGAGAGAAAGAAACAAGAAAGCTTGGAAAAAATTATCACTTTATGTTGCAGCTAATATTTTTGTAAGTAGGTTTGTCCTAATTAATTTATTCTTGAATTGTGGTTGGGAGGAGGGGGTTGGGGGCACATAAAATCGGTCCAGAGGCCATAAGTGGCCCGCAGACCCCACTTTGAGCATCCTTTATTTAAACAGGCAAAAGTGGCCTTATGAATTCAAAATATCTTTTCTGTGCAAAAATAAACACTGTAGAAAAATCGCTAGTTCACAACTTCTTACAAATTGTTCAGCTTAAGCTGATTTAATAATAGAAATGTTCCTGTTATAATTAACTATAAATGTAATGTGATCCATGGTAACCTGCTGCTGTAGCTGATTCTTTTATTGCTGCTGTAGACTGTAAGTTAAAATAGAAAGGATCCTGCTCACTGACTTCAAAGCCAAGGCTTTGCACTTTAACATCATTATTTTATTTCATATTGAATGTTCAGAAGCATAGCCTGAAGAAAGAAAATATGTATAAAAAGGCTCCGGTCTCCACTCCAGTTTCTTTTTATTATAATAATCTGCTGATAAGGTGCAGCCCATGAGAACTTCTGTTCCAGCCGAATGCCGTTTTCCTATAAAATCAATATGAAAGAAATCTGAAAAGACGGAGATAAACAAACACGTTCTCAGTAGTTTGTTAGAAAAGACTGCAGCTGTTTATTTCTGGACTCAACGTTTTTGTTTTATTCAGAGCAGATTTTGAATCAACTAAGTGCTGATTTTGTTGAATTAGTAATTTTATGCATAAAGTATTCAAGTTTGAGATGGTTTCATCTGCATCAAAAAAAATATCCTACTGATATAAACAGACTTTTTATGCTAAAATGAAAAAAATCTTTCCTACGAATTTCTCAAGATAACGAGTTAATTTCCCAATGGTTTTCTCAACATGTTTTCTAGAGCTTAATTAGTTATCTCGAGAAATTAAGGGGAATTAAATTGTTATCACAAGAAAACCATTGGAAGAAAGTATATGCGTGAAAGAAGTTAATTAATCTCGATAATCACTAGGAAGTCAACTTATCTTGAGAAAACCATCGGGAAAAGTACAAGCGGAAAACAAGAAATGAACATGTTGCGTCTTCAAAACCTGCAGGAAATTTATCTAAAAAAATCTAATCAGGAAGTAAACTCGTTATGTGGAAAAAATCATCAGGAGAAAATATATGCGGAAAATCTTCAGGAAATTCTCGAGAAAACCATCAGTAAAAATTTATGCGGAAAACGTCCGCTCTCGCCTTCCCAGAACTCACCTGGAACTTTTTAAGTTCCTTCAACTTAAAAACCTCAAGTTCAAAATATATACTTTTTTTTTCTTATTTTTAGCATTACCAGAGCTCCATACACTATCCTTTTTTTTTTTTTTTTTTTTTTAATGAAGGTTCCTCGTTCCTCACATCTGTCCTGCAGCCTTTGGGCATAAACTGAAATGCTTTTTATCAGCTTTTAGCCGAGAGTCTGGCGTTTCCGTGGAAACCAGATTTGTTTATGTTTAACTGATTGGAGGCGCTGGAATGAGTGCAGGGGAAAAAGTTAAGTTCATTCTCTATAAAGGAGAACGTTATGAGTGTTTGAAATTCTAGATGGGATTTAATGCTTACAATTACTGCACTTATTTCATTGTTGTGTAATATCTAGTTATAAATCTGGACAGCACAAATTAAAGTCTGATGGAAAAAGTCAATCTGTGTTTACTACAAAGATATAGCCTGGCGGTAATGATCACACACCAGAAAACAATTGTTCCTCTTTTCTCTATCTAAAATTAAATCTTTTAATTACACCGGTGTGAGCGTGTGTGTACCTTTACGCTCCAACAGTCACATAACGTCACCAACATTTCATCTGCAGGGAAAATTAGCAAAGTGACAATTTATTTTCATTCCATCCCATCTGAAGAACAAGGTGTATATAACTACTAAAGCCAATTTTTGCTTCTGGTTAAAAGCACCAAACAAAAAATGTGATAGAAACAAAAAAGTTATTGCAGAACTTTGTGAGTATTTTTCCACATAAACCAATAAAAATTACTTTGAGCATCGGAGAAAGACACGACCTGTTTTTTAGACCAACTCGATTGAATCAATCAACAAATAAAATCCAGTCATAATTTTTAGAAATGTTCAGGATTTGAAGTTTTATTTTGATACTGACTGGCGGCATCAGCGCCTCTGGTGGGGTGTCCAAAGTGGGGTCCATGGGCCATTTGTGGCCCACATAAATGTTTTTTTTTCCTGCCACCTGTTACCATGACTCGTCAATATTAGAAATTTGATTGATGCATAAAATACAGTCACTAAAATCTGATGCTATTCCATTTTTGTTTGTTAAGAATGAAGTTGTGCGCAGTGTCTTCTTCAGAGGTTTTTGTGTTGTTTCCTTCAGTGAGTATTGGTGCAGCGCCCCCACAGGCCAGGAACGGAACAGGATTTTCAAAGGGTTTGGTTCATTTGATTCAGTGCAGTGTGAAAGTGAACCCAGTGGCGTGCGGTGAGGTTCATAGCTGGTGAGGCACCGGCTTAATTATAATCGGATTTACAAATCTAGACCCCCTGTATGTTATTGTTTACATAAGGAAATTTCGCGCATGTGTATAATGCTGGAGGGCAAAAAGACTATTCTTTAACACGTGATGCTTAGCCGCCGCCGCAGAATAATTCCGTTATCTCAATCAAACTTAGACATGTAGATATTATTAACTTCGTGCTTAACAGCAAAGGGAGAAACCGTTAAAGTACAACTCAAAACCACGTCTTTCTCGCTCTCAGCGCAGCTACTGTATGGCTAGCTCGCTGTTACCGTCTCTTACTCTGCAGTTGTAGAGTCACAATGTCTGGGATCATGAGCGCCCCCTGCCATGAGGCAGGAGAACTGCCTGCCTCACCTCGAATCTGTTCTCTGCCGTTTCTGATCGCTCCTCAGCAGACGAAACACGTTACACACACAGTTGGTGACAATAAAAACACAGTACATTAAATACATAAGCTAAATTATGGAAAATCTGTTCATACATTAAATGTTTTTAACCATTTTATTGTCGACGTACAGACAGGTGGAGCATGCTCTCATAGAGTGGCAGCCAGTGCAGTTAGCGAGAGGTTGCGCAATCCCAGGTGAGGCTCAGCTGCTGCTGCCTCACCTGCTTCACTTCTGAGCATTTGAATGGGAAAATACGAAAATTCAGTGATTTTTGAAGAAAAAAAAATCAGATTTGGTTAAGTTAGATGAAAAAATAGGTACTTTATAGTACAAACCACAGGGTGAAAATATCTTTATAAATGATTATATTATTTTCCATGATGACAGGTGAGGCCTCACCTGACCGCACGTCACTGAGTGAACCCCAGCAGCTGAAAATGTAGCAAATGTTGCAATTTTGGTCCCCAGTCGAACCCAGTCTACCAGACTATCAGGTGTTAAAACACCATAAAAATTCTCTTTTCAGGTGGGTTGTGCTGTTTGGTTTTTTGTGATTTCTGGTGAAATAATAGCTTGTTTTGCTCGGGCCTTTTAGCACGGATCAGCTGTGATGTCGGCGTGCTGGAAGCAGATGGCTGGTGCTACCTGCAGTCAAATCCCTCCCATCCAAGTCTCTCTGGGTAAATTCAGCATAAGCTTAATTAAGGATTTGATAACCACAGAGGCGCTCAGAGATGGGCACTAATTCCAAATTTAAGACAAGCTTACTAGTAAAACCTTATGGAGGTGGTACTTATGACATGTTGCTGCTTTATACTTTCTTGTTAAACTCTGAACATGTCTGACTGGAGCTTTACAGAAAGGCAGAAGTTTTAGAGCAAAGCGCTGAATAAAGCAGATGTTTATTGGAGGCTTTGCTTCCTCTGAAGCTTCACATTACAAGGAGCAGCTGCTTCTTTAATGACATAGGAGTCTATAAGAAATGCAAATGTGGCTGAATGAAGCTGTGATAATGGATCTCTGTAGTATTCATAGTCCAAAAACACCACTGAGGGATTTCTGGGAGTCTTCACGGATCGGTTTTCTAAGGTGACCCTGCCAAAAACTTTGAGAACAAACTCCAAATTTCCACAAAAAATTTCATCAGATGATTTTCTGCTTGTTGTTTTTTAATATGTTTTGCAAAACAGCATCAAAAATGATGAACTGCAACTGTTGACATCGATATGTGATGCAATATTTTGATGAATGGTTTCATTTACCCATGATGCTCTGCATTTTAGTCCACTTCCTGTTTTTGTAGCGGTCTCCGCTCCACTTTGCGTTCACATTCGAACCGCACCAGAGTTCACGTCAACCGAACCAAGACCCAGGATCGTAGGTGGACCACGGTTTGCTTATTTTTGGTTCAATTACGGATTCACACCTCAGAAAACAAACCGGACTTTATAGGCAAACGAACAGGAGTTGGATTGAAACGGACTAAATATGTTTACAGAATCCAAAAAAGGCAATTTGCTGTAGAAAACAAAATATTCAAAGGAGTAATTTAGGCAAAACACCTTTGTCTGTAAATATGTTTTAGCCAAAACTCCTCAATTGGGATAGTTTTAGCTTCACCCTGCTCAGATTTGCAAAAGGAATCTACAGTATTTCATTTTAGGCAGTAAAATCCGTATTATTTATGTATTTGCACTTTTTTTGTATTTCTATTATTGTAAAAAATAAAAGTCATAAGTGGCTAAATGATAAGTCAGCAGAATGTGGCATTTTTTTATCAGATTAATCTATTAATTAACCTCATGAAAGCGCTGCTAAATACGCTAATTGCGGAGAAACAACTTAATGTTACAGGTAAACCTTTTATCCTCTGTCATCGGTGGCAAAGCTAAGTAGCCTTAGCATTAATGAGCTGATTGACAGCGATTAGACCCGCCTCCTGGCTCTGATTGGTTGCTTCTAGTTAACTCTGAGACATGGCAGACAAGCTCAATTTTTTCACAGATTATCTAATACCATTGTGTGTTTTTGCAGTGTATTCGGTATCTATGGAAACGCCAGACTCATGGTTAGAAGTTTTTTTTTTATTTATTGAAAAAGAGTATTTGAGTTTAAGGGCAATGACGTCTGTGAATAGGAACCTTCATTAAAAAGACCTAGTATGGAGCTCTAGCAGTGCCAAAAAAAAGTATAAATAAAGTCAGTTTCATTTTTCTGTTTAAGTAAAATGTGTCTACATTTGTTGTAGGCACATTTTTCTGACTTTGGAAAAGTAAGATTTTGGGTTTCTGCAGTAAAAGAGTGACAAACACAGAGAGTTGAACCAAAACACAATGGAAATAGAAGACTAACACGAAGAAAATAACTTAAATACTCCATAGATAAACAAAACAAAAACACAAACAATCACACCAAAGAGAAATTTAATATCTGCAAATTGAGACGATGTAAACTCCATTCAAAATCTCCATTTCAACAGTTTTTACTGTATGTTTTGTCTATTTCTACTTTTCCAAGGACAACAAAAGCAACAAAAAAAATCAGTAGCCTCATACAGTTCCGTTAGGATTTATCCGATTCTCATTTTTTGCTTGAAAAGTCTGTCCTGCAGCGTTAAATGAGCCCCATCGGTTGGACAGCTGTGCCTTGATCGGCTGACGTCAAACACAGCAAGCAGGAACAGATGCGCAACAATTTGCCAGGAAGCCGCCATAAAGTTGAGCGGGACGGAGATGATGGCACATAATTAGGATTCCCGACAGGTTTGGGTCAGAGAGGTTGTTATTTGGCACATTTCATGGTGCAAATCTTTATTTTCATTTTCCTGCCAGTTAACTGAGGACTGCAGGTGGCTGTGTGTGTGTGTGTGTGTGTGTGTGTGTGTGTGTGTGTGTGTGTGTGTGTGTGTGTGTGTGTGTGTGTGTGTGTGTGTGTGTGTGTGTGTGTGTTTGTAATACCTTGTGGGGACTCTTTCCCTGACACATACTATGTTGTGGGGACCAATTGCTCCTTGTGGGAACTGAAGTCTGGTCCACACAAGGGGAAACCCTGTTTTTGGGTCAGGGGTCAGGTTTAGGGCTAAGGTATTGATTGAGTTTTGGTTAGGATTAGGATTAGGTATGTGATGGTTAGGGTTAGGAAAAGGGTATAGGTAAGGTTTAGGCTGTAGAAATGAACGGAAGTCAATGGAAAGTCCCCACAAAGATAGCCACGCAAACGTGTGTGTGTGTGTGTGTGTGTGTGTGTGTGTGTGTGTGTGTGTGTGTGTGTGTGTGTGATGACGATGGAGAATGTTTGAAAAGACAGACTAATAAAACCTTTAGCACATTTATTTAAATTTAAATCTTTGCCTGAACTGACTAATTTCTCTCGTTTTCATTTATGCGTTGCATTGTTTACACAAACTCCTCTCTGTTGACAATTCATCCACTGCCAGCTTCGAGACGGCATTAAGAATACAAGCAAATAAAATGCCTCTGTTAAGTCTAATTCCTGGCTGCAAATAAATGATGTTTAGATTTATTTCTACACTGCCAAAACTCAAACTCTTACCAAGTATTTTTGGTGTTGTGCAAATACCTTATAATAACACTTGAAATAAGACCAAACTAACTCACAAGTAACTTTTTAGAAAGATATATAGGAGCTCTGTTTAAGTTAATAATTCATTAATATTGTTAAAAAAACTGCTAGTCCTATTGGCAGATTATTTCACTTATAACAAGACAATTTTCCCATGTCATCAGTGAAATAACCTGCAAGAAGAACTAGTACTTTATCATCAATATTATGGAATTAATGACCTAAAACAAGCTCCTATATCTTGCTGAAAAGTTGCTACTTATATGTTAGTTTGGTTATATTTCAAGTGTATCAGTATATCTGCAGTAGAAACTAAACTAAACATAATTAAGATTGTGGTGAATTAGTGTTATTTACAGTCTAATTTACATTTTAATCCATGTGTGATGTTTCCTTGGAGGTTATATAATCACGGAGTTCACTGAGTTCATGTGTGTGGGTGTCTTAGATGTTTTGTTTGGTGTGTGAGGGCTGGAAAAGCTGGAGGTAGCTGGTAAAGGAGCAGGTCTGCGATACGACATGACTTCTTTTCTGAGCTTCATTCACATGTCGGCTGTTCAAATGAAAAGTTTCCCTTTCGTCCATGAAAATGCTGCTTCCGTCGGCAGAAAGAGTCAGCTCAGGGATGAACTCTGTGACTGTTACTGTATTTTTCCATTGCAGTAAGGTACATATTCTTGTAAAAGATCAGCAAAAGTTGATTTAGGTTTTAAATGGGACCTATTGTGCTAAATTCACATTTTGTATGTTTTAGTATTTCTATTTGGGTTTCTACAGCTTCTAAAAACAACCAGGCATTTTTTTGGCAATAAGTTCATGTTTTGTTTTTTGGGGGGGGGGGGGGGGGGTTAAAAATCTTCCGCAATGTAACATCACAAATTAGCAGGCACTGACCTTTCACCTAGTAATCCCAGCAAACCCTGGCTTGTAACCTAGCAACCCCAGCAGAGTTCCAAGAGGTTTCCTAGCAACCCCTGCAGAGTTCCACCCATCTCCTAGCAACCCAAGAGGAGTTCCAAGAGGTTTCCTAGCAACCCCTGCAGAGTTCCACCCATCTCCTAGCAACCCAAGAGGAGTTCCAAGAGGTTTCCTAGCAACCCCTGCAGAGTTCCACCCATCTCCTAGCAACCCAAGAGGAGTTCCAAGAGGTTTCCTAGCAACCCCTGCAGAGTTCCACCCATCTCCTAGCAACCCAAGAGGAGCTCCAAGAGGTTTCCTAGCAACCCAATCAGTGCTCCGGTAAGTTTGGTCAGCTGGTTTTAATTGCTTTATGTGGTGGAAAACACAAATGTTTTGTTTTTGACGTATCATCCAGAAACCACTTGCTGCATTCTTGTATAAGTGTGAATCTGTTAGCAGCCATTTTGAGTGTAAATGTTAAGTTGGGGGCGTGGGCAGCAGCAGCTTATATGGATTTAAAACAAAATAGGAAGAACTGGTCAGACTGATGACCAGTTCTTGACCAGATGACCAGTTTTCAGTCAGACTGATGATTTTGTGCAAAAAAAAAAAACATAATAGGTCACCATTTATGCTTTTATGTTTTTCCTAGCATAGAGGTATAATTTTTGTTGTTGTGCTACTTCAGGTAAATGTTACATAAACCCATGAGGTGAAAACAGTTATGTATCATCCACATATTTCCAGTACTTTCAGTACAAATCAGCCTTGACTTGCACTAGGTACAATAAATAAATATACTCTACAAAAACAGAGAAACTTGTTTTTTACTCGAGGTGGGAAGAACAGGAATACATTTCTTTCTCACCTCGAACTCAAATGCTGAACTCAGGAAGTCTCACAGGTCCTCCATACTGTAGTATTTGCATTTGTTCGACTTTACACAAGATAAAATATGCCTAGTTGATGGTTTATCCAGAATTTAAAAACAAAAGCTGACAAGTTGAGGGAACTGCCCAGAAAACTTTATAAAAATTAAATTAATGGTATTAAAAAACACAGACCTAATTTCTGGTGTTTAGGTGAATATTTGAGTTTTTTTATTCATGTGTCTTTATTTTTTGAGTGTATTTCTTAATGAACCACTGCTGTACGTTGTATTGAACTATCCAGACTTTGTAAATTGATATTACTGTAAATTGTGTCATTTAACTAAGCAGCTTTAAACTGTTGGCCAATCAAACCTTCTGTTGGCTTATTTATGACAATATCGCCACCTTGTGTTCGTTTACCGCAAGGACCACAGTTAATCCCAGGTTATTGATCTGCAATCATTTAAAAAAAGAATAGAATCTTATTTCTTTTACCTCAGTCATGAAATCCAATGTAATTATATAATTTATTCAATTTAAAAAAGATTTCTGTCAAATGACATAAAAGTGAACATTCACATGTTAATTTTATTTAACTAATCTGAATGTAAAGTTACATTCGTAATGGAAACGTAGACTTTGTGGGCTTTTTTTTGCAGACATTTAAAATATATATACATCAAAAGCAATTATTTAAAAATGAGTTTTATTTGAACATGATTGCTTGTGTGTCCAGTTCCTATCCGTCACTATTTTCATTGAGTTGGAAGTTTGTAATGAAAAATCAGCGAGTGAGGCAGAAAAACAAACATTAAACGTGGTTTGGTTAGTTTCTGTCTGGATCCTCTGCAGTTCAGCCAAAGAGTCCTCTTCTTGCTGTGGGAGAAAATCACAACAGATTTAATTATCTGTCCCTGTCTGATGCTTTCTGTTAGTTTAATTGAGTTTATTTAGTTTCCTACGTTTCTCGGTGACCGTATACATGGCCTCCATTCCAGCTGAAATGTGGTCGGTGACGTGGCAGTGCAGCAGCCAGGTGCCGGGATGCTCAGGGCGCATCTTCACCGTCTGGACAGGGAAAGAGCAGCTTTTACTTTAAACTTTATTTCATAAAAAAAATACATCAACCAAAATTAAGCAAAAACGTTTGGTGTAATATCATAATTCAGATTAGCACAACCATAACAGCACCACATATTAAATAATGCATAAAATCAATTACTCTTTCATTATTTATCTCTGATTGTTTATTTTATTTTATTTCCAAAGCAGAATTTGGAAGCCTTTATTAAGTGGGAATAAAATCCAAGTCTGGAAATGAAGCATACACTGCAAAAACACAAAATCTCACCTAATATTTCTGTCTAGTTTTTAGTGCAAACATGTCAGTAAACTTGAAATAAGACAAAACTAACTTAGAAGTAAACTTTCATCAAGACATAGAAACTTGTCTCGGGTCAATAATTCATTAATATTGATGGAAAAGGTATAATTACCACTGACACATTATTTCACTAAATGTGTAAAAATCTTTTTATACATTCAGAAAAGTTGTAAACAAAGTTTTTTGAAATCATAATCATACAACTACAGTTAAACCAGATATGGAAAAACAATCTAAAATGAGAATTATTACAAAAAAGTAAATAATTATTAAAGGTAAAATATATTTGACCTTTCTCAATAATCAGTGGGAAACTGAAGAAATTTAACTAGACTGATCTGTTTTAGATTAAATTTCAACACGTTTTTACTGATAAGAACAACGTACAGAAGACAGAAAGATATTAAATAATTTAAAATAATTTTGAAACAATGTGAGAAGTTTTGAGACTTTACCTGAAAGATGGCAGGGAACAGCTCATAGGAATCAGCACGGTGAGGTCCTCCACCCAGCTGCACAAGAAAGATAATTCAGTTATCTATTATTTTTACTCCATCACGTGTCAGATTATGGCCGCGTACCTTATATTCCACACTGTGACCATGCCAGTGTACAGTATGAATATCCACTTCGTTCCCCATCCCCATCAGGTACCAGTACACCTTATCTCCCTCCTCCATGTTCAGCCCGTTCAGGTTGCTGTACACATAGCCGTTAATAGCTGAAACCGAGCAGAAAAGGAAAAGAAATCAAATGTTTTCATTTATTTAATCCTGATTTACTTTGGTTGGGACATGATGGGAAGTTTTGTTTGTTCTGAGTGATGAACCAAAACCAATCACTGCGTCGGGAGCATGAAACAAAATGTCAGCAAAGCAAACAAAGCAAATACCTGAAGTTAATTATTCACCGACTCAACTGATGTCAACCGGATCGAACGTCAAAATCCACACAAACCACAACGTAAAATCATTAACTGCGTTTAGTTCTCTGTGCATCCCGTAGAACTTGTTTAGGGATTTCAAACACTGAGCTAAAATTAACCAAGTGTTTATTTTTTAACAGCTTTTTAACTTTTAGTTGTTGATATCTTCAAAAGTTTCAGCATTTCTGTGTGTTAGTGTTAAGTCATCCAAATCTGAGCTCCAACTTGTTAATTTTGCTCAAACTAAACCTAAAAGTATTTGGAAATGTTTGGATTTTTCTTAAAGGGGAAGTATAACGTAAAATCCACATTTTACACATTTTTTGTTCTTCCATTCCGGTGTTTTTTGGTGTCTGGAAATGAGCCGTTTCCAAGGTTGCTTTGCCGTTACCTAGCAACCCCACTGGCAATCCGCCTGTCGCCTAGCAACCCAAGCTGAGCTCCAGCACATTTGATCGGCTGGTTTTACCACTGCATGCGCTGCACAACGGCTGCTGGAAAAGACAAGTGTTTTGTTGTTAACTTGACATCCAGAATCCACTTGCTGCATTTTTGTTGGTTGTGCAGGAGGCTCTACTCATGCTTTTCAAATACGGACAGTTGCATAATTGCGCATCTGTTTGCAGTTACTTTTACATGAGTTTAAACACTGAGTTGGGGGGCGTGGCCAGCAGCAGCTTACTTGGATTTAAAGTGACAGAGGCCCTAAAACAGTTTATCCTGAAAGGAGTTCAAAATTAAAATCTGAGAACATTTTATGAACATGTTTTATAGGTCATAAATCTAATTTAATCTGTCCAATGAAGCCTAATGGGTCACCTTGAAGTCCGTTCTAGTGTCATAAAACTTTTTTCCTTCAGTAATGTCTAGGTGGAGTCGGGTGAGTTTCCAGTTTTCTCTGTTTTTATCTCACCATGCATTTTGTTGCTCTCAATGAAGGAGTCGTCAGCCTTCAGGTTTGGTCGAGGATTCCTGATGTTCCGTCTAATGTTTTCATCCAAATACCTGCAAAATAAAAATCACCACTTTGTGAAACAGTCAGGAGGAAATTACTGAATTTGTAGTTTAAAGAGCTTCTTCTGTGCAGCAACTAGTCAAAGCTGAACCAGACTGTGTGACGTAAGAGTCACACCAGACGTGTATTTTAATGGGATTTTATGTGAACGACCAACACAAAGTAGAGCAAAATTTGATTTGGAAGGAAAATTTGTGGGGTTTTATAGTAAAAAATTTTAAAGTGTGGCATAACTTTATGTTCATCCCTTTGAAGTCAAATTTTTGTCCATTCTTTTCATTGGCTACTTTGGGTTGGTATACCACATGAAATCAAAATAAAATACTTAAAAGTCTGTAGTTGTAACACAACAAAAATATCCATCCATCCATGTTCTTGCACCCTTGTCCCTGGGGTGGGGTCGGGAGGGTTGCTGGTGTCCATCTCCAGCTAACGTTCCGGACGAGAGGCGGGGTCACCTGGACAGGTCGCCAGTCTGTCGCAGGGCAACACAGAGACACACAGGACAAACAACCATGCACACACACACTCACACCTAGGGGCAATTTGGAGAGGCCAATTAACCTGACAGTCATGTTTTTGGACTGTGGGAGGAAACCGGAGTACCAGGAGAAAACCCACCATGCACAGGGAGAACATGGAAAAAGACCCCAGGCCGGGAATCGAACCCAGAACCTTCTTGCTGCAAGGCAACAGCTCTCAGAACAAAAATAATACGTTCCTAAACTTTACCAAACATAATAACTAAGAGGTGTATTATAGATGAAACAGGGTGTTGCAGCACATTTGAAATATTCAACTTTTTGTTTACTGAATTCAGTATTCATTAACATAAATTAAAAACTGTGAATTTGCTCTTTGAATTTTGACACCTACCAACTTTCATTCTCATCAAACACCAAGAAAAGCAGAGCAAACTCTTCAACTTCCTTCTTTAGTCCAAGAGACCTGGAAGTGACATCATTTTGTTACACACACGGAGTTCAGTGATAAAATATGTTACAAATATACTTTAATTTCTCAGTATAAGCTTCATCATGTTGGTCGAGATTTCAACACTGCAAAAACACCAAATCTTATCTTGGTAAGACTAAAAACACCATAACAAATGTAAATATTTATATCTTGCTTAAAAGTTACTTTAAAGTTTGTCTTATTTCAAATGTACTAAGATGTGAAAGATGTGAAATTAGACCCAAAATATTCTGTAACATTTTGTGTTTTTGCAGTGCATTCAGTCTTCACCTGGCCCAGCTGCGACGGCAGATCACTAACGGCCCAATTAATCCGCTGTACAAGTCCTGGAAAAGAGAGAGAGAGAGCATGTAAGTACACTGCAAAAACACAAAACATTACCAAGTATTTTAGTCTGGTTTCTACTGCAAATGCTTTAGTGCACTGGAAATAAGACAAAACTAACAAACATGCAACTTTTCTGCAAGATTTAACAGCTAAATATTTCCCTAACATTGATTTTAATAAAGTACTAGTTCCACTGGCAAATTACTTCACTCATAACAAAAAATATTTCCCATAAGTGAAACAATCTGCTGGTGGATCTAATACTTTTTAAAATCAATAATAAGGAATCATTGACTTATAACAAGCTCCTATTCCTGAAAAGTTACTTCTAAGTGAGTTTTGTCTTATTTCAAGTGTATTAAGATACTTTCAATTAAACATGACTAAAAATATTTGGTAATATTTTGTGTTTTTGCAGTGTGCTTCATCAACACACCTTTGTGACATCAGCAGTAGAGTAATACGCTGACACAGAGCACTCCTCCTGCTCTGTGGTCGGTCCGGTGTTCTTGTTGACGTACCAGAAGTACGAGTGAGTTTCACCTGGACAAACACATTAGAAACACTTTCTGAGCTCATACAATAAGCATAAAGTATAAATAATTCCTCCATTTTTCTTTAACTGCTGATAAAAAGTGTGATGCTTCGTCTCCTGTACCTGGTTTGGTTTGGTAAACATCAGGAGATTCTGTCTTCACTCCGTGTGCATGGATAGAATAAGGTCTGGACGCCATGTTTTTAAAAACAATCTTAACTTTGTCGCCCACTGACGCATGAATCATCGGTCCTGAATGAAACATTTACGGCACATCATGCAGAAAATGATGCACTTCCAAACAGAAATATACACAAAAGCAGTAAATGACACTAAAAGAAAAAGGAAACACATTTATTACCGCTAATGGCAAAGATGTGTAAACAGATTTTTAAATATTTTTTGTGCTGCTGTAATCAGACATGAATGGCAAATCAGTGGATTAAGACAGTTTAATTTATATTATTGGAAAAGTTCATTTTTCCACTGAAAAATTATTTTACTCATAACTGGTATTTTATCATCCAAATTAAGAAATTATTTACTTAATATAAGCTTCTATTTCTTGCTAAAAGTTACGTGAAAGTTAGCTTTGTCTTATTTCAAGTTCACTGAGATATTTGCACTAGAAACTAGAGCAAAATACTTGGTAAGACTTTGTGTTTTTGCAGTGCATGTTTGATTACAGTGACTTAAGGCCACAAGCACTGCAAAAAATATTTAATTTACTGATAAAGATCGACTCACATCTTGATTATGTCTCATTGTCTTTACAATTTAGAAAATGTACCAACTACTAAAAAGCAACAATTATAAATGATTTCTGCTCAGTTTTAGATCAGATCTTTATTGGAATACAGTTTTATAATCCAGCAATGATACATTCAAAACAAACGTACCCATAATTCCAAGGTGATCCATGTCAGGCGTTCGTTCCACTTTCTTGGTGAACTTGTCGTTGGTAAACTGCTGGTAAACAACCTTCTTGTAAACGGAGCCGATGTATCCATCGCGCTTATCCAGAAAGACAGGGGCAGGACTGCAGCAAGAGAGAAAATTAATTATGAAAAAATAGCTGCTCGCAGGAGAAAAATGTCTATTTATTATGCAACTATAGGGCTGCAACTAATGATTAATTGATTGTTGTATGACGACTAATTGGATAAAAAAAAATTGGCTCATTCTGCAGATTTTTTACTGCAGAATAAAAAATCTGCAGTTGATTAATTGATACGACAATCAATTAATCAACTAATGATTAATTGATTGTTGTATGACGACTAATTGGATAAAAGAAATTGGCTCATTCTGCAGATTTTTTACTTAACCACTTAACTTTACCTCATACTGTATTGGAAATACATTAAAAATGCAAAAGAAAAAAAAAACTTTGCAATCAGAGCTGAAATTTTCTTGAAATTTGAAATGCAGGAGAAAAAACAAAACAAAAAATGTTCAAGTTCACTAATACATTTTGTATTCCTTTTTTATTTAATCTGCTCAATAATAAACTATATATGTGAAAGATTTTACTGAAGCAAACAAAATAAACTTTAAAAAAAGGCCAGATTTGATTTTTTCTAGAATTTTTGTCAGGGGCCGCACAAATTCTTCAGAGGGTCACATGTGGCCCTCAGACCGCACGTTGGACACCACATATCATTTTTATGATTAAAAAAAGACGTTTGGTCTTTTATAATATTCATATACAGTGCGTATCCTGAATTTCCCCACTGTGGAACAATAAACATTTATTTCAATTATATTTCTATGTAATAACTAAAAAAGTAGCTTTAGGGATTTTATAAATGGTTAAATATAAGTTTCTGTGAAATAAATATATTTAATACATTAGCTGAATTACTGAAATTACCCAAACCATTAAACTTTCCTTGAAATTCAAATGTATGTACTCATAGCATGACTTTTCTGACTGACATGACTCATGTTTTATAAACAAAAATGCTTCAAAAGAATTAAAAAGCAAAAAATAAATTCATGGAGATAAATATTCAAGTAGCAATGACCAGTTTTGTGTCGTACTTTTCATGTCCTCTGAACATCTCGGCCTCCCAGGTGCGGTTGGGCGAGTAGTCCCAGTCGATCTCCACGGCGGCGACGTAGAAGGTCTTCGAATGGAGCATCACCTCAGCCTGACGCTGAAACAAGCCGCACTTCTGCACCGTGTAGTTGGCTCGCATCCCACCCCGGTAGTGGTCCACCGTCGCAGAAACGACTTCAAACTCACCTGAAACACAAAACACTTACGTTTTACTTCACTCTTCAGTTTAGAATTTAATTAACAATTGTTTCTTTTGTAGGTTTGATTCTCTGCTTAGGGAGGGATACGCTCTTAGGGACCTTTTATGGAAAATTCACATTTTTGCCCTTCTGTTTGGGTTCCTACTGCTTCTAAAATCTAATCAAAACGCTTAAAGAGAAAACAACACCCGGTGTGTTTGGTGTCTGGAAATGATCCGTTACAAAAATCTCCACATTCTAAGGGCCCTGCACCGTTACCTAGCAACGGCAGGGTGTAGCGCCCATCGCCTAGCAACCCAAGCAGAGTTCCAGCACATTTGTTCAGCCGGTTTTACTGTTGCATGTGGAATATAATGGCTGCTTGAAGAGATAACTGTTTTGTTATTGACTTTCCATCCAGAAAGCACTTGCTGCATTCTTGCTAGTTGTGCAGGAGGTTCCACTTCTGCTTTTCAAATATGTACGGTTGTGCAATTGCGCATATTTTTGTAAATGTAGAGTTGAGGGGCGAGGCCAGCAGCAGCAGCTTATGTGGATTTAAAGCTGCCGTATGTAACTTTTATAAAAATATTTATTGACATATTTGTTGAGATTGTCATCATGTTGTGACAGTTTATTATGAGACAGATAATCTGTGAATAAATAAACTGAGGTAGAAACAACCAATCAGAGCGAGGGGGCGGGTCTTAACGCTGTCAATCACAGTATTGTGTGTACTCTCTCTTAATGTTGCTATGCTGCAGCTAGCATAGTCTGTTGTGAATGCTAAGGCTAGTTAGCACGGCCACCGATAAACGGTTTTCCTGTAACAGTAAACTGTTTCTCCACCATTAGCACATTTAGCAGCGAGTACATGAGGATGATTGACAGCACTAAGCCCCTCCTCCTGGCTCTGATTGGTTGGTTTTAGTCAGCATTTAGGAGCATTTATTCAGTGTAATGGTGCAAGTGATTATTACTTCCCACAGTGTTAGTCTTTATTGATCAAACTTGATGATGCTTTCTTATATATTTTATAATTTTTTCAAAAGTCTTTTTGAAGCTGCAGTGAATGAATCACAAACCTACCCATGCTGTCCGGCTCCATAGTTACTGTGTGCGAGATGTGAGGGAAAACGCTGATGGTGTCTTTTCTGTTCTGGCGGTAGATGAATCGGTTTCCCTGGAAGTAAAGGCTGACGATGTCCGTCTCCGTGCCCAGACCCGAGAGGTGCCACGTCGTTTTGTCCCCCTTACACATGGTGAGGCCCGGGAGGTTCCTGTACACAAACCCGTTGATCGCTGAAGGACAAGCAGAGATATGGAGATTATTTCAAACAAGATAACGTCATGAATCAGACCCGACAAAGAAAACAAAAGTGAAAGAAGATTTCTGTTGCGGTGAAAAAAAAAGTTCAAATCTCAGCTCACCATGCATTTTATTGCTCTCAATGAAGTCCTCGTTCTCCTTGGTAACGGAGTTAGGAGCTGTGGTGAAAGTCCGGATGTTTTCATCCAGGTACCAGCTGAGGTTCTCATCAAACACTGTGGCCATAAGATGAAACTCCTTGTTATAGTTTTTCTGCAAAAACAAAACAAGAAACAACATGTTAGACGCAAACAATTCACAGACTTACGATTCATTGCCAATTAATGGGTTACACAGGTGGGTAGAGCACCCAAACGTTGTACTCAAGTAAAAGTAGCACTGCTTCAGCATATTGTTACTCAAGGGAAATTAAAAAGTAAGAAATTACTCAAGAGTAGAAAAAATATTTGGTAAAAAGACTGCTCAAGTACTGAGTATCTGATCAAATTATCAATGATTTAATATTTAAAAATTACATCATCAAAGGGATTAAATTTAAATGTTGGTGTTTTAAGGATCAAAATAACAACAAAAAACAACATGAAACTTATGAAAGTTTCACAAAAACTGAAGTGTGTCTGTGTCTGGTGAATTTTTGGTATAAACATGTTCGTTTCTCATTCAGTGGGTAGAACATGTGGAAATTTTACTCAAGAGCAGCGATACTTCATATTAAAATTACTCCGGTAAAAGCAAAAAGCACAGTGTACCCCTGAAAGTTTTTATTTTTATTTTTAAAGTTACTCATTTAAATGTATCTGGGTAAATGTAACTAGTTACTACTCAACTCTGATGGTTTATTAGATTAAAAGTAGGACCAATCTGTTTTACGCCCCTTTAGACCTTCTGTAGTGTTGTAGTTTGGTGTCCGTCCAGCAGAGGGCGCCGCTGGTCATCTTTCCGCGGAGCCGTTGATACAGTAATTAAAAATGGCGGCGGGCCCATTCCAGACGGAGAAGAAGAAACGGTCCAAACAGAGTCCAGTGTGGGATGAAACAGACACTTTATGCGGTTCTGTTTAAGTATTGATGCTACGAAGGTGAGGAGAACTGAAAAACTGTAACATGATGGAGACAAACATCACGCAAAGGCTGATTTTGTGCCTGTTGTGAGTTAATACACTCCATGGATCGAAGCCTTAGCATTTATTGAAGAGCAACAGACGGTTCTCTGTTATTAATATCTCTGTTCATGTTAAGTTTCACAGATTTTATTCCTGGTTTCTAGAATTTATGGAACAAAAAATGGTACTTTTTGGAGCGTCGTGTCTAAAAAGCATGTTTTAAATTCTGGTCAAATAAAAAGTTAAATTTGTCAGGTAGAAGAAACAAACTGCACATAACGTAATAAGTAATAAATGGGTTTGAGATCATGAGCGAAAATCTGAAACAGGATTGTGATAGTTTTGGGTTTTTCATTGTAATTTAGTTTTACTTTGTTGTGACTTTTTGTTTATCTATTTAAATTAGTTTTAAAAAAAATTTTAGAAGATGTTTATTGGCTTATTATAAATTGTTTATATATTTTTAATTATAGCAGTAGTTTTAGTTTTTTTCATATTTTGGGGAATTTTTAGATCCAGAATTCAAAAATGTATTGTGTTGTGATTGTGTGTACATTGACTGAGTAATGAATACTCAATAGAAGATAACATTTTTTAAAAAAAGTATTTAATTATTGTTTATCAGCCAATTGACTGGTGTTTTCTCCGCTGCTGACATTTTGGGACTCGTGTTAGGATTATGGAGTGCTGTAATTTGCTGACGGCTGATGTAAACTGAGCAATTTCACATCAGTTCAAAAGAAAAATAAGTAGATTTATAAACATAAAAACAAAGCATATTCTATCTATAATTCCAGTATGTTTTAGTGAGTGATGTAGATCCAGTTATTTATAGTTTTTCCCCATTAATTATTGTTTTCTCAGATTCAGTTTTAGTTATGTTTTCCGTGATCTGAAATAGAAATACTTTGCGATTTTACAAACTAGCGGTCATAATAAACGTCCTTCACCTGTGCTCCTTTCTTTAGCGACCCGGGTCGGCAGACGAGAAGCGGCCCGACCAACCCAGAACTCGTGTCTCTAACAGGATCCACTGCAGAGTAGTACAGGTAGCTCAGACAGTCGGGCTCCCCTGGAACCGGACCGGCACCCACAGGTACGGTCCACTCGTAGGTGTACACCGTCCCAGGTCTGACCAGGGCAGCTGGAGGCGGAGTCACCACCCCTAAAATCATCATTACATAACGTCAGAATATTATTACCCATAAAACCAGAGATGAAATCACGAGGAAGCCATGTTTGGTTTCTCACTTGGCTCTCGTTTCAGCTCCCGAAGTTTCTTTGCTGTGTACGACTCTGAGAAAAATAAATGTTTAAAGCTCAGACGAGTGAGGAATATTCTATGCAAGCCAGGAAATTATTATTTTTGTTATTTACCTTCAAGCTCGTTGTAGTAAAGCGTCCCGTCCTGTTCGATGCTGTACTGAACTCCATGCGGCTGAATTGTGTACGGCCGGCTGGCCTTGTTCTTAAAAATCACCTTGATTGTGTCTTTCTCTTCGGCTCGCAGGACGGGACCTGCAGACAGTTAGCAGTGCATTAAATAATCAGAAAAACATAAATCTGGTCAAAACATTCACCAGATTTATGACTTGCTTTAATAACAGACAGTTTTGAATGTTTATACTAAAAATAAGTAAAAAGTAAAGGGAGAATGAAGTAGTATTACAAGAATAAATACAAAAATATTCAGTCAAATATTTTAGTATTATGACTAAAATACTATGACTTTAGTATTAAGATTAAAACAGTACAAGAATAAATTCAAAATATGTGACAGTTGTAGTATTACATGAATAAAGTTGAAATATAAGAAATGAGTCACATTATGAGAATAAAGTCAAAATGACGAGAATAAGGTCGTATGAGAATAAATTAAAAATAATACAAAAATAAAGTTGTAATAATGCCGGAGTAAAGTTTCAAAGTCCTGCTATTGATAATAATCTGATGCTGATGGGTTAATTGATTATTTCCTTATTTGTAAAATCAATACCAACCAGTTGTAACACTGCTTTTTTCTGTTGGAGTTCTCATAATATTACAACTTTATTCTGGGAATATTGTGACTTTATTCCTGTATTTTTTTTATTTTCTTAGTGTGGCCCTAATACTCCATCATACATATATTATGGAGATCACATGTGATCATATAATCAAGATCTTTAATGGAAAAGTCAAAAGATAAGTTAAAACATGAGTTTTTAAATCCCTGTCGTGCGTGGATTACCCAGAATCCCCAGGTGTTGCTCCTCCGGGCTGCGTATCACCTTCGTTGTGAAAGTGTTGTCGAGATATTCCACGTATCGAACCTTCTTATACCTGCTCCCGATGCGGGTCGGACCTCTGGTCACAAAGGTTTCTGCCTCGCTGCGAGCAGAAAAGCACAGGATGTGGTTGGAGCAGTTCTCAAAACGCCGACATGTCTGCTAGCATGTGGATTAACCAACCTTTCACTGGGTGCCGTGGGCGCATAATCCCAGACCTCTTCCTCAGCAGCGATGAAGAACTGCCTGAGCTCACCGTGAGGACGGGGCTTGTGCACGTTAGGGAAGCACTTCTTGATTTCAAACAATGCCTGCATTCCAGCTGGATGAAAAATATAAAGCAAAAACCCAAAAGTCTTAAACGGGAGTGAAGTATTTTAACTTTAATGGGTTATTAGCGTTAAATGCATGTCTCAGTGTGAGGTTAATTGGTTTCAGCTGTCAAGTCGTCAACGTGCTGAATCTTAAATATATCCGATAAATATAAAAGACGCAGTGCTTTGCTACTAACTGTCAATACTATGACAATAAGATAACAAGGTGAGGAAAAAGTTTTAATTAAAAAAAATAGCAGGAGAGGGAAGTATGTCAGCTATGCTAGCTTGACTATGATAACCGTGACATGTAGATGTGCTGTGGAATTTGGTGTGTTTTGGTTCAGTTAAAACAGAAAATCCAGATCATCAGTAGAGCAGGTGTTTAAGTTAGCTAACCAGTGTTAGCGTAGTGTAACAGTCATTATGCTGTTTGGTTCCTAGAGATGAGTAGGTATCGCCTCAAGGGGGCGCCTATTTCCTTTGTTGTTGCACTATTGTACAGAAGAAGAACTAGTCTTCCATTTTGTTGTAGAAGAGAACATAGGTGATGATGAGGTGCAGAGCGGTAAACTAACGTTACTTTTCTCATGTATGGAAATATAATGCTTAGTACCGTGGAGATCTGGCTGTATGTGGACGAAGTTAAATAAATTGAAAGCGTGGAATACTTCAAAAGTGCGTCCTGCTGTTTTGGGTTAGAGTGGCTAACCGCCACTGCTAACTCATTCTCCAACCTCTCGCCGCACCGTCACAGTAGCTAAAAACAGCGGTAGCTAATCCATCAATCACTTATTGATAATTACAAAATAAAAATCAAGCCAGAAAACATAAAACTGTAACGATCTGAATGTTCTGTCCTTGTTTCCGTGTCGAATCCTGAAACATAAAGTACCGCCACTGCTGGTTGCCACGGCAACGTGCCTGCGTGCAGCGCGGCCGAGACAGAGCGGGATAAAACAGCGGTTTTGAGCTATCCGCTGGCCCGATCGGGAGCCCGGGAGACGTCTCCTCACCCATCAGATGGTCGTTGACGGTGCAGGTCAGCAGCCAGTGTCCGGGGTTGTCGGCCACCATTTCAGCCGTGGTGCTGGAGGCCGGGAAGAGGCTCACCATGTCTGTGTGGTGGTTCAGGTTGGTCAAGATCTGGCCGTGGAAATGAACTGAGTGCATGTCCACCTGCGAGAGAGACAAAATTACAACTTCAGGCAGGACTGCTTAGATAACCAGGCAGATGGATAACTCACCTGAAATGAAACTAAAACTAAAGTTAACAAACAACATTTATTTTTATTTAATGCCAGAATAAAGAGACAAAGTGCTTCAAGTTCACATTTTGCACTTTTTGTGCTTCCATTTGGGTTTCTACTGCGTCTAAAACCATCTCAAGCAGTTAGAAAATCACCCAGCCATTTTCATTTAACATTTTTAACGTATGGCATTTTTCCCATGTTATAAGTGAAATAATTTGCCAGTGGAACCAGTGCTTTTAACTCAATATTAAGAAATGATTTGCTTAAAACAAGCTTCTACATCTTCTTCAAAAGTGACTAGTTTTGTACTATTTCAAGTGTACTGAGATATAAGTGTTAACCAAAAACACTTGGTAAAACTGAACGTTTACATGCATATTGGTCAGATTTATCAACCTTTCTGATCTATTTTTTTCCTTTGAAAAAATGTAAAAGGCTTTTTCACATCGAGAGCGGCTGCACAGTGGCGCAGTTGGGAGAGCCGTTGCCTTGCAGCAAGAAGGTTCTGGGTTCAATTCCCGGCCCCGGTCTTTCTGCATGGAGTTTGCATGTTCTCCCTGTGCATGGTGGGTTTTCTCCGGGTACTCCGGTTTCCTCCCACAGTCCAAAAACATGACTGTCAGGTTAATTGGCCTCTCCAAATTGTCCCTAGGTGTGTGTGTGTGCATGGTTGTGTGCCCTGTGTGTCTCTGTGTTGTCCTGCGACAGACTGGCGACCTGTCCAGGTGAACCCGCCTCTCGCCCAGAACGTTAGCTGGAGAGGCACCAGCACCTCCTGACCCCACTGAGGGACATGGTGTTCAGAAAATGGATGGATGAAAATGTATTCACAAATATATCTGGATACAACTTACATTAACTACAGCAGTATATAATTCACATATATTGTTTTCATAAACCATTGAAGTTTGGCAGTAGAAAACTTTTCCCATTATATTAATTGAAACTAGTTAAAACTAAGAAGTCCCATTTGATTATTTCTACAGTACTTTAAATAAACTTGTAAAATAATAAAAGCAAAAACTGTTACCTCATTGCCGAGGCCAATCAGGTGCCAGTGGATCTTGTTGCCTTGACACGCGCTCAGTCCAGGCAGGTTTCCGTAAAGATAACCATTTATCCCTGTGACACAAACAAAGTATTAAACCTCAACTTTTCAGTTTGCATATTAAAAGTATCAACGGCTCTCACCGTGCATCTTGTTGCTCTCTATAAAATCTTCGTCCTCCTTCAGGTCTCTGATGGGATTTGTGATGTGTGTCCTGATGTTGTCGTCAAGGTACCAGCTCAGGTTCTCATCCGACACCATGAACAGCAGAGCGTAGGTGTAGTCGGCTGCCCTGTCGCCATGGATGTCCAGAGTTCCTGCAGAACACATCGAATCAGATTTTCAAATAATTACTCCATTTTATATTAATAAAAGATATACAACTTATCTCAAAGTCAGTAGAAAATGAAACACTTGACAAATTTCCTTGATTTTAAAAGAGAATGTCATGAAAATACTCCCTTTTTTTTGCAATTAAACACATTTTTTGTGTACTTTGAGTGTCTTGGATTGCAGAAAAGTTGAATTTAGTCTCTCCTGGTTCTGTATTTAGCTCATATTTTTTCAGTTTTTCTTATTCCGTTACATTTTTCATACTAAGAAGTCAGTATTTGCTGCAGAAGTAATTTAAAAGTCAGACAGGAAAGGTGTAGATATGTAAAGAAAAACAAGTTGGCTTTTTAATAGAGATGCAAAATGTCTACACTGCAAAAACTCAAAATCTTAGCAAGTATTTCTGTCTAGTTTCTATTGCTAATACCTTACTACACCAGAAATAAGACAAAACTCACTTGAAAATAACTTTTCAGCAGGAAATACGAGCTTATTCTAAGTAAATAAGTCCTTAATGTGGATTAAAAAGTACCAGCTCCCCTGGAAAATTATTTCAGTTATGACAAGAGACTTTTCCATTTAAAAAAAACATGGAAATTTCTGAGCTCCAAAAGTTAAACCTTTTTGACTTTTGAAATGCAGAAAATTCCATGTTTTTTATTTTCTGAGCTTAATCTCATAATGTTTGAGTTTTCTGTCTGAAACTCACCTCCTTTTTTTCTATCTATAATGCCCCTAAAAACAGGCAGGGAGGCTACAATTCTAAAACAGAGAATCAACGTCATAGTTCACAACTTCTCCTTCTGTTTGCTGATTGGCCCGGTTGAAATTCTAATCCAAGTCAATGGGAGAAATCTCAGACTGTGCTTCGAAGCAATGTTTGAATCAAGTGGATTGCGTATGAAGGCTCTGGCCAGGCTGTCGTTGTTATAATTGGATTGGAAAAGTACCTCGCTTGCAGATGAGCAGAGGTCCTATAAGTCCAGAGGCGATGTCTTTTGGGGGGCGGACATGAGAGTGGTAGAACCTGGTCATGCAGTTGCTGTCTTCAGCTGTTGGGCTGTGGGATTCTGGGAGAGTCCACTCATACGTCACAGTGGCACCAGGAGCCACTGCGTCGTCCCTCTTCTGCTCTGGACCTGTGCCGTCTGGGTACAAGGCTCCTGGAAACACAAACAAACTGTCGATGTTAATCTAAGCATTTTAATGTGTTGATGTTACATAGAAATATGGAAGAGGGTTATTATAGCCACTGGGGAAAATACTTTTTCCTCAAAATTATGATTTAATCTTAGAATTCTGACTTTTACTAAAAATTAAAAAGAAAAATTCTATAACTTCAGACTAAAAAAAATACTTTTTTCTAAAAAATTCAGATTTTTTTCTAAAAATTCTGATTTTTTTCTAAGAATTCTTTTTTTCACCACTTTTGCCACATTTGGCAAAAAATAAATGTAAAAAAAAATTACAAGCAGTTGCAGTTAAGCGACTGTGTAGGACTGCTGCTCGTGTTCTGACTAAAACCAGGAAGATAGAGACATAACACCAGTTTTAAAGTCCCTACACTGGCTCCCTGTAGCTCAGAGAATAGACTTTAAAATACTGATGTTAGTTTATAAATCACTGAACGGTTTAGCACCACAATACATTAAAGATCTGTTATTGCTGCACCAACATTCTAGACCCCTCAGATCTTCCGGTTCTGGTTCTGCTCTGCATCCCCAGAACCAGAACCAAACGAGGTGAGGCAGCATTCAGTTTCTATGCACCACAGATTTGGAAACTTCCAGAAAACTGTAAAACAGCTGAAACACTGGGTGCTTTTAAATCTCAACTTAAAACCCACCTGTTTAGAGTTGCTTATGGCTAAATTAGGGTTAGAGTGCGGGTTTTGATGTCTTCCATGGTTTTATGTCTTTAATGTTTTTAATTTCTTTTTATTTCTTTTCTACGTTTTAATGATGTAAAGCCTCCCTGAAAACGTCCCAGTTAAACGACGTTTGACTGAAGTCCTACAGGGTTTAGAGTCCCAGTTCACAGCGTTTCAACTAAAAACCTAGAGGTTGGAGTACTTGTCAAACGGTGTTTTTGACTAAAGTCCCTGAGGGTTAGAGTCCCAGTTAAACGACGTTTGACTGAAGTCCTATGGGGTTTAGAGTCCCAGTTCACGGCGTTTCAACTAAAAACCTAGAGGTTGGAGTACTTGTCAAACGGTGTTTTTGACTAAAGTCCCTGAGGGTTAGAGTCCCAGTTAAACGACGTTTAACTGAAGTCCTACGGGGTTTAGAGTCCCAGTTCATGGCGTTTCAACTAAAAACCTAGAGGTTGGAGTCCTTGTCAAACGGTGTTTTTGACTAAAGTCCCAGAGGGTTGGAGTCCCAGTTAAACGACGTTTAACTGAAGTCCTAAAAGGGGTTTTAATGTTTTTATCTTTTTTTTTTAAATCTCTTTCTCTTTCTCACTGTTTATTTAATGTCACATGCTGTTTTTATTTTAATTATGTAAAGCACTTTGAAATGCCTTGCTGCTGAAATGTGCTATACAAATAAAATTTGATTGATTGATTGATTGATTGATGTACATATTGCAACAATGGATTATCCTTCCACCAAAGCACAAGCAGTTCACTGCAAAAACACAAAATCTTACCAAAGTATTTAACTTGAAATAAGACAAAACCTACAGCAGGAAATAGGAGCTTGTTTAAAGTCAATAATTTCTAATGTGGATGAAAAAGTTCTACTTCCACTGACAGATTATTTCACTCATGACATTTTTCGCATGCTACAACTGAAATAATCTGCGAGTGGAAGTAGAACTGGGTTGCTAGGTGACGGGTTGTTGCTAAGTAACAGCACAAGTGGAACTCGAACTTTTCCATGAAGGAACACAGAATGAGGTTTCTGTTCTCCTTTTTTCAAACAGCTGAGGTGTTTTTTGGCTTTGCTCGGTTCTCACCCTCGTTCCCTTTGCTGTAGTTGAGTCCGTGCGCGTGGACGCTGTACGGTCTGGAAGCCGAGTTTCTCAGGTGGACGATCACGGTGTCGCCGTCCTCCGCCATCAGCAAGGGGCCCAGGTATCCCAGCCATTCTGGCTTCTGCAGTTCCGTCCCGTAGGTGGCGTCGCTGTACTGTTTGTAAACAGCCTTTTTGTAGACTGGGCCAATGCGTTGGGGACGTTTTACTAAAAACACAGAAGCTTCTCTGCAAAGATATTTGCACATAGAGAAAACTATTTACGTTGGTTTTACACCACAGAAAGCACACGTAAATGTTGTTGTGATCGCCTGTTTTAAAGATTTAAACTTTTTTCCCTACACTTCCCCTCAGCTAAACATAAACATATTTGGTATCCATGGAAACGTCAAACTTTTCACTGCAAAAACGAAAAATCTTACCAAGTATTTTGGAAAATGAGTTGTTTCAAAAACCTCCAGAATGTAACGTAACAAATAAACAGGCACTGCCCCTTACCTAGCAACCCCACCCTGTTACCTAGCAACCTCTGCAAAGTCCAGCCCATTGCCTAGCAACCAGTATGTTTGCTCAGCTGGTTTCATCACAGTACAAATATATCATCAAATAACAATTTCTTATTGTTTCATTACAATTGGATAAAATAAAAAAAGTGTGTATTTAAAAAAAACTATTTTAGATATGTAAAAATAAGTTTAGTAAGTAAAAACACAGGAACTCCCCAGTTTTGTAGACGTAGCCAACCTTTGCTAGAGGCAAAAAGTTTATTTTTTAAAATGATTATTATTTGCTTTGCCTCACCTTCATAAATCATTGACAAGCAATGTAGATCTATGATTTGCAAAAGTTTGTTGCCTTACTTATGATATTTCTAAAAGGTTTTTATACTGTATGATTAAAAAAAAATCCTAATTGTTTTCTGTTGAATCCTCAAAACTGATTTATAAGTAACCTTTCAGCTAGATATAGGCTTGTTTTACGTCAATAATTCCTTCATATTGATGAAAAGGTATTTGACCCATTCTATTTAAATTAGCAAAACATTTTTCTCATAAGTGAAATAATCCGTCAGTGGAGTAAGTACTTTTTCTTCAATATTAAGGAATTATTGATGTGAAACAAGCTCTTTAACTTGCTGAAAACTTTCTTGTAACTTAGTTTTATCCTATTTCAAGCGTACTTAGATATTTGCACTAGAAACTAGACCACAAATACTTGGTAAGATTTTGTTTTTGCAGTTTAAGTTTTTTGCATGTTAAAATTAACATAGGAAACATTTCACATATAAATTCTGTCAAAGTTTCATGTGTGGAGTTTTTTACATGCTGCACATTTAGTCACAATTAGTTAAAAATGTGCCTATTAAAATGTCAGTTTGAACAAATAAAAAAAGTCAGTCTCTCTTTGTAAAATAGTAAAATGAAGTCATTTAACGGGCGTACTCACTCGTCCTCCTGCAGGGTTCGATTCTGGATGACGTTCTTCCCAGTTGGAGCATAATTCCAAGAAACCTCCTCTATCTTAAGAAAATACTCTCTTCTCATTCCTGCAGCACATATTGCAGCACAACACAACAACAACACAACTCCGAATTTCTTCATTTTCATCAATTAAAACATCAGACAAACATTAACAAGTGAAACAGATGCACAGACAGCTGCTCTATGCGCTTTCCCTGTCTTTTTATACTGCTTCCACTGACGAACTGCTGAGATCAGGCACAACGCCAAAGGGGTCACTGACCATCGGACAGTGCAAGACAACCATTTGATCAGCGGGTCGCACTTACATAAGGTCAGAAAACATCCGAACTTTAACCAGAAAACCGCTTCATCAAACGTAATTCCAAAAGTTCGATGGGTTTCTAAAATCTAGCAGCAGAACTTGTCGTTTCCTGGACCAGTTTGGATTAGTTTCAACTTTATTGCAGACGTCTTGTGAGGAAGTACTCTGTGAAAAGTCAGAGATGTTAAAGAATGGAAACTAAACGGAATAAACTGCTTTCCTTCCGTTTTTACATATTTTTGTTTGTAGTCACGGTGAAGCATCATAGACACCAAAGTTCAAAAGTTTAATCAGTGAGGAAAATACTTTGACTTTTGATCCAGTCAAAGTCAAAAGTCAGATAAAGAAGTTAACCACCTATTTCATTTCATAATATAATTATGTTATTCAGTAACAAAAAAAATAATCATGCAGTCCCAAAATGGATTTATTTTTATTAAAAAGTTTGAAATGATTAATGATTTAGTTATTTCTTTATGAGGTAAGTCTCTATATTACGGTATTTCCCATCTTGCCTGTCAAGGTTTAAAGGTAACATTTACTCAATTTGGGGCCACACCAATCAATAATGCATAACTGTGGAAAGTCCAGAACAAAAACATGAGGGAATGGATTTCCACACACAGAACATACGTGTTTGCCTTTTCTGATGCGTTTAATCCCTTTTGTTTCACATGTGATTTCTTCAGAAATTATTGAAATACTATTTTTAAAACCCAGATAAAATGTCAATAAAAATAGTCATGGTAAATAAATGGGAGGATGTAAAACCTAGTGGGAAGACAATTAAAATACTGTTTTTGTATTATGAAATGCTCTCATTGATGTCTGATATTTATTGCTTTTTATCTCTAGAAAAGAAAATGGGTTTATTACGGGGCAATAAAAACAAAATACGATTTTAAATAATTTAATAAAAGGTATCAGCAAAAATCTGTATTCCAACTGGAGAAAAACCTAGGACTCCCTAGAGATAAACCAGCTGACCAAACGTTCTTGGGTTGCTAGGTAACGAGGCTTCGCTCAGCAGGGGTTGCTAGGTAACGGGTTGGGCCTCACAGCATGGGCGGTCGGTGCCTGCTGAATTACAGTCAGGAGATTTTTGAAACATATCATTTTCAAGAAACAAACATTTGGTTAAAAAAAAATATATATATATATATAATATATATATATACATATATATATATATCATTTATATTTTTTGTCAAAAATTTGCAAGGAAAATTCCGGGGTTACGTTATAGTTTTTTAATTGAAGTGAAACTTTACAAAAATCACACCAACTGTACAAATAAAATTGAAATTATTTATTTACTCAAGGCAGCACAAATAAACAGCACATTTAAAAAAACATAACTAAAAACAGATATAAAATGTCATTCAATAATGAACTACCAACTGACAGATATCAAGGCAGCAATTTACAGCAACAGGTAAAAAACACACAAAAATATTTAAAAACTTGATAAAAGGACACTTGAAGGTTGAAGGTACTTTTATTTACAGTGTGTCTCATTTACACACTGCTTAAAGAAAACATCCAGACTTTATTTTGTAAGATTGATGTGAGTAATTTAAAAAACAACCTCTTAATAACAACAAAGTCACTCCACACTATGATGAAACTCATCATCGGCGTGTCAAACTCAAGGCGCTGGGGCCAAATCCAGCCCATCATAGCTCATCATGTGGCCTCTCACAGGGACACATAGGTAACAGCTATGTTTTTAAATATAATTTTATCAGTCAAATCAAAGCAGTTTTTTTCAGTATACTGCCAAATTACATCAATCAGTTCCTACAGTTCATCATGATTACACAGTTATGGAAATGCAAATTTTCCTCACTAAGACTTTATTTTAACATTGATGTAAAGTTTGTCAAAATGTATTATTCACATTCATTATGATTAGTCAACAACTTGTTTCTTGTATTTAAGTTTCTGTTGTGCTGCCCTTGCGTAAGCAGTTGGCGGTTACCATAGCAACCAGTAACTGACAGCTCCTCCCCCTTTTCTGTTGCCGTCGGTAACTGTGGTATGTATTGGGATCAGCTCTATTTTCTTTACAAGTATTAATATTTTAACATATCTTAGACAAATTTAATCATGTACAATATTTCATGTGTAATTTTGTCATGTTTTTTTCTGTTTTAAACTTATTAATTTCATTTTAGCTTTGTTTAATTTTACAACTGTTAGCTGCTGTTTGGGAATCATTGCTCTGTAGTTTGTTTAGGGTAATTTATTGTATTTTTTTTTTTATGTATAGGGCAGAAGCTCTTTTGGTAGAATATATGTAGAGAACCTGAGTGTTTCTGTTATGAAGTCGACCTACTGGACCTGAGACGAACATAGAAGGGTTACACAACTGTGAATTTATTTATCATTTTCCATAAAAACTGTCAAAAACATTGGATTTATGTGGGTTTACTTCTATGTCATTGCTGCCTCAGCGTTACTTTAGTCCATGATCGATGAGGCAAGTAGCAAAAAGTCACATTTACTGTTTTACATATATCATTTACAAATATCACAACATTTTTTACAAGTATTTCTAAGTTAGCTCCGCAAAATCCGTTATGTTGATTCAAAAAATAAAATAAAAATAAAAATCACAAAACTGCAAAATCCTGCAGTGGCTACAACGGCGCATGAGAACCACTGTAGATACAAAAAACTGGAGAAAATGTCTGGCAAAAAAATTTCATTTTGAGATTAACCTCAGAAATTCCCTATAAAATACCTGGAATTTCTAAGTTTGAAAAGAAAAAAATTCAGAAATTTTGAGATTAATTTCAGAAATTCTTGTCCGAAAACTTGGACATTTCTGGTTTTGAAAAGTTGAACATTTGCTGGAGAAAAACTCAGAACTTTGGAGGTAGATCTCAGAATTTTTCTAGAAAAAAAGTTTGAAATTTTCTGAGTTTCAAAAGTGGAATTTTTTTACTTTTGACACTCAAAAAATTTGACTCTCAAAATTTCAGATTTTTTTACTCAAATTTTAAAAATTTCAAGTTCATGGATTTCAAAGTTTCTTTCTTCAAAGTTTCTGAGCTTAATCTTAAAATTTCTGAGTCTTTGAGTGGAAATTGACACTTTTTTCTCTATCTACAATGGCCCTTATTCATTATTATTTAATTTTAAGAAGCACATATGGCGACACAGCAATTTATTAAAATTTTAACAGTTTGTTAATGGGTTTTATGAATGCATTCTGGTACAGCCAGCCCTTTGAGAACATTCATGATCTTGATAAGGCCCAAAATGAAAATGAGTTTGACGTCCCTGATTTGGCCCATCAGCATGAGACAGCTTACCTGTGACTATATTTCAGGTGTTGCTGTGTTGTACTGCTGTTTCTGTGATTCGCCCAGCGTCCATGCAGATGTGCCTCTCTAAGCGTTGAGACTGTACTCCTGCTTGTAGCAGCAGGGCCGGCAGATGGCGTTCACCAAACCGTTTCCAAGCTGTAAGAGGCAGATAATGAACTCCAGCACCGCGAGGCCCAGTAAGACGCACAGCAGAGTGACGTTCCATTCTACGATGTTGATGGGCTGGAGGCACCACGACCAATTTTCAGGCTGCAACAGATACCTGGGAAGCACAGAAGAGAGAAAGTGACAATCAAGAGCTGGTTTTGTCTTTCAGTACACTGAAAAAACATGAAATTTTACTAAGTGGTTTTTGGTCCAGTTTCTAAAGCATATACTGCACTTGCAATAAGAGAAAAGTAACTTATAAGATATAGGCGCTTGTTTTAAGTCAATAATTCCTTTAAATTGATTTTAAAAAGTACTAGTTCCACTGCGCCGTTACCTAGCAACCCCAGCCAAGCCCAGCCTGTCACCTAGCAACCCAGTTCTAGCTCTACTAGCTCCTATATTTTGCTGAAAAGTTACTTGAAAGTTTGTTTTGTCTTATTTTAAAATAAGACAAAACAAGAAACTTTTCAGCAAAATATAGGAGCTTGTTTTAAGTAAGTAATTCTTTACTATTGAAAAAGTACTAATTGGGTAGAACATATTTATATAAAAAAATGTAACTCAAATGCAAAAAATATTTTTTCCACTGTTTTGGTTTAATTACTGCTTTGAATATGTTGTTCTTTCAGCAAATGACCTTATTTAGAGTCTGTTTACTTCAATTAACGATTATCAATTACTAAATTAAGTTAACAATTTGACTAATCAGTTAATCATATCAGTCCTGATCTAGATGACAGCCCAAACCTTTTTGGGAAATGATCTACTGAAGAGAACTTTGTAGAAGGTGTGCATCCCGTTTCATCTGACATAAAACTACAGCAGAATTTTTAACAAGAAAACTCTTAAGATATGAAAGTACAGCAACAACGATAATCTTGATGTAAAATGTTTTTGTAATTGTTATCGGGCGTCCTTACCTGCCGCGCTGGTCTGCAAAGGGGTACGACCACCCATAGGAGGTGAAGCAGTGGGGGCCCTGAACCAAAGCCAGGCCTGAAATGACGAAGCAGTAACCAGAGCCCAGGAGGCCGACGATGGCCGCCAGAACCGAGCCGCACATCTGTGAAGGCACAGCGGCACACAGGCAGCGTTTTAAAAACAACAAACTAGTGTTTGCTCTGCAAAAACACAAAATCCTACCAAGTATTTTGGTCTGGTTTCTACTGCAAATATGTTAGTACACTTGAAATAAGACAAAAATATTTTCACTAGAAACTAGACTAAGACATACTTTTGTGTTTTGCAGTGTGGATTTGGTTAGGAGTGTAAGCTGCAACAAATAAATGTTGACCGTTTCACTTCATCCCTGCTGAGCTTGAGAAAACAGGCACAGCTGCTACACACACACATACAGACGCAGCTGTGCTTGAATGGTATTCAAGCTCACTTTGGTGTGTGTTTCTTAACAATGGGAGCCTTGTTCAGGAATCATGGGAGACTCAGCATTAGCACTTCAGCTCTATCTGATAGAAATCTAGTTTTAGCTTGGCTATTACTACCTACTACTAAATACAGTGGTGCCCAAAGTGGGTCCTGGAGGTTCGGCATCCTGCATGTTTTATTCTCTTCCTGGTTTAACGCACCTGAATCGAATGATGGCTCATTAGAGGCCTAAGAAGAGCATTGACATGCTGAGAAGGTCGTTACCGCCACCAGGGAGAGAACTGAAACATGCAGGATGCCGGCCCTGAAGGACCGACTGTGGACACCTCTGACCGAATCCATTACTCTCAAAGCGGTGACAACAAAATAATAATATAATTGCCAAAACGCCATTATATACTGACTAATAAAGAAACAGAAAAGGTTACAAATGTCAAAATGCTTCACTCAGAAACAGAAGGAAGTGCTAGCTGAAGTGCTAATTTGCATTAGCACTTCAGCTCTAACCGATAGGAATCTAGTTTTATCTTGGTTATTGACGACTTAATAAACTGAAAAAACTCCTACAAATATAAACTGACTGAAAAAAACCTGAAAGCAATAGAAATGCTGAAATGTTTCAATCAAACACAGAGCAAAATGTTAGCCAAAAAGCCAGTTAGCATTAGCACTTCAGCCATATGGGATAGGAATCTAGTTTTATGCTCTGAAAGGGCTGAAAACAAAATTATAATAATATAACTGCAAAAAAACTCCAGCTGATATATACAGACTGAAAAAAAGAAACCTGTTGAAATGTTAGCCTGTCAGATAAACTGAAGGCTCTAGATGTTTATCAGATCCCATAAACAGTCGCTGGTGCAGAATGTTCCCCTCCTGTATATTTTGAGCACTGGTCCCAGCGTAAAAAGTCTCCTACCATTAAGCTTTCATTCCAGCAGCAGCTGCATTTCCCTAGAGTGATGAAGGCCACAGCTGGAATCAGCATCTGGAAAGACACAGAACGGATTCTTCTGTTACTTTCTGAGCAATGACATTTTCCCCTTTATCTAATTTATTATTCTGTTGTCAGATAATAATAAAAAAAGAATATTATGAAGTTTCTGCATGTAACTGTAGATTTAAGTTTTCAATGCAGAACAGGTTCATTTAATTAAAATAGCTATACATCATTCTAAAAATGAATTTTAAAAAGTAATAACTAGTAAAGCTCATGTCTGAACAGAGCTTTTTAATTTATTAAACACAACATTTTACCAATTATTTTTGGTCTGATTTCAAGTGTAAATATCTTAGTACACTTGAGTTAAGGAAAAACTAACTTAAGCCCAGCTTGTTACCTAGCAACTCCAGCGAAGCCTGGCCTGTTACCTAGCAACCAGGACATGTAGTCAGCTGGTTTTACCACTGTATGCACTGTACAATGGCTACTGGAAAAGACAAGAGCACTGCAAAAACACACAATCTTATTAAGTATTTTTAGTTTAGTTTCTTATTAAACTTGAATTAAGACAAAACCAACTAACAAGGAACTGATCAGCTAGAAATGGGAAGTAAACGGCAGATTATTTCACTTATAGCACATTTTTCCACATCTTAAGTGAAATAACCTGCAACTTTAAGTATTCTCTTTTTTAAAACCTTTATTGAAAAAATTGTTTGCTTGTTTTCTTACATTAGCATGCTTCTATTAAGCAAAATTATTCATGTAATTCTAATTATCAATCAATTGATCAATTATATGATCAATGAAAACACAGTAACTCCACAATTTGACATTTCACAAATAAATGTGCGAGATGAAAAGACACATTTAAAAAAAAGTTTTTTGACACAAACTTTTGTAGCTTGTTTTGGTGGTTTTCTTGGCCATATAGTTATAAAAGTCACATGATCAACAACAAGATGTTTCTACTGGTGGAAACAACAAAGAAGATGACAGGAAGTGGTTGATGGATTATGTTTTTTAACAACTTCTCGTGTGAACAAACTTATTTACTTATTAATTTAAATTACGCTTCTTATTTAATGGAAACACCGCAATTTCAAAATTGCGATTTTTCGACTACTGCATAATATGGTCAAAGTTTTGCACTCATTTGTAACGGAAACACAGTTTGTTCTTTTCTCCCCTGTCTGGGAGGAAGAGAGGGACTCTGATCCTCTTTCCTGTGTTGCTGTCCGTCTCCCAGAGACATTAATCACATTCTAACAAAAGGAAAGGATGTTCCAAAATGTTTTCCACACCCGCAAAGTGCTCAACCATCAGAATTTAGTTAAAATACACATCCTGCATGTCAACAGAAGAGATTAAAAGGGAGTCTGACGACAGGGAGGGAAGTGCACGGCTTGTAAAGAGGAGAAAAGGAAAAACGGAGGGAGGATGCACGTGGGAGAGGAAGTTGGGGGAGCTGCAGATGGATGTTCTCAGAGGGATTCAGTTTGTTCTTTGACCTACTAACTTTATGTCATTTCCATCCATCTGCTTAGAAATAAGCAGGAAAAATATGAAACGACTCAAATCTCATAGCTTTCAGATTCTGGAAAGTGTGACCTAATTGCTAATTGAAATTTTTTAAAGCGAAAAAATGTCCTGCAGGTTTTTCAATATGGAGAAGCTTGGAATCTAAAAGAAAATTACATTATTACCTCTAATTATAAATAAAAATATGTGTTTCTGATCTTTATTCAACTTAAAACGCACAGAAACGCAAAATCATACCAAGTATTTTTGGTATAATTTAGTGAAAATATCTTAGCACACTTGAAACAAGACTTTGTATATATATATCAATTTAAAGGAATTGTTGACTTAAATCCAGCATTTACATCTTACTGAAAAGTTGCTTGTAAGTTAGTTTAGTCTTATTTCAAGTGTACTAACATAGCTTTACTAAAACCTAGAATAAAAATACTTATTAAGATTTTGTACATACTTCGTAAAACGTACAGCGTATATCGCTGTAAAACCAACTGACCAAATGTGCTGGTTGCTAGGTAACAAGCTAGGCTTTTGCTGGGGTTGCTAGGTAACAGACTGAACTTTTGCTGGGGTTGCTAGGTAACGGGCTGGACTAAAGTTAATTTTGCTGTTGATAGTTTCACTAGAAACTAATGAAAATACTTGGCAAGATTTTGTGTTTTCGTAGTCTATTTCTTTCTGTTTATATTTATAGACCAAAACTGATTTGAGTTTCCAGTGTGAAAAAATAAAAATAAAAAATCGGAGTTATTAGTATTTTACTTTAAAATAATCAATCAGGGATGATCAATGGGAAATTGGATGATTTCTATCTTTGATCGATTGATTGTTGTGTTTCTTTGATTTTTAGCATAAATAAAAATGGAGTATTTGTAAACCTCTCCTGTGTAAATCAAATCGCTCTTGTGGTCCTCCGTCCAGTAGGGGGCGCTAATCAGTTTAATTATACCTCAGTTCTGACCAGTTTCAGTTCTTTAACTATCACACTTCATTCATATATCATTTCAGTTTTCTTGTGTTGTTTCCTTTAAATCCACCTGCAACTGGCTTAATTAGCACAGAGTGTCATAATTTACACTTTATGGACTGGTATGTAGGTTTACAGAAGAATAGTTGGAAAACAAAGTTAATTTTAGTTGTAAGGCACAATCTTTCTGCTGTTGCTGGGTGAAAAAGAACAGCTCCTTTCTGCTCAATTAGAGCAAAACCCCATCAGCTCAGCGGCGTGCAAAGCAGACAGATTAACTGTAGATGTACAAAACACTTCTTTGTTCCCACTGAACAAACTCACTCAGACTGAATGGTGGCAAAGGGGAACAATTTATACTCTGTAATTTTTCAGGGCAAAATCCACTTTAATTTACTAGAAACATACATTTAAAGACACGAAATAGCGCAAACCAACATTACACTGTAAAAACCAAATATTACCAAGTACTTTTGCTCCAGTTTCTAGTGAAAACATCTTAGTAAAATAAGACAAAACTAACTTATAAGTAACTTTTCAGCAAAAAATAGGACCTTATTTTAAGTAAAAAATGTGTTAATATTGATGAAAAAATACCAGGTAAAAGTTAAATAATCTGCCGGTTAAATTAAGTAATTATTCATTTAAAACAAGATTCTATAACTTGGCAAAAAGTTAATTGTATGTTTGTTTTGTCTTATTTCAAATCTACTAAGATACTTGGACTGAAAACTAAAGGAAATAGTTGATAAGATTGTGTGTTTTTGCAGTGTAATCTCTAATGAATAAGACAGGAAGGGAGGAAACGTTTTTGTTTCCATAAATATCTAACAACAGTTCCTAAAGATACATTCTTTACTTTTTAAATCTGACTATAAAAATACATTTTGAGTAAATATGGAAGAAGATTAATGGTTTATATTGCTTTAGGCTTCCCCATTAATAAATTTATAACATTATTTGTAGAGCAATTTTTTACACAAATGAACATAAAACAGCATCCTACAAGACAAAATGTAAAAGTAAAACCAATTTAAATCAATTTGTAAGTTTAAATAAACTTGATTGATTTACATAACGTAATAAAAATACAAAAGAAATTCAAATATTAAAGCTTTTTTTTGTTTTTTAATATCAAACAGACAAAAAGTAAAAGATAAATTACACATTTTAAAAATTATCATGCCTGCTGACATCTAATTTTACATTATTTGTTTGGAAAAAAGCAGGTAGAAGATACAAGACTTTATGATTTTCATACTAAAACCTGCAAACATTTACGTGTTTTCAAAACAGATAAATTCTTAAATTATTCGCACATTGAATGACACTTAAACCTCACATTCTCATCTTTAAATGTACAATTATTTAACATGATCAATATCATTTTTGGTCCCAATAAGCTCCTTTTTAAACACTTTTTTTAGTCCATCATTAGTTTTAACTAATGATTTAAAAGAATAAAAATTCCTGACCATAAAAGCCATTTTTAAAGAAAAAAAATCTAATTAAAGTTTCCTTGTAATAAATGTTTTTACTCACCAGCAGCCCTCCGCCTCCCAGTCCACCAAAGTACCAGATGTAGCTGGCGAGTCGGTCCTGCTGGATGTAGGTGATTTCTCCCATTGGAAACAGCAGCAGCAGGTTGGCCAGAACGCTGCAGAGCGCCAGCGGCAGCAGAGCCAGGCCCAAAGACCGGGCGAAACCCACCGAGCAGCACATCGAAAAACCAAAACACCAAAATCACAACGAGCAGAGGGAGACGGCGGAGGAGCTGGAGCGGCTCTGGAGAGGCGCTGGGAAGGAGAGGAGGGGAACAGCTGAAGGGACAGGAAGCGGGTTGTGTCGGAGTTAAAGGGTGGAGGGGGTTCTGGCATGACAAAGGAGGAAACACGTTCACGCTGACGAGACCCGAACGAACGGAAAAACAAAAAGTCCAACAGGGATGATGCAGTTTCCCGCAGGCTGTTAGTCAGCAGAGACTAAATCAGGATGGAGCAAAATAACTTGAATCAGAAGAAACAGCCGACATGTTTAATGACGTAAATATAAGGAAAAAATTAAGATTACAAGAATAAAGTCAAAATATTTAAAGAATTAAGTCCTACTATTACAAGAATAAACTCACAATATTTTGAGAATAAGGTTTTATTCTATTATTTTATTCTTGTAATATTATGACTTTATTATCTTTTTTTCCGGTGCGGCAGTGTGCAAAATGTTCCGATATACAACTGAAATTATTCACAGAAAACAGGATTTATGATGGAGAGTTTGGGCTATACGACGGAAAAATTTAAAATAAAGTCAAAAAAGTAACATGAGAATAATGTTGTGATAATATGAGAATAAAGTCATAATATTACAAGAATGGTCGTAAAAAAAATAGTCGAAATAATGTCCATCCATCCATTTTCTTGCACCCTTGTCCCTCAGTGGGGTCAGGAGGTGCTGGTGCCCATCTCCAGCTAACATTTCGGGCGAGAGGCGGGGTCACCCTGGACAGGCCGCCAGTCTGTCACAGGGCAACACAGAGACACACAGGACAAACACACACTCTCACACCTAGGGGCAATTTGGAGAGGCCAATTAACCTAACCCAGAACCTTCTTGCTGCAAGGCAACATCTCTACCAACTGCGCCACTGTGCAGCCTGTCGAAATAATGTAAATAATATTATTCAAAATATTAAGACTATTCTCATAAAACAACAACTTTATCCTCGTACCAGAACTTTTTCTTTTGAACTTATCATAATTTTATCTTTTTGTTTTCTCAGCATGGCCCTAATACTTCATTGTAATATTTAGATTGTGTGTGTGTGTGTGTGTGTGTGTGTGTGTGTGTGTGTGTGTGTGTGTGTGTGTGTGTGTGTGTGTGTGTGTGTGAGAGAGAAACAGGTTTTCATATCCTCATGGGGCCTATTTCTGTCTACACTGTGGGGACCACGGCTCCCTATGGGGACATTTCTTGGTCCTCATGAGGGGAAATGCTGTTTTTGGGTTTGGGGGTAGGTATCTGATGGTTCATTTTGGTAAGGTGATGTGATGGTTCATTTTGGTAAGGGCTAGGTATGTGATGGTTAAAGTTAGGCTCTAGAAAATGAATGGAAGTCAATGTAAAGTCCCCAGAAGATGTGAAAACATGACTGTGTGTGTGTGTGTGTGTGTGTGTGTGTGTGTGTGTGTGTGTGTGTGTGTGTGTGTGTGTGTGTGTGTGTGTGTGTGTGAATTAAAACAAAAAGAAACATTAAGGTTTAAGGTATTTCTTCCAAACAGGTAGGATGGAGTTTAATGTGTTGAACATCAATAGCGATAAAAGTTGCAGATATTTATATTTCACAGGCTCGTCATTTAACGTCCATTCAACTGAGGCTGAACATAAGGGACGCCGGATTAAGAGCCGTTTCAGGCAGATTATGTCGCCTGGATTATGTCGGTGGGTCGTTAGCAGAGTAAACGGATCGTACCAGGTTGGGTTTGGATCTGTAAGGAGATTACTGCTGTAACAAAGTCCAACATGGGGGAGATTTTATGCTCAAGTAGAGACTGTGTGAAACAATCCAGGGAAATTACATAATAAATTAAGATTATTTAGATGTTTACATCAGGTGCTTTTTTTCTCTCTTTGTCACCTACAGTAAGTGAATCTGATTCACTTTGGTTATTTAATCAAATTCTACTTTTAAAAATATCTGCCTGCTTCGTGTCGGTCGTTGGGTCAACTCATGACACCAACTGGTTCACAGCCATTTAACTTCTGAGTAACTATAGTGACAATAGCAGTGAGGTTCATAAAATTAAGCCATAATGTGTCGAATTAAAAAATAACAACATACAAAGTAAAACCAATATGTATTTTCTGAATATAAATTACAAACTGTATGTTTTAACACATGGGCTGCACAGTGGTGCAGTTGGTAGAGCTGCTGCCTTGCAGCAAGCAGGTTCTGGGTTCGATTCCCGGCCCCGGTCTTTCTACATGGAGTTTGCATGTTCTCCCTGTGCATGGTGGGTTTTCTCCTGGTACTCCGGTTTCCTCCCACAGTCCAAAAACATGACTGTCAGGTTAATTGGTCTCTCCAAATTGTCCCTAGGTGTGAGCGTGTGTGTGTATGGTTGTGTGCCCTGTGTGTCTCTGTGTTGCCCTGCGACAGACTGGCGACCTGTCCAGGGTGACCCCGCCTCCCGAACGTTAGCTGGAGAGGCACCAGCAACCCTCCCGACCCCACTGAGGGACAAGGGTGTAAGAAAATGGATGGATGGATGGATATTTTAACACATGTATGTTTTTAATTAAGTCTTAGTTAGTTCATTTTAATTAGTGTCAATCAATTTATTTTTTTTATTAAACTGTGGCATTATTGGGCCTCCATATTATACAGGGATGCCTGTAAGAAATTCTTAAAAAACTAAACTGGCAATAACAAGGACTTGAGCTCACAGCATGAAAAAGCACTTTGATATTATTTATTATTTCATTTCTTGATTGAGTCCAACAATCTGTGGCATCAGTGGTTCGATCACCAGGTTTTCTTTCTGAGAAATATTGAGAATATCCCTTGGTTACTTTGCAGATCGGCTTCTGCTGATTGCATCCAGTAATTGTCAGTGAACTTTGAACATTTGCAGAACAAACTCATGATTACTGATATCAGGAAATAAAGCACCTCATGCAGGTGCCACGTGACGTCTGATACAAACCCAGCTGTGTGTCAAATATTAACCAGCATTAAAATCATTTGGTTGAATCATAAAACTAAAGTAAACAGAATAAATATAGGAGTGCTATTAAAAAAATAGGCAATTAAACCAAAACCATCATGAAAAACACATTTTGTTAGTATTAATTAGCAGTGAAATGGTTCTGAATATTCTGGTCTTTCTGTTATTAGTATCCCTGAGCACATCCATCTGCTCTGGGGTCGGATCCTGCCCACAGCACCCTGGGTGGAGAGCCGGTTTGAGGGACGGAGTGACTCCACCAATCACCCACAGTGATTATCTGTCCACGCCCAAACTGAGCCCTCTGGTGGCCTACGTATGGAAACACAACGGTGGTTTAAAAACGGGTTTCTCAAACATTATTCACACTTTTCCAGAGTAAAAACGCCAATCTCAGGCTTGTTTTTCAACTGTAATTACAAAACTGTAGATGTTTCTGCACATTATCTACTATGATTAAAACAATTAATCGTGATTGATTGATCAGTAATTGAATTAATTGTCAACTAATTTATTAATCGATTAATTGTTAACTGCAGTAAACACTCAGAAAAAGGCCATTTGCTTTTTTTGTACAGTAATTAAGCCAAAATGGTACAAAAAACATAAATATATATTTCAATTAAGATGTAAAAAAAAACACGTTGTTGGTCTGTAAATATGTCCAACACAAAACCCTGAAGTTACAGTTTTAGTTTCACCGACTAAATTCTGTAAAAATTAAAATAATAATAATAAAATCTCCTATGTTATTGCATTTTAGGGAATAAAATGGAAATGTTCTCATTTAAAAAAGGAATTGAATTAATTGTTACAGTACATTTTTATGTATTTCTAAAATAATGGACTTCCTAAAATATTTTTTTGCCAAATGTTATATTTTTTATTGGTTCTATAAAAAATCTGCAGAATGTGACAGATTTGTTAATCCGATTAATCGATTAATTGAAAGAATAATCGACTACTTGTCAGAACAATTTACAGGAAAATCGATGAATGCAATAATTGTTAGTTGTAGCAGTTAAAATAATTTAAATCTAAACTTTTTTCTGTTTATTTTCTGACTTTTTTTAGTTATTTAACAGACATGATCTGTTTGCACTTTTCAGAAAAGCGACTTGACTTCTGTGTCTCATTTAGGGAAGAGAAGAGGAACAAATACCAACATCCTGTCTGTAAAAGGAACCAAAATGTTTTATGGAAACTGCGGTTTATTGACATTAACACAGAATGTTATTTCAGCAACAGTAATTTTTTATGGGTGTTACTATATAGTATACCAATAAAACACTTATTGTGGCACATAAACTTCCTTTAGCTGCTGGTGGTAAAATGTGGACTATAGGTCAATGCAGAAACAGTCCAAACTACGACCAAAAGCATTTCTGACTTTTTAAATGCAGAAAATTGAAACATATTTTGTACATTAAAAATAAAATACCTGTAACAGGCCAGTTGATTCTGTGGCCTCTTCTTTTCAGCTCCTCAGCCACTTCCTGGTCGATCCCTTCCTCCAAATTAACTAGCCACTGACCAGCTGCAAGACAAAATCACCGAAACATTATTTCTCCTTCAAATTATGCAGAATTAATTTTTTTTTCCCTTATCATCCCACAATACACGACAGAAAAGAGCTAATCAACCACCTTAGTATGCAGGAATAAACCTCATACCTATATTTAAAGATAAAATAAATTATTATGGATCACAAAATTTAAAGTTTAAATAAGGTAAGTCAATTCGGATGATTGAAATAAGTACAAATAACATTACTATGTGTATTATACTTATATCTTCCACTGGAAAATTCAGTTATGAAAGATCCAGAAGCTGTAAATAAAGCGTACTGTAACAAAACACTTAAGGCTGAAACGATTAATCGTGATGAATCAATTATTCAAATAATCAAATAATTTTGTATTTGATTACAGTAATTGTTAACTGAAGTAAACAAACTCAAAAAAGCATAAGAAAAAAGATTAACACAATCAGAGCAGAAAATCTTAAACTGTACAAATATACTGCATTTAAGATTTTTTTTTTTTAAATGTCTCTAAATACGTCCAGAACTTCAAGTGGCAGTTTTAGCTTCACTTGGTTTAATTTCTATAAAACAAACATATTAAACACCTTTTGCTCTTCAGTTATTAATTGGTTAATGCAGAACATAATCAACAGCTCTGTTCTAAACTGTACTGATGTTAATTCCAGCAGAAAGTCCTGATATTTTCACAAATTGATGTTAGAATTATGTTTTTAGCTGCAGATGCATCGTTTGCTACAAATGATTAAGTGTTCACTAAAGGAACAAATCTTTCTTATTTAAAAAAAAAGGAATTTGGTTATTGGCATTTTTATTATATTCCCAATATTGTAAATAAGTGTCAGTGGTTTCATGAGAAATATGCAGAATTTGCCATTTTTTTCTTTGATTAACTGATTAATCGTCAGTTGCAGCCCTGAACTAAATAACTAAAAGAGCCAAAAACAAATTGTTAGGGATATATGCCGTACTGTGGTGTAAACTGTAGTGATGTTTTCATTGTTTGACTTTTGGAAAAATGTTTTAAGATATATACTTTTGTCATCGTACTCCACAAAGACTCTCGGTGCATCCAAAGCCTGCTGAGGGTTCATCCCAAACTCGACCATGTTCAGCAGGACCTTAACAAAACACACCAGGTAAATCTACTATTAAGTACCTTTTGCTACACAATTATTAACTGGTTAAACCAAAAATAGTCAATACAAGTATTTCTAAAAAAGGCTGAAGTGTAAAATCAGAAAAAGGTGCCCATTTATTTATCCGATTAATCGTCAGAATAATTGACAGATTAACCGATAAATATAAAATAATCGTTAGTTGCAGCTCAAATTCTGCGTACCTGGATGTGTCCTTGAGGTTGCATAAAGGCGCCCACGACCCCCAAGGCAGCGAGTAGTTGGGGTTTTTCCGAGTCGGTGAGGAGAGCAGGTATTATGGTGTGATACGGCCGCTTCCCTCCAGCAACACAGTTAGCATGGCCGCGCTGCAGGGAAAAGTTGGCACCTCGGTTCTGCAAGAAAGAAGAATATAACTATCAACGCTGCCGTTCAGTCTGATTAGTTAATGTTTAAATAAGGAAACAATATCAGCTATATTAAGTATTTCGTACGGCATAAAACACAAGCTAGCCATTCATCCTGAGGTGGTGATAATATGCAAAACAGGTTAGAAATTATAATATCGTGTTCTCAAATTCATTTATGATGATATAGTATATTTAAAAATCGTATTATCTGACTAACTTACACGTTCCAGCTTTATTAATTAGTCCAGCCATAACAGCAGAAAGTGGGAAAATAGTGAGTTTCTGACTGGTAGGAAAACCAAGTTAATGAGCCACACAAAACAAATATCTATGTTCAGAAGACAGAGGGAGTGGAATTGTGAAATTAAAGCATTTTCAAGGATTTGAAGTGTGAACCCTGAGATAAAGAACCGTCTCCTCCTCTACGGCAGACCTGCAGCGAGAAGCCGCAGTCCTGGGGGACCAGGCCGGTCCCAAACCCCATGTAGGTGCTGTTGACAAACGAACAAGCGTTTCCCTGGCTGTCGATCACACAGAAGTAGACCGTGTCACTTCCTGTCAGCAGGCCTGGTTCCACTCGCTCCATCACCCTGCAGATCCACAACAACTGTTTTACAATAAAGAAAGTAAACTGATCAGAGCTAAAACGATTAATCGTATTGATCATAACCGATTAATCGCTAACTGGATCATTCGTTATTTGCTGGAAGAATAAGATATTCAGAGCAGTAATGAAGCCAAAGCTGTACAAATACATATACATTAGTATTTAATATAATTTAAAAACCCTTCTGTTAATATGTTATACACAGATTTCCTCTAGTGGTATAGTTTTAGATTCTGTAAAAAAGAAAAAAACACCTTTTGCTATCCAATTATCAATCAGTTAAAGAAGAAATTCATTAAATAATCTACAAATGATCAAGCATACATTAACATTTTACATTTACTACTTAAAAAAGAAAGTAAATTATTTGTTTATCTGCATTTTTAAATTATTTTAAAAAATGTACAAAAAAGACTTCAGGGGTTAAATGAAAAATCTGCAAAGTGTGACAATTTTTTTCTCTGATTGATCAATTAATCATCAGAATGATCAATTAATCAGCAAAACAGTCTATAGAATAATCGATTAATCGTCAGAACAACTGACAAAATAAGCGATAAGCGTAATCAATAGTTGCAGCTCTAAACCTGATGTTAAATGAAAACAAAACTAGCAGGATCCACATTTCCAAACTTATTTTAAGTTATCATGTGATTAACTGATTTATTGCTTATTGTGACAAACAATTCAAAACCAAAACGGATTCAACAAAATTTTACATTTTTCACTCCATCAACCATCAAATCTTCACTTCACTCTGTGTGCCTGAATTCAGCATAATGGATTATTATATTTTTACGGTTTTATAGTTTGTCTATTTGTATTACAACTGATAATGATTCAAAGTTCAAGGTACACGTTGCTGGTCAGTAAATACACGAGCTATACGAGCCCACACCCTCCGTATGCGAGGGACGAGATGAAGAGAGAGGAGCGTTAAGGTCAAGGGAAGTAAAAGTCCACAATCCTATCTAAAGTCAACAAAGAACAACTGGTACATCATGGCACCAACACACACACACACACACACACCTGTCCATGCTGATGTGCCGCGCCCGCTGCTGGCTGTAGCTTTTCGCCAGTAAGCTTTCCGTAGGGACGGTCACATGGGCGGCGTCGCCAAGGTAACGTAAGGCATCCGTTAGCGCCAAACGCACGGCCTCCACGAACACGTGGATGTGGTCTGAGCTGTTGTGGCCTCCAGCTGAAACGCAACGAGGCGCATCAACACAAATGTTTTCTTGGCACATTAAAGGGCAAAATGTTTCAGATTTTTATTTATGTTCTATGAACATTTTGAAAAGTGACGTCGTTGTAGGTGTTACGGCAATACTCAAAATATCGGGATCAATACAGATATTAATATTGGATCATCTCTAATTTTATCTATTAATCATATTTTTGGTTTTTGAAGATTTTATTTTTGGAAAATCAGGATTTTTTTCACCAATGCCCATTTCAGTTTCCAGTGACGCAAGGCTAAGGCGGCCATCTTGTTTCACAATCGTAATTTACAGCTTCTTTTGATTTGGACTTTGAATTCATAACAACTCCACACCTAAATATTAGAGTAAGAATTTCTTTCAATTATGAGAATAAAGTCATGTTTGGTTCTGGGGACCAAAACTTTGTGTTTCTGCAGCACACAGAGACTCTAAAGTCCTCCGGGTCTGGATAAATATTTCTTTTTTGAGCTTTAGAGGATGTCAGCTGCAGCCCTGTACCTTTGAGCTGAGGAAAGTTCTCCAGGATGTTGAGGAGCAGCAGAGCGGCCAGGCCCTGACCGTTGGGAGGAAGCTCCCACAGACGCACGCCCTGAACACAAAACAAACCCGGTCACTCGCCTCTGACCGGGCAGCGAAGCTACAGCCATGAAAAGCCACTCGGGTTGCCGACCTTGTAATCTGTGCTAATGGGGCTGACGACCTCGCTGTCGTGGCTGCTGAGGTCCTCCAGGGTCATGACCCCTCCGTTCTGGTTGATGACATCAACAATAGCTTGAGCCACTCGGCCCTGGTAGAAACCCGGTTTGCCTCGTTCACCGAGCTCCTGGGAAAAGTTACATTTATGTCATAGTGCAGTGTTTTTCAACCTTTTTTCAGCCAAGGTACATTGTTTTAATTGAAAAAATCCCGAGGCACACCACCAACCAAAAATGTAAACAAAGATACTCTGTAGCCGCCTATATTACATATATAGTCATTCTTATCAAAGTATCTTGAATAGGAATCAAATAAATACAAAAATGTATTTTTATCACATTTTACACTTTTTATTTTAAATTGCGTGGGCTGCACAGTGGCGCAGTTGGTAGAGCTGTTGCCTTGCAGCAAGAAGGTTCTGGGTTCGATTCCCGGCCCCGGTCTTTCTGCATGGAGTCTCCATGTTCTCCCTGTGCATGGTGGGTTTTCTCCAGGTACTCCGGTTTCCTCCCACAGTCCAAAAACATGACTGTCAGGTTAATTGGCCTCTCCAAATTGCCCCTAGGTGTGTGTGTGCATGGTTGTGTCCTGTGCGTCTCTGTGTTGCCCTGCGACAGACTGGCGACCTGTCCAGGGTGACCCCGCCTCTCGCCCGAAACGTTAGCTGGAGATGGGAACCAGCAACCCTCCTGACCCCCACTGAGGGACAAGGGTGAAAGAAAATGGATGGATGGATGGATGGATATTTTAAATTGCACTCAACTTCAACAATACACCTGAACAGTGCCACAACAATGCGGTCTTAAATTTAAAGAAGTTATAGAAAACTTCAAAGTGTTTTACAAACTAATCCAAAAGCATTCTTTTAGCCGGAATACAGAAAATAATTCTTATTCTGAAAGAAGCAATAATATTTGGGAAATATTTTACTGTTACAATATGAAGAGTTGCATGTACAAAATGTAAATATCTGTATATTTTACCCACCCAGTGTGAAACCTGGGATGAAAACAGATCTTATTTCCTGGCAGAAATTGAAGAAAGACAAAGCTCTTCCTCAACATCTCTCAGTCTGTTTTAGTTTTTATAGTAGCCGGGCTTGACAAGCTCACTTCACACAGACAGGTTGTGGGAAATGGACCCATGTTACTGCTGAGCTTCACTGTCTTTTCCATCACTGTCGTCAGTCTTGCTAGATACTCTCACTGTAACCTGTAACATTCATGCATCACTAATTCTCTTGTTTTAATGTAAAATGCTGTGTACCTACTGCCATCTAGTGGTAAGAAAATTACACGATCACGACACTAGTCACTACTAAAGCAGACACTCGAAGATGGGATTATTTGCAGATAATTAATTTTCAAAAAATCTTTTAAAACCAATTACCGTATTTTTCGGACTATAGAGCGCACCATACCATACTAGCACCTTCAATTCTTTTTGAAAAACAAAAAAACAAAACAAAAAACTGGAAGCTGCTCTCGGTTTTATATAAGGACCCAGCAGATGGCTGCGTCATTATAAATCTGCTGGACATATTAAGGACGCAGCACTTCGTCTCCAAAGCCGAACCATGGTTTCCTTCACACCGAGCTTAAATGCAGCGGCTCTATTTCCCTCCTGTAGTGCCAGATCGACAGCCCTCAACTCAAAAGCTGCATCATACGAGTTTGAAAACATTTCTCCGTCGTGCCTGCTGCTAGCATGTGATTGTTCTAAGTGAAAATTAGCCGTTCTTATTTGATTTCCAATTTTGACTTCCAATGATTCACTTCCTGCTAGAGAGCCCCCTGGTGGTTGAAGAATAATCCACAGAAAAGCTGCACCGGGCTACAGTCCGCATGGTTCAAAGCTTAGGAAAAAAGTAGCAGCTTATAGTCCGGAAAATACGGTACCGTAGGTGAAATTCAGTGGTGGAGAAAGTACTCAAAAAATTTACTTAAGTAAAAGTACAAATACACAGACAAAAATGTACTCAAGTAAAAGTAAAACTACCACATTAACATTTGTACTTAAGTAAAAGTAAAAAAGTACTGGCTTTTAAAAATACTTTAAAAGTAAAAGTACTTGCTGAATGCATTACCTAATCCCTAATACGATATCATTAAATGAACCGATCGTATTTCATTTTAATACATTAGAAATGTGCCAGCTTAATGAACAATGCCACATGAAGCATGTTTTTATTGTGTTTACTCTGTAACATAGTTTAGACTTAGATATGTGATTCTATGCATCATAATTTTAGGGATGGAATCCGTTCGCTGCAGTCTTCTCGCCTCCGTCCGCCACCTCCGGTCGCCGCAGTCTTCTCGCCTCCCTCCGCCGCAGTCTTCTCTCCTCCGGTCGCTGCAGTCTTCTTGCCTCCCTTCGCCGCAGTCTTCTCTCCTCCGGTTGCTGCAGTCTTCTTGCCTCCCTCCGCCGCAGTCTTCTTGCCTCTGTCCGCCGCAGTCTTCTCGCCTCCTGCCGCATTCCACGGCCAGGACGAAAACCACACTGCTCTTCCTGAATCCGAGGTTCGACTATCCGATGGACCCTCCTCTCCAGGACCCCTGAATACACCTTGCCAGGGAAGCTTAAGAGCACACCCTCCCTTTTTGAACAGGGGGACCACCACCCCAGTCTGCCAATCCAGGGGAACTGTCCCCAATGTCCATGCAATATTGCAGAGTCGCATCAGCCAACACAACCCTACAGCATCCAGAGCCTTAGGGAACTCCAGGCAAATCTCATCCACCCCCGGAGCCATGCCACCCAGGAGCTTCTTGACCACCTCGTTGATCTTGTCCCAAGAGATTGGAGATCCCGACCCAGAGTCCCCAGGCTCACCTTCCTCAGTGGAAGGCATATTGGTGGGATTGAGGAGGTCTTCGAAGTATCCTGGCCTCCGGCGCACAATGTCCCAAGTTGAGATCAGCAGCACACCATCCCCACTATAAACAGTATTGGTGCTGCACTGCACTGGGGAAGCAGTATAACACCAACACTGTTTATAGTGGGGATGGTGTGCTGCTGACCTCGACTCGGGACATTGTGGGCCGGATACTTTGAAGACCTCCTCAATCCCACCAACATGCCTTCCATTGAGGAAGCTGAGCCTGGGGACTCTGGGTTGGGCTCTCCAGTCTCTTGGGACTGGAGAGGTCACTGAGGTGGTCAAAAAGCCCCTCGGTGGCAGGGCCCCGGGGGTGGATGAGATCCGCCCGGAGTTCCTTAAGGCTCTAGATATTGTCGGGTTGTGTTGGCTGATGCGACTCTGCAATATCACATATTGGCAGTTCCCCTGGATTGGCTGACTGGGGCGGTGATCCCCCTGTTCAAAAAGGGGGACAGAAGGATGTGCTCCAATTACAGAGGGGTCACACTCTTAAGCCTCCCTGGCAAGGTGTTTTCAGATTCAGGGGTCCTGGAGAGGAGGGTCCATTGGAAAGTCAAACCTTGGATTCAGGAAGAGCAGTGTGGTTTACGTCCTGGCCGTGGAACACTGGACCAGCTCTACACCCTCAGCAGGGTCCTGGAGGGTGCGTGGGAGTTCGGCAAACAGGTCTACGTGTGTTTTGTGAACTTGGAGAAGGCGTTCAACCGCGTCCCTCGGCGAGTCCTATGGGGGGGTCCTCTGGGAATATGGGGTACCAGGCCCTTTGATAGATGCTGTCAGGTTCCCTGACTCTGACCGGTGTCAGAGTCTGGTCCGGATTGCCAGCAGTAAGTCGAGCTCATTTCAGTGAGAGTTGGATCGGTCGTAAAGGTCCCGTGCATGGGAGTTTGTCCAATCATCTATCCCTTAGGTGTCTCAAGCTGTCTCTTGTTTCCTCTTGATTAATCCCTGGTGTATTTAACCCAAACTGTGTCTGTTTCTCCATATCGGGTCCTTGTCAATACCATCATCATTTTGTGTCACAACATTGTCTTTGTCCTGTTAACAGGTTGCTACCAGCATCTGAGCTCCTTGCCTATGTTCACCTGTGCTGCCTGGATTTTGTGTTTTTGTCATGGGTCCACTATGTCAACCTCATGACCTACAACGCAATTTAAGATGATCTGTCCAAGTCATTCTCCATGGGCTCTGGGAACTTCTTCTACACCCGAGTTTTTTCCTTAGCGACCACCCGAGCTGCATGCCAGTTGGACTGCCAGTATCCATCAGCTGCTTCCAGGGTGTCAGTCCAAAAAGATTTGATAGTTCTCTGTCTTTGGCTTGAGAGCATCCCTCCCGTCTGGTGCCTACGAGCTGATTTTAGAGTTGTCCCCAAAACAGGCACAGAAAATCTTGTGGCCACATCACAGATAAGCCACATTGACAATGGAGTTGGGGAACGACTCTGTGGGGGCGATGTTCTATCCACTTCCTCCAAAATGTGTTCAAAGTTCTTCCAGAGGCGAAATTTGAAGCTCTGTTTCACAGATGACTCTGCCAGGATCCTCACAACACTTTTGGGCCTCTATGGTTTGACTGGCATCCTCCCCCATCATCAGTCAACTTCCAACCAGGGAGTGGTCAGTGGACAGCTCTGCCTGTCTTCACCCAAGAGTCCAAGACATACAGCCACAGGTCAGATGGGAAACAACAAAGTCTACCATAGAACTGTGGCCAGGGTGTCCTGGTGCTACGAGCACATATGAACATCCTTATGCTTGAACAAGGTGTACATTATGGACAGTCCATGATGAGCACAGAAGTCCCATAACAGTACACTACTCAGGTTTAGATCAGGGTGGCCAATCCTCTCAACCACAAGCCTCCTGGTCTCACTGTGATTGCCCATGTGAGTGTTGAAATCCCCCAGCAGAACAAAGAAATCTCTTGGAGTGACACTCTCCAGCACCCCTCCAACAACTCCAAAAAAGGTGCCCAATGTGAACTGGCGATTGTTAGCTTTTTCTCCTTGGTAGGAGATTTGCCAACCTACGGCCTAGCTGGTGAAGCCACTTGGAAACTCGTGACCTAAAATTTCCGGCATTTCTGCTTTCAGAAGGGACTTCCTTAAAGGAAACATCCACTTCTTCAACATCATTGCTTTCATGATGTTGTGGCTCAATTTGAACATCATGTTCTGAGCTTTCTTCTGAATACATTTCATCTGATGTAGAACACTCAGAAATTCTCTCTAAAGGTGGCACGTAATTCTCCAGATTTAAATATCCCAGGATGGATGATCTCCTAGAGGAAATAACCCTCCTGTAATAATTTTCGAAGAATTCAATGTCATCTTCTGTGAGAATTTCTGAAGATGATTGTTTTTCTGAAGAATGCTCAGAAACTTCTTCAAAATGTGCCACAACATTATCAGCAGTTGTGTTAGAAGAAGGAATTTCCTTAGAGGCGACGTCCATATCTGCAGCGTTCATGCCTTCAAAATGGTCTGCGTAATTTTGAACTCTGTCTTCTGAGTTTCCATCAACAGAAGAAGCTTCTTCTACCAATGGATCCTCATAGACTTGTTCAAAATTTATCGCATCTTCCTGGCTGTCACAGCTCGTTTCAACGGCCAGGTCCATTTTGTCAAGGGGAACATCAGCACTTGTACAAACATCAGTGTCTGCGTCCCCTGGACAAGTTTCCAAGTGGAGTCCACAGATTCTTTCCAAAGCCACAGGATCTTCATCAGTAAAAGTTGCCAAACTTGTCAAGACACCTGAAGTGCCACTGACAAGGTTGGCAGAAGCGTCCATGTCACTTTGGTCTTCATCTGCGTCCTAAATGCATATAGTTTATGCATTTAGGACTAAATCTGCTCCGCCAGTGAAGCGTTCAGAGCAACAGTTTTTTTTTCCCCCTAAGAACATGAACAAGAAAGGCTTAGCCTGGCGGTGGCACTAGTAAAGGATGGCGGGCCGCCATCCTCACTGGGGGAAACCCTGGTCAGGCAGTCAGAGCGCTGTGGGAGACAGCACAGCTGTGAATACGAGAGAATACTGCATTTAAAGGCGCAGTGCAATATCGCTCTGCAGCGCCGATGTTGTGACTTTTTTTACACTTATATGTTAAGTATATTTTGCATGATAAGTGACTGATTTACAATTATATGTTAAGCATAATTTACATGATAATTATTATTAATTGAATTGAACATGATAGTATAGTGGGTTCACCATTACTACCAACAAATGTTTATTCACTTGGCCTGTAGAGGCTTTGTTATTTTATTTCTAAACAAAACATGTTCATTACATTTCATTACAGAAAATCATATTAGATCAAAAGAAATGTTTGAGTATTTTCAGCTCCTTTCAGAATGAGTTGTTGTTTTAGGGCGTCCAAATAAGGTGATGATGGCCACGCCCCCCAACTCAAAGTTTAGTCTTGGACATGAACATGAAAACAGATGGGCAATTATACAACTGTACGTCTTCGAAAAGCAGAAATAGAGCTTCCTGCACAACCAACAAGAATGCAGCGAGTGCTTTGTTGTTGGTTGCGAGTGTGAGTAAGTCAACAACAAAACACTTCTATCCAGCAGCCATTGTACAGCGGATACAGCGGTAAAACCAGCTGAACAAATGTCCTGGAGCTCTACTGGGGTTGCTAGGTTACAGCGAGTATCTGCTGATTTGTGATGTTACATTTCAGAAGTTTTTGAAACGGCTCATTTTCCAGACACCAAAAAACATGAAGTTTAATATTAGTTTAATCAAACACTGATGTGGATCAAGGAAGTGAATTCTGGTCGCCTACAAACCAAGGTTTCGGTTCGGTTGAAGTGAACACCAAGCTGACTGGAGACCAATCCTATAGCAGGCAGCTTTTGAACCAGCGCACTGCATTCTGGGTAAATATAACCATGACAAATGTGCTAAGCTAGCTGTAGCAGCAGAAACGGCTCCTTGTTTTTCACCAAGAACAACCAATACAACCAATACAATCTGATGCCACTCCATTTTTGTTTACATTTTGCTACGAAGGAAGTTGCGCTCAGTGTCTTCAGAGATTTTTGTGTCGATTCCTTCAGCGGCTCTTTTTGCAGCGCCCCCACAGCCGAGGACGGGAACGGGTTTTCCAGGCTAGTTTGACAGTGCAGTGTGAAAGAACCGCAGCAGCTGAAAATGTAACAAATGTTGCAATTTTGTTCCCCCGTCAAACCGACTCAGGTGACTAAACACTGTTAAATCGTCAGAGTGAAGTCATGCTTCTGTCTGCCTTTGTACATTTTCATCAATGGGGTGAATCAGAGGCTGCGTCCAAGTGTGAGTGAGCAAGGAAATGACACATTTGGCTTCATCATGGAGTGACTGCCGCCATCACTGAGGGTGAGGTCATTCCCATTGTTTCTTCTTTCTCTGCAACGTGACGTTCTGTTTGTGCTACGGGTGTATGCAGAGTTTTATGGCGTTACATAATGCAGATTTTTAGGACACCATTGAAATGAGGAATTCCTCCTTCAGAAGTGATAACGCACCTGATAACGTGACCTCAGCTTTACCTCTATTGAAGAGTTGATGACAGAAAAAATGACGGGAGGTTTATAAATACTGCATTACATAAAAACTCAAAATAAAGGTTACAAGTCTGAATAAGGGAAGGTAAAGTTATTTTTTTAGAAAGAAAGAGTGATAAAAATCACAAAAGATAAAATTAAGCCACATTCAGTCAGCATTCTGCCTAAATATGCTTTTCTAAAACAGTTTGCAGATAGTTTAAAGCAGTGTTGTTCAAAGTGCGGCCCGCGGGCCATGTGCGGCCCGTGGATTGATTCTGTGTGGCCCGCAGATATTAATCTTCCTCGGGTCTAATTGATAGAATACAAAAATATTAAATATTTTTAACCTAATCCTCAAAATTGGCCAGATATTACATAAGTTAACATAGATTTTATTTTAAAAAATGCTCTTTTAAAAGAGAGTTTCCACAAGAGTCTCTGGTAAAATAATTATGTGAAAAGATGTTCAATAATATTTAATTTTAAGAAGTACTCATAATTATTAATATTATTTTAAAGTTTGTTAATTGAGTTTAATCAATACATTTTGTCACAACCGGCCCTTTAAGGACATTTATAATTATGATGTGGCCCAAAATTAAAATGAGTTTAACCTCATGACTGTAGACCACTGGTGTCCAAACTTTTTAAAAACTGAAAAATTTAAACTACAAGTGGGACACATTTTCATTAAATTAAATTGAAAATCAAAAAAATAATTATTGTGATTTTTTGTTTTGTTTTACCTGATAAGCAGTAAACTATTTTTTAAAAGACATTGTCTTATTAAAAGGAAACAGAGAATTTCCAAATTTCTTTTTTTTTTTTTACATTTTTAACTTGTGGCTGAACAAATTAAATTTTTGGGCCACAAATGGCCCCGGGGCCGCACTTTGAACACCCTTTCATTTAAATTCCCAGTGTTTCTCTCCTTTTTAGCTATTTTTTTTTTTATAATAAATGCAAATATCAGCTTTACATTTTCTACAAAAAGATGTATGGATGTTAAGAAAACAAAACATAAAACAGTCAAAATGTTTGTTTTGATTAACTTCAGGGATTTACCTTAATAGTTTGAGCCATTGCAGTGTTTTTAAACACTTCTCCGTGTTTGGGTGGATGGCCGCCGATCAGCAGGTCCGCCCCCAGCTCCTTCCCCGACTCGCCCAAAGCCGCCGCCCAATTTTTCCAGCGGTGCGCCGTTACCTCGGCAACCGGAAAGCCCTCCTCTGCCAGGGTCGCTGCTCCGCTCAAAACCTCCTGCAAGGACAGCTAGGGAAACAGGAAGTGTTTTACAGGAAGCAGAGCGGCGCAGGAACACACTGGTAAACCTATGCAGCGTCACTAACACGCGCAGAGTTTTTATTTTATAGCAGTTATACATTGAAAAAATCCACGTGTTGCACTGTGTCAGTGCAACACGTGGATTTTATTGTAATTTTAGATAAAGACGCACCTTAAATTAATTTAGCTTCTTTTTTGTGAGAAATAAACTGTCTTGACTTGAGGAATGTTTTCATATATCCAAGGATCAGTAAAAACTCAAAATTCAAACTTTATTTTTACTTCAATTCACAAACAAGGTGGATTTTCTCTTCTGTTTTTATGATCTGTGTCAAAATTGTAGTTTTTAAAGCGGTGATGTCCTTTAAATTTCTGCTAAGTGGGGCTTTAATTACCAGATTATTGCAGAAAACATGGCGACTAGGAAAGCAGACAAACCTTTTGGCTTCCAAACAACTGGACAGTGTCGCACCAGAGAGCAGGAGCTCCAGGGACAGTCACATTTAAAGCATCAAACACCGAAGGAGGAGCTTCTGCTGAGTAGCCGAGTCCTTCCAGAAAGTCCAGGGTCAAAGTTCGAGATGAACGACCGCTGAGGAGAAACATGGCTGAAGCTTAGATAGTTACTCAACATCATCGGGGTGAGAAAAAACCCGACAGAGGAGTCTCAACCTGCCATTAATCCCTCGGATTTCTCCAGTCTTCCCATCGTAGAACAAGCAGAAGGCGTCGCCTCCGAGTCCAGTGCTGCATGGCTCCGTTACCGCCAGAGCCGCTGCCATGGCAACGGCCGCATCTGCAGCATTCCCGCCACACTTCAGCACATCTGGGCGCAAAAACAGACCCAGGACAGTAAATGGTTTATGGGATTCCTGCAGGTCTTTGCCAAAAACATAATCCTTATTCCTTAGGTTAATGTTTGATGATTCTTCTGTTATTACAAGTTACTTTCTAGAACAAAAAGACAAAATCCTACCAAGTACTTTTGGTCTTGTTTCCAATCCAAACATTTAAGTACACTTGAAATAAGACAAAGGTAACTGACAAATATATTTTAAGCTAGATATAGGAGCTTGTTTTAAGTAACCTTAATGAAAAGTACTAGTTCCATTGCCACAACATGGGAAAATGTTTTAAGTGGAACTAGTAGTTTTTCATCAATATTATAGGATTATTTTCCTAAAAAAAGTCTTTATGTGTTGCTTAAAAGTTACATTTAAATTAATTTTGTCTTAATTCAAGTGTATAAAGATATTTGCACAAGAAACTAGGTAAAACGTAAGTTTGTTATGAGACAGATAATCTGTGACATGCACCGCTCCCGACCAAGAACAACCAATCAGAGCGAAGGGGCGGGTCTTAACATGTGTATGCTCACTGCTAAATGTGCTAATGACGGAGAAACAACAGCCAACCATTACAGAAAAACCCTTTAACCGTCGTCATTGATGACCATGCTAATTAGCCCTGGCATTCATAACATTCTATGCTAGCTGAAATTTGGCAGAGATTGACAGCGTTAAGTCCCGCCTCTTTTTGGTTGTTAATGGGAAATTCAGTTTTTCACTAATCATCTGTCTCATACCATACTGTCATGGCATAGTGACAATTTCTATATGTAAAAAAATATTTTTTTAAAGTTACATACTGCAGCTTTAAAGTTGAATCGGCAGCTGAGCTCCTTCAGAAGCGTGTAAAGTCCAGTTTTCAGCGGTTAATACTTTAATCAGCTCTCCCTGCGTGTTTTGTTCATAAAGAAGCCAACTCTGAATACTGCAGTCCTCTTCATATGTTGCATGCATTTCAGATTTTATTAGTCACGACCAAATTAAAAACACAGAACTGAATAAATAAATAAATAAAATAACGTGTTGTCCACCCTCCCTCCCACTCACTCACTCACCCAGACCCACGGCTGAGGCCAGCGGCTGACTGGACGCCACGCAGCCGTGCAAACACAGCACGGGAGACCGGCGAGAGGAGAAAGGCAGGTGGGTTTTCATACCGCGGCAGCTTCCTGCAGAGACCGAGAAAACAGCGCAAAAATGCAGAAAATAAGACAAACCGAAGCGGACTTTCAACTTCTGATCGATTATTCTGTAATTGATCGTGTTGAGCTGGAAGAAAAGAGGAGCGCAGAACACATCGATTGCCTAATATCAAGCTCAATAAATTGACAAGTAACTCAAATCACTGAGTGAGACATATTTTTAAAATGTATATATTTAATATTATTATTTAACATTAATATTTTGGTCCGTCTGAAAATATTAAATCATTGATGTTCAGTCTTTTTACCAATACTTTTTTACTCTTACTTCAGTAATTTCTTGGGTGCTTTTTATTTTACTTGAGTAGTTGAAGTAGTGTTACTCTTACTTGAGTATAGTTTTTGTGTCCTCTGTCCACTTCTGATTAAATCAGAAATGCTAAAGATTATTTCTAATTTGCCAAACGAGCCTCATTAACACAAATTCAATAGACATTTTAAATTTTGCTTGTAAAAAAAAAAAGACTACTTTTGCGAAATCATCAGAAAATCCAAAATGGCCACCTGGAATATTAGTTACAGGTGCAATAAAAACAGTTGATCTCTCTTTGCATATTATACAACTTCCTTTAATACACATGTAGCTACAGTGTTTCAAAGACATTAGCCTTGTTGTTTCCATTATCCTGCTCAAAGCAACAGGTTTTCTATATTTGGAATTGGAACAGAGATTAACTGAATTTGGCGTCATATTCAGATCCATATTCTAATATAAGATGTAAAAAGAATCAACAGAACTGTCTTTACACAGCAGTAAAACCAGCTGAACTTAAACGTGCTGAAGGTTCTACGGTTGCTAGGTAACGGGGTGGGCTTCTATGGTTGCTAGGTAACAGGGCTGGGCTTCCCCGGGGTCACTAGGTGAGGGGCAGTGGCTGCTGATTTGTGACGTTGCATTCAGAAGTTTGAATCAGATCATTTTCCAGAAACAAAAAAATAATAATAATAAATTTTTTTTTAAAAAAGACGTACAATTTTCTTTAAGTGTTTGGGTAATTTTCAGAAGCAGTTAAAACCCAAATGAAAGCACAAAATGTGAATTTTATACAACAGTATCCTTTAAATAAAACTAAATCCAGATTGCAGTTATTCTAGGCAGCCAAAGTATCAACTCTGGACCCCGACTACAATTTAAGAACAATGTACAGAAATAATTAACAAATTATTTTACAGCTTCTCAGCTCCCTTTTTTCTTCTCTTTTTCCAACAGTCAACAGGTGTTGGATTAGTCTATAAAACTGTCAGTTATTTTTAGAAAAAGTTACTTTTGTGCTTTTATTTAAACCTTTTTTTGTTTTAAAATGCGACGTGTTTGCAGTGAGAACCAAGTTTAAGATATATAATCTTTTTAAAACGGAGTAAAAAGTAAATAAAAACTTAACCCAGCCCCCTTTTGTTAAGGATGGGTAAATATCAGCAGTTGCTCCTAAACTATAACTAGTTAATTATTTAACTTAAAACAAAACGTTTTTCCAAAGTTATGGCGGTGAAACTAGTACTTTTCATGAATATTAACCAATCAATCAAGTTTATTTTTATAGCACATTTCAGCAACACATCAGTCAAAGTGTTTCACGTCATAAAAATACAAAAACAGAAAATAATAAAAACAGCAGAGAAACCAGTAACAAACATCAAGTACATAATCAAAATCATCAATACATTATCAAATATGTTGATCAATGTTCCATTAAAGAACTTGTTCCAAAATATCATATATTTAGAACAAGCTTGTATATTTTGCTGAAAAGTTACTTTTTAGTTAGTTTTGCCTTGTTTTCAATGTAATAAGATATTTCCACTAGAAACTAGACCCAAAATACTTGAGATTTAGTTTTTGTGCAGAATTGCAGATTCACACTGTAAAACCACTAACACATAATATTCAAACTTATTATATATATCAGTTAATAATACGTCTTAATATTGATAAACTGCTCACTTTAACATGAGGAGATAATCAACAAAATTGTTATGATTCATGTCGACAAGCCCACTGGTTACACCTGCTTTCCATCGATTACAAGGCAGGACTCCCATTAAATAATCGGACTTTCTTTCACACCGTACCTTTATAGATTCATGACACATTCCTTATTGATCACGAGTCTTTCTTATGAGTCACTATCAACCGACTATCTGTCACTTCCTCCTCTGCCTCCGTGTAATCCAAACACCGGGTAAAACATTAACCATTCTGACCACTGCTGTGTCCGGGTGGACACACAGGTATGTATTCCTACATTAATAGTGGGTTTTGAATGGACCCACCAGCTATGTGCACTGCAAAAACACACAATTTCACCAAGTATTTTTGATCTAGTTTACTGCAAATATGAGTTCACTAGAAATGAGACAAAACTTACTTACGAGTAACTTTTCAGGAAGAAGGAGCTGGTTTAAAGTTAGTAATTCCTTAGTATTGATGAAAAAATATTACTTCCACTTACAGATTATTTCACTTTATTTTACAATATTTTAATATTGTTATAAGTGAAATAATCTGCATGGGTAACTAGAACTTTTTCATCAATATAAAGGAATTATTGACTTAAAAAAGTTTGTAGTTCTTGCTAAAAAGTTACCTGTAAGTTAGTTTTGTCTTTTTTCAAGTGTACTAAAATGTTGCACTAAAATCTAGACCAAAAATAATGGAAAAACACAATAAAGACCTTCTAGTGAAAAATACACTGCAAAAACACAAAATCTTACAAAAATATTTTGGTCAAGTTCTATAGAGCAAATATCTTAGTTAGCAAAACTAACTTACAAGAAAATGTTCAGCAAGATACAGGAGCTTTTTTAAGTAAAACTCAATAGTTATTTCTTTTATTGCAAGATATTTTCCTCATATTATGTAAAATTATCCGCCAGTGGAACTATTAATTTTTTAAAGAATTAAAGAATTATTGCCATGAAATAAGCTCCTATATGTTGCTGTTAACTTACTTCTAAATTAGTTTTGTCTTATTTTAAGTGTAATTAGATATTTGCAGTAGAAACTAGACCAAAATAGTTGGTGAAATTTTCTGTTTTTGCAGTGTTTGTTTGGACTTTGTATGGGTGTGTGTGAGAGAGAGAGAGAGAGATCTGTTTGATGCAAATGTGAAGCAATGAGATCATGTCTAAAGAGAGGAGGGGCGACTATAAAGGACCACATGAAGCATCGACAGTCATCAGTAGGAAGGCAGGTGAAGCGGCAGCATCATTCTGGGAATCCAGATATTTCTAAACTAGAGGTGCAAGAAGCTAGGAGTCGTCTTTCTGAAGCATCTACATCTCAGAATATTTCAGTCGAGGCCCGGCGTTTGAAGCTTCAGAATGTGTTCGGGCGGCTTCGCTAAATGTCTGGGCATCAGCCTGATGCCTCTGGCCGTCGTGTGTGTCCTCTGCAACATCCTGCTCTTCTTCCCCGGCGGGAAGGTTGCGGATAAGGAGAACATCACAGACGAGGTTTGGTACTTTGGAGGCATCCTGGGGTCCGGTGTGCTGGTACGTCTCATGATGGTTATGCTGTCTACAGTTGATAATATGGTGCTAAATGTGTTTATGTTTTTATAAACAAATTAAGACTTTCTGAGAAGTAAAACTTTGTTTTTAAAGTACGTGGAACCAATTTGTCCCATATCAGGTGTGAGTTGTACGGACGCCGAGAGTGGCCGTTTTCCTCGTATCCTTTGTCCCCAATCGTTTTCTCCAGATAACAAGTTAATTCTGCATTTTCTGTATAAACTTTTTACCAACGATTTTCTCTAGATAAAGAGTTAATCTTGAGAAAACAAATATTTTTTTTCTTGAAGTTAAGTCAAGAAAAACTAACTTTGAGAAAGTATTTTTTTCTTGACAAATTTTAAGAAACTCAATGGTTTTCTTTAGATAAGTTAATTTCGAAATAATTATTTTTACACATTAAGAGTTAATCTCAAGAAAGCAGATATTGTTTTCTTGAAAACAAGAGGTTACTTCCAAAGTTTGTTTGTAAACAACTTTAACAAAACAAGGAGTTTTCCTGATAACTTTTAGAAAACTTGATTCTCTATATAACTAGTTAATTTTCAATTTTTCGCATATTTTTTCCTCATTATTTTATCCAGGTAAAGACTTAATTCCACAATAATCTTTTTAGAGATTAAAAAATCCTTCAGAAAACTTTTTTTCTCCAAATTTCTCAATGGTTTTCTTGATATAACAGGTGAAACTCAAGAAAATAAACTTTGAGAAAACATTGATTTTTTTTCCACAAACTTTGAGAAAACTCAGTGGGTTTTTCTGAGCTAATCTCGAGAAAACCATCGGGAAAAAGTATATGCAGAAAACATCCGCTCTCGGCTTCTGTAGAAGTTTAAATATAATTAAGAGTTTTTGAGAAAAAAATTGTATTTAAAGTATGTGAAACCTTGCTTGATGCTTTTTTTTTGCTTATCAGGTAGAAGTTGAAATGTACATCAAAAGATTGATGCTCAATAATCTTCTGTATGCTTGGTGACGGAACATGGACACAATAAGGAAATGAATGATTCCTCATTTAGATATTTTGGTGTGTGTGTGTGTGTGTGTGTGTGTGTGTGTGTGTGTGTGTGTGTGTGTGTGTGTGTGTGTGCGCGTGCGTGTGTGTGTGTGTGTGTGTGTGTGTGTGTGTGTGTGTGTGTGGATGGTAGATGATCTTCCCAGCTCTCGTCTTCCTGGGTTTGAAGAACAATGACTGCTGCGGTTGCTGTGGAAACGAAAGCTGTGGGCGGAGATTTGCGGTAAAGAACTGTTTCACTGTTTAACGTCGTGAATTTCTTTAGTTTGTTTTACAAAAATCACTTTTTAAAATTGGGACTAAAGTTTACTTTAGTCACAGTAGCTCTTCATTTGGGTTGGATGTAACTTTTTTTCATATTTAAAATGAAAACATCAGGAAACATTGGCGGTTTTTCCAACTCGAAAGGAGCTGATATGCAAATGAAGTATAACAGAAGTGAAAATTAAAATAGGTTTTTGTCTCATCTATGTACTGTATGGAAATTCAGACCTTTATTTTTTACTTTTGGGACTACTAAATGAAAAATGGACTAAAAGTCAAAGCACTCACATTTGATAACATATCTAAATATAATTTTAAAGTAAAATAATTGATGTAAACCTTCTTAAATATGGATGTTAGTTTTGTGAATGCTTCAAAATGGCTGCTGTGGTAAACCCTGTACCTTGCCCTTGGATGCAGAGCCCCAAATGGTGTGGCAACATCAGACGCTTTAAAGCAAATATGATGAAGGGAATCAAAGAGCCGGAGCAAATAATTTCCCATAATCCAACTGGGTTTATTGAACTTTAATTTGAAGTAAACATGTGATTTTCATTTGATTTATCTAATTTATTAATTGTGAAACACAAATGAAAAAGGTGGATTTAAAAGTTAAATTAATGTAAGTGGCAATTAAATTGTACCCCCAGTTCAATTTGTTAGTTTTTTTCCCCATCTTTTGTTTCTTTTACCTGTTTTATGACTTTATTTTTTTATTTCTTTGACCCATAATGTGCTTTTTGTGAAGCAGAAATTATTGTAACAAAGGTCAAGTGTTTTTCCAAACAACTCTTCATGGTTGCCGACACAATGAACATTTGGTAGCAGTTATTTTGTTTATTTAGTAAAAAAAAAATGATGATAGACGTTGTTTTACTGCATTTTATCAGTTTAACTGTAAAGCCAAATCAGGCTGAGGCTGTAATGGAAAACAAACACAATGACACTGTGGACACACACCCTTCATGATTTACATGGCCATAAATGTAAAAACACACAGAGAAATGCATAAAACTAAGCACATGTATTAATGAGGCTTTGGATGGTTTAAAGGCGTCTCTCACAAAGTTACTATTGTTCCACCAAAGATGAACACACACACACACGCACACACACACACACACACACACACACACACACACACACACACACACACACACACACACACATCGATCAGGAATGTGAAAAATCAAACAGAACTTTGTTTGCTTTACGTTGTTCTGCAAAAACACAAAATCTTACCAAGTAATTTTGGTCTATTTTCTAGTGCCAATATCTTAGTACACTTGAAATAAGATAAAACTAACTTACAAGTAACTTTTCAGCAAGAATCAAACGTTTATTTTAAGTCAAAAAGTCCTTAATGTTGATGGAAAAAGTACTAGTTCTATCGGCAGATAAATTAACTTATAATTTGGGAAAAATTTAACGTTATGAGTGAAATAAACTGCCAGTGGAATTAGAACTGGGTTGCTAGGTGACGGGTTGGGCTTGGCTGAGGTTGCTAGGTGACGGGTTGGCTAGGCTGAGGTTGCTAGGTGACGGGTTGGCTTGGCTGAGGTTGCTAGGTAACGGTAAGTAAAATAATCTGCCGATGGAATTAGTACTTTTTCATGAATTGAAAGGAATTATTTACGTAAAATAAGGTCTTATATGTTGCTGAAAAGTTGTTGCAAGTTAGTTTGTCTTACTTCAAGCAAAATAAAGTATTTGCACTGGAAACTAGACCAAAGATAATTGGTAAGATTTGGTGTTTTTGCAGTGATTCCATTTAAATCATAGTTTATTTGTATTTCAGATCAAGAGGATGCTGAATTCGTTGTACCATTTTCTCTCTGTTGTGTCCACATAGATGTTGAGCTCCATCCTGTTTGCAGCCGTCGGTGCGCTCGGCGCAGGTTACTCCGTTATAGTTTCATGTGTTGCCATCAACAGGGGGCCGCGTTGTTCTTTGGTTGACGCTGCAGATGTCAACAAAACAAGATGGGAATACCCTTTCGACAATGGGTGAGATGCCGTGCAAAATCACAAATCCATTAAACACATTTCTTAATACAGACACCAATAGCTGCGTTTCCATTAATCATAAAATTGTGTAAGTTGAAAACAAGAAAATTAATTTGCTTAATGGCAACAAGTCAATTTTGAAAAAACTCATGTTTTTTGCTAAAACAATTTGGTGCCGGACGAAGGAAATTTTTTGGCTGCATAAAAATTTGCATATTCTGCATATTTTGCTGCATTTTAAACATGCGCAAAACTCTGTCCATATTCTGCTGGTTTTTTACATTAGCAAAATATCGACTGCGTTTTGGGTGCATTTGTAATGGAAATGCAGCTGTTGTGTACCAAGAATAGTTTACATTGTGTTTGTGCAAGTTTTATTAGCTGCTTTTTTCATTACAAATGTGCTCAAAACTTTGATGATATTCTGCTAATGTAAAAAAAAACAAAATTTTGCAATTCAGTCAACATTTAATCAACAATGGAAGCGACAATACCCAAATATATGCAAAGTTTTGCGCACATTTGTAATGTAAACCCAGCAACAGTCAGAGATGTTCATCAAAAACAAACTGAAATTAATAATCCGACTCTATATTTAATCTTCAGAAACTACCTGAAGAACCACACTCTCTGGAGTGAGTGCAAACAGCCAACAAACATGGTGTCCTGGCACCTGGGCCTGTTCTGCGTGCTGCTGGCGATGGGTTTAATCCAGATCGTGCTGTGCGCCGTGCAGGTGATAAACGGCCTGCTGGGGGCGCTGTGCGGAGACTGCTGCGGCTGCTGCGGAGGGGTCAGTGTCCAGGCAGCTGAATTCACTTCCACTGCAAAAAAAATAAACATTACCAAGGATTTTTGGTCCAGTTTCTAGAGCAAATACCTTAGTACAGCAAGCAGCATTTAAATAACATAAGCTATTTCCATTAGCAGATTATTTCACTTATTTCAGGTTATAAGTGAAATAATCTGCCAATGGAAGAAGTATTTTTCACCAATATTAAGGAATTATTGACTTAAAACCAGCTCATATATCTTGCTGAAAGGTTACTTGTAAGTTAGTTTTGTCTTATTTCAACTGTACTACATTTGCACTAGAAACTAGATGAAAATACTTGGTGAGATTTAGGTTTTTTGCAGTGAACAAGTCTGCAAAGAGATTTCTAACTTGTTATTCTGTATTTTTATCTGTTGTCGTAACCTGAAAGTCTTGAACTGAGTCTGTTTGGATGAGTTATGTGAACTGAAAACATCTGCCTGACAATAATGTTTGTCTTTCAGGGCGATGGAGCCGTATAAGCGCCTCCTGTGGATGAAGACAGATGGCTGTCCCATATTTATTCTCCTTCCTGAGGATGACTTCTACGCATTAATCTAACTGCTGAAGAGGAGCTTATTGATTACAGTGTCATCTGAAAACACTGCAAAAATGACAGAGCTCTTTTTACGTTCTTAGTTTACTTTCTTCTTGCAGACTCCTGTGACTATGTGTTATTATTACTATTATTGATCATATAAAGATTAATCTGCTGTATATTGCTATTATTTTCTGATTTTCTATCTGCTACATGTATTTATTTCATTTCATGGCTTTGTTGTTTTTATTTTCACCCCAGTTGCTCCTTGCCATTAATGCTTTATGAAGTAACATGACTGCCCCCTTGTGGGCTTCATTCGCCAAAGATTTTATTGTACTTTACATCGTAATTATTACAGTTTTTCTCAGTCACTTTGGTGCATTTCTCTCTTTGCAAAACATAAGAGCATTCTCAGAACAATTCGTACAAACAGTAAAACACCATGGATTAACTTCAAAAGTCAGTTTATTTCTCAGAATCCTGAGTTTATATCTAAAATTAAATATCTGTACCAATAAACATGTTTGGACAAAATTCACATTTGCTCTTTTACTGTAATTTTTGACAGATCGACCTTACCAAGCTCCGCCCAGAAACGCCCCTCGAAAGTCCCACGTGACTTCATGTCTCACATTAACCTCCTCGCAGAGCTTAGCTTCTATAGCTTCTATGGGATTTTTTGTTTCGACTGACTCTGCAGAGTATGTCTGAGTCTATTAGGTTAGCATTTCTCCCGGATTTTCACAAAATATCAGCCACAACAATGGACAAGGGAACCAACAAGTTCATGTCATCTTTTTTGGACGACATCAAGATGTTTTAGCCACGCGATGCCTCCAACATTGTGCGAGTTGCAGCTAAATGCTACCAGTCGATGAGGAAAACAGCAGATCCTCAGACCCTCAGCATAAATATAGCCGTGGACAAGATCACTGATGCTTATTGTTCTTGCAAGGCTGGGTGAGTCGGACATTCATGGTTTTGAGGGTCCGAATGTGTCTAGGACTTATACACGGTACTTGGTGCTAACTATTACAGTTTAGTAAAAGCTAGCATGGCTAACACGATTACAGATTAATAAAAAGCCTTTTCAGGTAAAATAAAATCTTTAATGTATGTCAGATACGGTACACGTTGCATATTGATCTGTTCAGCTAACGTAAGGCTGTAACAGACAGGCTTCAGGATGTAGAAGTTGAATCGGTACTGCCATTATGCTGTACTTGGCTAAAAGGTTTATGTAATGGATGTGTTTATTATTGACTTTCTTTTATTCATTCACTAAACACAAAGAAAGCAAAGCAATAATACTTACGCCAGCAGACACTTTGTTCTTATTGATCCTACACGGTTGCACAAGCTTTGATCCAAGCAAGGCTTTCCGTTTCAGATTTTGGAAATCTGTTAATTTTAGTTCCACAAACACGATCAGGATACCTGACATCGCCTGTACAGATACCCCACTGACGGTGGAGAACCATTCTTTATCGAGCCCTGACACAAAAACTTTCTGTCGGTCTGCTAGTCCACAATGTATATTAGCATGAGTTTGTGAGCCGGTAACCCACGTGATAGCTGCGCTGTGCCGTAAAATGGGCATTAGCCAATGAAAGGCGGGCCCTGTGGTAAGGTCCATTGTAATAAGGCGAACTTCTCGTTTCAATATGGCCGCTCCTCACATCTACTGTAATATGATGCGGTAGAAACGTTTATTTTACAAGACGCAAGATGTAAAAGTGCGTCTGCACAGGCAGATATGCGACGGTTCAAGTTAAACAATGATTACAACTGAAAAACACCCCAAAACCAGTTGTAATTAAAAATAAAAAAATAAAAAATATATATTTTTTTTCTAGTAGTAACGTGAACAAAAGTCTATGAAGTCATTGAAGTTTTTAAATAAATTGAGTTAATTGTTTTACTGAAAGTAACATGTTAGTGTGATAATTTGGACAGTATATAATTAAGTCTTTTGACTTTTTTGTTTAATTTAGATCGATATTAGCTGAGATACTTCAAACGTGGCACTTTTTATTCATCAAATGATGAAAACCGCTGGGAAAGAACCCACAAAGTTTAAATACTTAGCATTTTTAAATTGTTTTTAGTCATTATGAACAAAAGTATATCACTGAAGTTGTTTTTAAAAAATTTACAGATATGAAGCAATGTATGAAATTAAAACTTTACATCCATATTTACATGAATTATAACAATAAAACGTATTAATGTGATAAATCATCCTATGAATTTATGTTTATTTTTATTAAGTGTATTTTGATCATACACACTACATCGCTTTCACGTCCCAGTCCGTCTGGTCACATAAGCGGAACTATTAAGTCGTGGAAGCTGATGCGCCCGGAAGAAATAAACAGCGCACCAGGGTAAAATCCTGCTGAATGACCCCGAAGAACAGCTTGAAATATGAAGTTTTCAGACTGAAACGAAGGTAAATTTAGCAGCTAAGTTTATGGGACAATGATATATAAATAAACGAGGTTTAGTTATGCAACTACAGCTGTTCACGGTGACGGGTTTGTGTTGTTTCTGAGTGCAGGTGGGTGTTGAATTTTGTTTGGAAAAAATGCGATTCTTTTAGAAATTAACACATATTGAATGCGTTTTTTTTTTCTTTGTACCATTTCCCCCGAAATTTCAGATTTATTTGTCACTCCAGTTCGCTTATAGTGAGTATAGTTGGCTTATAATGAATGAAAACCCAAAATTCAGTTTCTTATTAAATTAAACTATTAATTAAAAAATTACTTAAAACTAAAATGGTCCCAATTAAAATAAAAATTTTCCAGTAATATAACAGCAATGCCACAATGCAAATCTCAAGGATCAATATGCTTAAATTTCTAATGAACATTTGACAGTGGAACTGGAAGACATTTTAAATATCAAAAATAAATACACAAGAGAAACGACAACAGTGCACAGTGAAGTCTCTTTAAACCAAACTGTTCCTCCAAATGGGGGCCGGCTGAGACCAATGAAGACGGAAGTCTTTAATCATCCAGTTTTTCATCCAGAAATAAATAAATTATTGGAAATCCTTTTAAGACCACATTGAATGAAATTCAATACTTTTATTTCCACAGAAATGTGCAAACTTCGTCCAGGCAACGATAAATTATCATTTAGCTATGATAGCCGTAAAACCGCTAGCTAGCCAGCTAGTTAGCGATAGCCTCAACCGTCACGCGTCGGAACGCAACGGAGGCGTCCGAGAGCGACTTAAACTTTTGCCTGACTGAAAAGCACCGCGAGAAAAAAATACACAGATTAAAAAGTCAAGACAATTTTTTTAAAAAAAATAAAAACAAAAAAAATCTGTAGGAAAAAAAAGGTGTCAGTTGAGTTTTTAACAGTGATTCTCACTCTTGATTTTCCCTTCAGATGCTGTCTGTTGCTTTAAGAAGAATCGTCACTGCGACGCCTAGGGTAAGAAATCCATCCTGATAGCCGGTTTGGCTGTTCAAAGTGCGGCTCGGGGGCCATTTGCGGCCCACTGAGTGATTTTGTAATCCTACTAAAGCAGATTTGTGAAAGACATTTTTAATATTGTGGATCTACAATGTTCTACAGATTGCTTTTCTACAAATCTGTAACTATGATGTTTGTTCCAAGAAAATTTAGCTTGCTCAGTTTTTTTATTGTACAGCAGAGTATTGGGGCCAACGAAAGAAACAGTTACGAGAATAAAGTCATAATATTAAAACATTAAAAGATATGAGAATAAACTAGAAATAACATGAGAATTAAGTTGGAATAACTTCTCTATTATAAAATTTAATCCCCATATTTTGGGATTATAGACAGAATAGTTGTATTACGAGAATAAAGTCAAAATTATAAGTGCATACCTTTTATTGACTTTTTCTTGTAATATTACAGCTTTATTCTCATTATTTCGACTTTATTCTAATAAGATTTTGACTTATCGTAAAGTTTCAATTTTATTCTCATAATACTGATTTGAATCTCAATGACTCACGACTTTATTCTTGTAAAGCCGACTTTTATCTCAAAATATTACTATTCTCATTATGACTTTCTCATGATACTATGACTTTAATCTTGAAATAATTTTATTTTTTCCAAGTATGTCCCTAATACTCCTCCGTAGCTTATAGTTGATTCGGCCGTCAGGGCTGACCACTCATATAGAGACTGTACTTCCTGTAGGTTTCCCTCTGGACTCGTCGTCCTCCAACATGGCGGCCGTCGTCCCTGACCGGATCGCCATTCTCCTCCAGGTTCTTCCCGGATAATTTCAGACAACTACAACCTCATGGTTTCATTTCCGTCACCCGAAAAACTCCGCATTTCAATGGTTTAATCACATCGCAACATTTCCACTCGTCTGCTGCGAAGCTGAAGAAACGAGACCGACCAGAACCGCCTCCCCGGGAACTGGACCTGGTCCGGTATGACATGAAACACTTGTGGGAAGGTCCGAAGCCGGCGCTGTGTCTGGGCTTCGCCGGGCTCATCCCCTTCGTCTCCCCGCCTCTGATCATGGCCGCCACAGAGACGTTTTACCCGGAGCTGGCCTACGCCCAGCTGGCCTACGCCGCCGCCATCATCTCTTTCCTGGGCGGTTCCCGATGGGGGTTCGCGCTTCCCGACAGCAGCCCGGCCAAACCCGACTGGATCAACCTAGCCAACAGCGTGGTTCCGCCGCTTTTGGCGTGGGCGGCCATGCTGCTGAGCGACAGCCTTGTTCCGGCGGTCATGATGACCATCGTCGGACTCGGCGTTTCGCTGCATTATGACCTCTCTCTGCTGCCGACGTATCCCAGCTGGTTCAAGGCGCTGCGCACCGTCCTGACCGTGACGGCGTTCTTTTCTCTGCTCGGAACGATTTTGATGAACGGATCATTTCCAGAGAAGTGTTTTTTCTGAAGCATATTTAATGTTTTATGTACAGCAGCGTATTGGGGCCGACCTAAAAACCTAAAAACTCAGAAAATATCTACTCTGGGGAAAAAACATAGAAGTTTCCACTAGGTGGCACAAAAATGCCAAATTATTTCATCCTGATTTCACTATATTGGGTTTAAATAAACCCAATATAGTGAAATTATATTCTTTGCTTAATGTTTTCAATCTCTAAAATAAAAAAGGATCTTCAAGAAACATTTAATTAAATTAAACCTCATGACCCAATTGGTTATTGTAATTAACTTGTTTCAGACATAAATGTAATTAGCTTATGGAGGAGCTTTGAACTAAATTCAGAGTATTTAGGTGGTGAACTATGAACTTTGTTTTGCCTGAATTTAATTAATTCTGATATTTTCTGTGACGTTTCACCTCCCCGTTTGTCACATCAAAGCTCAGTAACACACATCGTTTCTGTTGGTATTTTCAATAAAAACTTCACAACTTAATTCATATGTGATCAGATGTTTATTGTAAACATTATCTATAAACCAAAGGCAAAAGAAAACATAAAAAAGACATAAGGCACATGTTTGTTTACTTTTACTAAAAGGTGTAATAACATCCCACATATTAACTCTTTGGAAAAACACTGATGTGATTTTTTTTCCTGAAGGGATAAAGTATTGCACTTTAATTTTTCAGACATCTTGCATGATTTTGGGGTTTTTACACAGCAGGCGATGGCTCGGACGTCTGATAAGGGCTGAAACTGGTGCAGCCTGATTAAAGGTAAACAATGGAGGCTGAACGGGTTTTCTGTTTAAATCAACCTTGTCTGAGCGATTTAAAGTTATTTAACCCAAAGTGCGTCAGTGCACTTAAAGTTGTGGTTGCATTGTAAACGGCGAGCAGGATTTTAAAGTGCTGCTGTCACTTTAAATCCTCCACAGGAGTTCAGCTGCGTGACCTCTGGTGACCTCCAGGTAAACAACTTGATGAAGAATGGGGAGTGTGAATGGAAAATAAAAATGGCTGCAGCTGGAGGGTTCTGCAGCTTACTTTTGGATTCCCAGGCTAGAGCGCATGTTCTCGTAAACGACGTAGCTGATGCTGACCGCCGGGATCACCTTCATGAAGTTGGGCAGGATGCCGCGGTAAAGTCCGAAGAAGCCGTCCTTCTCCAGGATCTTCTGCACCATGCGGCCCATCGGCAGCTGCTCAGAGCCTTCCAGAGATGCTGCGGCGACAAGAGACATGGAGGGCGTCAACATGGTCGACGTTAACACTGTAGCATTAGCTTCCACTAAATACCACGTTAGAGCTTTCACATTAGCTTTCATGAAATACTGTTAGCATTTTAGCATTAGCTTCCACTAAATACCATGTTAGAGCTTTCACATTAGCTTTCATGAAATACTAATGTTAGCATTTTAGCATTAGCTTCCACTAAATACCATGTTAGAGCTTTCACATTAGCTTTCATGAAATACTAATGTTAGCCTTTTAGCATTAGCTTCCACTAAATACCATGTTAGAGCTTTCACATTAGCTTTCATGAAATACTAATGTTAACACTAGCATTAGCTTCCACTAAATACCAGGTTAGAGCTTTCACATTAGCTTTCATGAAATACTAATGTTAGCATTTTAGCATTAGCTTCCACTAAATACCAGGTTAGAGCTTTCACATTAGCTTTCATGAAATACTAATGTTAGCATTTTAGCATTAGCTTCCACTAAATGCCATGTTAGAGCTTTCACTTTAGCTTTCATGAAATACTAATGTTAACACCACTAACTACCATGTTAGAGTTTTCACATTAGTTTTCATGAAATACTAATGTTAGCATTAGCTTCCACTAAATACCATGTTAGAGCTTTCACATAAGCTTTCATGAAATACTAATGTTAGCATTTTAGCATTAGCTTCCACTAAATACCATGTTAGAGCTTTCACATTAGCTTTCATAAAATACTAATGTTAGCATTTTAGCATTAGCTTCCACTAAATACCATGTTAGAGCTTTCACATTAGCTTTCATGAAATACTAATGTTAGCATTTTAGCATTAGCTTCCACTAAATACCATGTTAGAGCTTTCACTTTAGCTTTCATGAAATACTAATGTTAGCATTTTAGCATTAGCTTCCACTAAATACCATGTTAGAGCTTTCACATTAGCTTTCATGAAATACTAATGTTAGCATTTTAGCATTAGCTTCCACTAAACACTATGTTAGGGCTTTCACATTAGCTTTCATGAAATATTAATGTTAGCATTTTAGCATTAGCTTCCACTAAATACTATGTTGGTATTAGCTTCTTAGCGTTACTGGAATTATTTATGATTGGTGCTTTAGTGTAAATAACCTTTTAGTTAGCAATGCTCACCACTATGACATAGTATTTGGTCTATGCTAAAGACCAAATACAAATTACAAGAATAAAGTCATATTGATAATAAAGTCAAATAAAATTGCCATGTCTTCTCATAATATTACTTTTCTTGAAGGTTAATTTCCATTTGGGATCAATAAATAAACTAAATGAAGCACTCAAAATTATGGTTTTAAGTTTGTTTTTCTGCTTTTTTAGCATTTAAATAAAAAATGTACACAACACAAAATATGCAAATTCATAAATTTAGAAAATGTAAATAAAACCCCTGCTAAATTGTAAGTATGTGGGAAGATGTTATTAAATGTTTTCTATTTAAACATCTAAAAAAAAATGGTTTAATGTAAATTATTTACTTGGATCCTTCAATGCAAAGTAAAAAAGATGAATATTTCTTGTTCTTATCAATTCATTCACTATTTCCAAGATGGAAGTGGTTAATCCACGCAATACATTTCGCAATTTCATGTTCAAATTATGTATGAACAGGGAGGAGAAATATATATTTTATTTCCCAATTTTAAGATAACCACATTAAAAATAAACATAAAATGTATTTAAAAGTAGAAGGAAGAGATCCTGATTTAATCTATTACCGGCTCTGTGTTTGTTGCACAACATGGCGTGAAGATAAAACCCATTAAGAACCAGTTCTGTTCCATGAACTAACGAAATCCTCAGCTTACGTCACTAACACCATAATCCTAATTAAAACAGTTCATGAGAACATTTTGCTCTTCTAGAAACTTCCTTAAATCTAAATTATTTGAAAAACAATCAATTCAACATGGCTGCACATCCAGCCAACCAACATTTGAGAACTTGTGGCACGTAATCATTTCATAAGAAAAACTCGGATTTTAAATAATGCACTTTTTCAGGGTTTCTTTCACCAACTCACATTTAAGACTTTAAGGTAATTGTGAAAGGAATCTCATACCAATATCTCCACAGAAATGTTTGAATTTTATCCAGTCAGCTGGTGATATATTTGTAATTAACCATGACAGATGCAAAAAAAAGCTAGTAGAGCCTGGCTAAGAAAATAAACATTTTAACGACTTTATGCTGGTAATGTTACAATTTTATTCTCGTAGAAGTACAACTTTATTCTTATATTCTGACTATTCTCGCACAACTTAATTCTCGTAATATTACAAATTTATTCTCGTATGACTTTATTCTCATTATAAATCAACTTCATTTATAATAAATATATATATTTTAATAGATTTTTTATTTCTCTTAATGTTTATTAATTTGCCTTCAGCAAGTTAAATGGAGTTAATATTCACATTTCTAGTTACATATTTACCTTGAGCCTGCATGCGAGTGCGGATCAGCGCCAGCGGGTAACTGGCCAGCTGACCACAGGTGCTGGAAATGGTTCCGCAGCCCAGCAGCACCAGAACCCCTGGGTTCGCTGTGTCTTTGGCGTATTTGGACAACCAGAAGTTCTTTAAGCTCTGTTGGGAAGAGATTGAGGAAACCTCAGGACTGATTTATGTATTTACAGTTTGAATTTATCGGCACGCACCTCATACACAGCCAGATCTATCCCAGCATACGGGATTATGCCCAGAATATTGGGAACGTATCCTTTGTAAAATGCCTTGACTCCTTCCTTCTGCAGGATTTTCTTGGCACAGTCGAACATCCCTGAGTACTGTCCCGTCTTTCTCAGCGTCAGACGAGTTTTCATCACCTGAAGAGACGAAATCCAGACGATCAGCAAAGCAGCCGAGTTTGGGTTTTTTTATTTTATATTTCTGTAAAAAAAACTCAAACTTTGACATAAAACTCAGAAATATTCTACAAGTTTGTCAACTTGAAAGACTGTTAGAAAAAATCTAAGTGTTGACATTATTCTATTACGTTTTCTTGAAAGTACTTGAACAATTCTGACTTTAAAAAGTTTAAATTTGACAGGAATTAATACATTTTGAGAGTAGTCTAAAACTTTCTGGAAAAAACATCTGAAAAGTGGAAAATTTGTACAAAAAAATTCAGAAAGTTTAAGATTAATCACAGAAATTTGAGAAAAACATTACATTTCTGAGTTTCAAAACTCAAACATTTACTGGAAAAAAAACCCAAAAATTTTGAGGTTAATCTTAGAAACTTTCTGAGTTTCAAAAGTCAAAACTTTGCTGGTAAAAAGTCAAATTTTGATCTCAGAAATTTTCTAAAAAAAAAAAAAAATTTTGTAGTTTCAAAAGTTGAACATTTTCTAAAAAGAGTCCAAATTTTTTAGAAGAATTTCAGAAATTTTCAAGAAAAACTTGGAAATTTTTGAATTTCAAGGCAGAAAATTGTTAATATTAGCCACCATTTGGATAATTATCAATTCAAATATTTAATGCAATGAGTTAGCGAAGTACAATAAAAACAAAACAAAGACTGCCTTGAATCAGAAAGGAAATGTGCAAAGCTGAACTTATTTTGAAACTTTCTGTCTTCCACATATTCTAATCAACCTGATAAAACTGCCAGAAACACAAAATTTGCATCCATTTTGGACACTTTTTAAAGTTTACGATGCAACTTTGCAGAAGAAAAAAGTGAGATAATTCAATTGGAACAAGCAAATATGTTACAGGAATAATGTTTCTGATCAAATTTAAAAATATGTCATCAGATTTCTGGCTGAATGATCATCAGGTTGAAACACTGAGAACTTTTACAGTTTATAGCTCAAAGTATAAATCCTGGGATGAAAATCTTCTTGAGTTTTTTCATTGTTAATTACTGCAACAAACCAGCACTAACTTGCAATTGATTAAAAAAAAGGTCCGAATTTGAATATTTTTAATTTACAATATTTGTTCAATCTGTACAAACTGAGATCACAAATGGGAAATTCACTCGTACACTGCAAAAATCATAAAATTGTACCAGGTTTTTAATCTAGTTTCTAATGCAAAAATCTTAGTGCACTAGAAATAAGAAATTTATCAGTATTTTTAAGCTAAATATTAATGTTTTATGTAAACAATTCCTTAATGTTGATTTTTTTTTTAAAGTACTAGCTCCACTGGGAGATTATTTCACTTATAATAAAGAGATTTTCTAATGTTATAAGTAAATTAATCTGTCAGTGAAACTAGTACTTCTTAAATTTCAATATTAAGTAATTATTGACTCCTACATCTTGATGAAAAATTACTTGTAAGTTAGTTTTGTCTTATTTCTAGTGTAGTAATACTTGGTAAGACTTTGTGTTTTTGCAGTGTAAATCCATGTTTTTGCTACATGGGGTAAGAAAAGCTCCATCTTGGCTCACCTCCATGGGGTAGATGGCAGTTTGCGCCGTGGCTCCAGCCAATGATCCCGCCATGAACCTCTCATGGGTCTGGATCTTCCCCTGTTCACTGGCCAGCAGCTTCTTATACTGAGGAGACACTTCAGTAAGAATCTGAAATACGCAAAATAATTCAACAGATTATAAAAATACATGCCTGTTCGTACGCCATGAATTTAATGGCCGTCTCCGGCGCGATCTTCAGGACGTTGATGCCGTTTCCTCTCCATAAAGACGTCACCCCTCCTTCTTTTAACATCTGCTTAAATCCTCCCGCCAGGCTGATTTTGTTGCTCTTTGAGGCGTGAACCTGCAGATTAAAGAAAACAAGAATTAAAACTGATTCGTAAAAGCAGATTCAGCAAGAAGGATGCAAGTTATATTAAGTTTATACAACACTTAATTCCCCACGAATAGAGATACTCATACAGAACTACCATTTGTGTTTGGTCTTGAAGGAATGTTAAAACTTCGCTTCAGAAAGTGATTTAAGTCACAACATCCCTCAAAATCAAACTCGTTATGTAGCATTAGTTGTTTTTTTGTTTTGTTTTTCAAACATGTCAAAACTTTCCAGCGTCGTCCTTCGCTTCCCCGTCATCACAGCCTTACCTTCGTAGCCCAGCAGTCATTTTTAAATGAGAATTTGATGCTGTTCCGCCATGAAGCTCGGCTGAATCAGCGCTTTCCGGGTGAAACTTACAGTCAGGAGTTTGTCGTGAGCTTATATTTCCAAATAAAACCGAATAAAGCGCATTTTGCATCGCACACCGAACTCTGAACCGTTTCTCTTTTCCGTTCTGGAATAACCCTGCCGGCTCACAAACTCATGCTAATGTACATTGTGGACTAGCAGACAGACAGAAAGTTTTTGCGTCAGGACTCTAAAAAAAAAAGGGTTTTCGTCAGTGGGGTATCTGTACAGGCGATGTCAGGTATCCTGATCGTGTTTGTGAAACTAAAATTCACAGATTTCCAAAATCTGAAACGGAAAGCCTTGCTTGGATCAAAGTTTGTGCACGACCGCATTTGCAGCTCAACCGTCGTAGGATCAATAAGAACAAAGTGTCTGCTGGCGTAAGTATTATTGCTTTGCTTTCTTTGTGTTTAGTGAATGAAAAAAAGAAAGTCAATAATAAACACATCCATTATGAAAACCTTTTAGCCAAGTACAGCATAATAGCAGTACCGATATAACTTCTACATCCTGAAGCCTGTCTGTTACAGTCTTACGTTAGCTGAACAGTTCAATATGCAATGTGTACCATATCTGACATACATGAAAGATTTTATTTTACCTGAAAAGGCTTTTTATTAAACTGTAATCGTGTTAGCCATGCTAGCTTTTACTAAACTGTAATCGTGTTAGCCACGCTAGCACCGAGTACCGTGTATCAGGCGTAGGCACATTGGAACCCTCAAAACCATGAATGTCCGACTCACCCAGCCTTGCAAGAACAATAAGCATCAGTGATCTTGTCCACGGCTATATTTATGCTGAGGGTCTGAGGATCATGCTGTTTTCCTCATCGACTGGTAGCATTTAGCTGCAACTCGCACAATGTTGGAGGCATCGCGTGGCTAAAACATCTTGATGTCGTCCAAAAAAGATGACATGAACTTGTTGGTTCCATTGTCGTGGCTGATATTTTGTGAGAATCCGGCAGAAATGCTAAACTAATCGACTCAGAAATACTCTGCAGAGTCAGTCGAAACGAAAAATACCATAGAAGCTATAGAAGCTAAGCTCTGCGAGGAGGTTAGTGTGAGACATGAAGTCACGTGGGACTTTCGAGGGGCGTTTCTGGGCGGAGCTTGGTAAGGTCCATGCTCTCTGGTATTGTTCAGGGGGCCGGACCAAAGGTGGCGGCGGGCCGGATCCGGCCCGTGGGCCATAGTTTGGGGACCACTGGATTAGATTAATTGTTCCCATCCGTATTAAAAAAATAATTTAAAATTAAGACCAGAACTGATCCCTGGAATTATTGGACACAATAATAAGCAATAATTTATGTTGAAAGGTCCAATAATGTACAAGACTAAAACATAAAATTGCTTGTGACGCACCTGCATGAAGACCTTCATCCTGTCCAGCGGGGCCGTTCCTGTGCGGGACACGGCTCCCGCAACGGCCCCCGAAATCAGCTGCTTCCACCACAAGCCCGTTGTCTTCTCCTCCTCCGTGAACTCATCTGGGATGGTCAGGCTGTCGCCAATATCCAGAACCTGGAGGAAACACATTCACTCTCATTAAATCGGATTTAAACCCCACAACTGTTTTCATCAGGAGAAAACAATGTTTGCCGGGTTAAACATTGTTTTAGGGCAATAAAAAGATTTTAATCAAACTAATTTTTGGTTTTCAAAAAATTAATTGTGGATTGTTTATTATTACTTTTTTTTTTTTTTCACCAATGCACTCATTGACTCCAAAGGTCGCCATCTTGTTTGACAAGCATGTTTTGCAGTTTGCATTTATTTTAATTCTCAATTCAGCCCATCTCTATGAAGAAATAAAATGGTCAGGCTAAGATTTAATTTTACAAAAATAAAGTCATAATGTTAGAAGAACACAGTCATATGACAATACAGTCTAAATAATATAGAAAATAAAGTTTTAATGTTACCAGAATAAAGTCATAATATTAGAAAAATGAAGTAAAAATATTAGTAATTATGATGGCCTATAATTTTGCACCAAGAAACTCAACTTTTCCAGAAAAAAACAAGTTAATTTTAATATCTTAGATTCTCTTGAAAGAAAAAGAAGTTTGAAAAGCAACTTTTGAGATTAAGCTCAGAAATTTTAAAGAAAAAAAGTTTCAAAAGTCAAAAAATGTCAACTTTCCAAAAGTGGTAACTTGATGCTGAATTATTATTATTTTATTTTTTCAAATAGATTATTTTTCCACTGAAAATGGCTGAATTCATAGTTTCTATACTGTTAACAGATTGTGAAAACCTACCACATCCACCTCAAAGACTCCTCCTCCATCTTCAAATTCGAGGAAAAACCAGTTAGCATGTTGCTGCAGCAGAGCCATGGCCGTCCAAAGCCTTCAGCGGATCTGCAGAGCCCCGAAGTTCCTGTTTCCCTTCACACGATTCTAATAAAGAGCCAGAATCTATGCTGAGGTCCCGGCTCCTCATCCCTACTCTTCTCCAGACGCTCTTCCTTTCTACTCATCCCTGCCAAATCCCTCTGATGGGCTAATCTGCACGCAGGTCAGATTGAAATTAGCTCATCTCAGCTGCGTTTAGAAAGCACGCGGTAATTTATGCACACTGAACGGAGACGGCGAGCATCAGAGATTAGACACGGCCTGAGGATCCTCTGTTTCTGGGCTCAAGTATTTTATAAGAAATAAGATATTTCAGTTTGTGAGCAAAATAAATTAATGAGTGGAATATGTAAGGTACCAAAATAAAGATATATAACCATAAAGGATTGTTCTAGAAGTGGAAAAACAAACAAACATCACAGCATATTTCCTTTAAAGGGTAATATCTGTAAAAATCTACTTTTTTTTTAGCTTTAGATCATGTTATAATGTTATTCCCTCATCAAAACATAGTTAGAAATCTTCTAATCTCCATAGCAACCATTCAGCTGTGCTAAACGCCTTGTTGGACCTAGCTCTGCCTTCAAGGCGCATCTCCTCCTTTCTAAACTTCTGAGCTTCTGCATTACAGAGCTCGGCTCCTTCAGACTAGCCAGAAGCAATTAGCAAACACTTGTTGTTACTGCTGAGCTCATTATAGGAGCTACTTCTCAGTGAAACGCTGGTAAAAACATTGATAAAGGGTTAATAGAGGAGCCATTTTGTGATGATTTCCTGGAGGCGGAGTTTCAGAAAGAGCAGGAGTTTTTAAAGAGACAGAGGCCCAATTTCAAGTGTTAAATTACCAAGTCAAATTCCCTTTAAATCGTATTTTATATATATATATATATATATATCATTTTTATAACCACTGAAGTCAACATAGTTACTTCATTATACTATAAAATAGCAATGTGCCTGGAAAGCACATAATACTGCCCCTTTAATTTCCTTCCTTTTTGTAGTTTAAAGATGTTTTCACTACTGATAATCTGGTAGATTCAGTTCGATTGGAGACCAAAGTTGCGACATTTGTTACATTTTCAGCTGCTGTGGTTTTCTTTCTCACTGCATTGAGTCAAATGAACCAATTTGAAAAACCAGTTCCCCTCCTCGCCCTGTGGGGGCGCTGCAGCAAGAACCACTGAAGGAAGCGACATGAGAACCTCTAAAGAAGACAATGAGCGCAGCTTCCTTCTTCACAAAATGTAAACAAAAATGGAGTAATGTCAGATTTTAGTGATTGGAGGATTTCTCTTTAGTCGTTGGTGAAAAACAAGATGGCTGCTCTTACCGTGCTGTGCTTCCAGTAGCGAATGATCTCCTGCAGGCTGGTTGCCGGGTTTAACAGGAAGTGCTCCCTCCATTCATTCCAGTCCAACGACATGGTACCATCAGAATCAATACTGGAGAACAGAGAAAAACATTTCCATTTAAAATATGCATTATAAATGAAACAATTAATCAGACTAATCATGATTAATCAATCATTTCAATAATCATCAACAAATATAGTGATCAATTAATCGTTAACTTGAGAACACAGACTCAAAAAACACCCTTTGCTGAAAGAGCAACACATTTGCAGCAGTAATTAAGCCAAAATTGTAATATATATACATATTGTATTTAAGATACAAAAAATGTGTGTAAATATGTTCCCCTGAGAATTAGTGGCAGTTTTACAATCACCGAAGGTCAAATTATGTCAGATAAGTAGAGTTCCTATGATGCTGTTCAATTAATAATTGGTTAATATAAAAAATATCAGCAGATCAGCTCTACGCTGTATTGATATTAAGTCAAACAGAAAGTGCTGAGCTTTTCATAGGTTGACGTTTGACGATTAATCGTACACTAAAGGAATGTTGTTGCATTTTAGGAAATAAAATGTTTTTTTCCTATTTAAAAATGTAACTACATTTGTTTATTTGCATCTTTTAATGCATTTCTAATATTGTATTTAAAAAAAAAGGCTTCAGTAGTTAAATGAAAAATTTGGAGAATTTGCCATGTTTTATTTGATTAATTGATTAATCGTCAGAGTAAGTGATAGAATAATTGTAAGGTGCAGCCCTAAATGACCTTTATGTTGTTATATTTGTTACTGACTGTTGCTTAAATTCCTTTGTGTCTGTTCAGAAGATTGGCACGCGCCCTTTGCTGTGGTTTTCAAACCAAATCTCCGTCTGACTCACACCAACACACATCCTGTTCTACTTTTTGTTTTTTCTCATTCATCGCACGCTACCACCTCTTTATGTTTCTTTGTGTAAATCTATTAAACTTCACCGGCTTGTCATGTTAAAACAAAGCGGTGGAAACTTCAAATGTATTTTGAGGATCTTGTAAGAAAGATGAATATAAAATACCATCAGCTAAACCTGGAAAGGAGCAACGTTAAGGCTCAAGACCTGGCAACAACAGGAAAAACTAGAACATTTTCCAAAAGGTCCATGTTAACTAAGGCAACAACTAATGCTTATCTCAGTTATTGATTAATCTAATAATTATTCTGACGATTAATCGATTAGTCGGATTCTGCAGATTTTGTATTTAAGCCTTTTATATGCAATGTTATACATTAAAATACGCAAATAATTATTTTAATTCCTTTTTAAAATAAGAAAATACAGATTTTATTGCCTAAAATGCAACAGTAGCAGCTTTCCTTGTATGCTTGATTATTTGGAGACAATGATGCATCTGCAGCTAAAAAATACTTCGAACGTGAAAAGCGCAGCCTTTTCTGCTCCACTTAACTACAGCAAGAGCAGATCTGTTGGTTATTTTTGGGATTAACAAATTAATAATTGGAAAACTCAATAAATAGGAGACATTTTTTCATACAATTCGAACCTGATGAAGCTAAAATTGTCTAGGTAGAATATCTGTACAAACAAAGGTGTTTTTTTATCTTAAAAGCAACAGTGTTGGCCTAATTACTGCTCTGAATGTGTTATTCTTTCAGCAAATTGGCTGTTTTTAGAATCTTTATACTCCAATTAACGATTAATCGATTGCTAAATTAATTAATGATTATTTCAACACCTGATTAATCACGATTAATCTGATTAATCGTTTCAGTCCTGATGCTAACACAAGCCCAAAAGAGGAATCGACAAAAATGTGCAAGAAGGTGCTTCGTCAGACGGGATCAAAATGTAACTTATTTTCCTACATGCAAACCAGAAAGCCAACACAGCACATCATGCTGAACACACAGATGCAAATTAAATCATGATAGTGGCAACATTATTATACCACAGAAAACTTTTTCTGAGATAAACAAATAGATGCAGACGACTGAAAGTTGGAGGGAGGATGAGAAAAGCAAAAAAAAAAACTGGAATCCAATAATTAAAAAATATAAATGTAATTTGTTTTCAGTTATTCTTAAATAATAAATATATGTAATAATTTTAATTGCATTGACACAATACAAACAGGTTGTGTGGGGGTAAAAAAATAAATCTCTAAAACAATTTCCACCAAGTTTTCTGGTATTTAGTGAAAAAATAATTTTGATCATTCAAAATGACCAAAAACAGGAAAAGTTTAGCCTGATTTAACTTCAGACAGTGAGAAAAATGTGTTTGATTAGCTGAATGAACATATCTGGCTATCAAATTAAAGATTTTAATCAAATGATAGATTACACTTTATTACAACAACGTGCAGTTTGAATATCAAGGATTTTATATAAAAATCAAACCTTGAAAACACATTTTCAAGTCAAATGTAACTTAAGTTTTCCTCTAAACTTTAATGAATCACATTTGAGTACCAGAGTAGCATAAATGTTGCAGGAAATTCACTTAAACCTGATTTAGTGCTGAGTTTGTGTCCAGCTGTGAGTGTTTTTATGTCAGTTTTCTTCTCAGACGTCTCAGTAGCTCTTTATCGTGCGACTCTGCCTTCCTCCACCGCTCCCTGGTTATCAGCCCCTCACACTGGTCTCCACCTTTCACTTTGTGCTACACTGTCATTTTAAGCTTTCTATTTCTAAAAATCTACACAAGACTGTATCAGATCCAGTTAATCCACCACAGCAATAAGAGACAAACAGAAAAACCTCTGAAGGATCTTCTTCGCGTCTTCCTTGGTGATCTCCAGACCCAGATCGGCGAACGACTGCTGGATCTCCATGTAATCTACTTGACCTGTTGGAATAAATGACCACAGCTCAAGCAGATCAACTCTAAAAACATTTTTAAATCTATAACTGATTGGCATTTCTCCATACCGTCTTTGTTTTTGTCCAGGCTCTTGAAAGTCAGGCGCAGCTTCTTCTCATGCTCCTTCAGGTACTTGGCGAACTCGTTGAAGTCCAGCGCATCATCTTTGTTTTTGTCGGCAGAGGAAATTATTTTCTAAAGATAAAAACACACAGAATATCAGCTGTTCTGATTCTTCACAGATTTTTTCCGGCTGTTTTTTGCAGTGTTTTCTGACCTCCTCCTCGGTGGGTGAAGGGAGAGCTTTGAGCTCTGAAGAGAAAGATGTCGACTCCACCATCACTAACACAACCAGCAGTTACCATAATCTGCCACTTGGGGGCAGAATACTGCAAAGATAAACTTCCTCCTCTGAGCTCAGTTCCTGTCTGAACTTTGTACTTTTTAGAACTGCAACCAACAGCATTTTAGTTATTGATTAATCGATTATTCTGATGATTAATCGATTAATCGTATTTTTAAAATGAGCACATTCTGCAGATTTGTCATTTAAGCCTTCAGATGCAAATTAGTAAATTCAATTCCTTTTTGGAATAAGAAAATAAACATTTTATTGCCTAGAATACAAGAAACTATTCCTGCAGATGCAAAAGCTGAAATAAATCCTCCCAACACCATCATGTAAAACGTTCAGCCCTTTCTGCTTGACTTATCCACACGGTGTTGTGTTGATCTGTTGACTTTTCTAATGAACAGATTAACAACTGGATACTAAATAAGACACTTTTTAAAACAATTTGAACCATATGAAGCTAAAACTGCAACCTGGGGAGTTTAGGGTAGAATATAAACAGACAAAAGTTTATTTTTTATTATCTTAAATGCAAAATGTACATTTTTTTAATACAGTTTTGGCTTAATAACTGCTCCAAGTATGTTGATATTTCAGCAAGTGGGCTTTAGATACTCCAGTTAATAAACAGTCACTTACTACTTTAATTGACAATTATTTCAATAATTGATTAATCATGATTAATTGTTTTAGCCCTAACAGGTTAAGATCAGAAATATGCAAACTTCATGTGGCTTTACTCAAGTTAAACATATTCCACCTATTATTTTCTAAATAATGAATGAAAATTTAATCATTTTTGCTCCTGTTGGAATCAAAGAATGTAATAAATTAAACCAAAAGTGTTGGGAGAATATGAAAGCAACCAGTGTAGAGATTTATTACTGCTTATCATGTCACAGAAAGCATTTTTCTTATTTTACAGCCCTGAGTCACACACAGCAGGCCTCTCCCAGGTTAATCCTTCAAAATTCACTTCTGACTGAGTAAAGACGAATCCGTCCTCTTACAGCCAGCAGTGAGATTTTAACTGCAGATGTAACTTTTTTCATATTTCCTGAATTTCTGAACATTTTTCTGTTTGTTCCTGTGTTTTTTATCCTGCCTGGACCTGCAGGTTTTTCTCTAGATCAGTGTTTCTCAACCCTGCTCTGCATGTTTTAGATGAGCCTCTATTCCAGAACAGTTGATTCAAATGATTGCATGACCATCAAGTGGTGCAGAAGCCTGTTAATCACCCAGAGATACAATTCAGGTGTGTGGCAGAAGGGAAATACCTAAGACATGCAGGACAGGGGGCTGCTGAGGACCAGGGTTGAGAAACACTGCTCTAGATAGTTGTGATCATTAAGATGAACTTGCTTTCTGTGTGTTTTTTAAGCTACAACGTACAAAGATGCAAAGCAGACATGTTTACTGCAGATAAGGTTAAAGTGAAGCTTTGGTTTGTTTTGTCTTCCCGTTTCTACTCTGCAGTTTGCTGCTTTAGACGGAGGTTCTGCTCAGCGTAGGGCTCTAATGGATGCAAACGCCTGCAGGTTATCGACATTAACTGCTTTATTCAGGTCAATTCAAAATGTTCTTGCTGGACTTTAACAGCATGGAATAAAAATCAACCTTTAATTATTTTATTACCTTAAAAAAGGTTTTGTCTGACTGCTTGCTTGCTTTGTGACAGGACAGCCGATCAATAATTACAGCTTTTTTTCATTATTTTGATATCATGCTTAGATTTTATCTTTACGCTTTTAAACTTTTTGGACATTAAATCAAATGTATTATTTCCTTATTTTTCCTACAAAATAATGAAATTACTCTTTGAATGAACAGCATCATAAAAAATAAACTTGATCACACCATCAAATTAGCTGCTTGTGTTTGTATTAGGGCTGCACTTAACAATTATTACAGTTATCGATTACTAATTATATTAATAATCAAATAATCACGATTAATCGTTTCATCCATAGTTTGTATGAAACTCAACATTGGTCTGATGTTTGTGTAAAGTTATTTCTTCCATCTATTTCCTACGTTTGACCTTCTTTACCTGCTGGTTGGCCTGAGACTGACAGAACCGCTGCTGGACCAGAACATCTCGCCGTCGCTGCAGCTCAGATGTTGGAGACGATGAAACCAAACTGGGTCTGAGACTAAGAATTTAATCTTCATCTCATTTGTTTCCACTCAATGAAAATTAAGCCACAAACCTGATCCAGTGAGAAACACAGATATCTTCCCGATTCTTTTATTTACAATAAAAATGGTCAAATAGATGGAAAATAAATAATCTTTTAGACACATGGGAGACAGATTGGTTTATTCTTATTTAGCTTAATCTCACTATAAATCACAGAAGACCTGAAAAGAGGAGCCAATCTGCTGGGTTCTGACCCGACAAGCCGGAGCGGTTTGTGGGAAGCTGCTTTGCTCCAGGGCTCATTTTCACCACAACTTTCACAGCTGCAACAAAATGGAGGCTGCACTGAAAAAATTCGCTTTTAGGAGTATTTTTACTGCGCTGTACCTTTTACTTTTACTGGAGTCAAATGTTTGGATCCTTGAATGAAAAACATGTTTTAACCAAAAATTCCCCAGACTCAGACTCACACCTGGAGTTTTTGTTAAAGTTTCATGAGTTTTTTATTGAAATAAACTGATTTGGAAACATTTTCTTTTGCCTGATTTTGTTATTTTTAGTTACTTATATGAATTATTGTCATTTTGGTCCTTAAATGCCAAAATTTCCATTTAACTTTATATTTTGGTTTGTCTGATTATGTAATTTTTAAATATTAAATGATTGATAATTTGATCAGTTACTTCAGTATCCTTAAATGATTAAGTCATTAAATATTTTTAACTTCCTGCTACTTTTTACTTTTACGTGAGAGAAATGTGTTTAAGTATTGCTACTCTTGCTTGTGAACATTTTTTGTGCGCTGTAAAGCACATTCATCGCTTTTATATTGTTTTGTTATGTTCAATCAGAAGCGCAGAAGTAGTTTATCATAGTTTAGAGAAGTTAATATTTATTCCCTTATATCTGATTTTTTGTACACAAAGTTTTACAGGAAATGTTTCCAACTAAAAATTTTGTGCATATAAGTAATACTCATGTAGCAGTAGAAGAGTTTTGAGATGAGATTAAATCCCATTTCCAAGTGTTACACCAACTTGCCTTCAAGCAATGGCAGCTTTATTCACGAATCATCAGTTTTCTCCTATTCTTATTCAAATAAAAATGTACATATAGCTTCATATGGCTGCATGTGTTACCTAAACTGTTATCATCTCTGCAGAGTTTCCATTACTAATGTGCGTCAATATTCCGCTGACGTTGGAAAAACACAATTTTACAATTTTGCGTTTCGATTAAATAAGAAACAGCATAAAAAATTTGTTAGTGCGATAAGTCATTAAAAATATCCTGCGCCATCATCCTCCACATACTTCCTGTTCCTCTCTTCTTCGTGGTTTGCGCCAGTGGTAACGTTCGATTATTGATCACGTGACTCGTTTTGAAGAATGTTTTGTTTCTTACAATGGCCTATTAGGACCATTGTAAATAGAAAGAAGGACATTTTAGCAAACAAACATCTGAGAAATTTTCTAGAAAAAAAAAAACAAACGAGAAAATTGAGTCTGAAAAGTCAAAAATTTGACAGAAAAACTCAAGACATTTTCTACTAAGGAAAATGGGAAATTTCTGTATTTCAGAAAATCTCCAAAGTTGAAAATTTTCGCAAATTTCCAAGTTTTTTTTTTCCCTCTGGAAAATTTCTGATTAATCTAAATTTTTCTGAGTTTTTTGTTGGCGAAAATGTATTTTTATTTTTCTATCTACCATGGCCCTAATACATACCTTCATAGTTTATCAATATTTTTGTGTTAAGACAAAAAGTTCCCTCCTTTTATCTTAGAATTTTACTTACACATTGTTGGGAATTAGACAAAAACATCTATTTGTCACAGTACAAATTTAGCGCTAAAACCATTGAAAACGTTCATATATTTTTGCACATTTTGCTTCTCGCCTTACCTGCACAGCCCCCTTCCCGGTTTGGATGCCCATTGCAGCCAGGCCCGCCTTGAGCTCGGAAACATCCACTTTCCCATCCTTGTTGGTGTCCAGCTTGGCGAACAACTCCTCGTATGTCTTGGGCGGATCTCCGGCGCACCGACAGTCCGTAAAAAACAGCTTCCTCATTGCGGGATACATGGCTTAAACTTGAATTTTTTTTTTTAAACGAGGCCTGCGGAGCTGCACACACACAAACCGAGCAGCTACGGCGATGGGGAAACTCACACAGATCGGCTCCTGTGGTTGGGCACTTCTGGTTTCAGGCAGAAGGATTGCTCCGGCTGATTCCCACAAGATTATCCGCGTTGCAACCTGGAGAGGAAGCTCCTACTGGGACGCTGGAGTGGGTAAGAAAATAGATTAAAATGTTTGGATAAAAAAAGTTTGGAGCGGATGAGGTAGGCTGGCAGAAGGGTGGGGAAAGGACTCGGCTCAGTTGGCCTGGAAAGACCTCCTTCTTTTACTGCGCAAACACGTTACAGACACACCCATCTAACGACCAGAAAATACCGCTGTTACACGCTTCCTACTTTACAGGTGAGCGTAAAACTGTTCCCAAAACTCCTCCCAGTCATGCGCTGATGTTAAACTATATGGTTGCTTTTACAAAACCCGCAGAACCTGCAAATATTGCCATAGACTGTGTATAATATCACCGAAACAGATCAGCATGCTATACCCAAAAGAATCCGGCAGGTGTCGCCAAAGCTCACTCGGCAGCTTATTTAGAAAAATAAAACTTTTGACTCGCTTTGACTAAAATCTCCGCATCCATGTTTTCTGTATTTGAGAAGAAAAATATTTCAAAGCGCTGCAGTGTTTAGTTTTAACCACAAGGTGGCGACAACGTACCAGACGACAGCAGCCGGTTTCGCTTTGTTTTAATCTGTACAATCGGTGCTGCTGTTCTCCGACTGACCGACAGGGGGAGATCGAGAAAAGAGGCGGGTTTTATTTTGAAGCTCCATGGGATTAAAGTTGTCACCGCTGCTTTTCCCTTTAAGATAGAGGTATTTCAAAGTAAAAGAGGCATTTTTTAAATATTAAGAAAACATTAAAATGCTGACAAGTAGAAATAAAAACGTAACTGAAACTTTTTAAAATTAATTTCTCAAGCAGAATTTAAAGGCGTTGCAAATGAAAAGATTGTACGCATATTGATGCAGACTTTTTAAAATATGCTTATGGTTTTGTACTACAGTAATGATAAAGATTGACTACTAAAAAACCCTTTATTATTCAAAAATTGAGAAAAAGATTATTAAAACTTGCAGACAGAATATCCTGTTGAAATTGTACTTCAGTTTTCATTACAATCAATGGTTAGATTAAGAAAATAACTTAATGTGTGGGTAAAAACACATGGAACAAGTTGTGCCAAATTTCATGTTCAGTTTATAAATAGTTTTAAGCAAGTTTTACCAAATACTATTTGTACTGTGGAGAAAAACTCATGTGCCATCATCAAACTTGAAAATGGTCTGAAAACAACATTATTATTTATTGGAATAATTACTGGGACAATATATCATTCAGCAAAATTTGTTACATGACAGGCTTGGTGTAAACTCATGCAACAAGGTTACAGTAGCTGTTTTGAGTTTTATTTATTTGGCTTTTCTAGTTGGGTTGTACCCCTTAAGTTGTAAAATTTAAATATGTTAAACCAAATCATAAGTAAGTAACTGCGGTAATTGGTACAAGAAAATCATAGAATGCATTGTAATGTATTTTAGATGCAAAAATTAAAGATATGATTACATAATTGCAGTATAGAGCAGCAAAAATGCATTCGACATGTTCGATGATCAACTGAAAATTTGATTTTGAACTTTAAGATTGAGTGACAAGGTAAAATGCGACACTATTTTATATAGTTTTATATCTGCAGTATTTTATAATTTTATATCTGCAGTATAAAATACTGCAGATATAAAATACGATCACATTTTTGCCAAAAAGCTCAGAAAATTTTGAGAGAAAAAGCATGGAAATTGTTGAGTTTGAAAAGTTGAAAATATGCTAGAAAACACTCAAATTTTGAGACTCAAATTTTGAGACTAAACTCAGAAAACCCAGAAGATAAAACAGGAAATTTCTGAAATTCACAAGTTGGATATTTTCGACTTTTGGAAATTTTCTAAGTTTCAAAAGTCTAAAATTTTTAACTTCTGAAGTTTTTTCTAGAAAATTTCTGAGTTTTTCTAGCAAATTTTGCAATTTTTGAAACTCAGAAATTTCCTGTTTTTCTGACATTTTTTTAGATTAATCTAAAAATTTCAGATTTTTTTTCCAACAAATTTTTGACTTCTCTCTGTCAGAAATTAAATTGTTTTTTCTAGAAAATTTCTGACACCTTGGTAGAAATGTATTTCTTTTGATCCATATATAATGACCCCAATACGCCGTTGTAAGTCAAATTAAATATATGACTTTTTACAAAGCATAATTCAAGATAAAAAAAAAAAATCCAAACTAACATTTTTGTATCGATAAAGTGGAACGTCCACCACATGCTTTTATTTTGAAAGCCCAAACAGGAAGCACATCCATTTAGCGCTAGCGTTCGCAGCATTGACGGTCTGTTGTCATCCGTAGCTTCACCACCACCGTCCTCCCACAACAACACTCCGGTGAACCAGAAGAAGAGCACACAATGGGGCTGTAATGTCAGCGACGCGACGCCTGGGACCGGAGCATCTCCTCGCAACCGCCGAGACTGTGTATGGATTTAATGATGATGAAGAAGAAGAAATTCAAGTTCAGGGTGGATTTTGAGCTGGACGAGCTGTCGTCGGTCCCCATCGTAAACGGTGTCCTCTTCTGTAAAGTCCGGCTGCTGGATGGCGGCTTCTCCGAGGAATCTTCACGGTAAAACGGAAAATACTTGAATTGGAACCAGTGTTCCGTCTCCGGTTAGCATTTAACTCCGTGGTTTTAACCCGTTCAGAAACGTTAACAGATGGTTAGCTAAGTGCTACATGACTAACGTTAAACATGTCAAATGAAATGTTTGCTTTAGTAGTAAAGCTGATGTAAAATTAACCATCTTTCAGGATGTTAAGTATAACTAAATGTTTCGCTAAGACAAACTCAGGAGCTGTCATTTCATAATAAATGTGTACTTACTTTTTCAAATTGTACCTCAAAAACATAATTTAGCTTCAAGTCATGAAGGTAAAACCTGCACAATGTTAAAGTAATTCACGGCATCATAATTGTGTTTAATTGAATATCTTATTTGCAGTTTAGTTGGAAGAGAAATACTGTTGTACCATAAGAGAAAAAGTGTTTTATGGCTTATAAAGTGTACATAATACACCTGAACCCTATTTGTTTGTTACGTTATAGGAGTTGTTTATTAAAACAGCCAATTTAGTCTCACAGAAATGGAAAAATCTCTAAAAAAAAAAAAATGGATCTATTTTGTAAATAATAACAAAAATGTTCTTTAAGACGCTTCTCATCCAAAGGTCTTCTTTATTTGTGTTAAAAAGAACAGAGAACAGTTAGACAGCCCAGGATCGCATATATACACTACTTAATTACCTTTTTTGCACTGAATTTTATGTTTCCAAAACATACTGCAGTAACAAACAATGAGTGACGATTTGAAAGTCAGTTTGTGTCAATTTAGACACAAATGTTCATTTGTTTAGTATCAATTAGAGCGAATTATCTCGATACATACAGGCCTGTCAGAATAGCAGATCTTGCTGGACGATAAATTGTCCCAGAAGTTAAAGCTTTAAATGATAATATTGTTGTTTTGAAATACAAAGAACATATATATGATCAAAGATCAAGAAACTTTAAATTGTAACGGGAATTTAACACTGGAACTGGAAGACATTTTAAATATCCCAAATAAACGAAACAACAAATAAAATGAATCATGAAGTCTCTATAAAAAACTTGTACTTCAAAAAAAGGGATAATTAAGATCAGACTGAAGACTTTTACCATCCAGCTTTTGGTAGAAAGAGAGAAAAGAGACAAATGACAAGTCAAATGATTTAGTGTGATTTATTGGTCATTGGCTTCCCAACCAAACTCTGGACTCCAGTGATGCGAGATGGTAACCGCTTGGCATCAATACATACAAACGTGTCGCAGCTGCTGTAAGGTTTCAAGTGTTTTGGTTTGGAAGAAGGTATTTTAAAAATGATGGCCTCCAGTCTGCCTGGATGAAAGAAACTTGTGTGTGTGGGGAACCAAAACCAAAGCTGTGATTTTGGAGCTCACATCCCCAACAAGCTTTCAGAGTGAAGCAGCGTCTGCAGGTCAGATCAAGGGAAAACTGGAAATTGGTATTTTCTGAAAAAACTTGGATCAATTCATTTTATTGGTTTAATTTTATTCCTTTTTTTTTTGCACTAAGAAATTTAAAGTTTGCATTTGCGGGATCAAAAAAATTGACATTCTTTAGTTGATTCCAAGCAATGGAAACATAGATACACGGAGATGAGTGCAGTTATGTTAAAAAGAAAGTACACCCCTACGTCAGTTCTAGGGTGATTTTTAAATCTTAACTCAAGTTTATAAAGTTAATCCCAACAAATGTGATTGCTTTTATAAAATAACACTGGATAAATCTAATATGGATGGATTTGTTTAGAGCAAACATGTCAAAAACACATTTTAAAAGATGTTTTATGACTGAACATGTCGACTTCCATCCTCCTGTTTGATCAGCTCAGCCAAGCGATAATATCAGTTTCCTATCAGGAAGATGAAACTGTACTTTTTTTTTTAATCAAAAATTGTCCAGGTGGATTTCCACACGATTTAAGTAAAATTGAGTTCAAATTTGAATTTAAAAATTCAAATTTAAGTAGTTTGTTTAGCTTACAATCTGAAGTCCTACGAGAGAAATGTGTGCAAAGGCTGCTGATGGTAATTTAAAACCTTTTCATATACAGATAAGTCAAATAATCAGTCATTTTCTTATCCCAAGTAGTTTGTTTTTGCAGTTACATTACTTGTGTATATAGATTTATATCAATCACATGCTGTAAATATGTGTGTAATGTTGGTAATAAACCATGAAATAATGTATTTTTTTCTATTAAAATACTCAAATTATGAACAGATGGAGGGAAAAACCCATTAAAAGCCGAGCAGTTGACCCTGTTCATGTGACTCTGTTAGCTGTAAAACCATTTAAAAGCAGTGGTTGGAAATGTCACCAAACTGTAAAGCCGTAGAGAAAGACGACGTCCCAGCGGTGACAGGAAATGACCCGCGTCCTTTATTCACCGTATCCCTGAGTAACTGATTCATGTTTATGCTGTTATTGCCGACAGTTTGACGCAGGAAAAGTCCAGCGGCTGACGCTGCCTCGTAAATCAGATCGGCACAAAACATTTGCACAAAAAAACGGGATAATTTGATTCGTTTTTAGGGTTGTGGCAACAACAGATGTTTAAAGGTTGTGCTTATTTTTAGATGTTTGCTTTGTTCCCATGTATTTTCTCTGGTGCATCTGTTGGTTTTTTACATTTAATTAGACGAACTGATCACATGTTTCCCAATCAGGTCATTTTAAGACGGTATTGGCCAAAGTCTGAGTCGGCAGGTCCGGCTGAAAACTGCAATCCGTGCACCCCGACTAATTTCTGAATTTATTTGATATATTTTATAACCGAAATGCTCACTTTAAAAAAAAGTCTGATTCCAATCTGACCATTTATTGTTTCATGGCTCATAATCAAGGTCTAGATTGGAAAACTGCTGCTCAGAAACGTTACAAAACCACGAAGGAACTATTAGGGCAAAAATAAACAGAATAAAGTCCTAAAATTATGAGAATAAACTTGTAAAATGAGAAGGAAGTTTTAATATTATGAGAATAAAGTTGTAATAATACTCGAATAAAGACAATACATGGCTAAAGTTGTAGTATGCGAAAGTCATAATAATACACAAATAAAGTCATAATAACACATAAAAAAGCTGTAATAATATTTGAATAAAGTCATAATAATACAGTAAAAAGGTTATAAGAGAAACCAAGACGCAATAATTCACAAATAAAGCCGTAATAATATCGTACTATTACGACTTTATTCATGAATTATTACGACTTTATTCTCACGAGACCATTTTCAAGTCATAAGTTGTAATAAGACAAGAATACATGTAATAATAAAAGAACAAAGTTGTAATAATTCGAGACCAAAGAAGTAATAATACAAGAAAGTCGTAATTATACGCAAATTAAGTTGCAAAATACAAGAAGTTGTAATAATAAGTAATAGGACAAGAATAAAGTCATAATAATACGAGAATAAAGTCTTAATGATTTTTCTCTTCATCCTGACTTTATTCCTGTTTTTTGTCCGTATTCTTTATAATTTTATTCTCCTAATATTTTCCCTTTACTCCCTTAATTCTCCATTGTAACCGATTGTAGTTCAGCTGCTGCTTCTCTTTAAGTGAATCTCTTGTCTGTAAACGGAGAGAAAGGAGAGGCGGGAGACCCGGAGCGTCTCACGCCGGCTAATCGGATTTATCTGCACAGAGAAACGCTTCGAGCCGCAGAGCGTGAACCATGAAGAAGATCCAGAACTCCCGACGCTGGGAGTTCCCTCCCAAGATTATTCACCTCGGGACGAAGTCAGCATTTGTACAGCATTAGTCACACATCTGCTGGTTTTTATTTATAGTGAGGCGGTGCAGAATACACATTTCACCACACACTGCTAATGTTTAACCCCTTTTTCTTCTGCATTTAACAACATGTTGTGTTTCTCTAAAAACGCGCAAACACTAAATGCAAAAACCTCCAGAACTGGGAGAAAGTGAGGTGACGTTGTGCTGCACAGACGGATTGGAGATGTGAGTGGGAGAGCAGAGGACGCCAGCGAAAGTGAAGCCATCTGTGGGATCGTAATTCTGCCCACGCACACACTCCTTTCTCTTTCACTTCATCCCATCCGTTCTGCTGGGAACTCACGTGCAGGACGGACTGGGAAGCCATTTATCTGCCATCGCAACGCATGGATTCATGTTACATGAAGCAAAAACGGCGATTAATCAGCTCAATTATCAACAAAATGAGAGGATAATTAATACCAGTTTGTTTTGACTGGAACCAGAAGATCTTAATCTGGTATTAATCTGGTGTTAGTGGGTTTATTTTGTACCATGCAGCATTAGGGATGTATAAGAAAAATAAAACATAAAATGATAATGAACTTAGAAAATAGTCGTAATAAATATTCCGAAAATAAAGTCAAACAAGAATAAAATTGAACGAGAATAAAGACGCATTCAGTTATGTTTTCATAATAGTCTGGGAATAGATATAATATTACAAGAATAAAATCTGTCGTCATCATTTATTTATTCATGAAGTGCTGCACAGATGCACCAAAACTAAAAGGAAAAAATCATTTAAATAATAATAATATTGTCCAAAATGAGCCCAATCGGTCGGCGCATCTCAACTTTCCCAAATCTATTTTATTACATTACACCAGGAGTTACTTTAGCAACAAAAAGATCAAAAACCTTTATTTATCCATGTTTTGTGCTAAAATAATTTTCCTACTTGAACAGAAACGTCTTAATAAATGTTGCTGCCACAATCATCCTGGACATTCGGTTGAAATTTGGCCGTGTGCAGCCTGGACACGGGGTTAAAGGTCATCTAATCCTCTGTGACTTCCTGTTCCAGGGAGCCGGTGCAGGCCAACTGCGTCCGATGGAGGAAGCGCTTCTCTTTTCCGTGCAAGATGAGCGCCAGCGCAGGAACCGGTGTGCTGGACCCCTGCATGTGTCGCGTCTCGGTCAGAAAGGTTCGTAAAGTGGAAGAGCCTCCAACCTGAACTGAAACCTGAAAGTTTGATGTGAAACCTGAAGTTACATTTACCAAAAGGAGAACTTTAGTGATTTATCTTTGTGACCCTGTTACTTTTAATAATCGTAATCTGACATGTCGGGGATTAAAAACTGACAGATTATCATCCTGCTTCTCTTTTTCAGGAGCTCAAGGGTGGAAAAGCTTACGCAAAGGTAATTTGTATGTACTTAAAGGGTGAAATACAAATATTGGAAATGCAAATATTGACCTACAGTCAACTTAAAATGTTTAACTTTCTGTAAAATCCTCACAGTGTGAGTCTTGGCTCCTGGTCCAGCTTTGTTTTTTTTTTTTTTTGGACTATTTTATTATCGCTACATTAGAAAGTTTAGCTGTTTTCTTGTGTCCATCAACAGGCTTGTGAAGAGCAGAGCTGAAACGATTAATCACAATTAATTTACCAATCGATTAATCGTTAGCTGGAGTCGGACATTTACTGAGAAAAACATATTCAGCCAAAACTGTTCATAAATAATTTGCATTTTGCATTTAGGATAAAAACATGTTTGTCTGTAAATCTGTTTTAGCCAAAACTCGTCAAGTTTTTAACTTCACCTGTTTCAGACTGATCAAAGGAATGATTAGCTTTATGTACGTTTTTCTACTTAAAAAAAGAATTACTTATTTTAATTACTTTATGTATTTCTAATATTGTATAAAAAGCTCATGTGGTTAAATGAAGAATCTGTAGAATTTAAAAAATCTGATGAATCAATAAATAAAATAATGGTTAGTTACTCCAGTGTAATGCATCCTTGTCTTTCCCATTTTGAAGAACAGCCAGTAGATCTGCTTCCAACATATTTTCTCTCCAGGATAACAGGAAGTGTTTTCTATTTATAGGTTCTTATGACAATCTTATCACCTTGGGGAAAAAAGTAAAGTATAAATTACAATAATTACATGTTTACGTAGATTATCCTTTTGGCTTTTGTAATTTAAAAATACATAAATAAAGAAGTGAGATTTTTCCTCATTTGATAAATATCGTCAGGCCGCAGCTCCGGTTCCTTAAAGGGAATATCAGTGATGGTCTGCAGCAAACAGATGCCTCATTATGCTCAGCAGTTTTGCTTCCAGCCACTGAAACTGAGCAGCGTGATAATATTCTAATCACTTTTAGATAGCAACCGGCCTGTCGCCAAGGAAAACTGAGCCGTAAAAGATATTTTATTCCTTTGTTCTCATGTTCCTGCATGTCCCATCTTTGTATCTAAAGGTCACATTACTGATTCTCTGCAGACAGGAAGTGAAAAAAAAGGTTCACCTTGTTTTGTTTTTGTCTCCTTCAGCTCGGTTTTGCAGATCTGAATTTAGCAGAGTTTGCCGGCTCAGGAAACACAACTCGGAGGTGTCTGCTGGAAGGCTATGATACCAAAAACACCCGGCAGGATAACTCCATTCTCAAGGTAGCATCTGTGTGCCCACAGCAGACGGCCTGGTTTATTTCTGGATGAGAGGAATAACGATTTACTCAAGTAAAACCCATTTACCGTTTTATTCTCCGTAGGTTATCATCGGTACGCAGCTCATGTCAGGGGATCCCTGTTTCAAAACGTAAGTTTGAACAACATGTTTCTGCCTGTGGACTTTAATAAAGGCAGCAGCTGTTTCTGTGTTCACACTAGGGCTGAAACGATTCCTCGAGTGATTCGAGTACCTCGATTATTAAAATTCCTCGAGGAAAATTGACCTGCCTCGAAGCTTCGTTAATTTATGTTTTTATCATTTAGCGCACCGTGTTTCAGCCGGAACATTATTTGCGTTGCGCGGAGCTCTGACTTCCGCCTCTGAGTTGTTGACGGAAGCTACGTGTTAGCGGCATAACGTCCAATCTTCAAGTTCGGCCCGCGGGGATTTTACTGATTGGTGATAATTCCGGGTTTTCATCGTTTTTGTGGGACCAATAAACATCCTTAAAATGACCGGCGCGATGCCGGGAGTCCGGCAGCCTTTCTGCTCCGGAGCTGCTGGTTGAATGGCGGGAAGAAGCTGAGGAGGATTTCTACAGGTGAGCGGAGAGACTGAACACGGCGGGCGGCTGAGGGTTGATGCTTACAGGGTAAGAGCAGCTTTACGGACGAACCGCACAATAAACTTATATCATCCCGGTCTGAACAAACGGGAGGCGGAACATGGCTGGTAGATGAGTTTCTGAACGGAGGAGCCGTAAATATCCCGTATTGCTCCCCCGGTCTACAAAACAGTAACTGGTAGGGAAGATCAAATGTGGAAAAAATAGACTGATGTTCATATCCGATAGTAACACTGGTGTTATGGAATATTTACCAATATTTTATTTCATAATTGTTTTTATCCGATTACTCGATTAATCATAAAAAAAATCTATAGATTACTCGATTACTAAAATAATCGTTTACAACAGCCCTAGTTCACACTGAAGGCAAATGCAACCAAAATCCAAATATTTAAGGCCAAATTCCAAATTTCTCACCCAAAAAAAGTGATTTGTTTTCCCTCCTGACATGTTGCTAATTCTGCACCAGAAGACGTCAAGACGCTGTAAATCTGGATGTAAACGACTGAAAATAATAATTATGACGGAAGTGAGGTTCCGACCTTTCTACAGAGGTGATAATCGATGCTCCACTAGAGCCATTTCTACTGGTTGTGCTCTCGTTTTGTCTCATGATCCGATTTTAAAGAATTGAGATGGAAGTTGAGTCTGGATTCAACCAAACTCACGTTGGCCGCAGGTCTGTTGTCATGATTATTGGGGATAATTTCTTACATTCTTCTGCTTCATGGTGACACAGTATCTGAACCCAACAGAAATGTCTCACTGATTCCTTTATTTATGTTCTAAATCACTCCAGGGTCACTTGATGATCCTCACATTCAGCCTGATCTCCTCTGGACATGTTCAGAAAAATAACAATGTGTATTAAATTTTAATACATTTTTAATGATTGAGGCTTATAACATAATAGTGACTCAGAAAATGAACAGAGCCAAACGATAAATGATTAATGAAAATAATTTGTTATATTTATAACTTCTAAAGGCCAATTTTTAAATAAAAAAATCAAGATGTTTGCACATCCTTAAAAAGCCTTAAATTGGTGCAGCTAAATTTAAGTCCTTAAAATCTCTTTCTTTTTTTAAAACGTAAATTGGTCTTATTAATCGCAGATCGTAGATTTTGCAGTGGCTGGACTATTCAGTCTTGTATGTATTTTATTTTTCCTTCCTTGTTGGACTAAGTTTGAGGAAGAAGCAGACATCTTCAGTGCGGTTGCTAACTAGAAGCTAATATGTCCTTGCTAGCTCGCTAGCTTTTTTGCAACTATCATGGTTTTTTGCGAATGTATCACCAAAGTTTGGTTTTTCCACTGGTTCACTTTAATAATCCCCTAAATTTATTATTTTTTTTGGTCTTAAATTTAAATCAAGCGGGCATTAAAAAGTCTTAAATTGAAATCTGTAAAAACTCTGTTTATTTAATTTAACATTTTTATACTAAAAACTGAAGCTGGCATTCAGAAAGAAAAGTTTCTTTACCTATAGGTAGGAAACATTTTTTCCCCAATTTGAGTTTTTAATATTAATCCATATTCTTGAGTTTAAATCAGCAACGCCTTGTCCTTACTGTGGTTTCTTTCCTTGTAATAAAGGCCTCTTTGAAATACTGAGGAGGAAATAAAGCCACATTGTTTCTGCTGTCCAGGCCTCCATCCACAGCCACGGTGATTGGGATCCAGAGTGATGGAGAGAGCCTGCTGGAGGAAAGGAGGGGCGGAGACTCACAGAAAGGCTTTTCTGGTGAGGCGAATCGCGCCATCGCACTCTTCACTTTCTCTTTTTTCTGTTTGCTGAGACGTCGGCAGGCATCTTTTAAAGTCCGCTGCAAACAACCGTGAACTTTAACTAACTTCACTGACACCTCTCTCAATAACCAGACACAGCCTGTGTGTAATTTTTAAATAATAAATGAATATCTGAAAACGGAACGGGCACAACTGAACCTACCGAGACATCACATCTTAAAGACAGTTGGAGGAGCAGCCTGGACGCTTCTTAGAAACTCTATGGCTTTTTTTCTATTACAAATTTGTGAAAGATTTTGTAGATATTCCTCTAATGTAAAAAAATAAAATAAAATATGCGATTGTGGTTTGTCCATAAAATAGAAAGTACAATTAAAATCACATTAGATAAGAAACATAACTAAAGTTAATACGTTTGTTCACGCAAACGTGCAGCGCCATCCTCCTCCTTCCACTTCCTGTCGTCTTCTTCGTCGTTTCCGTCAGTAGTTACATCCGGTTGTTGGTGACATGACTCGTGTGACGTGAAAAAAAGTTTCCCCTTCGCAGTTTTGATGCTGCCGAAAAACACAAAAATTGATCATGTGGACAGAAACATAAACTTACTTTCCATTTTGTGTATTTGTTTAAAAAAACGTCTAAAACTGCATCTTTTTTTTTTTTTAGCTTTGTATTGTTCTATCCCATAAAATCCTAGTAAAAGACTAAAGTCTGTGAGAAAATGTATCATTTGAATTATGGCTAAACGATTAATCTGATTAATCATGATTAAACGGTTATTGAAATAATCATCAACTAGTTTAGTAATTGATTATTTGGAGTATACAGACACATAAAAGTCAATTTGCTGAAAAAACAACATATACAGATACTAATCAAGTCAGAATCATACAAAATATATATACTTTTGGCGTTTAAGACACAAAAAAACCTGCTTGAAAATATGTTCTACCCACATATTTATGCTAAGCTTCAGCATTTAAAGCAGGAACATTTTTAAATGTTTTTGTAATACTGAGTAAAAAGGTTTAAGTGGTTAAATGTTTAAGTGGTTTTTCCGATTAATCGTCGCAATAATCGATTACTAAAATAATTGTGAGTTGATTACCTGATATGAATAGTGTTAAGAGTTTTACTGTGTCACCTCATGCAACACACACATTCGGTCTGATGCAAATGAGTCTCATTGAGTCATTCAGACTCGGGTCACTTCCTAATTCTGCACACGATCTGCTTTTCAGCGTAGCCTTCAAAACTGATCCAGTAAATAAGTAAATAACGGAGCCGTCTGATCTGATAATCCGTGGATTTCCCTGCAGTCATTAGCTGCAGCGCCGAAGCGTTTTATCACAGCAGCTGAGCCAAATGGCTCCGAGTTGCAAACCATCTGGTGAGTTAACTCAGCTTCCTGTAGATCACATCTTCCTAAAGATGTGACGATGATGATCTCGCTGTTTTCGGGTAAACTAAACATTTCGAGTTGCTTCATCTTCAGTTTTCTTCAGCAAATGCTTTTAAGCAAATTTTAAAGCAAGAGAAACCCAACTTTGTTCACTCTTGCAGATATAATCCCCACTTTCTCCCACTATAAAATGTTAAAGCTTAATAAACATTCATAAGGCGTAAAAATGGTGTTTCTGCAGCTTTACTCCCCTTACATCAGAATGTCTTCCCCTTCTGCGTGTCTTCATGGGTGAACACATTGCAGTGTTGAATAGAAGAGCGCTTTCATGTATAATTCAGCCAACCTCTTTTAGATCAACTGCAGTCTGTTCTGACCTGTGGGCTTTCACATGTTTAAAAATAGGACGGTGTTCATGTCTGTTCGGGGGGGAAACTGCATCGGCTTGTGTGCAAAACGTGTTGGTTTAATGTCTCAGTAAAGTAAATATTGTTTCATTATTACACCCATCTGACCAAAACATGGGGTTCCAGTTGAATCCCAGTATCATTTAGAAAACTCTACATGTTACCATGGAAACTTGGTGAGCCCAAGATGCTACTGTAAGACTGTAAAATGTCCGTTTTTGTTACAAACTGTCATATTATGTAGTTTTATTTTTATCTAGGTGGAACCAACATCCCATTAGGGTTGATCAGCAGCACATTCTGATTTAATTTCAGTCTTTTCTGGTATTATTCTTAGATTTCACAGTAGCATTTTTCTTGGACGATAAATTGTCCCAGAAATGATTGTGATAAACGATATTGTCATAATATCCCACAGATCAATAAACTTTAACTTCCCAGAGAACATTTAACACTGCAACAGGAAGACGTTTTAATTATCCAAAATAAACAATAAATAAAATGGGTTCTGAAGTCACAGCAAAACAGAACTGCACTTCAAATCATAAATAATAATGTTTTGCCAGCAAGTAAATCAGTTTGACAGTTTTGCTTAAGACTTGTGTAACAAAAAAGTGCAAACTAATCATTTTATGCTGTGTCCAACGTTTCCAGGATCCTTCAAAATGGAAACTTTTCAGAAATATTAAAGGGAAGCATCACTTTATTATTATGCAAATTACAAACATGCAAATGGAGTTTGTTGCGCTTCATTTGATTTAATGCAATTAATTGACTCATTGCTTATTGTAACATGCTTAATTAGTCTAATTCCAGTTGATTAAATCTTGTAAAATGTTATTTTTGTTTGCTAAAATATTAAATTACAAAGGAATTCATTTTTCTTTAATCAGTAAAAAATGAATCATGAACAGAAAAAACTTAATTTTGTGTTTCAAAGTAACTTCAGGTTTTTTTGCAGCTCCTCTCTCCTTTGCAATTATTTTTATTTTCTGTCAAACTTGTAGATGAGATTTTATTTAGATTTTGTCTGGAAATAAAAGAAAAACTGAAATTATTTTTATTATCCCAAAGGACAGATTTTTATCTTTACTTACATTCTCAGGGATTTTATCTGGTGCTTCTCGTATTTTATAACACAAACACTAAGATGACATTATGACAATAACATTTATTCTCTCTGTTTACTCCTGACAAACATGCTCACTGAAGCTGCATTTCCATAAATTGTATTTACGAAAATAAATTAGCTTAATGGAAACATGGCAATTATAAAAAAAGTAAAAAGTTTTGGATGAGGTGGTTTTTACGGCTGCATCAAATTAGTTTATTTCGCAAAACTGATGTGGAAATAGTTTTTTTCGCGTCACACAAGTCATGTGACCGACAACCGGATGTTACTACTGCTGGAAACGACAAAGACGGCAACAGGAAGTAGTGGGAAGAAGATGGTGCAGCATGATTTTTAATCACATGGCGAGAACAAACATTCATTTTAATCACGTTTCTTATTTAATGGAAACATCGCAACTGAAAAATTTTATTCTTTACGACATTTAGTGGAATATCGACAAAGTTTTGCAGACATTTCCTAATGGAAATGCTGCTAATGATGGCAATATAAACATGGCTCTTCCTGCAGCCGAGAGGCCAATAACTAAAAAAATGGGCTTCTGTGTCACATCATATTAATATTTCAGGGTAAAAGGAGTTTTAGGTAACTAAGGCAAATACATTTTATAAGAATATTTATGCTGGTTGTTATAACAGTGTTGCAGATTTGCTGTTTCTGTCCAATATGTCTCCACCATTTTGTGGCTCAGAAGTGATTTTTATATCTTCTAAACTCCTGTTATTCTTCGTCATTCACACATTTGCAGCAAACACTCAGAGGGGTTGAAATGAAATGATCCACTTTGTCCTTCCTCATCCAGGTGAAAGCCGAGAAGGAAAGTGTCCCGTCATGTCAGACGATCTGGGAGGCTGCGGCCACTCCCGGACCTCCAGCTACGCCAGCCAGCAGTCCAAACTCTCAGGTAGATAATCACACACTCTAAAAACCATTAAATCAGGTTTTTTAGCTCCTCTTGTCCAGTGACTCAGGTAAAACTAAAAGTAACCTTTGGTTCGACGAGGATAGACGCAGTGAAATCAATTTCCGGGGATGAGCCGCCGTTCAAAGCTGGAGGCTCCGGTTTCCAGCGCCGGCAGATCAAATGACAGTAATAAACGATTAGAGGAAGTGGATAAGCGCAGACATCGACTGCAGTGCCTCGCTCATGAAGGGTGGAAACGTGGTTTTTTTTCTTTTCCTGCCTCATGCAACGCGTTATAAGATTTATTCAAACCTCAGATTAGTTTGCAGGAAGTCGTCTGTCTCATGCCTGATGCCCTCAGATGTTTTTTGCTTCCTGCAGACATGAAGCTTTGGTTGCAAAAGTGCAAAATTAACTGATCATTGATGGGAGGAGAATTTGCTACTTTTATGCCACCTCACACTTTGAGCCAAGTCAGAAATTTAGAATTGGAAAAAGTTTAAATAAAACCAATAACAATAAAACTTGGTCTACTAAAATGCATCTCAGCTTATTTATACAGCACCAGTTTTCAACAAATATCTCAAGGCAAACAGTTTAGAAATAGTTCATTTTGACCAGATGTGCTGGAACTCAGCAGGGGTTGCTAGGTAACCAGCTGGGCTTCGCTGGGGTTGCTAGGTAACGGGTTGTGCGTGCTGATGTGTGACAAAGGTTTCTGCAATCGTTCTTTTTCCAGACACCAATGAACATTCAAATTCATGAATACTATATTTATCCCAAAGGGAAATGAAATGCAGCTCATTAATTCAGATTCTAGATGTTTTCATTTATTGCCAAAATAAATGTTTTGGCAATGTAATGCATGTTTTGTTTTTAGTTTTTGCTTTGGCTATTTTTAGAAGCAGTAGAGACCCGAATGGAAGTATAAAAACATGCATAACAGTTTTAACAGTGGCCTCTGGTTGTTGTTATTTTTGTTTCATGAATTTGCTTAGTATTTATAAACAAAGGGATGAAAATCCCAACGTTTCCACGGTAACCCTTTAGGCTGTGCGTTCGCCCTCAGGCTACAGCACAGGTCACTCACGCTCGTCCAGCATGTCCGACTTCGGCCACCGGAGAAACCACTCCGTGGGAAGCGCGTCAACGGGAATCGGAAGCATCCCGGAGCCGAGCGAAGAGCGAGAGTCCAAACCCTGCCCGGCTCTGCCGGAGCACCCGGTTCCCACGGCAACCACGGGAAACCCACCGGGCACACCGGTGCGCAGTTCCTCGTCCTGCGAGCGACTGAACAGGTCAGTTTATCACAGGCTCTCCACGCGGAGCAGCAAACCGATGGTGAGAATTTATACAGGTGCTTTAAATCCTTGAAAATACGAGAATTTCAGTCAGATGTTTCCAAAGCTCAGAAAGTTTTTGGTACTCAAACTGCACAGTTTTGTAATGAGGTCCAATCTAACATTTAACTAAAAGCCTAAATTTTGAAAGCATCAACAGTTGAAACCATATATTTTCATACAAATAATAAAATATGTTTTCTGAAGTTACAGACCAAACTTTTCTTGCTTTAGGTTAACTAGAATTACCAAAATTATTTATATTTGCTAAATTCAAGAAAACAATGAGAATTTTTTGGTGTATATTTTGTTCCATATATTTTGTTATTTTGTTCAAGGATTTAATTTAATAATAGGAAGGTAATTTACTGTAACTTTTTGTTACAATGTAACGAATATTTATTATTCCTAATAGCTTAATGACATATTGATCTGCGTAATTTAAATAAAGTTTAGCTTGTATTTTATATCTTGTCCCTGCAGCAGAACGCTGCGTCAAAGCATTTTTACAAATAAATTATATCATTATAGTAATTTTTTTAGCTCATTTTTATTATTTGTAACTCCAATATGTGATGCTGGAAAAGTTGGATGAATGTCAGGACCAGCAGAGAGACTTTAGGGGAAAGTTTCCACATTTCTAATAATTATCACACCTGATCGTCTCAGAGCTGCTCCGCGAAGCAACGGAAGTTTATTTGTTTATTTGTGGTTTCGGTTTGACTGGAGGCTTCAGTGCCATGTGGGTAAAAAATGTCCTGCCACAAACGGGTTTAACTGCAACTAACTAATCGATTATTCTGATGATTGATTGATTTGTCGTATAAAAATTGTCACAGTCTACAGATTTTTCAATTAACCACTTAAGAGTTTTTATACAAAATTAAAAATACATCAAAATATGCAAATAGTTACATTTCTTGTTTAAATAATAAATTAAACATTGTATTGCCTAATATCAGTAATATTGCATTCCTGTTAGTAAATGTGAAGCTAAAACCATGAGGCCACTTGACAGGTTTTGGCTAAAACACATTTACAGAAAAGGTGTTTTTATCTTAAATGTAAATATATTTTTGTACAGTTTTGAAATAATTACTGTTTTTTTCTTCAAAAAATTACTTTAGTTAATTGATTACTAAATTGGTTGATTTCCATTATCGATTAATCACGATTAATTGTTTCAGCCCTAGTTCAACTACAACCTGCACTTTAAGTGCCAGACTTTTACCACAACCACTCACTTTTATTTATCTGTTGTTTTGTAATTTGCCTTAAACAGCAACATTGATTACACTCTTAATTCATAAATATATATCTTATAAATATACACACAGCTTGAACCACTGGTTGCTGTGAAACCTCAGTGACAACAATACAACATGAAACTGTGACAGGAAGTGCTGCGTCAAACAAGTCAGTCTGGTTTCAGTCGGCTTGTAAAGCCACGTGTCACTTCAGACTTTGGTTCCAGGCGAAAACCTAAGAAATGTAACCTGTTAAACAGCGTGAAGTGATCTGATCTCAGTGTGTTCTTTTGTTTTTATACTTCAAATTCATTTTAAAACCACCTTGCAGAAATATGACCAAAGACGCTGGTTTGTTTGTGCCATCTTCCTCAAAAGTTTGTTTCACGTCGGCCTGACTTCTGTTTGTTGCGAGGCGGTTAACACCACAGCCTGCTGTCAGCACTGCATGTCCCAGTTCGTCAGCTGGAAACCAGTTACTGCACATTGTAGTGCTTGTAGGGTAAGGTTTCACCAGTTGACTCGACTTTTATTTCAGCATTCACAGCCTGGGGAGGTAAAATTACATTTTAAATTTGTTTTACAGTGCGTTTTCAGCCCATTGCAACAACTGAGCGCTCTGCTGTTGGTGCATTCAGGCGTTTCAGGAATGCTTAAATACAGGCTGCAGACACCTGAAGCATGGAGATTCATTTCAGGTTCAAAATGAGGGCTGAAAAATATTCATATTTATAAAGTTTTATTATTTATGTTTATCTAACAAAGCTGTCTAAATAAACCAGAGTAGATACATTTTTACTTTTAATAAAATACAATATTCTAACAAAGTATAATGAAGTATTCATTCAGTAGTGTCATAAATATGTATAATTTTGTTTAAACACATTGTCTGTTGGTGTTTAAACATCCATTTATATGGATTATTAATCAGCTACTTATGGTGCAGCAAACTGAATTTTGAGAGAAGAGAAACAGTTTTTCTTACAAATACTCCTTTTCATTCAAATCTTATGTCAAATCTAATCTTTTTAGGTAACATTTTTAAAGCCTGAGTTTAATTATTGATCAATTAGTTAATATAAAGTTGACTGATCTGATCGACTCATGATTAACTGATAAGCAAACATTTTCTCTTGTGTCGAGGGCATAATATATAAGAACTTTTAACATTATTTTATGTCAGCTGCGTTAAATAGCCACTGAATAAAAAGAAAATGGTGGTTATCACATTATTCATCCATCCATTTTCTTGCACCCTTGTCCCTCAGTGGGGTCAGGGGGGTTGCTGGTTCCCATCTCCAGCTAATGTTCCGGGCGAGAGGCGGGGTCACCCTGGACAGGTCGCCAGTCTGTCACAGGGCAACACAGAGACACACAGGACACACAACCACACCTAGGGGCAATTTGGACCGAACAGTCATGTTTTTGGACTGTGGGAGGAAACCGGAGTACCCGGAGAAAGCCCACCATGCACAGGGAGAACATGCAAACTCCATGCAGAAAGACCGGGGCCGGGAATCGAACCCAGAGCCTTCTTGCTGCAAGGCAACAGCTCTACCTACTGCGCCACTGTGCCACTGTGCAGCCCTCACATTATTCAGTTTAGACAAAATAGAGGGTTGCCGAGTAGAAAAATTAAAGATGAAAGAAACAATTCCCAACTTCATACAGAAATATCTGTAGTTGCTCCCGGAGAAATGTTAAAACTTCGCTCCATAAAGTGAATTATGCCTTAAAAATAAACTGTGGCGTCATGTTTTTTCCACCAGGTTAAATTTTTTCTGCGTTTCGCCCTCCGATTTTCTGCCGCGTCATCTTCACTCACAGCCGATCGGTAATTTCCTGAATGAGACGTTTTTCACGTCGCCATTAAGGTGAAACTTCCGGAGTTGGTGGAGTGTTTATATTTCAAAGCAGAACCGCATAAAGTTCATTTATCATCCCACGCCGGATTCTGTTTGGACCGTTTCTCTTTACCGTTCAGATCGGCTCCGCCGCCATCTTTAATTCTAAATCAATGGCTACGCTTAAGGATGACCCGCGGCGCCCTCTGCTGGACGGCGGCTCAACTGCAACACTAAAAGAAGCTCTATGGACGCTTTTAGCTAATCGATTGGAACTCATTAGAATCTAATAAGCTATTATTAATAGTAAATCGTTGCTCGTTTTTATCATTACTTGATAGAATGAAATAATGGCCAGTTTGTGTCAAAGGAAACATATTTACTTCTGTCCTCTTTCCGTTTAGACATCCAATAAAACAGGACTCCATGGAGTCTCAGCTGAAGAGAATGGATGACACTCGGGTGGACGCTGATGATGTTGTGGAAAAGATTTTACAAAGTCAAGATTTCACACCTAGCTTACTGGACTCCAGTGCTGAAGGTGAGAAAACTGGCCTAATCTAATCATCAACACAAATCCTCAGCCACATGTTGCTATAAGGATGAATAACGATAATTTCAAGACATGCACGGCTAGTTTGCATAACAATGAATTAGCCGGTAGTCTTCTGTTACGCTGTGAGTCAGTTTGTGTGAGCTTTTAGGACAGCATTGTGTTTCTTTCCAAGGTCTCATTCAGCTCAAAGCTAAGAAAAGAGAGCTGCTGTCAATACATGATTATTTTTAGATTGCCTAGCAACTGGCTGCTCCTCATGACTAGAATTGTACAGGAGGCAGTGGGCGCCTCCTGCAATGACTGTTACCACAACTGTGTCTGCTTCAGAGGAAGGCTTGCGTCTGTTTGTTGGGCCGGGAGGAAGCACAGCCCTGGGAAGCCATCATCTGCCCACCAGGTGAGCTCTGGAGTCTCAGATTTGCATTATATGAATTGGTGATTATCTAAAGTAGAGTTGTGTCCTTGGGCGGGTAGTTATAATTTGGTAAACCTCGTGTTAGTACCATTGACACAAAACATAATAACTCAGGTTTCATTCACAGTTTAGTCTGCTTTAATTGAACTCTAGTTCGTTTGCTTTGAAAATCCGGTTCGTTTGGGGAATGCATAAATGAACCAAGAAAAGCGATCTCTGGTTCTGGTTCTGGTCTCGATTTGGTTTAAGAGAACTCTGGTGCCGTTCGAAGTCCAATGTGAGGATGTTTTCACACCTGTAGACTCAGTTTGATTTGGGACCAAAATTGTAACATTTGTTGCATTTTCAATTGCACTGAGTCAAAGCAACCAAATTAATTGAAAAACCTGTTCCCCTTCTCACCTGTGGGGGCGCTGCACCAAGAACTACTGAAGGAGACAACATGAGGACCTTTGAAGAAGACACTGAGCGCAACTTCCTTCTTCATGAAACGTGAACAAAACTAAAGTAGTGTCAGAAGGGTTTTTATTTGTCGTTGGTAAAAGACTACAAGCCACTTCTTGCTAGCTACAGACTATCATGTTTGCTTTGGTTGTATTTACCCAGAATGCCCGGCTCTGTAGTCCGCTTCTTGGTTTTGGGGCGTTCTCTGGTCTGCTTGGTGTTCACATATGCATTCAAACTGCACGAGAGTTCACTTTATCTGAACTGAATCCAAGCATTTTAGACGGGCCAGAGTTCGCTTTTTTGGTTTGTTTACACATTCACACCTCCCAAACAAACTGGACTTAATGGACAAACAAACCAGAGTTTGATTAAACCGGATTAAATAGGGCTGGTATGAATGAACACTGCATGCTAAGCAGACCGGAGACCGGTCCAAAAGGAGGAAGTAGACTATTATGCTAGGCATTATGGGTAAATCCAACAAACAAAATCACTCAAGTCCATCACTAGTGGGAAGAATGACTCGTAGTCTTTTACAAACGACAGAAGAGAAATCCTATAACTGCTAAAATCTGACGCCGCTCCATTTTTGTTTACATTTCATGAAGAACGAAGTTGCGCTCAGTGTCCCCTTGAGAGGTTTTGTGTTGTTTCCTTCAGTGGATCTTGGTACAGCGCCCCCACAGGCCAGGAGGGGAACAGGTTCTTCAATTAGTTTGGTTGGTTTGACACACCAGCTGAAAATGAAACAAATGTTGCAATTTTGATCCCAAATCGAACCAAATCTACCGGCGGTGTATAAACATCCTTAGATGTAATATTGTTTAACGTTTTGATGCCTCTGAAGAGTTTTAAATACATTTTATTAGTCTGTTTTCTAATATTTTTTGGTCACGCAATATATTCTAAACCTAACAAGGCTACTTTTAGACATTGCTAGCAAAAAATAAATAAATTGTGATGGTTTAATTTAATCTTTCTTCCGTCTTCAGGGTTGGCGCCGGAGCGTACGAACAGGTGGTGATCAAGCGTTAGCGCTGCGAAGACGGGATGACCCTGATCACACTTTAAACAAATGGTTTGGGTTTGTTTCTCAGTTCCCACAGCAAACACAACACCCCTTGCTATCAGCACTGTGTCAAGCCTGATCACTGATTTTTGTCATAACCATAGCGCCCCCTTGTGTTCATTTAAGCCACTGTAATTCCCCAGATACATTCAGGAGAGAAAGAAGTGGCAAGATATCATCTAAGATAAACACGCAGAGCTGTAGATTAAATAATTTAAATGGTTGCTTATCAAATCACTCCAGGAAACTGTTATATTTCAGTTGAATGTTGGCAGATCTACATGTTTATGCATTTTTTTATTATGTCAATGAGAGGAGATTAATTTCTCTTTGAGCACCTTTAAAGTGAAACGTGTTTTCGATACATTCCTTTAGTCTGCTTGTTTTGGACGTACTTAAGATGGGACTTTATCTGGAAGATTTGCCTGCAAGCAGCTGAAGCGCTGCACTGATAACTGTGTTTTCAAGGCGAGAATATTTTACTACAGAAACATAAGATGTAAGCTATTTTACGTGTGAATGCCGACAATGAGTGGGTGACGATGTGTGAGACTCCTGTGTTGAATGAATGAAGGGATTTTATGTAATTCTGTGTTGACTGTCAAAGACAAAAGAGCAAAACTTGATTTGTTTACCAAAACTGCATATTTTTTTAACTATATTTTTAGCCATTATTTTTTGCTCCTAATCCATCCAGAAATTGAACCAAATTTATTTTACATTTAGCAACTTATTAATAAAAATGTTCCCACTTTGCATCATTAAATGAAACTGTAGGTAAAAATGTGAGGATTAATAGCTTGAATTAATGTGCATTTTTGCTTAAAAGCTGTGCTTCATCGATCCACAGTGACCTGCAGGTCAGGGAAATTACAAAAAAAGAAAAATCAAATCAAAGTTCACGTTTGACTGTTTGGCTTTTGTGAATCTGATTCATATGTTGCAGTTTGTTTGTAAACAAACCGAACGGCAAAAAATCTAGTGAAGTGACCCACTGCCAAGCAGAAAGCGCTCAACGCTCAGATGCATTTATGAGCAAACGGCAACAATTTACATTTATCTCATTTAAGATTCACTAATATGGAAGAGAATTAAGGCCAGTGAAAAAAATACAAATAAAATTCTGACTTTAAACTCAGAATTTTGACTTTTTAGAGAAAAAGTCAAAATTCTGAGATTCAAATCCAAATTCTGAGAAAAATGTCAGAATTCCTACTGGGAAAAAATCATTTCTGAGGAAAATAAATCTGAATTCTGAGATCCAAGTCAGAATTCTTAGAAAAAGAGTCAAAATTCCTGAAAAGAAAGTCAATTCTGAAATTGAAGTCTGAATTCTGAGATTAAATTCAGAACTTTGAGGGGGAAAAAGTCTAAATTTTGGGGGGGAAAAGTCTAATTTGGTTTGTTTTTTCTAGTGGCCCTATTTGTCTTCCGTACATCTCACACATGTTGATATTTAAATAAATCGTTCTCACAATCATTGTGAAAAAAGCCGACGTGATCGTTTCCCAGCAGCCAGGAACTGCAAGCAGGGTTAGCCATAAAAATGTAATTATTAAATTAACCTGGCTGAATCAAAGAATACGCAGGGAAAGTTGAGTGGAAGGAAAACCTATGGTAGAAAACTGCACTATTGAATGAATTTGTATTGCATGAAGACTGTTCATATCCTGTTAGGGTTCAAAGTTCATGGCGGGAGTATCAACAGGTCAACCGTCTAGAAAACAGGCTCTGCAGAATCTTTGTTTTTCATCAGAAGTGACTGCAAACCGTAGAATAAATGTTAAACTCATTACAGTCATATCTGCACAAGCCTTTGGTGTTTTAACTAGGCCATTTTGTGACATGCATGGTTATAATCTTCTCCGCTTTGTGGAAGTTTCCGTCAAAGCCAGGCGCATTTTATTCTCATTTCTTGTTGTGCCATCCATTTTCACATTGAAGGAATAATTGTTCACTTGTTCATCATCCAAAATGTAATTTTGTTCTCATAAAATGTTGTATGAAGAAATTCATCATTTTTAGTTGTTTTTTATTTGAAGATTTCTGGGGGAAAAAAAAAGATATGACCGTTTTTGTTTTCTAATCTTTGTTGCCAATGTGACATTTTTAATAAATGTTGTCTGAAAATAAAGTGTCTTTTTAATGAGCAATTTAGTACTAAATGTTTGAACTCTGGCTGCCAGATGTCTTATTGTCTGAAGGTGATTTTCTTTGTTCGGAACAAAACGCGTTTACCTGTGTGACGCAGGTGTTCATCTCGGTACCTGACATGTTCCAAACATGGTGCTTTTCTCTTCTGTGAAGCTGTTGTCTAATTAAAACTGTAAACTAATCTATTGTACGGTGACGTTCTGGCGCGTTGAGTGTTCTCTGTTACGGATTTGTTCTTTTGGTTTTTGACAAACTGCTTCCCTAATGAAATGTCTCCCCAGCACTGTTGAATAAAACGGTTCAAAACGCCTCCATGCTGCCTCGGTTTTTCCATGAATAATTACGATTCGTTGTTCGGGTTTATTTTCACTTTACGAGGCTTCAGACAAAAAAAACAAAAAAAAACTGAAAAGCTTTTCTTTTTTCTTTCAAACATTCACCTGAGGGTTGATTAATTTTCATTCCCAGCTTTTCCTGACAGCAAAACTGATTTCTCCAAGTCAAATATTTGCTTCCCAGTCTTCCTCCGGTTCAGTTTGATGGGAACACTGGATGGCCGACGCGTCTTCCTCATCCTCCTCTTCATCGCCGTCGGTCTGTTCTGGTTCTGAAAAACAACAAAATCCAATCAGGATCCCAGGATCCGAGTTCAAGCAGGAGGAACGTCGAAACTTTAGGCAGTTCTGACATCTGCTGGACAAACTGCAGATTACAAACATTTTTATAAATTCAAAGCAAAAAAGAAATGAAATGTCAGAAACAAAAAGTTAAACTTTAAAGGTTTAACATTCATTCATTTTAATTATTATATATTTTAAGGTGTAAAAAAAACAAAACAATTGCGTTCCTCTTAAATCATTTGGAAGTAAAATACAATACTGGAACGATTAATCGTGATTAATCGATTATTGGAATAATCACCAGCTAATTCAGTAATCAATTAGTCATTAACTGCATTATACACTCAAAAATATCACAGAATGACGTAGCAATAATTCAAAGTAATAATTAAGCCAAAACTGTACAAAAAACACAAAATGTGAATTTAAAATAAATTTTAAAAATCACATTTCTTTGTAAATATGTTAATTCAAAACTCCTCAAGTGGCAGTTTTAGCGTCACCTGATTCAAATTTTGTAATAATAATAAAAAAAAGAAGCTCCAGTCTTAACTGGAGCTTGGATATCAATTAATAATTTGATATCCAATTATTAATTGGTTAATGCAGAAATTAATCAATCTACAAACGATTAATCGTACACAAAAGGAATACCATGTTATTGCATTTTAGGCAATAAAATGTCTTGTTTTCTTACTCTTACTTTGAAAGGAACTGAATTATTTGTGTCTTCCATCATTTTGAATATTGTTTAAACAAAGGCTTAAGTGGGTGAATGAGAAATCTGCAGAATGTGCCATTTTTATATACGATTAATCGATTGTCTCAATAATCAATTATTAACAATTGTTAGCTGCATCCCTACTAAAATGTTTTTAAAGTAAACATGACAGAAACTACAAAGGGTCTTAAAATAAGAAGTGATTTTAAAAAACAACAACCTCAGAAGCAAACATGCCATGAATGTGGTTTATATCAATAATAGTATTGATTAAAGTTAACTGAAAGCATTTGGACCAAAGATGTCTCAGTACGAATTACCCAGTTGAGATTCTGTCGTAACGAGGCGGTACCTTGTTCTTCACATCTTAAGAGCAGAGCGGATCCATCCTGGGACAGTTTAACTTGAGGCTGATCCATCAGGAGTCGTCTCAGGTTTGAAAGATTCCCACTCAGTTCAGAGATTTTCGGACAGAAGGACCAGAGCGCCGCCAGAGGAACAACGACAAACCTGAAACAAACACAATACTGGGTACATGCATTCACACATCTTTATGCATCTACTTGTTATTTTACATCTACTTATTCATATGCCTTGTTCTTGATTTCAGAGAAATCCAGCCAACTTTTTGTTCCCAAACTGAACAGAACTGTCAGAATTTAAACATTTCTTCTCAAACAAACCTGCTTAATGTCCCAGACTCTTCTAGGTCTTTAGTCCAAAGCGACTCGGTACTCTCCTCCCCTTCACCTGGACAATCCAACCTTTCTGTACAGGCTGAACGTAAAAAGATGTTTTGTACAAGTTAAAGCAGAGAAATGCAGCTTTAATTCAACGTCTTCGTCGACCTGATTGTTCCTGTTGTTCAGTCTGACTGTGAGGTAAAACACCATTCGTCCCTCCAGTCGTTTCCTCCATCCACCTGTTCTTCATTTGTTCTGCCCAGTACAGAACCTCGCTCACCAGGACTCTGAGCAAAGTGTTGTTGTCACGCAAAGTGGGGTAATTTACAGAGTACACCTAAAACAGAAAACTGGGTTAAAATATCAAAGCCGAGAAGCACAAACATAAACTTTGTATCGCCCTAGTATTTGCCTTTTTAGGGCAATTAATTAAATTTTTGGTCTCTGAAGACTTAATTTTTTGAAAATCTGGATGTTCTTGGGTTTCTGTATTTTAGAGTATGGCTGCAATGATTAATTGGATTAATTGTGATTAATCAATTAATGAAACAATTGTCAACTAATTTAATTGTTAACTGACATTTACAGGCTCAACAAAAGACAATTTGTTGAGAAAAAAACAACGTATTTAGACCAGTAATTAAGCCAAAACTGTACAAAAAAATTAATAAATGTAATGTTTAGCATAAAGAAAACCTTTTTCTATGAATATATTTTAACCAAAACTCCTCAAGAGGCAGCTTCAGTTCACCCGGTTCAAATAGACTAAAGGACAGCTGTACCACTGCATGTTGCTCCAGTTAATGATTAATCGATTACTACATTAGTTGACGATTATTTCAATAATCGATTAATCACGATTAATCGTTTCAGCCCTAAGTGATGCATCTGAGAACCAGTTGTTTATGGAGGAATAGACTCACCAAAGTGTAGGAAAACACCTCCTCCTCATCTCTGTTGGGTAAAACGTTCAAACGTTGAAACACACCAATCTGGGAGCAGAAGCCGACACTTTCCTGCTGCTCCTGAGTCGCTTCTCCAACTCCGGTGAATTCAGCCTCGTAGCCATAATCCAAACACACCTTAAAAGCCCTGCAGGACGCAAAATGCACATTGGAAGAGAGGATCCCAGAGACAAAATGGTTGTTTGAAAGTCTGAACTTTTTGACCAGAACGTTGTTGTCTTTATTTGTCATTTTAAAATGCACATCACAGTAAATTATTTTAATTCGTATTCACAATACAAACAGTTCCTTTACTTAAATTTACAAAAGTTACTCCTATTTTTGTTAAATTACTTTCTTTTGAAATAACTGGCTTTTAAGAAAACCCATCATGTTTCTCGATTAATTGGTTTTCTAACGATTAATCGGATAAAAAAAATGGTTCTACAAATTTTTCATTTAACCACTTGAGCCTTTTTTAGACAATATCAGAAATATATTAAAATATATACAAATAATTCAGTTTCCCTTTATAAATAAAAAAATAAACATTTTATTGCCTAAAATGCAAAAATATAGCATTCCTCTAGAGAATTTGAACAAAGTGAAGCTAAAACATATTCACAAACATTCACAGGTGTTTTATACTACATGCCAAATGTATATATTTTTTGTTAATTTTGGCCTAACTACTGCTCTAAATATGTTGTTTTTTTCAGCAAATGGCCTTTGAGTGTGTACTCCAGTTAACGATTAATCGATTACTGAATAAATTGATTAATCACGATTAATCGTTTCAGCTCTACTTGAGATATCACTCATGAAACTATAACTTTGACTTTTTAAACTGAACTTTGCACGATGTTTGACTGTATTGTTGTTTTTTGTGAATAATTGAATCTCTGTACTGCACCAGGATCTGAACTCCGATCGGTTCCACTCAAACTTGTGATCACTGTGTCTGAAACCAGTCAGTCCAGGTAAAAGTTTGTTGAATTCAGAGTTCGGGGTGCTGACGATGACGCTCGCTGGTCTCATGTATCCAAAAACCACAGAAGAAAAGAGCTCCAAATCAGGAAGAGTGAGGTGTTCTATGCTGCAAAAAACACAAACGTAACAAAGTAATACGTTTGAAAGCAGAAATTATTATTTAACAAATAACTTTGTAGCTCTGACAGCCACTTACAGTTCTATGTTGGTCACCAAGTCGAACCCTCGGAGCCGAGCGTCTCGTTGTGTGACTGACCCTTGGTACAGATCGATGTGGAGCTGGTCGTAGGTAGGCTGCAGGTAGTCTGTCGACAGAGGAGCCAATCCTTGCCTGAAGGGACAAACAAGCAACAAATTAATAAATTGAGTTGTATAAAAGCAAAAGAAAAACGTTCTGTTCACTTTCAAAGTAATGGTTTACATAGAGAACTTCCATCTGTTTATAAAATAAAAAAACTTCACAGCGCAGAAACTGAAGAAGCCGAAGATGGAAATTATGTAATTTCACAGCTTATTCACTAAACTCGGTGCTACGTCTTAATACAGACCTTGGAAAATGTTACTAAAATCAAATGCACAGCTTTAAACTAATTTAAGGTAAGATAAAGTAATTTTATTTATGTAGCACATTTTCAGCAACGAGGCAATTCAAAGTGCTTTAAGTCCAACTTAGTCAGTCATTTCCGTTTTGTGAGAGGCAACAGTTAGTTATGAGCCGAATCCGAAGTCAGGGTCTGCATCCTTTTTTTTTTTTTTACTTTATTTCTTGTAAACAACAATATACAACTGTGCTGTGCACATATTAGAAAAAACAAACGAAGACAAAACAAACATAATTGCCAGGGGGAGCATAAAGTACAATAGTGACAAGAGAATTATAGTCAAAGTAATCTTGCATAAAGAAAATAGTACAAATTGTGGTATATGTGCCAGATGTCACAGTGAATTAACATAAGAAATAATCCAAAATTCCAAGTTGATTGCAAGTCCATATTGTTGTTTTTGCTTTTTGATTAGTTGAGGGTTGAGGGAACAGTTTACATCAATGTTAGAGTTGAACTTCTGTAGATAGACTTTAACGGGGTAGATTCGGTGTATGAGTTTAAAAGACACTTTTTTTTTTTACTTTTTACCTTGTTAGTGAGAAGAAAGTGATTTGGGAGCAGCCAGGTCCATTTCCAGGATAAATTAATATGAAAACGATTCCAATATGGTACAACTACAGGAGCAGAGGTCGGGTCTGCGTCCTTCGAAGGACGGATTTGTAGGCAGATTACGTCATAGCGTGGCGACAAGGCCTGTCCGAATTCAAAGACTCCTTCAAATGTGTCCTTCTTTTCCCCAGATTTGAAGGATGGGTCCCGTGTACCCTTCACGGCCCACGATATCCCATAATTCATTGCGGCTTCCAACTGAACGTTCAGGCAAAGCGTCAATGGCGGTGAATAGCGACAAATTATTTAGCTATATAACACTTTAAATGACACAACGTGATTTGGTACAACGTTTTTAGGCGAGAATGTAAGTGTGTAAATCTCAAATATCAGCTCGGTTCATCAATACATCACCTAAATGCAATATTGCTCTGACATTTTCGGACCTGTTTGCTACCGCTGCGTTAGCAGCTAGCTCCCCCCGCCAGCTGTTTTCTTCCGGTCTTAGTTTATTCCCGGCCTTCGAAGGACCCGTCCTACGTAGACCAGTCCTTCGAAGGATGCAGACCCTGAATTCGGACACAGCTATGGTGTCCCACAAGGTTCTGTACTAGGATCAGTACCTTATTCTTTTTTTGTTTTGAAAAATAAATTACACTTATCCAAACAACTGCCACTACGTGAAGGAGAAATGAATGTGGCAAATCAGTGACTGCATGCAAACAGACAAGTTTCCTTAGATAAGTAAATTAGTAAAATATACCGAACGTGACTACATACTGGATCAACTGAAATGGAGGCATCCGCCTGTATTTATTTAATTTAATCTTTATTTAACCAGGTCAATTGAATGAAAACAAATTCTCATTTTCAACGGATTGAATTTACTTTTATTATAAAGAGCCTTGAGACAAAATCTCGAGAAACTTCCGCAGGATCTTGTTTTTTAGGTTAACTAGTTTCTCTAAATCGCCCTTAACCGTGACTGTTCATGCTTTCTTGTTAATAATGAGTAAATAAAAATAAATATGTATTTTTGTCATTACTCCTGTGGAAAAGTTGTAAGCCAGCGATAAAAAATAAATAAATAAATGCGCCCTTCCCTTTTCGTCACTGACATGTTTTTCTTGACTTTGGCACCATCGATGTCCAGGCCGACCAGCAGCTCAATGTTCCGCTGAAACTTGAGCCGTTTCAGGAGCCGACACTCACCACAGCCCAGGTCAGCTACCTGGTGGAAGAAGACAAACAGGCAACATTGACAATAAAGTGACATAAAACGCTCTCAACAGGTAGAACTGGGTAAACTAGATATCGGCGTTCACTGGCTTCGCTACAACCAGGAGTTGGTAGCAAACGTTAGTTAGCTTCGAAGCTAACACGAAGGAATAGCTGAATTCCTGCTTGATTCGTGGTTGATAATTTGAGTAACTACCTTATTAGGTTTGTTTTTTCTGACAAAATCGACGACAAACTGATGTCGTTGGCTGTGAAGTGACGGAGTAAAAATGGGATTCATTTTTCTTCCACTAGTTTACTGTGACCGTCTGTTAACCTCCTCGGCAGCAGGGGGCGCTGTTTAAATGTCTGTTTGCCGAGTAATGATACATTTGAATATTAGTCAAAAATGTATTTTATTAATTAACCAAATTCACTCAGTGAAACGCATTATATAAATTAATTACTGATGTTTTCTAGCCCTAATTTTGATTACACTTTATGAAAACAGGATTGGAATATTACATCAGACCAATTACTAAAAAAATAACACAGACATACATACTTAATGAAAAGTATGTTTAATAGATACTTAAAAGTTATTTTCAGAAGACATTTTTAATCTGTTAAACAAGCAACAATGCATAATTTATTCAATATTAGGATAGAACATATTTGTCATCAGAGGACTTGCATAATAAAGTTTTTTATCAGTCTTAAGCTCATTAAACAATTATTAATCTTCACTGATTTTGAAAATACTTGGGTTCAGCTGATTTTTGTTGTTATGAATGAATCACATATGACATATTTATCAACCCAATCAAACACAACAGATGAGTAATAGAAGATTTTCTCAGAAATTGCAGGCTATTTTTATATTCCTTTATTCCCCATAAAATTAAACTCACCCAAGTTGCAAAACTGTAGGTTGTCCCAAAGTTGCTTTCTCAAATGATAGTTAAATTTGGATGTTCTTGATTGTTAATTTGAGACACTCGTGTAAATTTAAAACATGTTTTTTTGTAATGTTATTGGTATTTTTTTGGATTTGATTTTGGATGGACAACTTAATTGTAAGTGGACATTTTTGTTTCTTTTACAATTTCCCTCCCATTTTCAGTATTTAAAATGTTCGGTGTATTTTATGAGGTCTGTTGTGATTTACTGTTTTTTTAGTATTAAATAGTAGGCCTATGCATTCTGTACAGACTTGATTTGCATATAATATTGTTTAAAGGGGCGGATATTATGTAAAAGTAACTTTGTGAGCTTTACACCATGTTATAATCCCTCATCAAAAACATACCTGTAGAGTTGCCTTGATTCTTTCATGCATGTTTCAATGAATCTTCGATGGCAGACATTCATAGTTACTTGAAGTGCAATAAGATGGGACTGTGTTTCTAAAGAATACATAATATTACCCCTTTAATACAAATACAATTTAAAATAAAAATATTGTAAATAGTGTGTTGTGTGTTCCAGCTTTAGGAAACTGCAACTACATTATTGAGCCAAATATAGTCTTTGGTTATATTTAAATACAATACTGAATAAATGTTTAGTAAAGTAAGAAAAAATGCTGTAGGCTGTGTTTATTGAGTAAAAAATATTTATTATCAAATGTTAAAGGGGATGTATTACGTAAAACTAATTTTTTTGTACTTCCATTTGGGTTTCGGAGAAGCCCGAGCCGTTACCTAGCAACCCAAGCCGAGCCGGCCCAGCCCGTCACCTAGCAACCCAAGCTAAGCTCCAGCACTGTTTGGTCAGGTGGTTTTACTGGTTTGCGCTGTAAAATGACTGCCGGAAAAAAAATAAGAATTTTATTGTCAACTTACTCCCCAGAATCCACTTGCTACCTTCTTGTTGGTTCTTCTGGATGCTATAATTCTGCTTTTTCAAACTGTTTGCGGCCGTTTTCACCGAGTGTAACCGTTGAGATGGTGGGCGTGGCCAGCGGCAGCTTATTTGGATTTAAAGTGACAGAATCTGTCACTGTCAGCTCATTCTGAAAGGACCTCAAAATCAAATCAAATGTAATCAATTTGTTTGGTATAGCGCGTTTGCCAGGGTAATTTGCCGAGATTTCTTTTCGTTTTTTAATTGAGCCAGTTGTAGGTGGCTTCTTTGTGTTTTTCTGTCTTCATATAATCTCACATCTCCTCTGTTTAGTTGAACTCGGGTCTCAGTTTGGACCAAATTGTCGTTTCTATTACTTTGTATTCTTTGTGTCAGCTTTGTAAAGGTTTTTCTTGGAACACCAGACATTTCACCAACAAAATAATTACACAAATTTGTTTCAATATGTCATAGATTTCTTTTTATTTCATCATCTGAGCAGTTTAATCACCAAGAAAATATACATTTAAAGGATATTTCTTGATAAATTATCAAGTTTATTGAGTTTTTAAGAGTTAACAATCATCAAAAAAAAAAAGTATTGACCTATCTGAAAAATAAACAATTCTTTTGATAAATATGGCTTCAGCAACACTTTTAGACATCTATAAATGGCTACATGTTTAGATTATTAAAGCAATCAGTTATCTTCCTAAAGTTCTTTGAGCACAAACCAGAAAAGAAAATCTGTGATGGATGCTACGTAGTGGAAAAACCATTTTCACCCCAGATAAACCTCTGTTTCATCCAGTCTCTACAGTAAGTGGTTTCTCTACGAAGCGCCGGTTCTCCTGCAGGTCGGCCAGGACAAGTTGCTCCGGTTGAGGCCGTCCTTCGCTGCCACTCTGACGCAGTAGCTGGTCGTGGGTTTGAGGCCAGTCTCTGTGTAAAAATCCCCGTCTACGTTTCTCACTCTCGGCAGCAGAGTCGTCTGCTCCGCGTTTTGCTCCTCCTCGATGACGAGCTCGTACTCGGTCGCTCCGTCCACCATCGTCCACTTCACATACAGGGACCCGCCGCTGGCCGTCACAGCCAACACCTCTGGGGTTTCCAGACCTGATGGAGCGTAAAGAAGCTTCAAAATAACATCCACAACATCAAAACTGATCATTACAGTCCACTTACTGGGATTAATCATCGATTAATGGTGTATTAGCAGAGTTGGGTTGCAACTACTTACATTTACTTGAGTAACTTTTTGAAAAAAATTACTTTTAGGAGTATTTTTACCACGCTGTACTTTTTACTTTTACTTGAGTAATTTTACTATGAAGTATTTCTCCTCTTACTTTAGTAAAATTTCAGTTTTTTCTACCCACTAAATAAAAAACATGTTTTAACCAAAAATGCACCAGACACACCTGCAGCTTTGGTTTAAGTTTTATAAGTTTTTTTATTCCTTAAAATACCAACATTTCCACTTTATATGTTGGTTATATTTTAAACACCTAATGATTTTTGATCAGTTACTCAGTACTTGACTGGACTTTGTACCAAATACCTTTTTACTCTTATTGAGCAATTTCTTGGATGGACACTTTTTACTTTTACTTGAGTAAAAATATATTGAAGTAGTGCTACTCTTGCTTGGAGTCTCTGCTTATTAGATTAAAATGAGTTACAATCAATTCACTAATAATCTCTGCTTAAACTAGGGATATTCAAAGTGCGGCCCGCGGGCCTTTTGTGCCCTTTAGACTGATTTTATGCGTCCCTATTTTCAATTAAAAATTGATGTCAATTTGGCCCATAGATGCATTTTACATATTATATTTTATATATATGTCCAAGTTCTAAATGTAAAAAACAAGAAAAAAAGGTTATTCAGTCAGTATTTCACACAAGTGACACAAAATAAAATTTAATTTGTAAAGATTTTCTCCGTTGTTAGTCGGTCAAACATTTTGATACAAGAGAAAACTGAAGAAGAAAATCACTGTAATCATTAGTTGATGGATAAAATCAACCAGCTTTAGATTAATTGAATAATTGATAAGTCACTAACTTTCTTCTTCATCGCTATTGAGTTGATCGGGTTGCAGATCTCGTCTCCTGCGTGCTCTCACTGGACCTGGTGGACAGAAATTAATTACTTATGAGCTGTTTTCTTGACTTGCACAGTAAAAGAGGAAATCATGACATTACAACAGCATATTATTACAACACCGTATTGTTACAACGCCGCATTATTACAACGCCGCATTGTTACAACGCCGCATTATTACAACACCGCATTGTTACAACACCGCATTATTACAACACCGCATTGTTACAACGCCGCATTATTACAACACCGCATTATTACAATGCCGCATTATTACAATGCCGCATTATTACAACGCCGCATTATTACAATGCCGCATTATTACAACGCCGCATTGTTACAACACCGCATTGTTACAACACCGCATTGTTACAACACCGCATTGTTACAACACCGCATTGTTACAACACCGCATTGTTACAACACCGCATTGTTACAACACCGCATTGTTACAACACCGCATTATTACAATGCCGCATTATTACAACGCCGCATTATTACAACACCGCATTGTTACAACGCCGCATTATTACAACACCGCATTGTTACAATGCCGCATTATTACAACGCCGCATTGTTACAACACCGCATTATTACAACACCGCATTATTACAACACCGCATTATTACAACACCGCATTATTACAACACCGCATTATTACAACACTGCATTATTACACCACCCCATTGTTACAACGCCGCATTATTACAATGCCGCATTGTTACAACACCGCATTGTTACAACACCGCATTATTACAACACCGCATTGTTACAACACCGCATTATTACAATGCCGCATTGTTACAACACCGCATTGTTACAACGCCGCATTATTACAACACCGCATTATTACAATGCCGCATTGTTACAACACCGCATTGTTACAACGCCGCATTATTACAACACCGCATTATTACAATGCCGCATTATTACAATGCCGCATTGTTACAACACCGCATTATTACAACGCCGCATTATTACAACACCGCATTATTACACCACCGCATTATTACAATGCCGCATTGTTACAATGCCGCATTGTTACAACACCGCATTGTTACAACGCCGCATTATTACAATGCCGCATTATTACAATGCCGCATTGTTACAACACCGCATTGTTACAACACCGCATTATTACAATGCCGCATTATTACAATGCCGCATTGTTACAACACCGCATTGTTACAACGCCGCATTATTACAACACCACATTATTACACCACCGCATTATTACAATGCCGCATTATTACAATGCCGCATTGTTACAACACCGCATTGTTACAACGCCGCATTATTACAACACCACATTATTACACCACCGCATTATTACAATGCCGCATTATTACAACACCGCATTGTTACAACACCGCATTATTACAATGCCGCATTATTACAACGCCGCATTGTTACAACACCGCATTGTTACAACACCGCATTGTTACAACACCGCATTATTACAATGCCGCATTATTACAATGCCGCATTATTACAATGCCGCATTATTACAATGCCGCATTATTACAATGCCGCATTATTACAACACCGCATTATTACACCACCGCATTATTACAACGCCGCATTATTACAATGCCGCATTGTTACAACACCGCATTGTTACAACGCCGCATTATTACAACACCGCATTATTACACCACATTATTACAACAACATATTATTACAACGCCGCATTATTGCAACGCCGCATTATTACACCACATTATTACACCATATTATTTCACCATATTATTACAACGCCGCATTATTGCAACGCCGCATTATTACAATGCCGCATTATTACACCACATTATTACACCATATTATTTCACCATATTATTATAACGCTGTAGACAGAAAACATTTCTGCCAAAAAACTGAAATTTCAGATTAATCTCAGAAGATTTCTAAAATGGAAAAAACATGGAAATTTCTTTGAAAAGTAAAAAGTTTTACACTTTTGAAACAGTATATTTTACTAACATCAAAACATTTTAAAAAGAAACATGAACATTTCTGAGTATTTTGTTCTATCTAGAAAATGTTCAACTTTCAAACTTAAATGTTGTTTTTTCTAAAAATGTCTTAGTTTTTTGGCAGAAATGTACTTTATTTTAAAATTTCAATGGTCCTTGAACATCAAATTAATACAAGGATTGGCATTCTTTCCAAATAAATGTTGGCTGGGACTTTAATTCTCTTCAAATGCAGGAAACCAACTCAGATGTTGAGAATTGTGTTTTCTGCCGGACCTGTTACGTTTTGGCTCGGGTTGCTTTCCCCGACAGCGTTGCTGGCCGTTACTGCGGTGGCAGCAGGGTTGAAGTTGATCAGCTGGCAGGAGAGTCCTGCGGTGCTGCACAGCTTCACCCGGCTTCCCCCCGACACGTTGTAGACCGTGTACATGGTGGCCAACACCGACGCGTCCCAGGACAAGATGGCCGACGTCGAGTTCCCGCTGTATTTAACCCTCTGCGGCGCACAAGGCTCTGCAAGACAGACATGAAATAAACCGCTCTGAACTTTCCTCTAATAAAATAATAAAGTTACACACTAAGAAAATATATTCACACGTTCAAAGTAGTACAGGTATAAACTTATTTTTACATCAGCAGCATCATCCAATAAATCACAAGTTATGATATATTAACATTATTTATTAGTATTTTCCTTGTCCATTTATCTGTCATGCAATCATATTTGCAGGCTATTGTAAGCTAACATTGATAATTGTTAACATATTATCATTTCTATTGTACATTTCTAAATCAATATATCATAAAACAGTAATAATTGACAACTTTATTAAATGGTAACAATAAAAAGCTAATTTAGAATGTCAGAGGGAAAACAGAGAAATTATTTATGATGGGGCCATTCTTAATCTCAGAAACTTTATTAAAAAAAAAAAAATTTCTGAGCTGCAAAAGTTGAATATTTGCAAGAAAAAACTTTAAACGTTTGAGATTAATCTCAGAAATGTTATAGAAAGAATAAGGACATTTCTGAGCTCCAAGAAAAAAAACTCACATTTTTGAAAATTTGTATTTCCAAATTAGAGATTAATTTAAAAATTTGAGTTTTTCCAGGCAAATTTTTGACTTTTCAAAGAAATTTAAAAGTTTTTCTAGAAAATTTTGGAGATCAATTAAAAAAATTCTGACTTTTTTTCTTGCAGATTTTTGACTTTCCAAGTTAAACTCAAAATGTGAGTTTTTGACTTTTCACGTTCAGAAATGTACTTTTTTTCCTAGAATATTTCTCAGATTAATCTAAACATTTGAGATTTTTCTAGCTAATTTTAGAGTTTTCAGAAATGTACTTTTCTAGAAAATTCCTTGAATTCATCTCAGAATTTCTTAGTTTTGTGACAGAAATTTAAGTTTCTGTCTACAATTCCCCTACATGCCGTCGTATTTCTTGTTTTTGCGATGTTTTCACTGATTGCAGCGAAGGCTCAGTACTTACTCCCTGTTTTGTCCAGTGACGTTGTAAACCCTGACCTACCTGTGGTTCCTGCGTAGGTTCTGGACGGCTTGCTGACGCCTCCAGAGTTTCTGGAGAACACGGTCACGTTGAAAGCCGAGCTGCACGGCACTGGCAGCTCGAAGTACGGCCTGGGCTGCCAGTAGGAGGAGACTTTCATCAGAGCCAGCGGGTCGTTTCCGACCCAGCCTCTCACTTCAACCAAATACTCGACGCCTGAACAGTTGACTTTGTCCCAGGATATCATGGCCCAGAACATTAGTTTGATCCTCTGCATCCGGACATTCAGGCGAGACGGAGGGCATGGAGCTGATACGAAAGAGAGAGAGAGAAAGAGAGTTACACCAGTAAACTTGGAAATGTTATTTTACATGAACTCTGTTACCTGCTCCTTCCTGCAGAGGTTTGCTCTCCGAGCTGTTGCAGGCCCCGTCGAAGGCTTTAACCGTAAAGTTGTAGTTGTTGCCACACTGCAGGGTTTTCAGTGTGCAGGAAGTGTTGCTGCTGTCACAGTAAAAGGCTTCGCCAGCCGCAGACGACGCGCGGCTGAAATACGCCACAGCGCCGTCGGTGCGAGACCAAGACAGCTGAGCGTAGTTGGTCTGACAGTCGATGTCCACGGTGAGATTAGACGGAGCGCAAGGCACTGAAAAATAAAGGAAGTCAGAGAGCGAATGCAGTGGCGGTGATGTTTCCCAGTCACCATTATTTTATCTTAAATACAAAATATTGATTTTTTAATATATAGTTTTCAATTAAAAGTGCTCTGAGAGTTTTGTTTTTACAGAAAATAGTCACTTTCTCCTCCAGTCTGTACACTCCAGTTAACGATTAATCAATTCCTAAATTATTTTTGATTATTCTAACAATCGATTAATCACGATTAATCGTTTCTGCCCCAGTTGTACCTGTTCTGAAGGTATTGTTGCTGGGGTAGCTGGTGCAGTTTTCTCCCACGGCGGTGATGCTCACGCCGTACGTCTGGCCGCAGTGCAGGGCAGACAGGGAGCAGTTGTTGGCCGTGTTGTTGCAGGCCACGACGTGGCCATCTTGTCCTCTGGCCGTCAGCCGGTACGCTGTGGCCACCAACGATTGTTCCCAGGAAATCACGGCCCCTCTGTCCTCGCACTGCGGCACCACTATCACGTTGCTCGGCACGCAGGGAGCTAAAGGAGAAAAAGATTAAATATCCCAAAGATGTGGACAACTTGAAGTCACATTCATAAGATCACCCACCAGCTCCCTGCTGGAGGGCAAAAAGCTGGTGGCTAACGATGACTACCATTGGTTTTAACTGATAAACCATCAACATAACGCGCTAAATCTTAAATGTACACCTGATATGTAAAATAAAAAGGGATGCAGTGCTTTGCTACACTACGACAACTTGAAACAAGGTCAGGAAAAGTTTTAATTAGGACAGAAATAGGGAGGGAGAGTTCAGTAATGCTAGCTTGACTATGAGAACCTTAACATATGGATGTAACTGTTAAAAAAAAAAGAAAAGATGACCCACACCAACTCTGACAGATCATCAGGAGAGCAGGTGTTTAAATTAGCTAATCAACCACCGCGGCGTTAGCTTAGCTAATAGCAGCGGTAGCTAATCTGCCACAGCGATCACTTATTAATAATCGTAATGATCACAAAATAAACATAAAACCTGAAAAAATAAAACTGTAATGTTCTGAATGTTCTGTTCTTTGTGTGGGAAATGTTTGAGTGTTTTTTCATTTTGAATCCTGAAACAAAGTGTCGTTGTCAGTTGCTATGGCAACTTGTCACCTAAGCTGTGTGTAGCTTAGGTGACAAGAGAGTGAAAAAAAAGTGGTTTTGAGTTGAGTTTCTGTGTTTATTTTCCCTTTGCTGTGGTACAAAGCACTAAGTTAATAACATCCACATCTCCAGGTTTCATTTTGTTAACCGAGTCGTTCTACGGCAGCAGCACAGCTACTTATGGCAAGTAAAAATATCGTCTTTTTGCTCTCCAGCGTTGTGCTCATGCACAAAGTTTCCAGATGTAAACAACAACATGCAGGCGTTGCATAAAGGCGGAACTGATTCTGTTTTAAATACCCGTCTTGATCTTCGTCGGGGGACTTCTTAGGCTGCTGCACTTGTTGGAGGAAGCTGACACGATGACGCTGTAGTGTCGGCCGCAGCGGGCATCCTGGAGGACGCACCAGTTGGACGAGCTGTTGCAGGAAATGACGGATTTATCGTCGGCTTCACCTGTGACCAGGTAGAGCGGCGAGTCCAGCGTTTGCTTCCATTCAACCAGGATGGTGTCGCTGTTGCATGCAGCTGTTGCACTGACGCTCTCTAGAGTGCAAGGACCTGAAGGAACGGAAATAAACAGAAATATGCCAAATGTCGGCGTCGATTCAACCATTTCTGAGTCTGGATAGCTGTGAAACAAAACATGACAGATTCTGTAATATCTTCTTACTTATATCTAGAGTAAGTAGCTGCATTTCCATTTATTATAATTGCACAAATTGTTATTACAAATATAAATTTGCTTAATGGAAACGTGACATTTTTTTTTTTAAATTATGTTTTTGGTGTATTTCAAAAACAATGCAATGGTAACGCTTTCTTTCACATCACGATGTGATCAACAGCTGGATGTTACTACTGACAGAAACGACAAAGATGACAACAGGAAGTGGTAGGAGGATGATGGCGCTGCATGATTTTTCATTTTACTTATTCATGTGTGATTTTAATTGTGTTTCTTGTATGGAATCACTGCAATTACAAAATTGTTTCTTTTTTTTTTTTTTTTTTCATTTTTGTGCACATTTTTAATGGAAAACCAACTAGTGGCTACTTTTCTATTGACCGTATAATTGTGTTGGTTTGGTTTGAATTATGAAAATTTGATTAATGGATAGTTTTGAAAACAAATTTCTTTTCAATAAAAAGTTTTTGGCAATATGATGAGGTGGTTTTTAGGCAGTATCAAAATTCGTGTATTTTCTAAACTCCGATGGAAACACTTCTTGTCACATCACAAGAGTCACATGATCAACAACCGGACGTTACTACTGGTGGAAACGACAAAGAAGACGACAGGAAGCGGTTGGTGGATTTTGTTTTTATAATCCCTTTTTGTGTGAACAAACTTATTCACATGTGATTTTAATTGCGTTTTTTCGATTTCACAGAATCGTGACAAAGTTTTGCGTAAATTTGAAAAGGGAACACAGCTGGTGTGGAAGGTTGCTGAAAACCAAAAGTATGAAGCTGCGTACCTGTCTCGATCTCAAAGGTGCTGCTGTGATTACTGCGGCAGTGCTTGTTGACTGCCGTGACATGGAAGGTGTAGAGAGTCCCACATTTCAGATCTGCGACTTCACACGGGGAGGACGAGGCGGTGCAGCTGGAGTTATGGCCGCCGGCCGCTGTGGCCAGGACGGAGTAGCTGCTGGCGCCTTCTGAGGGGGTCCAGGACACCCAGGCCGAGTTTGACACGCAGTCCAGGCGGCCATTGGGCTTCGTGGGAACACATGGAGCTGTCGCACATCAGGACAGGAGTTTTACTTTTCATTCACTTTTTATGCAGCAGAAACTTCTTTATTTCTCAGAAATAAATGATTAATCAACAACCGATTAATTATGATTAATCGGTTGTTGAAATAATCATCAACAATTAATTGTCAGCTGGAGTAAATACTAATTTTTCTGTGTTTCAGGAGATTAAAAACAATAATAATTACAATGGCTGAAACTATTGTTGAAATAGTCTTCAGCTAATTTAGTAATTAATTAATCATTAACTGGAGTAGAGACACTTTTTGGTATTTCAAAAAAATTAAACGATTAATCATGATTAATCGATTGTTGAAACAATCTTCAACCAATTTAGAAGTTAATTAATCAATAATTGGAGTTTATGGACTCAAAAAATGCAATTTGTGGAAAAAACAAACACATTCAGAGCAGCAATTAAGCCAAAAATATACAATATACTATCTGTATATATATATATATATATATATATATATATATATATATATATATATATATATATATATATATATATATATATTCACACACACATTTTGCATTTAAAATAAAAACACTTTTTTTCTGTAAACATGTTTTACAAAAAACTTCTCAAGTGTCAACGCTTCAGCTTCACTTTGTTGAAATTTACTAAAGGAATGATATGTTACTGCATTTTACGCAAAAAATATATATATATATTTTCCCTATTTTAAAAAGTATTTGCATCTTTTAATGTATTTCTAGAATTGTATGATAAAGGCTGATGTAGCTTAGAGAAAAATCTGTAGAATCTTCCAGTTTATCCGACTTACTGTCAGAATAATCGACGGGGTAACAAACCCCAGTCATAGTTATCATTTTAAAAAGAAATAGATTATAACAGGATTTTTTTTTTAGGACGTTTCCGTTCCTATAGCAACGATGAGCCGACGTTTACCTGAGCAGGTCGCCACCACGGCGCTCGGTTTGCTCTCACAGGCGTCTCTGACGGAGATCACCGTGACGTTGTATCGCTGCCCACAGGGCAGGCCGGCGATGCTGCAGGACTCGGTGCTGGAGTTACAGTACAGCCTGGCGCCGGTGCTGCTCACCACGGACACATGGAAGTACTGGGCGTCCGGGTTGGGAGCCCAGGAGACGACCATCGCCTTTTCAGCACATTCGGCACCGACTGTCACGTTCTGAGGCGGGCATGGAGCTGAGACAGGGGCAAAGTGATTTACATCAGTCACCAGTTATGAAACAATATTACATTTAGTGAAACATCAACCAAATACATTGATGACGGTTCAAGTCATTATGAGTCAAAGGGAACTCTAACAGCAGGTCTTTAATGTGTTTTGGTGCTGAGCCGTTCTCATAAACTAACAGCAGTATTTTAAACTCTGAGCTGCAGGTGGAAGGTCTGTTAATTAATCACATGAACACATTAAAACAAGCTCAATAACATCCACATTTTTCTCTCTTTCTACCAAAAACTGGCTGATAAAAGTCTTCAGTCTGGAGTTTTGGTCTTGACTTTCTACAAAGGACAACTTTGTTTACAGAGATGCCAGGATTTGTTTTATTTGTTGTGTTGTTTTATTTTAGGTATTTAAATGTCTTCCAGTTCCAAAGTTAAATGTTCGTTGGAATTTAAGGTTTATTGATCTTTGAGAATGTGTTCTTGCATTATATTACTTTATTATATTATTATTATATTACCTGTAAGCGATTCTCTAGATCTTATTGGGACACGGAAACGTTCTTCACTTGATAGGAGGCCGACTTTGAAACTGCCTTTATGTGGCTCTGAAGGGTCAGAGGTCATCCTGATCTCTAGTTTCCAGCGGTAATAACTGAAGCTGTGCGTTGACTCTAGATCTATAACTCTAGATTGTTCCTGTTCATCCACACATTTATCTGTTTTAAGCATCATGATGACATCATAACGTAGAGCTGTGCATCACCTGCATAAGTTATTCTAATGCACGCAGGTAGATGTAGAGCTGAATAGCTAAAGTTTAGCTTCTTAGCTAGCGGCCTTCAGTTCCTACCTGTCCGTACGTGAGTCTTGCTGCTCTCCTCGCCGGCGCAGGACTCGTCCAGGCCGAACACGGCGACGCTGTAGGTCTGTCCACACTGCAGGTCGCTCAGGTCACAGAAGGTCATCGTGTTGTTGCACTCGGCCCTGTGTCTCCCGTCTGCAGTAACGCCGACCGCAACGTAAGAGAGCGCGCCGCTGGCGCCCTCCCAGGTCACCGCAGCCGAGTTCGAGTGGCAGCGGAGGGACGCGCCGACGTTCGTGGGCTTGCAAGGGACTGGCAGAGAGAAGAAACACAGAAAACTCAAAAAGTTTAAAATTTGCGAGAAGAAAAAAGTCACAAAATATGAGAACATGTATTCTAGAAAAAACATTTTCTGATCTCATTGAGCCAAAAACATTCATCTATTGTAAAAGTTTAGAATTGTAAAATGTTCAATTTTGGACTTTCCAGTTTTTTCTAGAAAATGACTGAAATTAGTCTAAACATTTTTTAGATTGTTTTCCTTACAAATTTTAATTTTTCAAACTCAGAAATGCACTTGGTTTTTTTTCACAAAAGTTCTGAAATGGGCAAAAAGATTTGAAAAAAGTTTGGCAACTTTACGCTTACAGAGTTAAAAAATGTAAAAAAAAAAAATCTAGAGCTTTTTTCTCGTGACTTTTAAAATGTTCAAACTCAGAAATGTCCTTACTTTTTTCTGCCAAATGTCTTAAATTAATTTCAAATTTTGTGAGGTTTTTTTTTCCCCCACAACGTTTCATATTTGGGAGTTCAGAAATATCAAAGTTTTTTCCTACAAAATTTCTGAGATTAATCTCAAACTTTGTATTTCTCACAAATTCAGCTTTTGAACTGAAAAATTTCCATTTTTTTTTCTATAAAATTTCCAAGTTTAATTTAAAATATTTTAGTTTTCTTGCAAATTTTTGGCCTTTCAAACTGAAATTTTCTTGTCTTTTCTAGAATTATTTTTTACGCCAACTCCGATATCTAACTCCTCCCCGTCACCATGACAACGAGCAGTTTAAAGCTTAAGAGAAAATGTAAAAGTATTCCTACCAGACTTCAGGTCGAGGTAGGCGTTGCTGTTGTCGCAGCGTCCGTCTTGAGCCGTCACTGTCAGGTTGTAGGTCTGGCCGCAGTGCATGCTGGGAAGCTTGCAGCTGTTTTTGTCGCTGTCACAGAATATTTTGTGACCGTCGGGCCCCAAAGCTTGAACGTGGTACGAATCGACGCCTTTGTCTTTGGCCCATGACACCACGCCGGTGTTGTTGCCGCACAACATCTCCGCCGTCACTTCCTGCGGCACACACGGCGCTGCAACCCGACACGAAGGGAGAAAAGGGTCAACAAAACATGAAATCAAAGCAGTGATTCTCAAACTGTGGTCTGCAGGCGCCCCCTAGTGGTCTGTAAGGTACTGCATGTAAACGACCATTTATTTACCATTAAGTCAACTCAAAGTCCGATGCTGCAGCAGCTTAGCAAAGGACTGGGTTTAAAAATGATAACGGAGAAAACCGGGTCACTCAAAAGAAAGACTGAAGATACCAATGGAAATAAAACACCAGAAATACTTAAATCATCAGAGGAAGTCAAACCTGCTGAGTGTTGATGTCGTTCACAAATGATGTGATTCTTTTGAACGGTTCTACGATGTGAACGAGTCTCAGTTGGTGGGAACTGGTCTTTGTTTTTTAAGACTTTGCTTGCTCATAATGCGCCGCTCGCATGTCAACAGCTAAAAATGATTTAATCGGCAACTACATACAATAAAGACAACTGATGATGAAAGGAAACAATTAGAGACTTAAGAGACTAATATTTTCATTTCAGGTTGTAAATATTAAGATGTTGTGTATTTCAGGTCCAGCGAATCGGTTAATTGTTACTCAGCCTGAACAAGTTTGAGAAACGTTGCGTTAAAAGCTAAATTAAACCCGAATCGTGACTGAACCTGTGTCGATCTTCACGACTGAGCTCTCGGCGCTGCTGCACACGTCGTCCGAAGCGATGACGGCGATGGAGTAGTTCAGGCCGCACAGGACGTCGTCCAGCAGACACGTGGTGGAGGAGCTGTTGCACGTCGAGACGAAGCCGCCGCCGTCGCCGTGCGCCACCGTGGAGTACGACGAGGCGCCTTGGCTCTGCTCCCAGGAGACCATGACGCCGCCGGACTCACACACGACTCGGGCCTCCACCAGCGCAGGCACACAGGGAACTACAGCACAGCAGCAAACAATTCACCGACTTACGACTCATGGTCAATGGTTTATCAGTGTTTTTAAATTAAAAAAAAAAAAAAAGAAATGAATAAAAAAGGAATTCAATCATTTTCAAGTCATAAATTTGTATTTTTAAAATAAATTCAGTCTGGTTTTCAATCATTTTTACAAAATCTATGTAGCCTCACAATTAGTATTAATCAATTAATTTATGATAAATTCAAACAATCTCAATAATTTTTATTTGTATTATTTATAATTTTTCTCTCTTTCTACCAAAAACTGGATGATAGTTGACACTTTTCAACTAATCCTGTTTTTTGAGGCACAGTTTTGAGTTCATAATTAATTTTATTTGCTTTTTTCTTTTGTTTCTGTTTATTTTGCTAGTTTAAAATGTCTTCTAGTGTTAAATATTAGAATTTAATGATTTGAGAAAGTATTCTTGCCTGATTTTTGCCATTATCTTACTTGAAAATGGTCTCAAAACAATATTATCTTTTATCGCGATAATTACTGGGATAATTTATCGTCCAGCAAAATTTATTACTGTGGCAGGTCAAGGCTCTGCTGGTCAGTCTGAAGCAGAAGCAGTTGATACAGAAACAAAGATGGCGGAGCGATACCAGAACAGGAAAGAGAGAAAAAACATTCCCTTACTTGTTCATTCATATCCTGTTTCTTTTTCTAATTTACAAAAACTTTAGTTTGAAATTCTTTCCTACAGATATTGTGCCTGTAACATGAAAATGTGTCTCAAAACAATAATATTAATGTCATCACAATAACTTCTGGGATAATTTATTGCTATGACAGGCCTATTGATAACTCGCATTCCTAATTACATCAACATTTTTTGTCCCGATTTTTCATTTCAAATTTTAACCCAAAAGCATTTTCTTACCTGCTTTGAGCTGCTGCACTTCGCTCTGCGACACGTTGCACACGGCGTTAACGGCGATGACGCTGACGTTGTAGGTGAAGCCGCACATGAGGTCGACCAGGAAGCAGGACTGGGAGTCTGTGGAGCAGTTGGTCTCGTGTTCCTGCACGCCGAAAGCTTGGACGATGTAGGAGTCTGCGCCGCTGCTGGCCTGCCACTCCACCTGAGCTACGTTGCTATCGCAGTCCAGACTGGCCACGACGTCTTCAGGAGGGCAGGGCACTGGGGAGAAAAGGTGAAAACGAAGGATTATCGCTGAAGAGGCGCTTAATTTCCTCCTGCTCTTAAACTTGTGGTTTACGAGGGACAGCATGGAAATAAAAATGGAGGTTAGGCGATTTAATGTGGATGAAAATAGACATTTTAGTAATTTATTTTATCTTACTGTTCATCACTTATGATAAATTTGTAATCATAATTATGTTACAATGAATTCCAGTTAATTACGTTTTGTCGGATTTGTTAGCTTCACCATTTTCTCCACAGTTTGCTCATTGAATAAATTTGAAAAGGATAATTAAATGCCGTTAGAGGTGGATGGTATGGAGTTCATATTTAATCTCGATATTTTGTGACACTTTAATGATGATAGAAACTACGATAAACACAAATACGATTCTTAAAAAACTTTCCCATTTGAAACAGACTCTTTGAGACGCCATTCACTTAAATAATTGTGATTTATGTCACTAATTTGAACACAGTAACTGCATTTAATCATACTTTTGAATTTACTGATTTTGAAGCCAAGGTTGAACAAACTGGAGAAAATAATAAAAATAAAGTTTCCACGAATAACGCCAAGTTTTTTTTCTTTATCACATATTAAAATTTATTGCGACGACAGTAAATCAAAATTCATGACAAATGATAAATGATGCGGTAAAAGCAAACCCATAAAGCAGCTTTGTGATACAAATTGCACTTCTTTGTGTAACTGGTGTCATTTATCATAAGTTTATTTACGAGATAAGTCATTTAAAAAATGCCGCGTCATTCTCCTGCAACTACTTCCTGTCGTCGTGGTGTTTGTCATTTCCGCCAGTAGTAACATCCAACTGTTGGTCATGTGACTCTTGTGTTTCTGTCGCAGTTTTACAAATTAAATAAATTTTTATAGTAAAAAAAAAACAACAAAAAAAACTACTCATCCCAGCACAAAAAGATTTTTACTGATTAACGTATTTGTTTTAAATGCTGTGTTTTTATTCAGTAAATTTATTTTCAGAATTCTAATTTGTGCACGGGCTGCACAGTGGCGCAGTTGGTAGAGCTGTTGCGTTGCAGCAAGAAGGTTCTGGGTTCGATTCCCGGCCCCGGTCTTTCTGCATGGAGTTTGCATGTTCTCCCTGTGCATGGTGGGTTTTCTCCGGGTACTCCGGTTTCCTCCCACAGTCCAAAAACATGACTGTCAGGTTAATTGGCCTCTCCAAATTGCCCCTAGGTGTGAGTGTGTGTGTGCATGGTTGTGTGTCCTGTGTGTCTCTGTGTTGCCCTGGTGACTGGTGACCTGTCCAGGTGACCCCGCTCTCGCCCGGAACGTTAGCTGGAGAGACACCAGCACCTCCTGACCCCACTGAGGGACAAGGGTTTAAGAAAATGGATGGATGGATAATTTGTGCACAGCTTTAGTCTTAAATATTTAACTTTAGTAAAGTCAGGATTTTTATATGGAAACTATGGAGGAACAAATCCCTTAAACTGTTTATGACAGCTTTTGAGTTGAAGTAATTCAACAAAATCAAAATCTATTTTAATTTACTCGAGCCGTTTTACTCTGAATTTAAGGTTTTTATCTTCTGTTTGAGCGGTTACCTGACTCCAGTTGCAGCGTGGCGCTGGGTGGGCTGCTGCACTGATCGTTTGACGCCACAGTTGCCACCTGGTAGGTCTGGCCGCACTGCAGGCTCTCCAGCTCACAGTTGGTGAAGCTGGTGGTGCAGCTGGAAACATGGCCACCAGAGGACCGGGCGGTGGACATGTAGTTCAAGGCGCCCTCAGAATACATCCAGTCCAGGAGCGCAGAGTTGGTGTAGCAGTCCACAATCACAGAGCCAATGTTGGGCGTACAGGGAACTAAGAGACGTAATTAAACATAAATACATTTCATCTGTTATTTAGGCACAATGGGCCGCCATTTGTAAAGTTACACAGTCAAAAATTAGCAGCGATAATTTAAGTAAGCTAACTCATAGCTTAAAATTTGGTTTTGTAAATTAATTATTTAGCTTCCTAGCTAAATATTTAGCTCCAAATTAAATTTAGCACCAAATTAAATATGTAGTTTGGAGCTACGCATTTTGCTTGTTAACTAAATTGTTTGGAGCTAAATATTTAGTTTATAAACTAAATGCTTATTTAGCTCATAGCTTAATAATGGAGCTAAATATTTAATTTGTAAATGAAATATTTATATTGCTAAGTAAAAATTTGGCTCCAAACTAGCTGTTTAACATATTAGCTAGATATTTTGTTTGGAGCTACATATTTAGCTTGATAGTCTGGATTAAATATCTAGTTTTATAAACTAAATATTGTAAAGTGAATGAGTAAAACTGAACTCCCATGTTTTTCTTTTAAGTTTTGACTGTGTAACTTCACAAACAGCACTCCACTCAGCTTTATTTTTTGGTGATTCATATAAATCCTGAATGTGAACCTGATTCAAACGCGACAGCTGGGCTCGGTAAGCTGGAACAGATGTTGTCCTGCGCCACCACCTGGACGTTGTACTGGTGTCCGCAGGTCAGGTTGGTCAGCGCACACTTTGTTCCCTCTGTTGCGCAGCTGGACTCGGCTCCCTGTGTGCTCACTGCGATCACTTTGTAAAACAGAGCGCCGTCACTGGCACTCCAGGACACGACCGCCTCGTTTGTGGAGCAGTTGACCGTCACTCGCACGTCAGTGGGAACACAGGGGACTGGGGACGGAGATGACATGGTCAGCATTTAACAGGAAACATCTTGTTTAAATTTTAGGTTGGTGAATTGAACAGGGTTCATTTTTCATTAAATTTACTTTTAAGGTTATAGTGTGGGGACGTATGAAGCAAAATTCACATTTTGCCTGTTTTTCTACTTGGATTTTGGTCTCCACTGCTTCTAAAAACAGCCAAACTTGTTAGTTGGTGATAAGTTCATGTTTTCTGGTGTCTAGAAAATTAGCTGTTTCAAAAACTTTCCAAATGCAACATTACAAGTTAGCAACCCCAGACCGTTACCTAGCAACCCCAGATCGTTACTTAGCAACCCCAGACCATTACCTAGCAACACCAGACCGTTACCTAGCAACCCCAGCGGAACTCAGCCCATCACCTAGCAACCCAAGAACTGACCAGACTCAACTCTCATTAAGTAGGAATTATTTTGTGGGAAAAATGTTTTGAACTTGTTTTGTATAGATCATAGACATTCCTAACCTGTTTAAGGAAGCATAATATCTTATGTCATCTTTAATATTATGTGCAAGTGAAAATACATGAGAGAAATAAGCTTCTTTTCAGCAATTTTTGGAATGAGAAAAGAATAAAAGAGGCATTTAAATGTCTACCAACTCACCCGACTGCAGTATGTCAGACATGCTGGGGTCAGAATCACAGATCCCGTTGGAACCGACAACCGTCACCAGGTTGTGCTTCCCACACGGGATGTTGGGAATGGCGCACTGCTCGTTTTCAGACGCGCAGCTCATCGGCCGGCCGTTTTCTGGCATCACCGTGGCGGTGTAGAACTCCGCCCCCGCCGAGCCGGTCCACGACAGCAGAGCGATGTTCGACAGGCAGTTCAAGACGCTGTGCACTTCGGTGGGCGGGCAGGGCTCTGCAGCCGGGAGCACAATATGAAGAGCAGAGGGTTTAGATTGGTGTCAGATGAAGCAAATAAGAAGAAAAGGTCAATACAGCACAACTACTCAGACTCAACTACTGCAGCATATTCCCTCACTAAACCAAATAGAAAACACAAAGTCCATTTTTTCTCTAAATCGTTAAAAGATAACTTTCTGGGACCCATTTTGAAACAAACCAACTTTTGTATTTTATAATTTATGGGAATACACTTTTTTAATAAGTTAAGAATCAAAGGCTTAAATGATTAATCGTGATTAATCGATTACTGAAAACATCAGAATCTAATTTAGTAATAAATTAATCATTAATTGGAGTATGCTGACTCTGAAAAGGGTCATTTTGATGAGAAATTTATCTGTTCAGAGCAGTAATTTAAGCCAAAACTGTACAAAATATATAATAAATGCAATATGTATTTTGAATTTAAGATAAAAACACCTTTATCTGTAAATATATTCTACCTAAAACTTCTCCAGTGGTACAGTTTCAGCTCCACTCGGTTCAAATCTGCTAAAGAAATGCCATGTTGGTCCATAAAATCTATTCTTTGTTAAGTCCATTTCCTGAGGAGTTCAATTATTTATTTCAATATTTTAATGTATTTCTGATGTTGTATAAAAAAACTTAGTCAAAAGAAACATTTGTATCATCAGAATAATTGATAGATGAATCTATTATTAAAATGATTGTTTAAGGTCTATAAGCAACTTTAAAATTCTGACCCAAAGCTTCTTGTATTGCAGGGATGGAGACAAAGTCCTGGTGCAACTGAAACCGTTTTAAAGTCTAATGGACCGAACATAAATCCGATTATGATCTTTTGTTTTATCTTTGGTGGATTTTGAAATTCAGTTTCTACAAAAAATAAAACGTTTTCATAAAAATGTACCTGAAAAGAGTTTTGAAGGCTGGCTGTGGCGACTGGTGCAGAAAGCGTCTGCCGCCTGAACAGACAGGAAGTACTCCTGACCGCACAGGAACTCAGAAATGAACGTCCAGGTGTCGTTGGTGCTCAGCTGCACTTTGTGGCCGCTGTTGGTTTCTGCCGTCACGATGTAAAACTCAGCGGCTTCACTCGCATTCCAGGTGAGCGATCCAACCTGGGAGGAGGTGAAAATAAGTTTTAGTCAGCCTGAGATTGAGAGGGAATATTACAACCATGCTAAGAAAATAATTATGAAAATAAAGTCATCGAATTACAAGATTAAAGCCATGTTAGAATCCCAAATACTTTGACTTTATTCCTGTAAATTAGACTTTATTCTCATACTTTATTTTCTCAGGTGGCCCAAATGCCCGATTGTCTGATTTACAGCCAATTAAACCATCAGTCACCTTTGTGGAGCAGTTAATGGATGATTTCAAATCTTGAGGTATGCAAGGTGCTGAAAGAAGAAGGAGGAAGTTTGACAAAAAAAACAATAAATTTTACTCTATGAAAGTCCCACGTTTTTAAGTTGCACAGTTTAAAATCGTACTTACCCATTCGAATAGTCGTGCTGTTGCTCTGCATGCTGGTGCACTGGTAGTCGAGCGCGACGACGTTGACGGTGTAAACTTCGCCGCAGTGCAGGTCGTCCCACGTGCAGTTGGTGGTGTTCGAGGCGCACTGGTGGATGTGGCCGTCCTGCCCCACCGCCACAGCCAGGTACGACTCTGCGTCTGCGAACATGGTCCAGCTGACGGAGCCGAGGCTGTTCTCGCAGCGCGTGTAGCTCTGCAGGGCCTCAGGGGTGCAGGGACCTGACGGAGTCATGCAAACGTTCACACTACTGCTCCGTAAATGTCATTAGGGCGGAAGCGATTAATCAAATCAAATGTGATTAATCGATTACTCAAGTAATTTTCAACTAATTTGATAATCAATTAATCGAATGAATCATGATTAATCAATTATTGAAACAATTGTCAACTAATTTAGTCATCGTTAAATGGAGTATACAGACTGAGAAAAGGGATTTTGTTGAGAGAACAACATATTCAAAGAGTTAATGATGCCAAAACTGTACAAAACAATATGCAGACAAAAACACCTGAGTCTGTGAAAATGTTTTACCCAAAAGGAGAAATATGAGATTGTTGATAATTTCTTTGTTTTTTTGATTGCCATCGATGAGAGTATATTCTTATTCATTCTTGTAGACTCAAACGATTAATTGGATTAATCGAGATTAATTGATTACTGAAATAACCATCAACTAATTTGGTAACTGATTAATCGCTAAATGGAGTATACAAACTCAGAAAAGGCTAAGCAACATTCAGTGCAGCAACTTTTTGTATAGTACAACAAAACAGGCCATACAAAAAAACTTTGTTTTGTACAGAGGCTTGTTTTAAGTCAATAATTCATGAATATTGATAAAAAGTAGGAGTTTCACTGGCAGATTATTTTACATACGACATGAGAAAAATGTTTTGTTATAAGAGAAATAATCTGCCAGTGGAATTAGTATTTTTTATTATCAATATTAAGGAATTATTGACTTAAAACCAGCTCCAATTTCTTGCAATATGTCTTATTTCAAGTGTCCTAAAATATTTGCACTAGAAACTAGACCAAAAATATTAGCTTTTGTGTTCCTGCAGTGTATTTTCAGCTCCATATGTTGCGTCATGTTACCTGTTTTGTATTTTTTAGGCTGGCTCACGGCGCTCTCACATCGATCGTCTTGTGCCGTTACGGTGAAAGTGAACAGCTGTCCGCAGGGCAGATCGGTTTCTATCCATGTTTCATTGGCTTGGAAAGTAGAAACGTAGCCCAGATGTCCAGCGGCTGTGACTACGTACACTGCAGCGCCCGGAGCCTCGTCCCAGCTCACCGTAACCATCTCATCGTGGCACGATCCGCTGACCGCCAGGCCAGCTGGCTGGCAAGGCTCTGGAAAAAGAAGAGAAAAATTACTTCACAGCAATCTAAAAATATAGTTTAACTTCTTTATATGTCAAAGTTTGACCAAGATCCTGGTTTAACGTGTAGAAGAACATGTAGCTGACTTTAACAGTTATGAATAAAAACAACATATTTTATGGTTTTTTTCTGTTTTACTGTACGAGGGCATGTTAGAGTTACTGTAGAAAGGAAAAGAAAAAAAATTCAGAGAAAAGAATCTCAGAAATTCTGAGATTAATCTCCAAAATTTTAATAGAAAAAAGTCAGAAATTTTTAAGTTTCAAAAGGAAAACAAATTTCTGTGCATTGTTTTTTAGTTTAAAAAAAGTAAAAAAAATTTTTAAAAAATCGATCCAATAGTGATATCGAATTGGTTATTGATAATGTTGATATTTTGGATTTGATATTGTGTTTTGCAGCAGGAGGGACTTTTGCACTTCACAAAATGGATAAAATAAATCAATAACAACTAATAATCTATTCACCGAACTCTGATCCAGAACCGCACAGCATTCTGGGAGACGTAGGCAAAGGAAACGCTTCAGCTGCTCAACCTCTTACAGCTAGCCAAGCAAAGCTGGTGGAATCAACTCACTCACTCACTCTTTGGTTACCTAGCAACTGATTCACTCACTCTTTGGTTACCTAGCAACTGACTCACTCACTCTTTGGTTACCTAGCAACTGATTCACTCACTCTTTGGTTACCTAGCAACTAATTCACTCACTCTTTGGTTACCTAGCAACTGATTCACACACTCTTTGGTTACCTAGCAACTAATTCACTCACTCTTTGGTTACCTAGCAACTCACTCACTCTTTGGTTACCTAGAAACTAACTCACTCACTCTTTGGTTACCTAGCAACACACTCACTCACTCTTTGGTTACCTAGCAACTGACTCACTCACTCTTTGGTTACCTAGCAACTCACTCACTCACTCACTCACTCACTCACTCACTCACTCACTCACTCACTCACTCACTCACTCACTCACTCACTCACTCACTCACTCACTCACTCACTCACTCACTCACTCACTCACTCACTCACTCACTCACTCACTCACTCACTCACTCACTCTATGGTTACCTAGCAACTGACTCACTCACTCTGTGGTTACCTAGCAACAACCTGTTGAGTAACTTGCACAGGAGCACTTTAAGGTTTCACCACTGGTTCTCATAACAGCTTAAAAATGACTCAGTATGGAGTGAAAAATGTGGATAAACTAGAAAAGGTCCCGCCACCAGTTTGGGAGTATTTCAGATATTTAAACTGAAATTTAATCAATAATTATCGATAAAGACTGATATGGAACACTTGTAAATTTTTTCAGCTATGTCGTCCAGCCTTAAGTAAGAACATAACAATATGTAGAAATATTAAAGCAGAAATAATTTAACAACATTTAGATGATTGATTAACATTAAAACAAAACCTCTCCGTCGGTCAACTCTCCTACCTGTCTGGATCTCCACAGAGTTGCCCTCTTCGCTGTAGCACATGCTGCTGAACGCAGTGACAGAAAACACATATTTCTCTCCGCAGTCCAGATCCGGGAACCGGCAGGTGGAGTTGGTGGAGCTGCACTGCAGGGTCGTTCCCTCGCTGCTGGTGGCAGTGGCCATGAACAGCTCCACATAGTCGTCTTCGTCCCAGAACATGTCGGCTGTACTCGACCCGCACCGCAGGTCCACGCCGACACGCTGCGGCTTACAGGGGCCTGGATGTTGACAATTTAAACAGTTTAATGACAAAATGTCAGAGCTAAAAGATATATTAAATGTGGAGTTCCACATGGCTCACTGTTAAGACCTATACCTTTCAACTTATAACGAGATCGGTTGGCTTACGTGTGCTGAAGGAAACGTTGGTGTGCGTCTCAATCTGGCATTGGTCGCTGATGGTTGTGAAGGTGACGCTGTACGTCTGGCTGCACTCCAGCTCCAGCAGCTCACACTGCAGCTCATCCGTCTCACAGGAGGTCCGGTGCCCGTCTGGCGACACAGCAGTCACCTGGTAGGAACTGGCGCCCGCGCCGTAGCTCCAGGAGACTTCTGCTGAGTTGTTGTGGCAGTCATAGCTAGCCGCCACGTCGCCGGCTGTACAGGGAGCTGCACACAGGAGGAGACGGGATGCAAAAAGTCTGAATATATTTTAGAAAGGTGGTGCTTTTTTGGAAACAGTAAACTTTTCACGTGGGCTCTTTAAATTTTAATCAATCTTTAAAGTTTGATGATGTCAAGAATTCTTCAGACCAACTAATTTGACTTCTAATCTTTTTAGACTAATTTCATTTTTAGCTGGTTTATCAACATTAAAAGGGGCCTATTATGTAAAATCCACTTTTTTGCACATTTTATGCTCTCATTTGGGTCTCAAAAATGAAAATAAGCACTTTTTAAAAATAGTCCAATGCTTATTGCTGCTTTTTAAAAATGTATTTTGGTGTTGAGTCGTTTCAGAAACGTCCCGATTGGGTCACTGTGCCGTAACCTAGCAACCCAAGCAGCTCCAGCACACTTGGTCAGTTGGTTTTACTGGTGTATGCGCTGTACAATGGCTGTTGGAAAGAGTGTTTTGTTGGTTCATTTAGAAACCATTTGCGGCATTCTCTATGGTTGTGCAGGAGGCTCCACTTCTGCTTTTCAAAAAGGCCCTTAAACAGCTCTTTCTGAGCTCAAAATAGGCAGAACTTAGAATGATTTTGTGCAAAAATAAAAACTATAATGAGCATGTTTTGTCTTGACCACAGACCCCTCCTAACCTGTTCAAGGAAGCATAATAAGTCACCTTTAAAAAAATAGAAGTTGTTGATCGTTGATACATCGTGCCACACTAATAAAAGCAGGATTGTATTGGCTCCTGTTACAACATGCATTATGACAGCCCCATTAGTACTTTTACATACCTGCAGTCAGGAGCACGGTGGTGGACTTGCTGCTGTTGCGGTTCTCCCCAATGGCGATGACGTTGGTGTAGTAGACGACGCCGCAGTGCAGGTCTCTGACGTCGCAGAACGTGGTGTTCGTGAGGCAGGTCAGCGAATGGCCGTCACGCCCTGCGAGCTGAACCTCGTAGCCCACAGAGCCCCAGCTGCTCTCCCATGACACAGTCCCCAGCTCCTCCTGGCAGTTCACGTTGGTCTCCACGTTTTTAGGCGGACACGGCTCTGCAAAGGGACAGAAACGAGTGAAGCAGATCATGTTTATCTATCTGCACTGCAAAAACAAAAACTTACCAAGTATTTTTGGTCTAGCTTCTGGTGAAAGTATCTTATTACACTTTAAATAAGACAAAACTAATGTACAAGTAACTTTTCAGCAAGATATAAGGGCTTGTTTTATGTTAACAATTACTTAATGATGAAAAGATGAAAAAGTTCCAGCTATTTCACTCATAACAGGGAGAATGTGTTGTTGTAAGTGAAGTAATCAGACAACTAGGACTAGGACTTTTATCAATATTAAAGAATTATTTTCTTAAAACAAGCTCCTATATTTTGCTGAAAAGTTCGTTTTGTCTAAGTTCCCATTTGAAAAAAAAAAAATAAATAAAATCTCTCACTAAAATTTTAACTCTAACACATGGAAGTCAGTTGGCGCTCACCTTCGAATCCAATATGGCCGCCACATGTATGAACTACATATATTACAAGTTGATCACTTTTTGATTGAAGTAATTTTGTTTTTGTCAACCTCAACAGTTTGCAAAATTCACAGATTTTCCTTAATATTGATAAAAAGTAGAAAATCCACTGGCAGATTATTTCTCTTATAAAATGGGGAAAACGTGTCATAAGTGAAATAATCAGCCATTGGAACTTGTACGTTTTAATGAATTTTAGGGAATTAACTGAAAACTAGCTCTTATATCTTCCTGAAAAGTAGCTTGCAAATTAGTTTTGCCTCATTTCAACTAGAAACCAGATCCCACATATCTGGTAGCTTCTTTAATTTTTAAAGCAATTAAAGGAAGCTAAAAGTGGCTCAGCCAAACTTTACATTCCTAATCACAATCTGGCATCACAGAAGTTCAAAGGTGCATCATTTAAGGTAGTAACAGCAAATCCTCACCTGTCACAATGGTGACGTGTTCTGTAGAGACGGACACGTCTTTGCACACGTCACTGTGCGACGTGACGCTGATGTTGTACACCTGGCCACACTCCATGTTGTACAATGTGCAGAAGTTGTCTCTGGTGGTGCAGGTGGCTGTGAGGCCTTGGTCCGTTTCCGCGGTTACGGTGTAGTTAACGGCACCGGCCGCCTTGTCCCACTCAACCTGACCGATAGCCAGCGTGTACAGACCGGCGATATGTTCAGGAATGCACGGTTCTGCAACACAGAATGAAGATAAAAAATTAATTACAATTAAAACTTTTCTTTTATGGTGAAAAAACAAATTATGTGAATCTGACTTTTTTTTTTAACACTTTAGTTTTACTTACATAAATGTGTTTTTTTTGTAAGATAAGCTCTAAAAGAAATCTCCAGCATTTCAACATTTGTTACTGAATTTCTAAAAATATGGGTTGATTTATTAGGACAAGAGTAGAAACTGGACTGCAGAGTAAAGTTTTCTCTGTGTTTATTTTAAAGTTAAGAATAAAAGCATTACATTTGCTGCTGTGGAATAATTTCACACTAAATAATTTAGAAAAATCTATATTTAAATTTCAAAGCATTTATTCAGGTGGGTAAAATTGTTATTCTGCTCAATAAAATGTAAAACAGCCGCGATTGTGAGAAGGGAGAGTTGAATTTTATTTCAGACGGTGTTTTAGTTTCTCACCCGTCAGCAGCTCTCCGGTCATGTTGGCGCTGCTGCTGCAGCTTTCTCCCACTGATTTCACCCACACAGAGTAGCTCTGACCACACTGCAGCCCCTCCAGCTCGCAGGAGGTGGTGTTGGTCTCGCAGGTGACGCTGTGGCCCGACGCAGTGGAGGCGACGGCCAGGTAGGACAGAGCGCCGTCGCTCGGGTACCAGGACACCTGGGCTGTTTTCGTGTAGCAGTCCATCGCCGCCTTGATGGTTCTGGGTTTACACGGCACTGAGAGGAAGACAGGTGGCAACATTTCAATCAGTGGTTTTAGATTCTACTTTTAGACGAGGCTTAGAAGTGAATATTGAAAAATTTTAATGGGAACCTATTAAGCAACATTCACAGTTTTCATGCTTTTGTACTTGCATTTGGGTCTCTACTGCTTCTAAACACCAACCGGTCAGATTCTGGCAATGAATTGTTTTGGTGTCTAGAAGATGAGCAGTTTCAAAAACCTCTGGAATGAAACAGCACCAATCATCAGGCGCTGCCCCGTTACCTAGCAACCCCAGCCTGTTACCTAGCAACCCAAACTGAGCTCATTCCAGTTCTGTACAACGGCTGCTGGAAAAGCTACCATCCAGAAACTGCTTGCTGCATTCTTGTTTGTTGTGCGGGAGGATCTGCTTTTAGTTTCCAAAGATGTACGGTTGTTTAATTGCGGTTCTGTTGGCAGCCATTTTTACGCCTGAGTGCAAACACTCAGGCGTTCGTGGGCGTGGCCAGCAGCACCTTAATTGGATTTAGGGTTTTTCACAACTGTTAATCCAGTGGACTACGTTTAATGGGGACCAGAACTGAAACATTTGTTACATTTTCAGCTGCTGTGGTTCTCTTTCACAGAGCATTGTGTCAAATGAACCAAATCCAATGGAAAAGCCTGTTCCCCTCCTCGCCTGAGGGGGCGCTGCACCAGGAACTACTGAAGGAAACGACAGAAACTTCAGACGACACTGAGTGCAACTTCCTTCTTCACAAAATGTAAATAAAATGGAGAAGCATCAGATTTTAGCAGCTGTAGGATTTCTGTATTGTCTTTGGTAAAATCCACGAGCCATTTCTCCCGTTAGCGCTGGACTCAAGCAATTGCTTTGGTTGTATTTACCCAGAATGCCCTGTGCTAGGCGGACCAGTGTTATCTTTATTGGTCCAAATCAGAGTTTAGTTTCGCATTCACCAAACAAACGGGACCTTACAGGCAAATGGACTAGAGTTCAGTTAAAGTGGACTAAGAAGGGCTGGTGGGAAAGCAGCCTTAAAGTGACAGAGCCCTGAAAGGAGCTCTCATTATCCAAGAATGATTTTGTACAAAAAAAGCAGTGAACATGTTTTTGTTTTGCCTATAAACCTTTCGTAACCATTTAAAGGAAGAATAAAGGTTCCCCTTTAAAACGTTGTAGGGGATCAGATTTGGTACTTTGTGTTTAATTTGTAGCTCCTCTCCTACCTGAGGGAGTGTCCAGCACGTCTGTGGGGGGGCTGTTGCAGTATCCGTCAGAGGAGACCACAGACACGTGGTAGATCTGGCCGCAGCCGACTCCGCTCACGCCACACGACCCCTCGGTTGTTCCCTGGCAGGTTGTGCTCCGGCCGTAGCTGTCCTGCAGCGTGGCGATATAGGAGTCGGCGCCTGCGCTCTCAGACCAGGAGACGATGAGAGAGTTGGCCTCACAGTCCATCACAGAGGACGTATTTTCAGGAGTGCATGGCACTGTTGGAGAAACAAGACATGTCAGAGGTTAGGAAGGCTGATGACACTCAAAAAACATAAAACACTGAACTATTATAGCATAGAGCCACAGCTCTACCACAGTCCTTCACACACTGTTGTTCCGTGGGCGCCCCCTGGTGGTCCACGCATGTAAGGGACCGTTTATTTGCCAAGACGTCAGATCTACGTAAGCTTACCGAAGGATTGTGTTTAGAAGTAAGTGGCTTAAAATCGGGTCACTCAAAAGGAAAAAAACTACGTCATTATTGTGCTATTAAGAAACGGCAGCTAAATATTTATTTATAAAAGTTACTATAAAGCCAAAATAATTCAGTACTTCATGTTTAAATCCATGTTTGAGTGGATTCAGAAAGCAAACATTCAGCTTATACCGTCGCTGGTTCAGTTTCAATCCCTGATAGTTTGTAATTATGAATCAAATAAACAGAAAAGCGTCACACCAGCCATGACACAGCAGAATACGGTGATTTCCACACCACTGATCCCACTAGACGTGCATTATTCAGGATGAACTCGCATCATAAGCGATGCACATACTTCAAATACATCAGAACATTTTATATCCTTCCTTCATTACTTCATGTTTAAACCACATTTGAGTGGATTCAGACTCTCTGAGATCATACCAGTCTTGATCGTCACGCTGTCGCTGGGTTCGCTGCTGCAGCGGACGTCCTCGCCGGTCACGGTGGCGTTGTAAAGCTCTCCACACTGCAGGTCCGTCAGATCGCACTGGTTATCAGGCGACCGGCACTCGGACAGGTGTCCGCCGGCGCCCACCGCCCTCACGGTGTAGAGCTGCCCGCCGCGGCTGTAGCCCCACGACATGGACGCCACATTGCTGCTGCAGATCAGATCGGCTTTGAGGTTCTCCGGGACGCACGCCACTGAGAACAGGGAAATCAGAAATGAAGCTTTCCTTGCAGAACATAAAATGCTTCCAGTGCATTTCAGGATGGACACCTGTCCTTGTGACGATCCCGTCACTCTCGGAGCTGTTGCAGGTCCGACCCTCGGCTGTCACATGCAGGATGTACATCTGCCCGCACGGCAGGTTTTTGATGTCGCACCCGGCAGCAGCCGATGTGCAGCAGCTCGGCGTGCCGCCGTTCAGCTCTTCAAGCGTGGCCGTGTACGTTATCGCGCCGGGAACAGCTGACCAGCTGATGGACAGGGTTCCATCGTCACAGTTTACGGTTTCCGCTATGCCCTGAGGAGGACACGGCGCTGCAGAAGGAGAAGAAATTTTACTTTTATTGTCACGTAATTAACCAAAACTATTCACAGGGCAAATAATACAGACACTGAATTTTTTGTCAATGAATTGTACAGAAAGTAGTCAAAACCTGGTCAAGGTCTCTCACTTTTTCCTTCCACTAAATTTTCAATTTGAATGCATTTATGCAGCATTTGCTGTACAGCCAGATTCTTCTGTGTTAGTGAATATCAGCACTGTTCAACATATTTAGTTAAAAACAAAACATTTTGTTCAAGTTTTCAGTAAAACTGCACTGCAAACACAAAATCTATGCTTGGTCTAATTTCTAGTGGAAATACTTTGGCTTACTTGAAACAGGACAAAATTAAGTTACCAGTAACTTTCCAGCAACTTTTAAGTCAATAATTATTTAATATTGATTCAGCATTTTTTTGTTTCACTGGCAGATTATTTCACTTATGAGAAAAATTACTTCTTCAATAAATTGCCAGTGAAATTAGGATATTTTTTATGAATAATAAGGAATTAATAACCTAAAACAAGCTCCTTAGTTTTGTCTTATTTCCAGTCTACCAACACATTTGCACTAGAAACTGGAAAAAGATACTTGGTGAGATTTTATGCTTTTGCAGTGTCATTGATTAATTGCTTATTGCGACACGTTTAGTCATGATAGGAGCTACATATCCTAACTAACATTACTTCCTGTCTGTTTCAGTTTTAGTCCTGTAACATTAAGTTTCCTTGTCTTTTCCAGCTGACCTGTTTCTGTGGTGACGGCGTTGCTGGCGGCGCTGATGCACTCTTCGTTCAGGGCCTTCAAGGTGAAGGTGAGGTTCTGGCTGCAGGCCAGCGTCGGCAGAGTGCACATCCCGTCCAACGTGGCGTTGCACTCGAACGTCTGGATGGCGCCCTGGCTGTTTGTTGTGACGATGACGTATCCTTCGGCGCCGTCAGACTCGTCGAACATCACCCAGGCTGAGTTTGTCAGGCAGTCGATCTCCACGTCCGACAACTGAGGCACGCAGGGAACTGAAAGAAACGAGAAGCAGGATCAGAAAATTAGTCAAACTAAGAGTAGCTCTAGTTCAACGTGTTTTACTCAAGTAAGAGTAAAAACACTCAAGTTCTGTACTGAGTAATTGATCACATTACCAATCATTTAATATTTAAAAATTACCCCATCAGCCAGACAATAATATAAAGTTAAGTGGACATTTTTGTATTTTAAAGACCAAAAAGAAAAAAATATATATATATAATAACAAAATAACAAAATCAGACCAAAGAAACACTTTTCCTAGTCAATTTCTTTCAATATAAAACTTCTGAATCTTTATCAACAGGTGCTATCCAAACATGAGAATAAAATAAGGAAAACAGAGACGTTACTCCTGGGGTTCCCCAAGGCTCAGTTATTGGACTAGTATCTTTTCACTGTGTATTTATTTCCCTTTATCTTAAAATAAAAGAAAATAAATAAAAAAATGAAGGAATTCCTTTAAGTTAATTATGGCATTCCCCAGGGTTCAATGCTTGGACTGGTTCTTTTTCACAATTTCAGCTTTTACTAGATAATATTTTATTCAGTTGAAATGCAGATTACACTTAAAAGGTTTGTCTTAATAATTAAGATGATTTTTAGCAACTTAAAACTGGCTTTTCCTATTTTTTTAGGTAAGTCAGAGTTTAACAGAAAGTAAAACATGTTTCTCTGGACCTGTGGATATCAGCGCGGTGGCGCTGTCCTGACCCGCACACGCATCCCTGGACGGCGTGATGGACACGTTGTATTGGGTCCCACACTGCAGGGTGTCAATGTTACAGCCGCTGTTTGTGCCAGTGCAGTTATGAGCGCGACCTTCCTCATCAACCGCAGAGACGGTGTACACGACTCCGGAGACGCTGCTGTTCCAGGTGACGGAGACAACGCCGCTGCTGCAGTCCACACGAGGATGGAAGGAGGACGGTGGGCAGGGAGCTGGGTGGAGGAAGTAAAGAAAATCATGATTAACTGAGAACATAGTAAGGAGTATCAGTTATTTCAAGAAAACCTTAGGGAAAAGTCATAAAATGTACTGAAAAAACATAAACAGGAGCCTTTTTTTTTAAGAAGCAGCGAATTTCTCATAAAAGTTCTGAACATGGGTGTTGCTAAATGGGGGGCAAACTGGGGCCGGTGCCCCTGACTTTCACACTTTTACTTCAACAATAAATCAAAAATTAACAACAGAAAAATACTTTATTGTCCCATAATGGGGAAATTAAGGAGAGACAGTAAATAACAGGAATTAGACTCACAAACGTAGAATATAAAATATAAACAGAATGAAAAAATAAAAATATTGGACAATAAGGGCAAAATGTCAACATAGCAGAATTTTTTTCTACTTTATAAAATGTAAAATATTCTTTATATTTCTTTTTTATCTACTGTTTTTATCTAGTATTATTTTACCGTCATGCTAAAATAAATCTTTGCCACTGATTATGTGACGACCCTGTCAGATGAGCGATTGTGCAGCAGTTGCTCTGATTGGTTAAACATTTTGTGATTAAACTGTTGGCTATACGTTTTTAAAATAAACATTTATAAACTTATGTAATTTCCCACTGAGTGGAATTAAGAGAAGTGGCTCCTATAATGAGATCAGCTCCACCAAATGTTTACTAATTACTGCTGGCTAGTCTCAAGGAGCTGAGTGGAGGAGCTGTGACTCGAAGGTGTGGCTAGGTCCACACGGGCGTTTTTCACAGCTGAATGGTTGCCATGGAGACTGAAGGATTTCTCAAACAAGCACAAAAGAATCAAGGCAACTTTCCAGGTATATTTTTGATAAGGGGATTAAAAAAAGTATTTTTTATTTTTTTTTGGCACAATAAGTCAATTTTGCATAACAACGCCCCTTCAATTTGGTTTTGTATAAAAAATGTTTGCTGCATTGTTTGGTTTTGATTGCTATAATTAGAACTGCAGCCAGTGAATCTGTGCTGTTATATTGTGATCTCATTCTGTTCCTTTCTGCAGCTGGCTCACCTGTTTTAACCTGCTTCACGGGGCTGTGGGAGCTGTTGCAGGCCTGATCCTGGGCCATCACCGTCACATCGTACGTCGTCCCACACTCCATATTTTGCACCATGCAGTAATTCTTTCCCGTTGTGCAGATGTTGACATGACCCTTGCTGTTCGCTACGGAAGCCTGGAAGCGAGTAAAGTAGCCTGTGGATTTCCAGGTCACGTTGAGGACTCCAGACGGACAGTCGAGATGTGTCTGAATGTTCTCTGGGACGCATGGAGCTACAGAGGAAGCACAAAGAGTTATCTGAAGGCCTGATCACCCAGCAGGTTGAGCAGCTGCCTTACAGGGTAACTATACATATTCACCAGTGCGAATCGTTTTTATTTCACTCTTGGCTCCAAAGCAGGTTGAATCGATACCGACGACATAAACGTCGTACTTCTGTCCGCACAGCAGTTCAGGTATTTGGCAGGTGGTGCTGCTTGTGTTGCATGTCCACTGGCGACCATTTTCATTTTCAGCCACGGCCATGTAGGACATGGAACCCTGCGAGTCTTGCCACGACACCGAGATGTTGTTGGACTTGCAGGAAGAGCTGACCACGAGGTTGGTGGGAGGACACGGAGCTGGTGGAGGGAAAGGGACCGTTTTTATACACCATCACAGCAGGTACCACAGGGTTTTTTTTACATAGTTTTGTAAAAAAAAAATTTAATGATATTCTAAAGGGGAACTTTTATGCAAAATTCCCCATTTTTGTACTTCCATTTGGGTTTCTACTGCTTCTAAAAACAGCAAAAATGCTTAAAGAAAACCATCCAACTGTTTTTTAGCAATAAGTTCATGTTTGTTGGTTTCTGGAAAATGTAAAAACCTCTGGAATGTAAGATGACAAAGGTCACCTTGCAACCCCGGCCGAGTTCCACCTGTTACCTAGCAACCCAGTTAGAGCTGTGTCACGTTTGAGCAGCTGGTTTTACTGCTGTATGCACTGTACAATGGCTGCTGGACAAGACAAGCGTTTTGCTGTTGACTTAACATTCATAAACCACTTGCTGCATTCTTGTTAGTTGTGCAGGAGGCTCTGCAGTACTTCTGTTTTTCAAAGATTTACAGTAGTATAATTGCTGACCTGCTTCTTGGCAGCCATTTTCAGGTGGGAGTGTAAACACTAAGTTATGGGGTGTGGCCTGCAGCAGCTTTTTTGGATTTAAAGTCACAAGACACTTCAACCCGGTGCAGTAGCTGCCCGCCGTGCGGCGTACAAGCATGTGACGCATTAATAAGGCTTCGTAATAACACGGACGCATACCGAGTTTTCATTTCAACTCTGTTGGACAGCACAGACTTCAAACTTTATAAAAGTGGTGTTTTTATATTGGTTTTGTGGTTATTTACTTCAAAATAAAGCCAGAAATAAGATCGATCATTTCCACCCTTTTTTGTGGGGTCTAAATGTACCACATTTCGAAACAACCAATGAAAACGCGTTGACGGTCTGTTGCTAGGTAGAACAGAGACATGCGGAGAGAGACGAGGGGGGGATTTGGATACGGCAAGAGACGAGGGCGCAGTAGTGCTGTGGATTTCACTAAGAGTGTTTCGATGGGTTTTTTAGACTCTAAGTGTGTTAGTTAGAGTTCGTGGTGTGCGCAGGGGTAGTAGCAGTTTTGCTAGCTATCGCTACATGGCTTCATAGCGAGCGCTGACGCACTGAGAAGAGAGACAGGGACGGCCATTTAGACCTCAACTGCCAAGGGTTAATCAGATTATTCGCGATTATTGAAATAATCATCAACTAACTTAGTGATCGATTAATCGGTAACTGGAGTACAGAGTCAAAACGCCATTTGCTGGAAAAACAACATATTCAGAGAAGAAACTAAGTCAAAGCTGTATAAAATATATTCATACATTTGCATTTAAGATAAACAAATTTGTTTGTAAATATGTTTTATCCAAAACTTGTGGCATAGTTTTAGCTTCACCTGGTTCAAATTCTTAGGCAATAAAATGTTTCTTTCCTTATTTATTTGTATATTTCAATGAATTTCTTGTATAAAAAGGCTTAAATGGTTAGATGAAAAATCCGTAGAGTGTGCCAGATTTTTCTCCGATTATTCGTCAGAATAACTGATTGCTAAAGTTCCAGGCCCACCTGTGTTTATTCTGTTCCAGCTCTGGGACGGACTGGGGCAGGTCTGCCCCTCCCCGCTGACGCTGACCCTGTAGCTCTCGCCGCAGCGCAGAGACGTGATGTTGCAGGACGAGCCGTTGGTCGAGCAGCTTTTCTCTTCCGCCACGTTAAAAGCATCGGCCGAGGCGTCGTAGTGCAGGATGCCTTTGCCAGGAGTCCAAGACACAGAGACTGCGTTGGTGTTGCAGTCCAGCGACGTGTGCAAGCCGCTGTGGGGACACGGATCTAAACAGAGGAGGATGCAAAACAAAAAAAAGTTTTATGATAAATCAAAGTACATCAGCTGGTTTATATAGAGAAGGAAAACATGACTGTATCTGTATGGTCTGTAGGGCTGTTCTAAACGATTATTTTAGTAATCGAGTAATCTATAGATTTTTCTTACGATTAATCGAGTAATCGGATAAAAACAATTATGAAATAAAATATTGGTAAATCTTCCATAACACCAGTGTTACTATCGGATATCAACATCAGTCTATTTTTTCCACATTTGAGCTTCCCTACCAGTTACTTTTTTGTAGACCGGGGGAGAAACACGGGATATTTACGGCTCCTCCGTTCAGAAACTCATCTACCAGCCATGTTCCGCCTCCCGTTTGTTCAGACCGGGATGATATAAGTTTATTGTGCGGTTCGTCCGTAAAGCTGCTCTTTTTGTCTGTGCCAATTTCTTTCATTTTGGGAGATCGGTGGTGGGGTGATATTTTCATGTGAAGCCGATCTTATCTAGAAATCAACCTCTGTCCTCTTCTGCTCTGCTGTCAGAGAGGTTTGACTGACAGACCGGCCCACCAGGTCATCTCTGCATGTTTGCAGTTAACAAAAGTTGCCAACTCAGCAACTTTCTTTCAACATTTATCAACATTTCAGACAAAATAAAATGGTATCGGCTAAAATCGGAATCAGCATGTCTGGCTTTTTAGAGATCGGTGAGAAAACTGCGATGGGTGCATCCACTCTACAAACCCAGCTGCTTAGAGTCGCTTTCCAATCATAACAAATGAAACAATGGCCGACATATTTGGTGTGTAACCGTGGCAACGTTTACTGGGCTTCCCAATGGTTCACTGTGTGTATTTTTATGATGTAAAGCACTACACAAATAAACTTGATTGGCTGAATGAATGATTGATTAGGACTCTACATTTTAGACTAAAGCCCACCATGTATATCTAATTGTAGGTAGGACTTCATAACAATTGGATTCTTCCGACTCCTGTTTGAACTGACTATGAAAGCTTTGCTTTTTATGTTTGACGTTGATTTTGTCATTTTTTATGAACTCTTGTCCGTCTTACCTGCGCTGATGGTGATGGCTTCGCTCGGCGCACTGACGCAGGTGTCATGCTGAGCCACCACCGAGACGTTGTAGTCCTGCCCACACTCCAGGTTGACGAAGTCGCAGTCGATGCTCGCGCTCTTGCACTGGGCTTCGTAGCCGAGGCTTCCCCGGGCGTAGACGACGTACGAAGTGGCGCCCGGCGCCTCGTCCCACGTCACGGCCATGATGCCGCTGTCGCAGTCCACGCTCGCTTTGACGTGGGTGGGGATGCAGGGAGCTTTTAAGAGAACAGAGATTCATTTGAAATTGTTCAAGGACAATTGTAGTCTCTACGTGTAATATTTTGGTTTGAAATTAAGTCAGTACTTAAAAAGTCTTAAAGTCTAAAATAAAGGCCTTGAAATGACTTCAATTTATTAAAGAAATTGTAAGTTTTGTCGCAATAAGTAATAAATCAACTGCATGATAATTTAAAAAGAGCTCAATAATTTCTATATGCATGATGTATTTCTCTTTTTTTATTTATTTTTTTCAAGTCAAATGGTCTCAAAACAACAAAATTATCGATTATCTCAATAACTTCTGGGACAATTTATCTCTCAGCAAAATTTGTTAGTGGGATAATCTCATTTATTCTTTGTTAGTTTGCTCTTTTGGGACTTTTCTACCAGGAAAATGTTTGAGTCTAGCTAGCATTAGCAGCTAGTTAGCATTAGCTGCTGGAATCATGTGAAACTTACTGAAGTAGTTCAAAACAAATAAAGATATTTAAGAATTGGAACCAGCCAATCAGTGTTTGCTCTTTAGAAACGTCCACTTTAAGAACTCCTTCTCAATATATAATTATTTTTCTGTTTTGTTGTGATATAGGTCTTAAATTTAAATCATAATGGTCTTAAAAGTCTTACATTTGACTTGGTAAAACCTACAGAAACTCTGTTATTGCACATTTGTCGTAGTTAACATGAATTTTGACCAATAGTTTCTCAGTTTGTTGAGCTGCTTTGCTCTTACCGGTGCTGAGCTCCTTAGCAGCAGCAGGTTCACTGCTGCAGGAGTTGGTGTAGCCGACGACGTTGATGGCGTATTTATTCCCACACTGCAGCTGGTGGAAGGTGCAGTTGGAGCTGCTGGAGTTGCAGAAGCTGGTCTGTCCTCTGTTGTCCACGGCGGTCACCACCTGACGCTGATCCGGACCCGAGTTTTTCCAGGCGACCATCGCCACGCCGGCGCTGCACTCCAGGTTCACTGAGACGTTGTCTGGTTTGCAGGGAGCTGGAGCAAAAAGATCAAGAAAACGTTAAGAAAAGAGATGTTACGACAGATATCTGCCAGGTTCCACAGGCGGATTATTTCACTTATAACACAGGAAAAACGCCAGAAGTTAAATAATCTGCTAGAGAAACTGGTGACATTTTAAAAATGTAAATTAAGGACTTAAAATAAGCTCCTGAGGTTTTCTGTAAAGTTACATGTAAGTTAGTTTAGTCTTATTTTATGTGTACTAAGATATTTGCTCTATAAATTAGACCAAAAAGACCTGGTAATATTTTGTGTTTTTCTGTGTAATTAATTATATAAATTCATGACCTCAACACAGGACCGCTCACATCTGGAGATGTATTTAAAAATCCCTCAACTTCAGCTATTTGGCCAGTAGCTCTGGTGTAGATTAGTAATCCTTTAATCATTAATACAGACTCAAAACTGGGCTGTTTTCTGAAAGAACAGCATATTCGGAGAAGGGATTAAGCCAAATTTGTACAAAGGTCTAAAACTTCGCACTTAAAATGATAAAACAAAACCTACATCTGTAAATATTTTCTAAAAAAACTCCTCAAGTGGTAAAGTTTTAGCTTGATCTGGCTCAAATTCTGAATAAACAACAAAATCTCCTTCTATGCACTTTTTGATATTCAATTACTAATTAATCTACAAATGATCAAGCTTATACTTAAGGAATACTACTATTGAATTTTTGGAAAAATTGTCGTTTAAAGAAGGAAGAATTTCAAAAAGGATTAACAAATTAAATGAAAATTTGCAGAATGTCCCTTTTGTCTACCCAATTAATCATTAATCATCTAAATAATCAATTACTAAAATAATCAGTAGTTGCAGCCCTGCAACTTCTGAGTTCCCAAAACCTGTATTCAAAGTATGTTTTATCCATGTGATTGGATAAATCCTTTATGTTTTAGCAGGAGGTGGAGCTGAATCTGCTTTGGTTTCCTTCACCTGAGTAAATCTTGTAGTCTGAGCCATCGATGGTGCCGCAGTCGATGGAGGCCGTGGTGACGGCGATGCTGTACAGGACGCCGCATTTCAGGCTCCGGATGGTGCACTGAGTGCTGGCGGAGTCGCAACTCGCACGCGTGTTGTCGCTGCCGATGGCGATGGCCGTGTACATGCCAACGTCACCGAGGGTTCCTCTCCACTTCACCAAGAAGGAGTTGGCCGTGCAGTTGAGCTCTGCTTCCACCCGGTCAGGCAGACACGGAGCTGATGGAGGAAGAGGCTGGTTATCAATCAATAAATGAGCAGAGGAGGAAAGAGTTTCCAAAACCTGTACTCAAGGTAGCAATATTTCAACTTGTTTTTACTCACGTAAAAAGTGTCCGTCCAAGAAATTACTCAAGAGTAAAAAAGTATTTGGTAAAAAAATTTGCTCAAGTACTGAGTAACTTATCAAATTATCAATCATTTCATATTTACGTCATCAGACAGACCAAAATATGAAGTTGAGTGGAAATTTAGGTGTCTTAATTATCAAAATGACAATATAAGTAACAAAATAAATTAAATCAGGCAAAATAAAATTTTCCAAATCAGTTTCTTTCAATAAAAACTGATGAAACTTTAACAGAAACTGCAGGTCTGTGTCTGGTGAATTTTGGTTTTCATTCAGTTGGTAGAAAATCCAGAAATTTCACTCAAGACAAAAAATACTTAATAATACTTACATAATAAAATTACTCAAGAAGAAGTAAAAAGTACAGCGCAGTAAAAATACTCCAAAAAGTAAATTTAAGTAAATGTAATTGAGTAAATGTAACTAGTTACTACCCACCTATGCTTATAAATTAATTTATCAAATGATTCTGAGACGAGCAGACTAGGAATGCAATGTGTAAAAATAATGTTGATTATTTTTCTTTAAAAAACTGAGTTTTCAATTGCATCAAGATGTAAACTGGGCATTCTGAGTTTAAAACAAAACACCTTTTGCATCAGCTGTGTAAAACAATAATTATATAAACATAATTGTTAGTTTCTCACAATATTACACTTACATATTTATAAAATATAACAAAACAGGAACCTGTTAGGCTGTTGAATACAAAATTAAAAGATGAAAATATTAATTTATGTGAATCCCTCTTGAACAGAGATGCTCATAAAAATTACTTTCAGGTCGGAGCTGTTCAGAGTTTATCTCCTTCATAGCACATCAGCAATTTTTAGAGGACTTAACGCTGCTCGACTGAATTAAGGTAAAACTTCAGCTGTTTGACAAGTGATTATATTTTAAAACCGAACCGGATAAAGTTTCTCCTGGAGTCCTTATATTTCGCCGCCATCTTTAATTCCTGTATCAACGGATCCGATTAAGGATGAGCAATGGCGCCCTCTGCTGGTCGATCGACAAACTACCACACTGAAAGGGCTAAATAAATTCGCATTATTAAACTTAGACATATTTGTAAAATACAACAAAACAGGAATACATCAGGTTGCTGAATAAAATATTAAATAATTTAAATATGTTAAACACTAAATCCCCAGTTAACAGATTGAAATTACTGTCAGTGAGGAGTGCAGACTTTATCCCCTTGGAAAATTTGTTATTTTTGGTTGAGAAATGAGAGCTATTAAAATTAGAGTCGCTTGATTTTGTTCAACAGTTTGTCGATTGTTTATATTTGCAAATAGAACCGGATAAAGTGCATTTTCATGCTAAACCGGGTTCCGTCTGAGTGGCTTCTCTTTCCTGCCGTTACTACATAGCGCCGCCATCTTGTATGTCTGTATCAACGGCTCTGCTTAAGGATGACGAGCGACGCCCTCTACTGGATGGAGGCCAAACTACAACACTAAAAGACTAATCGGATGTTATTAGATAATCGATCATAACTAATATTAATCTAATACACAATTAATCTACAATTAATTGGTAATCTGTCAGAGCAGATTAAAAAACACAAACAAACATAGGTTTTTATTTACCTGAGTCAAAGGTCAAAGCAGTTGATTGGCTGCTGTTGCAAGTTACAGTGGAGGCGACCACAACGGCGGAGTACTGGTGTCCACAGTCCACCTTCACGGAGCAGCTGGTTGTGTTGGTAGAGCAGGAAACCACGTGACCGTGCGTACCGGTGTAGGTGGCGGTGTAGGAAACGGCGTATCTGCTGGGAGCCCAGCTCAGAGTCGCTAGATTGGTGCTGCATTCAGTTTGTACAGTCAGGTTGGTGGGAGGGCAAGGAGCTGAAAACAAAAATTTTTAAAAACTCCACTGAAAAGGGGATAAAACTTTAATTTGACAACTATAGATCATGAAATTTGATTGGAAATCTAGCACAAGAATGTATATTCAACCTTAAATAAAAATAGAAAATAATATAAAATTCCAGGGGTAGTGCAGTGGTGCAGTTGGTAGAGCTGTTGCCTTGCAGCAAGAAGGTTCTGGGTTCGATTCCCGGCCCAGGTCTTTCTGCATGGAGTTTGCATGTTCTCCCTGTGCATGGTGGGTTTTCTCCGGGTACTCCGGTTTCCTCCCACAGTCCAAAAACATGACTGTCAGGTTAATTGGCCTCTAGGTGTGAGTGTGTGTGTGCATGGCTGTTTGTCCTGTGTGTCTCTGTGTTGCCCTGTGACAGACTGGCGACCTGTTCAGGGTGACCCCGCCTCTCGCCCGGAACGTTAGCTGGAGAGGCACCAGCACCTCCTGACCCCATTAGGGGACAAGGGTGTAAGAAGATGGATGGATGGATAAAATTCCAGTAATATAGTAGTTATATTTAAATATTATTTCCAATTACACTGCAAAGAAAACGCACTCTTACCAAGTATTTCTGGTCTGGTTTTATTCCAAACAACTTGGTGCACTTGAAATAAGAATAAAACTAACTTATAAGTAACTTTTTAGCCAGATATATTAGCTTGATTTAAGTCAACAAGTGTTTAATATTGATGGACATTTTCTAGTTACAGTGGCAGATTATTTCACTTCTAGTTTTTTTCTTTTTCAAGTGTACTAAGACATTCCAACTAGAAATTAGACCAAAAATACTGTTCTATTTTTGCAGTGTATATTTAAACATTATTCTCCCTTATGTTGAGAAAAGAGATACATTTTTTAAGAAATATTTTGTCATAAAAGTTACAAACTGCAGCTTTAAGAAAGTTTGTAGTGTCTGGAGCTAATTTGCTAACATTTTTAAATCTCAGGTCAACACAAGCCACCTATAAAATGGTGTTTGTCCTTTCTATTCCATCATAACAATGTTTTATTTAATCAGAAAGTATTTGCCGCCAAGCGTCCACATATGTACCTGTTTCAGCTTCCACTTGCTTGCTGAAGATGCTGCTGCACTCAGAGTTCACTGCGGCGACCTTGAACCTGTACGTCTCGCCACAGCGCAGCCCGCTGATCACGCGGAACGGCTGAGACGACGAGTAGTTGGCGACCGACCCGCCGTCTTTCTGAGCGTGGATGAAGTACCGAGCTCCGGTTTCCGGACTCAGGTTCCAGCTAACGGTGATGTCGCTGTTGCTGCAGGTTGTCACAGCCGCCACAGCGGTGGGAGGGCAGATCACTGAAACAAGACCAAAAAATATATGTTCACATAAATTCACATAAAGTAATATTTAATTTTGACTTCATTGAACCACAGAATTCATTAAAAAAAATGCCAGAACATTGTATAATTTCTATTTAGAAATAAAATAATCAATTATTTCTATTGCTATTTAGAAATGCATAGCTAATTTGCACATGTAATTTAAAGCATTTATTCATTGTTATGAGCAAAAAGTATATGGAGGACAGAGCATGCCAAAACTAGCATTAAAATTAGAATAAATACTTCATAAAGTAATTAATGTGTCAAATATTGCATCCAAAAAAATAAAAATAAAAACAATCAGAATTTTCCCAACTTAAGTGCTAATGCGGTATAATATGAATTAATATTTATCATTTTAAACAGTATAAGTTTAATAGTATCACTATTATTTAATTTTCCAATTTATTTATAATCTTACCGTTTCACTAGTTTCCATTCCTTATTTAATTACTTACATTTTCTACTTCTTTGATACAATTTTATCACAATTTATTTTTTTTCTAATTTTTTACACGTTTTGTATTCATTTGGTTTTTTTAGCATATTTTTTTGTTTATTATTAATTAATTATATTCTCCTGGTGCAATATTTTGTCTCTGTCTATTTTCAAATGTCCTTTTTAAAAAAATAAACATATTTTCCTCACTCTCTTCTTTGTTTAACGCACTATTTTTATTTTTTTGATTTTTCCTTCTAACAAGTTTGCGTATTTTTCAAGATAAATATTTTATCTGAAATCATTTATTTAAAAAAACAAAAAATCAATGTAGTACTGTTTAGTTCAGTGAACAGAGATTGTCCAATGTGAAATGTTTTTATTATTTATAAAACAACGACCACAGTTTGTGTGTCCGACCTGTTTTGAACATGAGCGGGTCACTGGGTTCGCTCCGGCAGCCTCGCTCTATGGTTGCCACGGTGATGGCGACCGTCTCGCCGCAGTGCAGGTCCGTCAGCGAACAGTTGGTTCCGTCGGTGGAGCAGCTGTGGACGTGTTGGTCCAGGACGGAGGGCACGGTCGTGACGTCGTACGTCTCGGCTCGCAGCGCAGCGTCCCAGGTCACCTGACCCACGTTGCCAGCGCACTGCAAAGACGCTCGGATGTTCGTAGGAGGACAGGAACCTGTGGGAGAGTTTTTATGAAATATTACTTTGTTATGCCGCAAAAACACAAAATCTGACGACATAATTTATCTGTTTTCTACTGCAAATATCTTCTACACTTGAAATAAGACTCAACCAATTTACAAGTAACTTTTCAGCAAGAAACAGAAACTGGTTTAAGGTCAATAATTCCTTAATATTGAAAAAATACCAGTTTCATTGGCAGATTATTTTACTTATAAAATTACATTTTTCTACTGCTATAAGTAATAAAAACATCACTCATAACAAAACTTCCAGAGGAACTATTAGTTTTTAATCAATATTTACTTTAAAATAGTTTTTATTTCTTGCTGAAAAATTACTTGTAAGTTAGTTTTGTCCCGTTGCAAAGTGCAAAAAAATATTTTCACTAGAAACTAAACAAAAATAGTTGGTAAGATTTTGTGTTTTTGCAGAAGAAAATCCCCACCTCCTCTAGGGGGCGCTGTGAAGTTACATTTTGACATTTTGTCATTTACGTCTCACCTGCATTATAGGTGTACACCTGTGTGTCTTGGCCTTTGCACTGGTTAGAGGACGGGGTGACGATGATCATGTAGGTCTGAGAGCAATGCATGTTGGGTAATAAGCAGGTGGAGGTGTTTGTGGTGCAGCGCTTCAGGTCGCCGTCTCGTCCAGTCGCCGTCACGCTGTACAGCACCGCTCCGTCGCTGGGCTGCCACCTCACCTCCGCCGTGTTGTTCCCACACAACAAGGATGCGTTGAGGTTGGTGGGAGCGCAAGGAGCTGACAGGAAGTGACACAAAACGGGGTTTTATTTTAAAAAACATTGATTTTGAACATCCTTCATCACCATGATGATCTACAGTTGCAGCCCTAAAGTAATCGTTGGCTGCAGACCTACGTGACTCACCGGTCTGTATGTGAGTGACTCCAGGAATGCTGCTGTTGCAGTTGCTAGCCATTGATATGACTTCGACTTGGTAGTTGCGGCTGCATCGCAGCGGCGGCAGAGAGCAGTCGGTGCCCTGGCTGGCGCTGCAGGAGACGGAGTGGTCGCCCGCAAGGGCGCGAACGTAGTAGCTGTCCCGGCCCAGAGCCTCGTCCCAGCTCACCAGAGCAATCCCAGATCCGCAGTAGTACTGGTACTCCACGTTGCCCGGGGTGCAGGGCGCTGATGGAGAGAAAACAGCTCCAATTTAACGGAAACTATGGAGACAACTTCGTCTCACAAACATTTAAAAAGCACACAAGATTTGTAAGCGTATGACATCATTCAGGAATGCATGAATGTGTACTTCAACACTGACATAAGAGTAAAGTTTCTCTTATTGACACGTTTCAAACTGAATGTGTGGTAAAACTCTACAAAAACAAATCTGCAAAAGAGCGTTTAGGAATCACCAGCTGCAGACGGACAGGTTCACGCAGTCCGCTGGCCTGTTTCAGCTTTTCAGTCTTTCTTAGATTATGCATTCAAGGCAGAAGAAAAGCTTGAATTTCTGAGCCTTAACCTACGGAGGACAATTAGGAAAAAATGAAGAACTCTGACTTTTATCAGAATTTACGTCTTTTTCCTCTGAATTCCTACTTTTGATGCCAAATATTAAGTCCGAATTTTATGGTAAAAAGTCAAAATTCTGAGAGGAAAATGTGAAATTCTGAGAATATTCAAAATGCTGACAAAAAGTCAAAATTCTGGGGAAAAAATATAAATTCTGAGAAAAAAGTCAAAATTCTGAGAGAAAAGTCAAAAGTCTGTGAAAATTGTCAGAATTCTGATAAAAAAGTCAAAATTTTGCAAGAAAAGTCTAATTTCTCAAAAACTTGTCATAATTCTGTGAGATAAAAGTCAATTTTAAAAAAAAAAGACAAAGCTCATTTTATCTGCCTTGCTGCAGAAGTGTGCTACACAAATAAACTTGACTCATAGATACAAATCTTGTGCACATTTTGACTCTTTTGAGCCTAATTTAACTCCTTATAAGTTAATGTATTTTTTATGTTGCTCAAACCTGTGATAATCTGGAAAGCAGAGCTGGGTTTGCTGGTGCATTGGACTCCGGTAGCGACAGCCTGGACCGTGTAGGTGTGTCCACACAGCAGGTTACCCAGAATGCAGCTGCTGTTGGTGGAAGAGCTGCAGCTCAGCGAGTGACCCCTGTCGGACGTAGCATTGACCGCTACGCTAACGGCGTCCTTATCCTCAACCCACGAAACCAAAGTCTGGTTAGTGACGCAGTACTGAGAGTAATTCTTGATCACTGGAGTGCAGGGAGCTACATGGAAAAAAAAAAACAACGCAGAATATAAGTTGTGTTATTTAGAGAAACGTCTTAACGACGTAAATGTTTAAATTCAATGCTAGAAAGTTCATAAATGTGTGTTTTAGTTGGTTAATTAGGCTGAGTCTGAGACACTTTCTCTCCCTTTGACATTCAATTTTACCCCAATTTCTTTAACTTTCTTAAATTTACACCATTTTTTAATATTAAGGCAATTTATGTACAAGTATATATGAAATTTCATGTTTAAAATCCAAGCTATGTGCTAAAACTGATCAAGTCAAAGTGATTCAATCAAATGTTGAGTGAATATGACGAGTTTTTGTCTCATTTTAAATTATTTTTAATCCATTGGAGCACAGCCACTGTGAATTAGGTAGTTACATAAATTTAACTACCTAATTCAGTTAAATTAGGTATTTTCATTAATATTAAGGACACATTTATTTGAAACAAGCTAATGTAGCTTGCTGAAAAGCTACGTGTAAGTTAGTTTTGTCTTATTTTAAGATATTTAAACCAGAAATTGGACCAAACTTGATTTGGTGGGACTTTGCGTTTTTGCAGTGTTCTCACCTGTTACTATGCTGGTTTTGGCCAGAATGGAGCTGTTGCACTTGGCGTCCCCGGCCAGCACGGTGACGGTGTAATTCTCTCCACACTGCAGCTTGCTCAGCTCGCACGAGGTTCCGGTCGAGTTGCAGGAGTCCGCAAGTCCGCCGGCCTGAGCGACGACGGTGTAAAGGTTCGCTCCGGTGCTGGCGCTCCACGTCACCGTCGCCACCTCAGAGAGGCAGTTCAGAGACGCAGCGACGTTTGCAGGGTCACATGGAGCTGGAGGTGCATGCAAGTACACACAGATATGGTGAATAAAATTAAAACCATGTTTCCACCTGAATAATTGTCTTTTTTTCAGTTCAAGTGGCATGAATTGTTTTCCAAGTCAAATGCATCGCATAGAAACTTTAAAAAAGGAAAAGAGGTTAACAAAGTAACTATGTTACAAAATGTTTCTTTAAAAAACATTTTAAAGCCTGACAGAGAAATAAATCAGTGTAGTCATCATTTTGTAAAGCTTATGCATTTATAAGTTATTTATGTTATATATGAGTTTGTCAGTTAAAATTAAATATATTTCATTTGTATGGATGGAAGCCCGTTTCTGGAAAAAATAAAATAAACATAGAAATAAGTCTCTTATAATTATGACTAAGCTATCTCATAAATATGAAGTTACTATTTATAAGAATGAGATAATAACCTCATACTCATCATAAAGCTTAGTCATAATTATGAGAGAAATGGAAATGCATTCCATACAAATGAAATACATTTCATTTGTATGGAAATGCATTCCATACAAATGGAAATGTATAAAATTCAAATACATTTATATGTCATTTACAAATGAAGTAAAAATGTATTTTATTTGTATGGAAGCCCATTTCAGCCACTCTGATAAACTAAAATAAACTTGTCTCATACTTATGAGACGGCTTAATAATAATTATGAGAGACAAGTTTTGTTTTTGTTTTCTTCTCAGCAGTGGCGGAAATGGGATTCCATACAAATTAAACACAAACTAATTTAATTTGTATAGCTTATGACTAATGAGTATGAGTTGATAACAATCTCATACTTATCATATAGCTTAGTCATGATTATGAGAGAAGTCTATTTTTTGTCATCAGAATGGCAGAAATGGGCTTCCATACAATTGTAATATTGTGGATTTAAAAACATTTGGGAAGAAAATTTAACTGTATGCAATTGAAATACAGTTCTCGTAGTTGATGTGGAAGAAAATAAATGATGACTGATGGAGCAGGAGGTAATTATCTTTAGTAATCATGGAAATTATTACAACGTATAGCAAAATTATGCATTTAGTAACTGCCCAGTAGTAAATGTTTTACCAGTTTTTGCAGAGACAGTGCTGCTCTTTGTGCTGTTACACCTGTCGTTGACGGCCACCACGCTGAAATTATACGTCTGAGCGCATTGCAGACGGGGGAAAGAGCAGGTTTGGTTGGCGGTCAGACAGGAAGTGGAGGCGCCTCCCGGTCCGGTCACGGTGGAGATGTAGTTTGTAGCTCCAGCAGCTGCAGCCCAGGACGCCTGCAGGGTGTTGGTGGAGCACTCCACGTTGCCTTGGACGTTCACTGGGACACATGGGACTAAAAAGAAGAAGACGTCAACCAGAAACGTGGTTATACATGTTCCTACAAGCCTGAACCGGAGGAGATCTGCGCCATCTTGGTAGGCAAGCGGAGCACGACGCCCATGGCTTGTATCCATAGTTCTCATGTGATGTCACACTTCTGTGACTTTTGGAACTGACAGCCATCTTGGGAGGCAGTTGCTATGGAGTTGCTATGACAACAATAAACAATCCACAAGCCTAGAACCTGATCTTGCCTCATTCTTATCTAACTTACAGACAAAATAAGTACATTACAACTACTAGAGTACTCTACCTACCTCTGTGTAATACTAACATAATCATCAGTGATATTTACTGTAGTACTTACTGCTGAGCTAGCAAAATCAGCTTAACTAATGTAGCTTTTATCTGCTGGCTAACATGTAGCCTACATGTTTGTTACTAGATGTACTTACGTTTACAAGTTGATTTTATGAGTCCATGGACTTCTGGCCGTGAAGCTCCTCCATCTTCCTCACTCTTCCTCTTCACTAGCTAGGTAACTGTTTTGTACTATGAGATCAGAGGCAGTTTGTCCACATCGTCTGACATATTTTCCTTCTCCGTCTCATGTGGGTCGATCCTGACAACAGCCATTTTGTTCATGTATCTTTTTTTAACATTTGTCAAGAGTGCCCACATATTTTCTTTTTGCTGGTCTCGTTAGCCGCGGGTACGCTACGCTTAGCGCTTGCCTACTAAGATAGCGCGGATCACTTCGGGTTCAGAGTTGTTGTAACTTTGTACTGGGTGGGAACGGTTCTGACCGCTGGACGTACCTGCATTCACAATCTGCGGGACGCTGCTCCGGCCTTCACATGTGCTGCTGATGGGCTTCACGCTCACGGTGTAGCGCTGACCGCACTGCAAGCCGGCTAAAGTGCATCTGTAGTCATCCGTGAAGCAGCTAAGCGCGGAGCCGCTAGCAGACACGGCGCTGGTGCTGTAGTTGACCGGGAGGGATCCAGGCGTCCAGCTGATGCTCAGAGCGTTGGTGCTGCAGTTCAGCTGGGTGATGACGCCCTGAACAGCACATGGGGCTGAACAAGACAGAGGAATGACAGCTTTTATTTGTGTAGTTAGTGGAACCCTCTAACTATCAGTATGATGAACTGTCACAATAACAAATAAACTGTGCCGGAAGTTATTATGATAAATGATAATATTGTTGTTTTGAGACCATTTTAAAGTAACAGGGTCGTAATAACGCAAGAACACATGACCAAAGATTAATAAACTTTAAATTCTAATGAGCATTTAACACTGGAACTGGAAGAGATCTTAAATATCCAAAAATAAACAATAAAAAATTAATTATTAAGTTTCTGTAAACAAAATTGCCCTTCAAAAAACTTATCAGAATAGAAACTATCGAGCTAATTTTAATTTATACTGCAATTAATTAATTAATTGATTGCTTATTTCCACAGGCTAACTGCTAGACGAAGTAAATAGGAGACATAGGAGAAAATTAAAGAGTTAAAACTAACAAGTGGAAATGAAAACAAAGGTTTCTGTGTTTCTCACCAGTTGTGAGATTGACTGGTTGGCTGTCTGCAGTTCGACAGTCACCGTCTGACGCCGACACGGTGAAGCTGTACTGTTTGCCACATTGCAGGCCCGTCAGCTGGCATCCCAGTGTCAGGCCGGGGTCACAGGTCACCGTGTGTCCGTCCGAGCTGCTCGCCTTCCCAGTGTAGGACGCAGCGTTGGGGCTGCTGCCCCAGCTTAACTTGGCAGAGTTATCAGAGCAGTTGATGGAGGCGGTGAGCTGAGACGGAGGGCAAGGCTCTGCAGGGAAAAAGCAACTAATGGTAATTAGTTTGCGGCAAATATAAATCTGAAAAGTGTGGTGCGCATTTTATTCACTTTGTCCCAAAACGGTCCCTGTATTTAGCCGAATTAAATAAACTAAGTAAAAGCTGATTCGGTTCAGCAAAGCTGACTTTTTAGTAAAAGTTTCTGGATGAACGTTGTTTGTCTTATTATAAAAGCTTTGTAATAAAAATATGTGAGTTCTACTTTACATTTTGCACTGTAAGAAAATTATGTCAGTCATAGTTTTACCCTGATTAAAAATAATCATTCTTGAATTTCAGTTGGGGGCCACACAAAACAAGTCTAAGGACCACAGATAGCCCACGGGCCGCAGTTTGGACACCCTCGGCTTAGAAAAAGGTAAATCTCTGTAATCTGATCTCTACAAACACACACCTGTGGTCAGTTTCACTGGTGTGCTCCTCATGCTGCTGCACAAGTCGTCCATGGCGACCATGCTGACATTGTAAACCTGGCTGCACTTTACGGCGTCCAGCCGGCACGATGTTTCCGTGGAGACGCACGCCAAGCGGCTGCCTTGCCCGTCCACCGCCGTCACGGTGTAGTTCTGGGCTCCGCGGCCCGACTGCCACGCCACATCCACAAACTTCTGCCCACAGCTTCTGCTTGCCGACACGTTGGTGGGCACGCACGGCGCTGTGGGAGTAAAACCTCGATTTAACCCCGAACTGCCCCACCATGAGGAACATGGAGGCATTCATTTACACATATGGCACCAAATTAGGGCTTTACTCACCTTCTTTGAATTGAGTTTGAGAAGAAAAGCTGACACAGCTCCGGTTGAAGGACATCACCTTCACCGTGTACTGCTGCCCGCAGCCCTGTGAGCCAATCAGCAGCCTGGGTTGTGTGGTGTTGTACTGGGTCGTCGTCTTGTTTGCGTCTGAGATGACGGCGATGTAGCCCTCTGCTTTTTTCTGCGCGTCCCAGCTGATGTTCACGGCACCAGAGCCGCAGTTCACGTTCACCTGGACGTTAGACGGACCGCAAGGAACTGCGCAGAAATGAGAAGAGCTACGTGAAACGAGGTAAAGTGTGGATCCTGTGTGATTAAAATAAGACTGCGTCGCAAAAACTCTAAATGTTATCAAGTATTTTTGGTCTAGTTTCTATTGCAAATATCTTAGTTCACTTGAAATAAAACAAGTAAGTTTTCAGCAACATATAGGAGCTTGTTTTGAGTCAATAACTCTTTAAGGACTCCTTCTATTGGCAAATAATTTCACTTATAATAAGACATTATTATCATTTTATAAATGAAATAATCTGCCAGTGGAACCAGGACTTTAATCTTTGGAGACTAAAGTCAGAATTCTGAGGAAAAACATCCAAATTTTGTAATTAAAGTCATAATTCTGAGATTTAAGCTAAAATTCAGAGAAAAATATTGAATTCTGAGATTAAAGTCAGAATTCTTAGAAAAACTTCAGAATTTTGAATTAAAATTGGAATTTTGAAATTAAGAATTCTGGGATCAGTCAGAATACCGAGAAATAAAATCTGAATTTTTAGATCAAAGTCAGAATTCAGAAATTAAACTTAAAATTTCGAGAAAAACATCAGAATTCTGATATTAAAGTCAGAATCTTCTTCCATACAAAAACGATCACAGTGTATTTGTCCTGTAACATAAGTCTCCACTTTTCAAATGTTGTCTGTTTTATTTGGTCACAGCTTCATGTTTGCAGCTGATGTTGCTCCGTAGCTGATGTTGCTCCTACCGGACTCCATGTAGACGGGCTGAGACGCGATGCTGTAGCAGCTGGCGGCGTCGTTGTGAAACACGGAGACGCTGTAGAGGCGGCCGCATATCAGGTTGGGAACCTTACAGCTGGTCGTGTTGGAGATGCAGCTGAGCGATCCGTAAGCTTCGTCAGTGACGGTGGCAGTGAAGGAGTTAATGGGCGAGCTCCACCGCCAGGAGATCAGAGCTGTGTTGGAGGTGCAGTCCAGGGCGGTGGCGACGTTGTCTGGAGCGCAGGCGGCTGGAACGGACATCAGATTCAAAACTTTACGTTTCACATTCACGCAGAAAGCATTTTTAGGCCACAGCAAATGGGGAAAACAGCACAGAATAAACAGAGAGGAACAACTCAAAACCATTCCTGATTTCCCTTTTTCCTCTCTCTCTCTCTCTCTCTCTTTAAGCTACACACAGGCCAGTTGCCGTAGCAACCGACTGACACAAAACTCCACTAGCCGACAGAGCAAAAATTACACTCAAGTGTATCAGGACTCAACACCAATAAACATTTGCCTCACAAAAAATACAGAAGGGGTTTAGAGCCACTGGAAAAAAAAAAAAAGAATTTAGACTTTTTTTCTTCAGAATTCTGTCTTCAAATTCAAAATTCAGATTTTTCTCAAAATTCAAAATTTTTCTCAGAATTCAGACTTTAAACACAGAATTCGGACGTTAAACTCAGATTTCTGAGTTTGAACTCAAAATTTTAACTTTTTTTCTCAAAATTCAATTGTTTTTTCTTCAAGATTCAAATTTATTTTTTCCAGCTTCCAGTCAGAATTCAGAGAAAAAAGGTCGATTCTTTTTTCCCAGTGGCCTTTATCTCTGCTTGTTATAGTGTTGGTGATTAATACCAAAGAGCTGCATCCCTTTCTCTTTTATTTTTAGAAACTGTGTACTGTTGCCCAGCTCCTCTGTTACAGTACCTGTCTGTAAGGTGACCATCTCGCTCTCTGAGCTGTTGCAGATAAAGTTCGAGGCAACGACGTAGACGGTGTAGTTGCTGCTGCACTTCAAGCCGGTGATGGTGCAGGATGGAGTAAGGGAGCTGCAGCTGCCAGTCAGATTGTCACTGGACTTTGCAACAGCAATGTAGAAAGCCGTTCCACTGTTCATCTTCCACGATACCCTGATGGAGTTGGACCCGCATTCCTTCGTAGCCAACACATTCTGGGGGACGCACGGGACTGAACGAGAGGCAACAGATTACATCCAGTCTCTGTTACTTTTACACTTCTCCCATAAAAAATGGTGTGTAAAACAAGTTTTCCCCTCACCTGTCTCAGCAGGAAAACCCAAACTTGGAGCACTGGCGCATTCGTCGTCGTACGCCGTGATGGTCATGGTCAGCTGATCTCCACAGAGGACGTCCTCCATGGCGCAGCTGTTGGACTGTGAGCTGCAGTTGTAGCTGCTGTTTCGGATGTTTCCCTGAGCCTCAACGTTGTAGCGCAAGGCGCCCTCAGCGAGGTCCCACTTGCTCACCAGAACGTTGCTGCTGCAGCTGGCTGAAGTCTGCAAATTCTGGGGCATGCATGGTGCTGGAGAAAAAAAACAATACATTAGAGGTTATTTCATCACATTTAGAATAGATCAGATTAATCGTGATTAACTGATTGTTCAAATAATCGTCAACCAATTTAGTAACTGGTCAATTGTTAATCGTTAACTGGAGTGTAGATGCGCTGCAGCGTGATGTCACAAATGCAAAATCCCACTCATGAAAGAGTTCAGAAAGGAAGATAAAAACACACAACTTTGTGTTTCTGTTCACATTTTTGTAGATGTAGGTGTTTTTTACCTGTTTGAACAGCAACAGTCGAGCTAACCCCACTACTGCAGCCCGCTGTGACGGAGGATACGGTGAAGCGATACCGTCGACCACACGACGTTTGTGTGAAGTAGCATGAGTTGTCTTCGGTCAGGCAGTTCAGGATCTCTCCCTGGAGACAGAAGAAATGGGAACGAGGTGCATTCATGCTCCACCAAAGAAAAAAAAAATCATTTTTACATGGAAAACCTTTTATTGGCATGTCTTTTTTGCATTAATAAGTAAACGTCTATGTGTTTGAGCTACAGCCAGAGGCTCCCTTTGCTGCTGCTACTGTCAATTAACTACAAGAGTTTTTATATTTTTTAAAGAAGCATTTCAAATGCTTTTTAAATGACCCCCACTGTGCACATAAATACAGTCATGATTTAGTGCAACTAAACTCAGTTTGTAGCGTTTATGAATTTCAATTACAATAAAAAAATATATTTATTTATCCAAGGCATTCAAAGCAAAACTCTTTAGCTCATTCTTAAAATATGCAGGTAAATTAGAGTTGAAAACAGCCAGGTTTCTGAATTGCTATGTTTTTAAAATTTGATTGAAGTTGATTGTACTCTGTTTCATACAGAAGAGGACTAGTGCCACAGGAAAAAAAAAAAGTTTTTCTTTTCTTTTTTTGAATTCTGAGAAGAAAGGCTGGATTCTTTTTTTCAATGGCCTACAACAAATTGTGATAATTATGACTCAATTAGTTAAATGTACAGGAATATCTTCAAAACATGTAGTTCTGACTCGTTTCATTAGGTGTGACACCTTGAGATCAATCAATCAACCAATCAATTTTATCATTACCAACCAATTTTATTTGTATAGCACATTTCATCAGCAAGGCATTTGAAAGTGCTTTACAAAAGTAAAATAAAAACAGCATGTGACATTGAATAAATAGTGAGAAAGAGATTTTGGGGAAAAAAAGATTAAAAAATATAAAAACATTAAAACCCCTTTTAGGACTTCAGTTAAACGTCGTTTAACTGGGACTCCAACCCTCTGGGACTTTAGTCAAAAACACCGTTTGACAAGTACTCTCCAACCTCTAGGTTCTTAGTTGAAACGCTGTGAAATGGGACTCTAAACCCCGTAGGACTTCAGTTAAACGTCATTTAACTGGGACTCCAACCCTCTGGGACTTTAGTCAAAAACACCGTTTGACAAGGACTCCACTCCAACCTCTAGGTTTTTAGTTGAAACGACGTGAACTGGGACTCTAAACCCCGTAGGACTTCAGTTAAACGTCGTTTAACTGGGACGTTTTCCCGGGGGGGCTTTACATCATTAAAACGTAAACAGTGAGAAAGAGAAATAAAAAGAAATTAATAAATAAATAAAAAGTGAAAAAATAAAAAGAGATTCCAATATTTCACTTTTTCATAAAATTCAGATTTTTTTCGAGATGCTAAATTTTTGGTTTTTATTATATGTCAGCTAATATCGTCAAATTTACCAGAAATAATATTGAAATACTTCACTTTCTGACATCAATGGCGAAAAATATTCACAATATTCAAATGATTTGTACCTGTTTAATTTATAATAAATAAATCGGATGCCTTTTTCTCCAGTAGCTGTCACTGAGCGCGCACACTTAATAATTTAAAAAGACCGATTAACTTAAAACTGCAAGAAGAAATTATACTGGCGCACACTTAACGTTTCTTGCTAACCGCCAACTAAAATCAAGAAGAAGAAGGAACGGAAGAAGGAGAAGAAGAAGAAAACGTTCCACCGGCCGTTAGCTTCTGGCTAACAAATTTAGTTAGCAAAATTTGCCCCCAACTTCGCCACGGCACAGCCGACCAAACTTTTTTTTTTTTTCTTTTTTTTTAAGAATAAACCCCAAATCAGACACCGAATAATAGTTTTTTCCTTTTTTACCTTTGAGTCTTCTGCCCGGGCCATGTAGAAATCTATGTTGCTTGTGTGATTCCATGAGAAGATGATAACGTTGCTGCTACATTCTCGCAACAACATCAGGTTGCCAGGAGGGCAGGGAGCTAAACAGAAAGAGATATCAAATTTGTAATTTAAACCTCGTAACCACATCATGTTATATACTTTAATATACTCACATAAGGTTACCAAAAGAAGAATAGGTGATTAATGTATAACAGAAGAGTTAAAAATACCAGTAATTATGATTAAATGTCACAATCAAAAGGGAAATGTCTCACATCTCTTTTTAGGTTAAAACGCCCTGATACAGATAGCTGCGTTTCCCTGCATTCAGGTTTTATAAAAGCACAAGTCTATTATGAAGAGAAAGAACACAAAACAATGTGATATTGAGTGAAGCTGAATGGGAGACCCATTTAAAAAAAAAAGATGATTCAAACATGGATGTGAACCTGGATTTGAAAGATGAAACCTGTAAACAAGTTTTCCCCAAAGTAATGAGACTCATTTTAAAGGATTTAACAAATTTTACCTCTTATATTTGAGAGAAAAATATTTTAATTTATGTTTTTATTAAAGTTTATGATTACTACAGGGGGATTCTGTGTTATAATCACCAGATTTAGTGACGCAGCCCTGTAAAACATTAGAAAGTTGTTTAACTTGAAAATTATAGTCACATTACACTGAACAACATGGTAAAATCTTCATTTCTTTTGGTTATTTAAACTTCACTGCAAAAACACAAAGTCTTACCAAGTATTTTTGTGTAGTTTCTAGTGCAAATATCTTAGCACACTTTAAATAAAACAAAACTAACTTACAAGCATCTTGTACGCAACATAGAGGAGCTTGATTTAATTAAATAATTCCTTAATATTGATGAAAAAGTACTAACTCCACTGGCATATTATTTCACTTACAACATGAAAAAAAATCTTCTTATTAGTAAAATTATCTTGCTGCAAAGTTGCTTGTCTTAATTCAAGTGTACTAAGATATTTGCATAGAAACTAGAAACAAAAATACTTGGCAAGATTTTGAGTTTTGCTAATTATACTTTCTACTAGCAACACAATGAATTCTGCCAAAAAATAGTTTGAACATGATGAATGTCGTCCTCTAACAGTGAAAACTAACAGTTGCACTAGATTAATTTGTACCTTAATAACACACTCACAGCAACACAGGATACAAAAACATGCCACTAAGCATTCTGGGAAATAGTAAGCACTAACTTAAAAACCCTCGTTTACATTAATGAAAAGTTAACACAGCTACGTCTCACAAACTCACACATTCAAGAAGAGTAGAAGTCAGCAGACACAACTAAATGTTTTACAGTGAAGTCTTTATTTATTGAATTGTTTATCAAGCAGACTGAAAAGCTAATCGGTGTCATGCGTGACCTGCGTGGGTGAGGCAGGACAGCGAGTTTGAGCCCGGATGTTCAGAAGAATGGAGCGACATGTGAGATGAAAGCATTTAACAAAAAGAGACACCTGGGTGGAGCAGTGAAAACTCTCACCACTGAAGAATTTGATAGAACATCCCCATTCATTTCACCGGCGCTTAGAGGTTATTTTACATCTTTTTATTGCTATTTAGTCACCCAATTAATTCTTATGGGTGAGGTTGCAGTTCTCTGCTGCCTGTGTCAGTACAAAGCCACATATTTAACCAGAAATGGATTAGATGGGGGTCAGATGTCAGATGGCATTTCACTTTGCTGCACACAACCAGGCAGGTTACCAGACAATTCAATCAGAATGAGTGTTGGAATGTTAGAATGATCAGTTTGTACCACCTCTCATACACATGGCAGCCATATTGGACTTTGAGGTACACACCAATAGACCCCCCATGTTAGAATTCAAACTTTAGGGGAGAAAATGTGATTTTCTTCCAACTTTGGAGTACAGTTTGAATGCTTACACTGCAAAAACTCAAAGTCTTATTTTAGTCTAGTTTCTAGTGAAAATATATTAATACACTTGAAATAAGACAAAACTAACTTACACACAACTTTTGAATAAGATATAGGAGCTTGTTTTAAGTAAATAAGTAAATAATTCCAAAAATGCTATCACTGGCAGATTATTCCATTTAAGACATTCCTTACATATTGTAAGTAAAATAATCTCCCAGTGGAATTGGTAGATTGTTTCATGCTAATGAAACAAGCTTTTATATCTTCCTGAAATGTTAATGTTAATTCAAGTGTACCAATATATTTGTATTAGAAACTAGACCAAAAATATTTGGGGTTTTTTTTATTTTGTGTTTTTGCAGTGTAGCATGTTGGGGGCATGTTATACTAGCCGAATACCAGTAGAATAAGGTGTTTATATAAAACAAATGCATGTTTATGGGGCTCAGTATGAGACTGAGGTTTACTTTGTAAGTTTGGTAACACTTTATTTGAAGGGGGGTGAATAAGACAGTCATAAACATGTCATAACACCTGTAATGAACATGAATAAGCCTTCATGAATATTTATGACTGTTGTCATAAAGCGTCATCCTGCAAATTATGACACTTTTAATACAAAGTTGACATTGTTCAAAATGTCTTTGTTATGACAACTTGACATTAACTAAGAAATCATTACTGATATAAATTTGTTATAAAAGTATTACTGATTGCACTTTAAAAATTAGGTAACTTTATGTTATTAAAGGTAAAGTTTAAACAGTGATGATTTCTTGGTTAATGTCAAGTTGTCATAACAAAGACATTTTGAATAATGTCAACTTTGTATTAAAAGTGTCATAATTTACCGAATGACGCTTTATGACAACAGTCATAAATATTCATGATGGCTTATTCATGTTCATTACAGGTGTTATGACATGTTTATGACAGTGTTATTCACCCCCCTTCAAATAAAGTGTTACCGAAAGGGGTTTTTCTTTGCTGTTTTGTGGCTCACCGGTCTGAAACGAAGCTGAAGTGGCGTTGACCCGGTTCTTGCAGTTGTCTGACACCGGTATGACGCGCACCTCGTACTGTTGGCCACATGTCAGTCCGGCGATGGTGCAGCTGGTGCTCTGGCTCGTGCATTGCATCTCTGATCCGTTTTTGTTCACTGCCGTGGCGATGTAGGAACTGGCTCCAAAGACGGATGACCAAGATGCTTTGGCAGAGTTTGTGCTGCAGGAGTAATCCACCGATACAGATGACACTGGTTCCAACTCTGTGAAAGGTTGAATATAAGAATTTTTATTTATTTTGGGTGTTTTTCACATGAGAAAACCTCCTACACTATGAAAGTGTAAAATTTTACCAAGTATTTTTGGTCCAGTTTCTACTGCACATATCTCAGTACACTTGAAATAAGACAAAACCAAATTATAAGTAACTTTTCAGCAATAAATAGGAGCTTGTTTCCGGTAAATAATACCTTAATATTGATTTTATAAAAGGACCAGTTCCACTGGCAGAGTATTTCACTTATAACAAGTAAATAGTCTGTCGATGAACCAGGATTTTTTCATCAAAATTAAGGAATTACTGAACTAAAACAAGCTCCTACTGAAAACCTACCTGTAAGTTAGTTTTGTCTTATTTCAAAGTATTAAGATATTTGCAATAGAAACTGGACCAAAAATACCAAAAATAGTCAAATTTTGTATTTTGCAGTGTTAAAGCTTCCCACCATTACAACAATAAATTATTACTATGGGGAATTATTACATGTTTTTCTTCCTTGTAACTTTAAATTAATCTCTATTTCCTGAATATTTGAGAGGCTTTTGTTAATCAGGCTGCTGGGAAAAAGGTACTTTTGAGCTGCAAAAACAAAAAATCTTAATTTCTGTTTAGTTTCTAGTGCAAATAAATATCTAAGGTCCAACTTCCAAGCATGGTTCAGTAAGATATCGGAGCCTTAATATTAATGAAAAAATCCTAGTTCCATCGACAGACTATTTTACTTATAATAAGTGAAATATTCTGCCAGCGGGAAGTTTTCATCAGTATTAAGGAATTATTGACTTAAAACAGCTCCTATATTGTGTTTAAATGTTTCTTGTAAGATAGTTTTGTTATTTTATAGCATACTTATTTTCAGTATGCTAAGATATTTGCAATAGAAACTAGACAAACAACTTGGCAAGATCTTGTATTGTTGCAGTCTGAAAAGTTCAGATCAAGTCAGAATTACTGATTAGATAACCACTGGCTCAAATTTGACCCTCTTTTATTTGAAAAGATTTTTTTTTTTTAAATCACCTTTGGATTAATTTCTCTCAGGGAATTTTTTATGACACCCTCAACAACAAGATAAGATGCTGGAGAATCTGAATCCTTTTTACCCTGAGGATCATCTTCTGCATGTCTGAAAGGCTGGCCTGAGAGAGAATAGCTGACCTAGATCTTTATCCAGCAGTTACTGATACAGCTTTGGCTCTGGAAACTCACTGTTGGTGCTGTAGTTGTGGTTTGTGGACTCGCTCAGCACCAGGAACTTGCTGAACGAGGACACGGATATCAGGTAGTTGGAGCATGGGCGGATGCCGTTGATGCCCAGGTTGGTGTTTGTGACGTTGTACACAGAAGGCTTCATGGTGGGATCGTCGAGGTTCCGGATGGTGACCTGGTACATCAGGACGTTTACCACCGGCGTCCACGACACTCTCACTGATTCCACACTGATTTGTGTCGTTTCTACTCCAACAGGAGGCTGCACCACTAAAAGACATAACAGATCGCATAAATGATCATTTATTATTAGACTAGGATGCAATATATTTTACTTATATTAGTAATCAGAGTTTAGGAGTTCTACTCATGACATTTAAATAATATTTTCAAAATCAAGTGGAGAACAGTAAAAGCTCCACTTCTGGAAGTAAATCTGCTGCTGAAGCTGCTGTGGAGTGAAATTTGAGTCAGATTTATTGTTAGAAACCAATAATAAAGTTATGCTGGTTTTAGATCAGTGGTTCTTAACCTTTTTTGAGGTACTGAACCCACCAGTTTCATATGCGCATTCACTGAACCCTTCTGTAGCGATGAATAAAATATGATTTTTTTCCCCCCAAATTCTAGTTGGGTTACCCACCTAGAGTCTAGTTGGGTCACCCCAAGATCACCAAGTCTTCTTAAAAGGTAGAGTCTCTGAGAACAGTTCTTCAAAATATAATCAATGTTTTCAGCAAAGTTGAGCTGATTGTCCACGAACAACCCAAGGTATTTAAAATGTGCCACAGTTTCAACAGGTTGGCCATCGAGAGAAACTGGAACCACTTTAAGGTCTTTAGGTGTTAAGATCATTTAATTAGCTCTACATTCTTAAGAGAATGAAAAACTAATAATAAATAATAAAGACTTTGCGGTATTCTTATTTAGTACTGTAATTATATTAGTTGTGTTACCACCTCCACGCCACTAGAGGCAGTAGCAACCCCGAAAAGATGCGACTAAGGAGCAGATTTAGAGGTACAGCGAAAGCTACAGAATTTGGTAAAAACTGAGCTTTGCTAAAGTAATTAAAGTCTGAAGTAGTTAAAGACACAAGTTGATATACATGCTGAGAGTGGAACTCCTTCATCACGACATTTACATAAGTGTGTCTTTACCTCCGCGGCAGAGGCTCCGCCAAACCCCTGAGACCGACTCACCGAACCCCTGGGGTTCGACCGAACCCAGGTTAAGAACCACTCTTTAAATTATGTGTTTTCAGAACATTTTAGCAGCTTTTGTAACTTTGATAACTCCAGAGTTGAACCCAACAAATTCCAACTGGAACAAGAATAAAGTTGATGGGGAGGAAAACTGATAATCCTGCCTCATTGGTGACTTGGTCAAGTTGGACACCATGTTTGCTCTGTAGTAGACCATGTAATATGAACTAAATGTAGTTTTATTTTTCACTACATACTTTGAAGCATATCCATTTATAGTACAGATTTAAGGAATTAGATGTACGTATCACAAAATGCCTAATCACAAATAACTATGATCAGAATTAAAGACCAGAAGTCTTACTCTGGGTATCCTTAATTAGGATTATTCAGTTTAAGACTATTTTAATGGTGCTCTACTTCTGATAACACCATCTACATGTTAGGTAAAAATTCTCCCAACTCAAACCAGAAAACTCTTTAAGCACCACACCAGCGTTGAAACCAAACTAAGTTAAAAAAGAAACCAAATATAAATATATATAAACAAACATAAACTCCATGATGATCAGGGTTTTATCGCCTGTTCTCTTCCCGTTTCTAATTTGGATGCAAATAAAGATCTTTTTACTCAATAGCTAACAACTTGTCTTGAGTAAAACAGATTAAGTTTGTCATCAGATTGTTTGAAACTCACACGTTGTGATGGTCCTGACATTGCTCCTGCTTCCCCAGCCTGCCTGGTTAGCCGTGTAAACGTAGCAGTCGTAGTTGCTGGTGGGCTGCAGGTTTGCCACCGTGGCTGTGGTGGTTGTGTAGGTGAAGTTTAGCACTTTCCCTGTAGCCTGGGAGAACACCTGCAGGATGTACTGCTGCGCAGATGGCACTGCTGTCCATTTTACAGTAATGGAGGTACTTGACTGTGGCCAGCCGTCTAAAATTTGTGATGTATCAGGAACTGAATGAAAAACAGAGAAAAGAAAAACTTTATATGCATTGAAATGTTTAATTTAAAAGAGAATATTCAAAGTTTCTCATCTAAAAGCCTATTGTTTTGTTTATCTGTTTAATATGTGAGCTACCATGCAAAAATAAAAATATTCCCTGTTAGGTTTACCTGTGAGTGCCAATACTGACGTCGCACAGCTCACACTTAAAAAATTAATCACTTTAAGAGTCACATTGTACTCAGTTCCAGGACTGAGACCCAGGATGTTCCTCTCAGTCACCTGCGACCCCGATAAAAGGACAATCGGCGCCGTATCTGTCCAGTTTTTCCTTCGGGCGTCCAACATATAGCTTGATGCTCCTGGATAACTCTCCCATTTTACAAAAATGGAAGAGGCAGTTGTTGAGTTTGCTGCTAAAATTTTACACGCTGAAAATTCAGAAATATGAAGCAGTAAAGTTAATAAACCACAAAAACAACAGTTTTACCTGTACATATTTATCTTTCTAAATTCCACTTCTGGCCTTGAAATTGTGAGACAATTTATTACATTTTCTTACCTCCTGCACTACAATGATGTATCTGTAAACAGCAAAATAATGTATGTGATATGATTTAAATTCCAGCAATAAATTACAATACATTCAGATTAAACATAGATTTACCTGTGTGAGAGAAACCAAAGCTAAAGAAAATCCTATGGCTCCCAGCAATCCCATCTTTCACACTGAGACTGGGATTAAAATCTCTTTAATGTATAAGGGAGCTAAACACAAAAGATGTGCAGGATTCTTTTGAGCTTTGATTTAAGACGGGTGAGAACCAATCATGTTTACCTGATGAGGAGAGGCGGTCCAGGCTGCAGCCTGAGGCAGTCACAGCTGCAGAGGGAGGGATGGATGCTGGTTGGATAAGTTTAGCTAACACTTATGTACCAGCTTGCACAACCCATGATAGGGGCTGTTTATAATGGATCCCCATCTTTCCTAAAAGCTTCTATCCATTTATTGCTTTACAAAATTGTTTTCTCTATTCATTGTCTGACCGTGTTACATTTTAATGTGTTTATAAACACCCTGTCACTGTTTTTAGTTTAGAAAACACTTGAAAAGTCAAAAAGTTGCTAGAAAAAATTAGACACTTTAAGATAAATCTTAGAAGTTTTCTAAAATAAAGAGGACATTTATAGACTTTTTTAAACAAGAAAAGCAAATATTTTCTTAACTTTGCACTCCAAAAGTAAAAAAAAAAAAAAAGCTTGAAAAAATATGGAAACTTTTAGAATAATCTCAGAAATTTTCTACTTAAAAAACTCTTTCAAAGTTGAAAATTTGCAACATTTGGGACTTGTCTGAATTTGAAAAGTCAAAAGTTTCTGGAAAAATTCAGAAAATGTAAGATTAATCTCTGAAATTTTCTAGTAAAAAACATCTACATTTCTGAGTTTCAAAAGTTGAAAATGTATTAGAAATGTTCAGATTAAAAGCAGAAATCAAAAGTCGAAAAGTTTCAACTTTTGAAACTCAGAAACGTCCAAGTTTTCCGTAGAAAATTTCAGAGATTAATCTAAAAATTTCAGGGGTTTTTTGCGGAAATTTACTCCTCTGGAAACTGTCGGTGTTTTCGGATTATCCACCTTTTGAAAGCACCGTCAAGACACCTTGGATCAGCTGTAGTTGTCATGACAAGCCACAAGATGGCGGTTTGATCTAGAACGTCATCGAAAGCGCATGCGCATTTGATCCTTTGTTTTCAACTAGCTTCGACTAGCTTTTCAAAACAGTAACGTGCTTCCATCTACCTTCAACAAAGTGCTCATGTAACACAAATATTAATTATCATGAATTGTAAATTGAACATCTTATAAATAGCACAACACAGAACAATTCTATCCGCAAATGTCTTTGTTGCTATCCGCCCGGGCATGCGCAGAATAAACCCTGCAGCCCTTACAGAAGTGTTTCACTGAGACTTTGTTTCAAAAACTGCAGGCGTTACAGCAAAAATAACACCTGTTTGAAAGAGTCCGGAAACTGTTTTCGACAGGTGGATCGGAACAAAATGTTACAGTTTAACCGAAGAATATGGGATTGAATAGGGCGAAAATTTTACCCAATCGCGATTTTACCCAATCGTGGCTATGCATCATTTCGACTGTATGAAAACTAACCGGAAGTTGCCGGATTTGTAAACAACAACTCCTCGACTGTGAAGAGAGAAGCATAGACATAATACAAGATATTATATAAATATAATATTTCACATTACGTGTATGGAGAGAAGGGCCCAGCCAAACAAAATGGCAGATATTTGGAAGCACTGGCCAACACGGACTTGAACGGCTTCGTTCACTTCCTCTGCTGCTATTGCTAAAGCTACGGGCTGACTACTGTTCAAAATGGCGCAAAACGTGGACGACAACATTCACAACTTCTCCTCCTGTTTGCTGATGGGCGCGGTTGAAATTCTACCACACGAATCAAAATAAGTGTAAGAAAATCCTTATCTAATCTTAAGAGCCAATTTACAATTTACTAGAAAATTAATTAGCTTTTTCTCAGTTATAAGTCAACCTTAAAATTTGAATTTCATCAAGTTGATTAGCAGCAACAGACAAGTTGACTAAGCATAGTTTCTAAAGTTCAGATAGCTCACTAATGTTGATCTGTCATAGCTTATTGCGGTCATTTAAACCAAATAATTATTTCTCATTATGCAAAATACTGTCCCCACCCAGTTGACCAAGCGCACATCTTTTATTGTCAAATTAAAATAACGACTTATTCTAAGCTATAAGAAATATAACATTTTTATATTTTATAAAACATAATGTTATATTTTGACTTAAAGAGTAACTACATGCAGCTCAATTGTTTTATAGTGTATGACTTGCATTATTGTGTTTTTAAAAATAGTGATTTATTTATTTTTCCTAAAATCTAAAATATGAACTGGTTCTTTTACAAAAACCATCTAATCTGATTTAAACTACTAAACAAACGGCATTCATTTGGTCACTGAAAGTCCTAATTTTTACACGAAGCTCCATTTTATTTTTAAGTTTCCATCTTCCTTCCATTTCCAGTTTACAGTAAGTAATGGACTCCAAAGGCATGTTTATGGGTTTAAACATCTTTTTTGTCATTTTTCTAACAATGCACAAGAACACAGTGAATGACCTGATCCCTGGAGATAATGACTTAGGAGGGGCAGCTTAAGAAAAGGAGACAAGTTCTACTGAAACTGAAGAAAAGGAACGTAATCTTGGGAATTTGGATTTCATCTAAATAGATGCATTCTTAGAAAAAAAAGCCTCAAGCTGTGGCTCGTGGTTGTATTTATTTACTTTTGAAAGATTTTAAACACCATTAATAATAAAAAAGCAAAAATAACTATCCAAGAACAATAGATCTTTTATGATAAAGTAATAAAAGGGCCATCGTCACTTGCTTCCTTATGAAGCTCTAGAAAGAGAAAAAAGGAAGTCAACATGAAACCCAGCAGGAAACTTAAGCTGCCCTGTAAACGCACAATTCTAAGCTCAATGAATGAGGACAAGCGATGTGAACACCCTGATATTTCCTTACATTGTCCTGAGAGGACTCTGTTACAGGTCACACGGACTGAGCATCTCGAGATGCAACTTCCAGTAGATTTCTCAGCTAATCTTCGTCTTTATGTTGGCAGTTTGTTGGTCGTACCTAGCAACAACAACAGATAAAATACTGCCAGGATTGGTGTTTTGTTTTTGGTGCAAACTCAACAAAATAATACAAAATGTTTCACGTACAATATACATTTATTTGAGTAACTTCCTGGAAAACATTTACTTTTAGGAGTATTTTTACGACGCTGTAGTTTTTACTTGAATAATTTTATTATGAAGTATTGTTTCTCTTGAGTAAATTTCTGAATTTTCTACCCATTGAAAGAAAAACAAACATATTTAATCAAAAATTCACCAGGCAGAGACACACCTGCAGTTTTAGTTAAAGTTTTATAAGTTTTTTTTATTGAAAGAATCTGATTTGGAAAAAATTATTTTGCTAGATTTTGTTATTTTTTGTTACTTATATGAACTATTGTCATTTTGGTCCTTAAATTGCCAACATTTTCACTTAACTGTATATTTTGGTCTGGTGGATGATGTTATTTTCAATATTAATAATATTAATTATAATATGAATAATTTGATCAGTTACTCAGTACTGGAGTAGACTTTTGACCAAATACGTTTTTTTTTTTTAGTAAAAATATGTTGAAGTGGTGCCACTCTTATTGAGTACATTTTTTGGGTTCTTTGCCCACCTCTGACAACAAGCATCAGGTTCCCCCCGTGATCCTGTCCCTCCACGATTTTTTAAAGATATTTTATCTAGCATAGGGCAGCCTGTTCTTGCAGTTATAAATAACAGTCTGTCCTCAGGTGTGGTGCCTGCTAGTTTTAAACATGCAGTAGTGCAGCCACTGCTTAAAAAACCTGGCCTTGATCCTACTGTTCTGGCTAATTATCGGCCTATTTCAAAGCTGCCTTTTCTTTCTAAGGTTTTAGAAAAAATTGTGCACTGCCAGCTGACACAGTTTTTAGATGACAATGGCATTCTGGAGGTTTTCCAGTCAGGTTTTAAAACTCTTCATAGCACAGAATCTGCTTTAATTAGAGTTTTTAATTACATCCTTCTTGCATGTGATTCTGGTAACCATGTTGTTCTGATTTTACTTGACCTAACTGCTGCCTTTGATACAGTAGACCACGACATTTTAATATCACGATTACACCACGTTGTAGGTATTGGTGTCACTGTTCTTAAATGGTTCCGGTCCTACCTGGAGGAGAGAACAATTTCAGTGAAAATTAGTGACTCTGAATCATCTGCTGCTTCAATGTCTTATGGTGTCCCACAGGGCTCAATTCTCGGCCCTCGGCTTTTCTCTCTTCATTTACTGCCCCTGGGTTCTATCCTTAGGAAACATGGGAGCATAGTCCCATGTTTCATTTCATTGTTATGCTGATGATTGTCAGATTTATTTGCCCCTGAAGCAGAAGGATGTCCATTCCATCAAACATCTCCTGGCATGTCTAGGTGATATTACAAGCTTGGTTGGCCTTGAACGTTTTAAATTTTAATGAAAAGAAAACAGAGGTGATGGTGTTTGGACCCAGTGGCTCCTGTGAGTCCTCCTCTGTTGACCTGGGACCCTTGGAGGTATATTTTAAACCTGTTATTACAGATCTTGGTTTTAAGGTGCACAGTGATACAATAAATTAATATTTTTTGGTGTCTGGAAAATGAGCTCTTTCAAAAACATCCAGATTAAGTCATTCTACAGGTGCTCCGCCGTTACCTAGCAACCCCAGCGGAATTCCGCCTGTTACTTAGCAACCATAGCCGAGCTCCAGCTCATTTGGTCGGCTGCTTTTACTGCTGATTTTGTGCAAAAAATCTCATGAAGATGTTTTGTAAATCAATAAAGTTTATTTGCATGGTACGTTTTAGCAGCAAGGCAGTTCTAAGCACTTTACATCACAAAATCACAAAAATACAAAGTCATCAACAACTGAAACATTACTTTTGCACTACTACTTTTCAGTTTTCCAGAAGTTTGTTCCGGATTTGTGGTGAATAGAAGCTGAATGCTGCTTCTCCATGTGGTTCTGGTTCTGGGGATGCAGAGCAGACCATTCATTAAAAAAGAAACTCGATCAAATCCAAGAATCCCTGAGTTTGTCTGGCTGTGTTTGATGGTATTTTTTAAAATATTCTGTTGCTTTTCTTTTCCTGACGGCAGATTTCTCATAAACCTTTTTGGGAAGTTGTGATGATGTTGCCTCTGTGGATTGAATTCACCTGTATTCAGGGGTGAAAGTAGTTTTAAATTCTTGGGGGTACTATGACAAAAAAATAAAAAATTAAATTAAATTGCATATATTGCATATGTATATATATCTTCTTTGTGTGCTTTGGAGTTTCTGTGCTGATTAATTTTTTTTGCAAAGCAATAAAAGCTGGTAGCTCTTGGAATTGCTACAAAATAAAGCTGTATTTCCTCCTTCAGCCCACTGGCTGCAATGCTGACACCTTGAGATGCCATGAGACCTAAATCCTGAACATCATGGCATGGAGTGCATCCCAGTTTTCCATGTCTGGCATAAAACCATTCATTTTAGCTTTTAAACTGGTTCTATTGATCCTGTGTCCAGACAGAGGGATAATCAGTAGCCCAGCATCATGACCTGTTTGTTCTGAAGATCCTGCAGCTTCCACTTCTCTTCCTAACATGATGCCTCCTCACCCTGACTCTCATACTGATGGGAGGAACCACAGAGCTCTGTTAGGTTAAAGCTCATTTTCTAAAGATGGGATATTTTTCCTCCAACAGGTTCCAGAGGAATCACCTCAAACCAGATGTTGGACTGGATTTTATTTCAATGTCATTTGTGAATGTTAGAGCCTCATTTTCAACAGTGGAGCTTTAAAGGTTGAAAAATGTTATCATTTTGGAGAAAATATCATGAACATCAATATTTCCACTAAATAAGAGCCAAAAAAATTGTATGATAAAGGAAAACCCTCTCAGACTCTGAGCTCAAAGAACCAAACAATTTTTTTATTGAACAATTAATTTAATTTCACCTAATTATCGCGTTAGAAGCCATTTGTTTGTTAGATACTTAATTAAACGTATTTACTGTGTTTGATGTTTGTTGTAAATGACGTAATTCTCACAAAGAACGAGGTAATTAGTCCAAGTTTGTCGTTTATTGAAAGTTCAGAAATTACAGCAGCTGTGATGCGCCACAGCAAAGGTAAAACAACCTGAAGAGGTGGTCAACTCAAAACCACTCGCACCTTTTCACTCTCCGTCTCTGTCGTTTAAACACAGCCGTTGCCATGGCAACCTCCAGCGCTCCACAAGCCGACCAGAGACTAGTTAAAAACATTCAGTCCGTTACGATATCAGGTTTGCAGGCTTGATATTTATTTTGCGATCATTAATAAGCCTCTCATGAACACAGCGGTGGTTGATTAGTTAATGTTAAACTTCTGCTGCTCGTTATTTTGGTAATGGAACCGAAAAGCACAGAATTGCGCAACACCTTGTTGAAACAATAATCACTGAAATTATTATTGTTGTTGGGTCATTCATTTTAACACGTTTTGTTGATTTTTTTTGTTGTTCTTTAATAAAGTTACGAACGTTTTAAGCCAGTCAGAGGAGGACGTGCTGCTCTCAGCGTCCTGGTGGCGTTCAGTTTGTCACCTAAAGCCGAGATCGACTCAAAACCTTCCGCGATCGACGTGTTGCACCGCTGCTCTAGCAAAGCACGAAGAGTTCAGAAACTATATGAAGTGGGAAAAAAGTTATTTATTAACCGATTAAGTCGTGTTTTAGATTGTTCTTGAAAAACTAATCACTGACGGCTGTGCAGTGAACCTATTCATGTTTTACAGCAGACAGCCGCTCCTCTCTCTTGCAGGTACTGCGTACCCCCACTAAATCTTTTAGGGGTAGCAGTACCCTGCCGTACCCCCTTACTTTCACCCCTGCCTGTATTATGTTACATATTGTATTAATGCCATTCTTTCTCTCTTCATATGATTCACAAAGCAGATAGCACTGATAACGCAGCAGATATCAGACATTGATACTTGTTCTTTGTCCACAATCCAAGTATACTTTCTTTTTAAACAATTTTACATTAAATAAACTATAATTTGTGCTTTCTTGACTATTTTTACAACATCTAAGTATTACGTATTCTTTTACTTGATGCATAATACGTTAGTTTCGAGGAACAAATTTATCAAACTTTTACTCTTTCCTGAGTAAATTCTTGAACGGCTACTTTTTACATTTTCTAAGAATATGTTGACGTAGTGCTGCTCTTTCTGGTGTATCATTTTTTGGTTCTCTTCCCACCTCTGGTTGTTGGTTTGATTCCCTCACCTTGAAAAATAAACACAGGCTGAACGGCATTTTAAAGTGTCTCCCAACTCTACAAAAGCTGCTAAAACTTGAGAAAACTAAACCAAATTACAGATTCCTGACACCATTTTCCAGATAAATGGCAATAAAAATTTATATTTGTTCTGGTTATTATCAGCCTCATTAATAATGTAACTGGATAAACCTAAATTGAGCCTGCGGTTGTAACCTAATCTTTTTTTTTTTTTTTACTTCTCTCTGCAGGCAAACCAAATGGGGGACGATAAATTTGATCTTAATCTGGGCTTGGATTTATTATGAAAAATGGACTGTTGTGGTATGTCCATCCATCCATCCATCTTCTTTACACCCTTGTCCCTTGGTGGGGTCAGGAGGTGCTGGTGCCTCTCCAGCTAACGTTTCGGGCGAGAGGCGGGGTCACCCTGGACAGGTCGCCAGTCTGTCGCAGGGCAACACAGAGACACACAGGACAAACAACCATGCACACACACACTCACACCTAGGGGCAATTTAGACAGACCAATTAACCTGACAGTCATGTTTTTGGACTGTGGGAGGAAACCGGAGTACCTGGAGAAAACCCACCATGCACAGGGAGAACATGCAAACTCCATGCAGAAAGACCGGGGCCGGGAATCGAACCCAGAACCTTCTTGCTGCAAGGCAACAGCTCTACCAACTGCACCACTGTGCAGCCCTGTCGTGCTATGTGACATCCATAAATCCTCCTGGCTTCCCTACAGTTACACAAAACCCTCGACACCTCAAAGGTCCGCTGGCGTCCAAGAATTATAATTTCTTCTGTTGAGTTATTTTTCATGTGCTTTTATTATCTTTTCTCCACGGAGTCTCTGTATCTCTTATTAAGCCAACCATTGTGGATGATATGAGGGTGTTCTTTTCAGGGTTTCGGGACGTTGGCCAACTGAAACTTGGGCTGTGAATGAAAAGGTCATGGCAGCTCAGAGTGATCCTGCTATCAGGGTGTGTTAAAAAAACTCTCATAACATTTACAAAACGTTCTAAAAAGGGTTTTAGGGTCATTATGTAGGTTTTTCTCCCCCCCAAAAGCGTCATGTTGATCAAAGAGAAGTAAAAAATAAAATTATATTTCAACTGTAGGCTGCAAAAGCAGAAAATATCACCAAGTATTTTTGGTTTAGTTTTTAGTGTAAATATCTAAATTCACCTAGAATAAGACAAAACTCATATGAAAGAGCTTGTTTATATCAATACATCCTTAATATTGATGAAAAAGTGCTAATAATATTCAGATTATTTTACTTATAACATGGAAAATTTTATTTTTATAAGTAAAATAATCTGCCAATGAAATTAGTAATTTTTCTTCAATATTAAATTAACTTAATACAAGCTTTTATTCGTCTTGCTGAAAAGTTACTTATAAGTGAGTTGTCTTATTTCAAGTGAACTAAGATATTTACACTAAAAACTAAACAGAAATCACTTAATATTTTGTGTGTTTTCAGTGTATGTATGTTTTATTTTAGCTGAATTCTATTTTAAAACAAAGTGTATATTTAAATTACAAAACAGACAACAGGAGACATAATCGATGCTGATTATATGTTTAATAACTGAAAGATATTTCAGTTTTTCACATTTAAAACATGAATTCATCCTAACAGTCTGAAACAGCGCACTGAAAAATGACTGGATGTCAAAAATCTGTATCTGCTGCTTCAACGCCAGGAGGCTTCCTGCTTGGGCTGAGGCGACTAAAAAAAAAAACACATTTACAAAAAAATATAAACATTCATTATTGAAAATATTTTAATCAACTTGATTTATTTCGGTTTGATTTTTGCTGGTTGTTTTATTTGGCCATTAAGTTTCTATGTTACATTGTAAACAACTAAACATGAGTCATTTCTTTGTGTTGAATCGTGATAAAAACGTCACGCCTGTTGAAAAAGAAGAGATCATCCAGGAGAAAGGTGCGTTGATCTCCACCAGAAACTCGAGTCTGCTGAGAAATAAAACAAAAGTTGCTCAGAAGTGAAGAAAAGTTTCACATTTTTTGCAGAGAAAATACATAGTTTGTTTATTTCTAGCCAAAAATTAGTCCATGTCATTTAAAAATAAGAAGTAAATCTTCAGAATTAAGGAAGCTCAATTGTGCCATCAGGATCCACAATAAAATACACACAAAAATATATATTTTTTATAATTTTATATCTTTTTAAATCTTACACCACTTTACCAGATTACTAACAAAACAACATTTTAATTGATGTCGGGAAACAAATTTTGCTTAATCTTTAACATCCATCCATCTTCTTTCACCCTTGTCCCTCAGTGGGGTCAGGAGGTGCTGGTTCCTCTCCAGCTAATGTTCTGGGCGAGAGGCGGGGTCACCCTGGACAGGTCACCAGTCTGTCGCAGGGCAACACAGAGACGCACAGGACACACAACCATGCACACACACACACACACCTAGGGGCAATTTAGACAGACCAATTAACCTGACAGTCATGTTTTTGGACTGTGGGAGGAAACCGGAGTACCTGGAGGAAACCCACCATGCACAGGGAGAACATGGAGACTCCATGCAGAAAGACCGGGGCCGGGAATTGAACCCAGAACCTTCGTGCTGCAAGGCAACAGCTCTACCAACTGCACCACTGTGCAGCCCCAATCTTTAACATATTTATTAATTTATTTAAAAATACGCACATATGTTTAAAAAGTATTTATTTTAATTTTGACAATTATAGCACATATAGTTAGTGACAATACAACATTCAGTTTCTCAGAAAAGTAGATTATTACATAAGACAAAAAGAGGAAAAACAGATAAAATCTTTGTTTTATTTTAGGATATGAAATTCCCACAGAATCCAAGTCTAAAGATTTATTTAAAAATGTTTTATGTAATATTCACATTTTCTACAAATTGTATTTTCATAAATAATAATTTTAGTCAGAAAACTGATTGTATTAAATCTGAATCTGTCATAATTTAAATCCTAAATAAATACATCTTATAAAATTTAAAAATCATTAAAATTTGATAATTACATCCTTTGAATTAAATTGAATGTATTTCTCGCTAAATCTATTTACAAGTTTGAAGTTTCCATCCATCCATCCATCCATCCATCCATCCATCCATCCATCCATCCATCCATCCATCCATCCATCCATCCATCCATCCATCCATCCATCCATCCATCCATCCATCCATCCATCCATCCATCCATCCATCCTCTTTACACCCTGGTGGTGCTGGTTCCCATCTCCAGTTTGTCGCAGGGCAACACAGAGACACAGGAAGTTTTCACAACTCTGCAATTAGAAATGAAGCGCGTTTGGCGCCACCTGCTGGCGGGAAGACAAAGCAGCAGCTTAGTTTGACTTTATTTCCGGGGTGTCCAAACTTTCAAGTTAAAATGACTAAAAAATTAATAAAAGAAACAAAATACTGATTTTTTTTCTAATTTAATTACTGACGTTACTTAAATGAGAAATTGTATTTTTTTAAATGGATTTAAATTGTAGATTCAAAATGTTAAAAACGGTTTTGAAGGTTCCCCCTATTAAAATTGATATGTATAAAAATAAGTTTATATTTCTAATTCCTCTTTTGAATGTGTAAATATACTTTGCTACTGTTCTTCTTTTGCTTGCTTTAGTTTTAAATTTTCTTTGTTAAGCTAATCTCAATAAAGTAAACTAGAAGTAATAAAACATTTTTGGTCAATTCTGAGAAATAAAAAACAAGAATTAGGTCGCTTTTATTGAAAAATAGACAGCCAAGTTTAATAAATGCATCAAACCCTGCTGGATAAATATTTTCTAAGAAAAAAAGGGGTAAATTTAGTATCTTGAAGTTGTGGGCCACAGAAAAACAGTACGTGGGCCACACATGGCCCCCGAGCCACATTTTGGACACCCCTGCTCGACTTTATACTGCTGATTCACCAGAACCTTAGATGATTGTTTTTGTCATCATTTGTATGAATGGAGAATATTTAAATAACTGAATTGATCATTGATAGGGCTGCACAGTGGCGCAGTTGGTAGAGCTGTTGCCTTGCAGCAAGAAGGTTCTGGGTTCGATTCCCGGCCCCGGTCTTTCTGCATGGAGTCTCCATGTTCTCCCTGTGCATGGTGGGTTTTCTCCAGGTACTCCGGTTTCCTCCCACAGTCCAAAAACATGACTGTCAGGTTTATTGGCCTCTCCAAATTGCCCCTAGGTGTGAGTGTGTGTGTGCATGGTTGTGTGTCTCTGTGTTGCCTGCAACAGCCTGGCGACCTGTCCAGGTGACCCCGCCTCTCGCCCAGAACGTTAGCTGGAGAGGCACCAGCACCTCCTGACCCCACTGAGGGACAAGGATGTAAGAAAATGGATGGTTATTGATTGGATTTTAGTTTAATTCAGTGACGTTATGCCAACTGCTCTTAAACAGAACCTGAAACTTACCAGAGTTAATCAGTCGACGCTTCTTTTTCCTCTGTAAATCACTGGAGGCAAAGAAATGGAAGTGATTATAGACACTTTATATTTTTTATTTATATTTTTCAGAATGCGATTTAAACGTTTTAAAAACTCACCTGTGCCGATGTTGCTTCCCAAACAAGTGACTACAAAGACAGAAACGGAAATATTCACTCCTCTGTGCTGCATTCACACTGAAAGCTACGTAAATGACTTCAGTGGAGTTTCACGCAGGCGGTTGTACCCGAGTAGAGTCTGTGGGGGCAGAACGGGACTCTGCTGCCCCCTGCTGTGAGCGGCGCCGCGACCAGCCGATAAACGTCTCCACACTGGATGTTTTCCACGTCGCAGCTGTTCTCCCCAGGCGAGGCGGTGCAGGTGTAGTTGCCGCTGCTGCCCAGCATCTCCACCGCGGTGCTGCGGCTGCTGGCTGTGCTGCGCCAGTAGACCCGCAGAGAGTTACTGGCCAACGTGTAGAGCTTGATGCCGGACGGGCAGCAGGGGCCTGAAAGAGACGAACTCTGACTGAAAAACATGATTTGTTTTATTAACCGTGATCTTTTCTGCTCCCTTGAACAGGGCAGGTTCATCCTCTGTACAAAACATGCTCATTACATTTGCACACAAAATCATTCTGTTCACTTCTGCCTATTTTGAGCTCCTTCCAGAACGAGCTCTGCCTGGTTGCTAGGTAACGGGGCTGGGCTTGGCCGGGGTTGCTAGGTAACGGTGCAGTGCCCGCAGAATAGTAGCTACATTTTACTCAGTTACATTTACAGAAAGAAGTACTTTTAGGAGTATTTCTACTTTTACTTGGGTAATTTTATTGTGAAGTATTTGTACTCTTGAGTAAAATTTCTGGATTTTCATCCCACTGAATGAAAAACAAACATGTTTTAGCCAAAACCACCACAGACACACACCTGCCGTTTTTATTAAAGTCTTATAATTTCTTATTGAAAGAAACTGATTTGGGAAAATTTTCTTTAGCCTAGTTTTGTTGTTGCTTAAATGAATTATTGTCATTTTCGTCCTTGAAATACCAAAAATCTCCACTTAGCTTTTTAACCCTCCTGTTATGTTCGTTTCTGAGGTATAGCAATAATGTTCGTGGGTCAGTTTGACCCGGGGAGAGTTTTATCATGCAATAGTGTCAGGAACCAAAAAATTCCTCCAAAACATTTCTTTATCTGATTATTAACTCTAATACTAACCATCTCAATCAAAATTTGTGCAATTATGTTTTTTATTTCTCAGAAATTAAGGATTAATGACGACAACTTACTCAATTACTCATTTGGACATAAAAAATGGGATTTACATTTTTTATGTCCACTGAAAAAAACCTAGACACAAAAAAACAATAATTTCCTTGAAAGTGATCTTTGGTAAAAAATTTTTATATTACATTAAATTTTTTTTTCAAAGGGTGATCTTTATAATTGAATTTGAGACACACATACTGTTCCGGGTCAAATTGACCCGCCAATTAAAATCAAGATAAATGAGTCATGCAGAGAGTATTTATGTTTTCCTCCACTTCTACTGAGTGTCACTCAGTGTGGGTGGAGTTTTCCCACGGGAACAGAATAGGTTCCCGTCAAAAGTTGTATGAACACCTGCTTTCTCGCAGTTCATTGTGAAGTAAAGAGAGTAGGGAGAAAGTGGGTTTGTGTGTGTCTGCGTGTGTATGTGTGTGTGTGTGGTGTGTTGTGTTGTGTTTGTGTGTGTGTGGTGAAATAAGGTTCATAGCTGTAAGGAAACAAACAGAATTGGACATTTTTAATCTTTTTTTGCACTTTAACTTGACTGCCGGGTCAAATTGACCCGAACAGTATCGATGTAACAAGTATACGCAGGGGGGGCTGCAAATGTGTAAAATGAATAAATGTTCAATTTATATGTAGAGTTCACCTATTAAGACAAATAGAAAAAGTTTCATGCAATAAAAATATTTGCAACTATTTTTAAAATATTTTTAAACTTTGAAACGGGTCAATTTGACCCGCAACATAACAGGAGGGTTAATTTGGTCTGTCTCTTTATGTAATCTTTAAATACGGAACGATTGATAATTTAATCAGTTATTCAGTATTTGAGTAGACATTTTACCAAATACTTTTTTACTCTTACTTGAGTAATTTCTTGAATGTTTACATTTTATTTTTACTGGAGTACAGCTTTTGCGTACTTTGGGACTCAATAATATGGAGATTTTTGGCAAGAATATCAAACTCTGATTTAAATATTCTCATTGGTGTAGAATAAAACATTGTAAATTCTGATCCAAATCTAAAAGTAAAAATGTTAGAGTAACAATCTTTCCAGCTGCACAGAGGAAATATCTGTTCAAAAGCCAAACAACAGAAATGATCATAAACTGTCTGAAAAAAGAACAAATCAGAATCTTACGTCACGTTTCATGCATGTTTTTACATAAACTGCTTTTTTAAAACAATGAATAATGTTTCATACATTTAGTTTGATTAAAACCCAAGAGACGGACATTAATTCAATCCAAAAATAGTTCAATTTAATATAAAATAACACTTTAAGCTGCACATTCTCAATTTTACGAGTTTTTTGTGTGTAAATAATGTAGCAGAGTTACAATTATAACATCTTTAGTGATGAATAATAAATTCCTGTTTGGATCTGAAGACTTTCTGTGTTGCCTGCCAATCTGTCGCCGTGGAAACGGCCACCTACTGGAGGAGAATCCCCGATAGGTGCAGTTGGTCGCCCGTCCTGTGACGCTGAACGTCTCCACGGTAACGGTGTAGTTCGTCCCGCAGGTGATGCATCCCATGAGGCAGTGGGAGTCCTGGGTGTGGCAGCGGGCGTGGCCGCGCGGCGACGTCAGGGACGCGACGAAGGACTGCGCCGCCTTGGCGTGAGACCACGACACGTTGGACATGGCCTGAGTCACCTGGGCCACGGTCAGGTTCACCGGGCAGCAGGGGTCTGCAGCACAGGCAGCACATATATCCAGTTAGTTAGAAAAGAAAAACCATGTTTTTATTTAAAAACTTTAAATTATTATTGCATCGATGACATTTATGATGTTTGTTTCAGGTTTAGTTTCTAGTTCACTTGAAATAAGACAAAACTAACTTACAAGCAACACAAGAGCTTATTTACTTATTTTAAGCAATAATTCCTTTATATTGATGAAAACGTAACGGATCCACTGGCAGATTATTTCACTTATTTTATGGGAAAAATGTTTGGTTACAAGTTAAGTTATCTGCCAGTGGAAATGGGACTTTTTCATAAATGATTTACCTAAAACAAGCATCTTATTTCTTGCTTAAAAATATTTGTAATTTAATTTTGTCTTAGTTTACTACAACTGATAAAAACAAACTAAAACTGAACAATATTTAACTAATAAAACTGGCAAATACTCTCTATAAACTACAATTAACTGAATTAGACAAACAAAAAGTCACAATGGAATAAAACAAAAATATAATGAAAAACCCAAAACTATTAACACCTTGCTCGTTAAGATGTTTCAAATGTGCAGAAATTATTTTCCTTCTGGATATGACAATTTCCTGGTAGTATTATGTATAAAGATATTTAGTGTTACATTTTATAAAAACCAGACAGTGCCTTTCAAAACAGAACCTGGTGAGCATTTTTGAAACGTTGGATTCGCACGAAATGGTTAAATCACCAACAAAACCAGCTTTTCCAGGCCTTTTCCTCATCTTCTCACCTGTCTCCAGGAAGGTGGAGAAGCTGGGTAAGCTCCGCCCAGCGCCGCCGGTTGCCGTGACGCTGAACTCGTAGCTCGAGCCGCAGGGGAGTTGGGTGATGTCGCAGCCGTTTCCGCTGGTGGTGCAGGTTCGTCCGCCGTTTTGCACGTATTCACCGTGACTCTCTGCGCTCACGGTGTAATTCGCAGCCCTGTTGTTTGGTTTCCAGCTGACGCTGACAACGGAGGAGTTCTTTGGATCCAGAACCAGGTCTGTAGGCATGCAGGGAGCTGGAGGGGAAGAGAGGAAACGGAGAAACACACAAACAAAAAGATGCAAAAGTATTTTTATCTTGTTGTTGTTGTGCCAGATTATAGTGATAAAAAAACAAATTCTTCTCTAAGTTCTTAAAATTAAATAACACTGAACATTTTTCACATTGATCATTCCAGACAGGATTTCAAAATGGTTTTTGTGATTATTTGCAATCAAAATAACAGATTTGCTGGTGCTAATTTAGAAAGATTTGCAAGGAATTTTGCTATATTTGCTCTTATGTATGAAGGTAAATGTGACTTTTTGTAACTTTCCACATATCAAGTCAGACTGAGGCACAAAAACTAAAACACTGCCACCTGCAGGTGGGAGTTAACATGACTAACTCAATATTTTTGAGAAAAATTTACAATGAACTCAAATAAATTAGCACAAAAAAAATGAAAACATCTGTTAACTTTGTGTGAATTTTTGCGATTGTGTCAAATATTTAGATAAATATTCAAGTTAGCTTGCTAAATATGTAGCTATAAGCTAAACACACAACTTCAAACTAAACCATTATTTAGCAAGACAAATATTTAGCTCATAACTAAATATTTAGTTTGCATAGGTATTTAATAGGTATTTAATTTTATTTATTTATATTTAGTGGCTAAATATGAATATATAAATTGGTAAAAAATTTAGCTTGGTAAATATTTAGCATAGAGTTAAGTATTTAGCTTCAAACTAAATATTTAGTTAGCTAGTCAAATATTTAGCTCAAAACTAAATATTTTGTTAAATATTTCATTTAAACAGGCTAATATAAATATTTAGTGTATTAAATAAGTTAGCAAGCCAAATATTTAGCTCCAAGTTTAATATTTAGTTAGCAAAACATTTAACTGAAGCATACTAGATATTTAATACATTAAATATTTAAGTTAAGGGGCTAAATATTTTGCTTCAAACTAAATATTTAGCTTGCTAACTAACTGAAAAACTGGAGGGACTGATTGATGTAATTCGGCAGTGATAAAAACTGCTTCGCTGTGACTGATTAAATAATATCTAAGCACTTAACTGTTACCTTGAAGGCCTCATAAGAAGCTATAGTGAGCCGGTTTTAGGTTTGACACATTTTCTAGAGTCTTAAAAACAATTTCTAGAAGTCTCCAAATGGCATAAATACAATTAGGATTTTTCAGGAAATAAAAGAAATTGTCAGATAAGCATTTGGCTGTAAACGGAAAGCAAAAGTAAGACAAGCAAAACGTTATTATGAAAAGCAGCAGGTAAGACCTTACCTGTGTCTTTGGTGTGGGATTTACAGGCATGGTTGCACCCGCTGATTTCACTACAAGGCGTTATCGATACGGTGTAGGAGCTGTCGCAGCTGAGGTCGGAGAGGGCGCACACCGGAGCCGTGTCGTTACAGAGGACGACCTCCGAGTTGTCGGCCGCCCGGGTCTGGTACAGCTCTGCTCCCCGCGACGCGGTCCAGGTGATCTCCAGCGTGTCGGCGCTCACAGCAGAGACAGAGACGCTTTCTGGACAGCAGGGGGCTGAAGCACACAGATTAACGATTCTAAACATGAATACATGATGTCATTTAGACGCACAATGTCAAAAAACTAACAACAATATTAGCCAGACAGAAAAAAATGTGGGTTCATTTATTGAAGTTATGTTTTAACCATTTTATTAATTCATTTGTAAGTTAAGAATTTCAAATTAAATATTTTATTAGCAAGCTAAATTACAACTTAATATTTAGTTTCTAAACCAAATATTAAGTTAGCTAACTTAAATGGAATTAGAAAGCAAATTATTAGCTCCAAACTAAATATTTAATATATAAACTAGACATTTAGTTTATAGACAAAATATTTAGTTCAGAAACTAAATATTTAGTTAACAAGCTGAATATTTAGCTCCAAATTAAATATTTAGTTTGTAAACTAAATAGCTAACTAAATTTAATTAGCAAGCCAAATATTTAGCTTAAAACTAATTATGTAAACCATCCATCCATCCATCCATTTTCTTCCGCTTATCCGGGGTCGGGTCGCGGGGGCAGCAGCTTCAGAAGGGAGGCCCAGACTTCCCTCTCCCCAGCCACTTCTTCCAGCTCCTCCGGGGGAATCCCAAGGCGTTCCCAGGCCAGCCGAGAGACGTAATCCCTCCAGCGTGTCCTGGGTCTTCCCCGAGGCCTCCTCCCGGTGGGACGTGCCCGGAACACCTCACCAGGGAGGCGTCCAGGAGGCATCCTTACCAGATGCCCGAGCCTCAACTGGCTCCTCTCGACGTGGAGGAGCAGCGGCTCTACTCTGAGTCCCTCCCGGATGACCGAGCTTCTCTCTCTAAGGGAGAGCCCAGCCACCCTGCGGAGGAAACCCATTTCGGCCGCTTGTACCCGTGATCTCGTTCTTTCGGTCATGACCCAAAGCTCATGACCATAGATGAGGGTGGGAACGTAGATCGACCGGTAAATCGAGAGCTTCGCTTTTTGGCTCAGCTCTCTCTTCACCACGACGGACCGGTACAGCGCCCGCTTCACGGTAGACGCTGCCCCAATCCGCCTGTCGATCTCCCGTTCCCTTCTTCCCTCATTCGTGAACAAGATCCCCAGATACTTAAACTCCTCCACTTGAGGCAGGACGATCCCCCTGACCCGGAGAAGGCACTCTACCCTTTTCCGGCTCAAGACCATGGCCTCGGATTTGGAGGCACTGAGCCTCATCCCGGCCGCTTCACACTCGGCTGCGAACCGCTCCAGTGAGAGCTGCAGATCACGTTCCGATGAAGCCAACAGGACCACATCATCCGCAAAAAGCAGAGATGCGATCCTAAGGCCACCAAAACGGATCCCCTCAACACCTCGGCTGCGCCTAGAAATTCTGTCCATAAAAGTAATGAACAGAATCGGTGACAAAGGGCAGCCTTGGCGGAGTCCAACTCCCACCGGAAACGAGTCCGACTTACTGCCGGCAATGCGGACCAGACTCTGACACCGGTCATACAGGGACCTGACAGCCCGTATCAAAGGGCCCGGTACCCCATACTCCCGGAGTACCCCCCACAGGGCCCCCGAGGGACACGGTCGAACGCCTTCTCCAAGTCCACAAAACACATGTAGACTGGTTGGGCGAACTCCCATGCACCCTCCAGGACCCTGCTGAGGGTGTAGAGCTGGTCCAGTGTTCCACGACCAGGACGAAAACCACACTGCTCTTCCTGAATCCGAGGTTCGACTATCCGACGGACCCTCCTCTCCAGGACCCCTGAATAGACCTTACCAGGGAGGCTTAAGAGTGTGATCCCCCTGTAATTGGAGCACACCCTCCGGTCCCCCTTTTTAAACAGGGGGACCACCACCCCAGTCTGCCAGTCCAGGGGAACTGCCCCCGATGTCCATGCGATATTGCAGAGTCGCGTTAGCCAACACAACCCCGCAACATCCAGAGCCTTAAGGAACTCCGGGCGGATCTCATCCACCCCCGGGGCCCTGCCACCGAGGAGCTTTTTGACCACCTCGGCGACCTCGTCCCCAGAGATTGGAGAGCCCAGCCCAGAGTCCCCATGCTCAGCTTCCTCAACAGAAGGCATGTTGGTGGGATTGAGGAGGTCTTCGAAGTATTCCACCCACCGGCCCACAACGTCCCGAGTTGAGGTCAGCAGCGCACCATCCCCACTATAAACAGTGTTGGTGCTGCACTGCTTCCCCCTCCTGAGACGCCGGATGGTGGACCAGAATCGCCTCGAAGCCGTACGGAAGTCTGTCTCCATGGCCTCTCCAAACTCCTCCCACGCCCGAGTTTTTGCCTCAGCGACAACCCGAGCCGCATGCCGTTTCGCCCGCCGGTACCTATCAGCTGCTTCTGGAGTCCCACAGGCCAAAAAGGCCCGGTAGGACTCCTTCTTCAGCTTGACAGCATCCCTCACCGAAGGTGTCCACCAACGGGTTCGAGGGTTGCCGCCACGACAGGCACCAACGACCTTGCGGCCGCAGCTCCGATAGGCCGCCTCGGCAATGGAGGTACGGAACATGGTCCACTCAGACTCAATGTCCCCCACCTCCCCCGGAACGTGTTCGAAGTTCTGCCGGAGATGAGAGTTGAAGCTCCGTCTCACAGGGGACTCCGCCAGACGTTCCCAGCAGACCCTCACTACACGTTTGGGCCTGCCAGGTCTGACCGGCTTCCTCCCCCACCACCGGAGCCAACTCGTCACCAGGTAGTGGTCAGTGGACAGCTCCGCACCTCTCTTCACCCGAGTGTCCAAGACATACGGCCGCAAATCCGATGAGACGATGACAAAGTCAATCATCGAACTGCGGCCTAGGGCGTCCTGGTGCCAAGTGCACATATGGACGCCCTTATGCCTGAACATGGTGTTCGTGATGGACAATCCGTGACGAGCACAGAAGTCCAACAACAGAACACCGCTTGGGTTCAGATCGGGGGGGCCGTTCCTCCCAACCACGCCTCTCCAGGTCTCACTGTCATTGCCCACGTGAGCGTTGAAGTCTCCCAGTAGAACAAGGGAGTCCCCAGGAGGGGCACTCTCCAGTACCCCCTCTAAGGACTCCAAGAAGGGTGGGTAATCTGAACTGCCGTTCGGCCCGTAAGCACAAACAACAGTCAGAACCCGTCCCCCACCCGTAGGCGGAGGGAGGCCACCCTCTCGTTCACCGGGGTGAACCCCAACGTACAGGCGCCCAAATGGGGGGCAACAAGTATGCCCACTCCAGCCCGGCGCCTCTCACCGTGGGCAACTCCAGAGTGGAAGTACGTCCAGCCCCTCTCAAGGAGACTGGTTCCAGAACCAGAGCCATGCGTCGAGGTGAGGCCGACTATTTCTAGCCGGAACCTCTCAGCCTCGCACACTAGCTCCGGCTCCTTCCCCACCAGAGAGGTGACGTTCCACGTCCCGAGAGCCAGCTTCTGCAGCCGAGGATCAGACCGCCAGGGTCCCCTCCCTTGGCTACCGCCCATAGCACAATGCACCCGACCCCTTTGGCCCCTCGGACAGGTGGTGAGCCCATCGGAAGGGGGACCCACGTCTCCTCTTCGGGCTGAGCCCGGCCGGGCTCCGTGGGTAAAAGCCCGGCCACCAGGCGCTCGCCATCGTGCCCCACCTCCAGGCCTGGCTCCAGAGTGGGGCCCCGGTGACCCGCGTCCGGGTGAGGGAAAACGCAGTCCAAAGTTCGTATTCATCATAGGGGTCTTCGGGCTGCACTTTGTCTGGTTCCTCACCTAGGACCTGTTTGCCTTGGGTGACCCTACCAGGGGCATAAAGCCCCAGACAGCATAGCTCCTAGGATCATTGGGACACTCAAACCCCTCCACCACGATAAGGTGGCAGCCCAAGGAGAGGTATGTAAACCATCTATAAGCTAAATATTTAACTTCAAACCAAATATTTTGCTTGCTTAGCTACAAACAAAATAGTTAGCTTCATTCTACTTTTGTTACAAACTAAATATTTAGCTTGTCGCTAAATATTTAACTTAATAAAATTTAATTTGCTATTTAAATATTTCGAATATTTAGTTGGAACTATTATTTAATAATGAATAAATAACATCTTGAAAACATGACCTTTAAAAATGAACCTGCGTTTAGCCTGAACAAGCTAAATGCTAATTGCTAGCCTAATTTCTGTTACTGTTTGATTGTGTAACTATTGGCGCTGCTACTCACCTGTAGTGTAGTTGAGAATCGTCCCTTCAGGACTGCTGCCAGCCAGGTTGTACGCCAACACAGACATCAGGTAGGTGTAGCCACACTGGCACTGATATGTGCAGTTGTTGCTGGTGGAGTTGCAGGTTGCCTCACCACCATCACCTGTTTTGACAAAGGCCTCATAGCCGTCTGCGTAAGGTACCGTGTTCCACGTCAGCGTGCAGTTTCCTTCTGACGACGCCACGAGAGTCAGAGACTCTGGAGGACATGGGACTGTTTACAAAAAATATGAGTTTATTTTTTCAGTTTGTTTCTCAAAATAAAATTACGTAAAAACTGACGGTTTTGTTTTAAACAGACACACAAAAATTTAGCAAGTATTCCTTACAATCTCTTACTTGAGTATTTTCTTGGACGGCACTTTTTATTTTTACTTGAGAAAAAATACGTTGAAGTAGTGCTACTCTTGAGTATGGGTTTTGCTGCTCTATCTCTACCGTCTCTGGCTAGCATAAGGAAATGCTAGCAACTAGCTAACTACTTATGCAGCTAGCAGAAGTAAATTCTAGCTGCTAGCTAATGCTAGATGCTACTTATGCAGCTAGCATTATCATGTGTTTTTGACAGTGAACAATATCATGTTTGTTTTTGATTTATCTTTTTGTATGTCTTTGTTGTACCTTTTTATTATGGACCTTCTATGTGTCTGTAGTAACAATAATGATGATAAATGCTAGCTTTTAGCTAGGATTTACGTTTGCTAGCTGCACATTTCCCTTTATTGACCTATCTGTAACCATCTTCAGTCTTCATGTTTCTACTCACAGGTGATAAAAACCACTGGGCTGGATGGTGGGCTGGGTCCGGCTTCGTTTGAGGCCGTGACGTGGACGGTGTGGACCTCTCCACAGCCCACCGGCGACAGGGTGCAGGAACTGGAGGTGCTGTTACAGTTCAGGTTCTGGTCACTTGTCACATGATAGTCAATGGTTCCATAAACGTCTTGGCTGAGTTCCCAGGACACAGAGAGTCTTGCCACGCTGTTACTCCTCACCACTGACACGCTGACAGAGGTTGGAGTCGGAGGTCCTGGTAAAAAGACAATGCAAGTTGTAAAAATAAAAACAAAAACCAAACCTAACTTTGGGATCCACTTGTAGGAGGATACTGATTGTTTGGATATGCTTTAAAAAAGCTGTTTAAAGCTATTTTTATTATCAAGAAAAATGTCCTGAAGCTTTAAAATAAACTTATTTTCCTATACTTATAAATAAAATGAACTTTTGAAAATAGATTTTTAAAATTTACTCAGGTTATTTTTGTGCATTGAAATTTTTTTAATTTGAAAAAAAGAAGAAATATAAAATAGGCTGTTTCAATAAGCAATTAATCAATTAAAATAAGCTTGATAATTTCCATTCTGATTGATATTTTCTGAATGGAAATTTTGTTTAGGAACTTCATAACCCATTTTATTTACGGCTTCAGTTGTAAATATTTTATATTCATTATTTTTAATTGTGTTTTGGATATTTAGAATACCTGCCACATTGATCTTTAAGAGGGTGAACTTGCATTATTACGTGATTATCACTATAACACTTGATAACATTGTCAAAACAACAATATTATCACTTACGGTGATGCTAGGGAAATTTATCGTTACCGTGACAAACATATTGTTTGAAGTAAATAGAACATTTTTACATGCCAACAGACATAAATATGTGATTTAATTGATGAGTTAAAGCGCCCAATTTAAAACGGATTTAACGTAATAAAGACATAAAGAATAAAACTATTTCTGTGTTTCCTTACGTGTGGTTTGGTTGACGTACAAACTTGCCTCTCCCTCTCGGCCTTCCGGGTCCCAAGCTAAACTCCTGATGACATACAGGGATCCAGCATCCAGGCCAGGAACGGTCAGCTGGGTGTTGGTCGTGTTGTACTTCTCCCGAGTGTTTGAGCCGAACTTGTACATAAACACGGTGTAACGGACCGCGTCAGAAACAGGAGGCCAAGTCACAATGATGCTGTCGTTACTGGGAGAGGAGGTGGAGAGCTGGGGAGGTGGCAACACTGAGGAGAAGAAATGGCTGAAATTAATGCCTTTAAACTTTAGCTGCGTTTCCATTACAAGTGTTAGCAAAACTTTAATATTCCGCTAATGTGAAAAGAACGAAGCAATTTTGTAATTGTGTTGTTTCCGTTAAATAAGAAACGCAATTAAAGTCACACATGAATAAGTTTGTTCACGCAATAAGTCGTTAAAAAAAACCAACATGCTGCGTCATAATCCTCCTCTACTTCCTGTCGTCTTCTTCTTCGTGGGTTGCGGTGGTGCAACAGCCGGTGGTTGATCACGTGATGACGCGAAATAAAAAATTTTTGATACGGTCGAATAGCCACCTAATCCTAGCGCCAAAATGCCTTTAGTAAAAAAACGTGAAGTTTTATCAGAATCGCTATGTTGCCTCGGAGCAAATATATTTTTGACATTTTCGGATGTTACTACTATCAGAAAAGACAAAGAAGACGACAGGAAGTGGTAGGGAGATGATGGCACTGCATTGTTTTTAATGACAATAACAGGAACAAAATTATTGATGTGGATTTACTTGCGTTTGATATTTAATGGAAACAACACAACTGCGACACTCTTTGTTTTTTATGACACGAGCTGAATATCAACAAAGTTTTGCGCACATTTGTAGTGGAAAACCAACTACTGACCCGGCTTTTCTACCTCGAAATTCTTCAAATCATCTCAAGTAGATAGAAGTTTGAAATTTGGACGTTTTAAGAATCTTGATATAAATAAAAAATAAACTATTATTGAAGTCGTTTTGCTTTTGTTGTGAGTATCACAACAAAAAAGTAGTTTCTTTCTTTGTGCAAGAACAATAAAATAAGTCTAAGATGATTTCCTTTGGGGTAGAAACACAAATAAGTTGTTGAAGCTGTGTAATGTGTTTTCATAAATGAGGTCAGATACAGAGTTGCCGATGATATCGGAGAAGGTGCCAGAGGGATGCTGACACATTTCCAGGGTAAAATGACAAAATGGCAGCTCAAGTGACGTCTTCAGGGCAAATTGGACCGATTGGAGACAGCTCCGGATTTTCCTGGTACATCTCAAACTCTTCGACTAACCTTAGGCTAAAATTGTTCTTTTCATTTGCATCATGTTTCTAACAATAACCATAACAAAACTGTAGTAAAGAAGGTCCTACGTGTTTTTGCGGCTACAGGAGACGATGGCTGGCTCCGGCCGGCATCGTTCACAGCCATGACGCTGAGCTGGTACTCGGTGTACGGGTCGAGATTCTGGATCTCAGCCGGGGAGGAGGAGGCCGAATCCTCTCTGAAGAAGCCATTAGTGTTTTCAACCCGAATGACGTAAGAGGTCGCCCCCGTCTTTGGGTTGAAGTCCACCATTAAGGTCCTGCTGTCCTTTGGCTTCACGGTACTGATGGGATCCATCATATCAGGCGCTGAAACATAGACGCAGAGTGTGAGCTGACGGTGTTTTTTTTTTATTACTAAATTAATATAAAAATATAAAAAACAGTATGACATTTGTAGACTATTAACTGGGGTAGCTTATCTAATGATTCCTCCATCAAATGTGTTTAAGCTTCCTTGAATAGGTTAGGAAAAGTTTGCGAGCTACACAAAACATGTTCATTATGTTCTTATATGAGATTTGCCCATTTTGATCACTTTCCAAAATGAGCTCTGCCTTGGTTGCTAGGTAACGGGGCTGGCGGGGGTTGCTAGGTAACGGAAAAAAGCCAGTGGAACGTCAGTTAACAGCTAATTTTAAGAAAACTTAATTTATTATCAAAAATCGGCTGGGTGTTTCTTAAGCACTTGGGTTGTTTTTAGAAACTAGAAACCCAAATGGAAGTTAAAAAAAAATTTACAAAAATGAATTTTGCAATAACAGATAATAGCTCATTGATGATAAGTCAGTTGAAATATCTTTTTACAGACAGAAATCCTCCAAAACAATCTTTTTTTTCTAATGTAAAACATTGGCTATTATAAATCAAAACATTTAGGACCTGCTATAAAATCATCTCATCTTAGATAATGAGAAATTAGTCTGGTCACCTCCTCAGACTTTTACTTGAGTAAAAATATGTTATGGTAGCTACTCTGACTTCAGTTTTTGGGTATGAAGGTTATGAACCTTGTTGTAAGTTTCAGATATATTCCCTGAGTCACATTCACACTTTTTAAACAATTATTTCCGCACACTTTGCTGAAAATTGACTAAATTTTGCTCACCTGTGGATGTTTTGGTTGATGCAGAGCTCAGTACAGTCTGGTTTGCACTCAATGCTTCAACAGTGAAGGTGTAGGCTACACCTTGGGACAGGGAACTGATGGAGCCCATCACCGTATTTGGACCAAACATGACGAAAGCGATGGGATCGTTGGGTGAGCTTGACAGGGCAGCAGATACTTTGTATGAAGCGGCACCGGAATAACTGCTCCATCTGAGAATCACGGTCTTGGATGTGGTGGAGAACACAGACACCTGGATGCCTGATGGGAAAAATAACACACATTATTTTGTGTTTGAATGCTGTGATAAAAAAAAATGCATTATTATCCTGATTGGACAACAAACAGTACCTGATTGTGCTGCAGCCTGCAAATTTATAGGAGGAAAAAAATGCCATTAATATTTTGTGCATAGATGGATAATAATTAGTTTATAGATATGTTATTAATTAATCTATAAACACCAGCAGTGGGTAGAGTACCCAAAAATTAAAGTAAGAAAAAACTCAAGAGTTGCTCTACTTGAATTTTTTTTTTTTCATAATTTTGATATTTTACAGAGAAAAATTATAATAATTCATATCAGTAACAAAAAAATAACAAAATCAGGCAAAATAATTTTTTTACAAATCAATATTAAAGTTGTGAAACTAACAAAAACTGCAGGTGTGTGTCTGTGTCTGGTAAATCTTTGATTAAAATAATTGTTTTTCATTCAGTCAGTAAAGAATACAAACATTATACTCAAGTAAAAGTAGCCTTACTTCATAATAAAATTATTCAAGCAAAAATAAAAAGTAAAAATACACATAAAAGTATTTTTTTTCAAAAAGTTACTCAAGTAAATGTAATTGAGTAAATCTATCTAGCTATTACCCAACTCTGCTAAACAATTAATAATTAATAACTGTTTATTATGCATTAATTCAAGGTGACAAGGCTACAAAATTAAGTTCACAAATGCTTATTCTGTTTATAAGGTGTAGTGTAACAACTCTGGATTAAATAAATAGGTTAAGAGACTTGGTTCTCTATTTGACTAGAAACTTATATTTTGTCTCTTTCTCACCCTTAATTAATGTAAAATAAAAAATTATTAATGATTTAGAAAGAGTTTAGGGATAAATAAATAACATATTGATTAGCCATCCATAAGTAAACTCTTATTGTAAAGTGGTAACAAAAGGAGTCTGTAGCTAATTAATAAAATTGGTTCACATTACCTGTGAATATATGTTCAGAAAGACCAAAAACACCAGCCACTTCATAGCGCCCATTCTTTATTTGTTTCTTGAAGCTCTTCCTTTTCACCTTATGCCTCTTTTTGATTCATCCACATTCCTCTCTGATATCTTCAACTGTTCCTTAAAATATAGTGTTTCTTCTTATTAATACGTCTGGATTCAGCTCCTCCCTCTTTGAGGCAAAGGTCCAATCACAACAAAGTACAGTGGCCCCGCCTGCTAGGGGTTGCTAGGTGATGGTCTGGGCTGGGGTTGCTAAGTAACGGCGGGTGCCCGTTCAGTTACGCTGGGTTTAAAGGACAGTCGTCAGTTGTGACTTTTATGTACACTGCAGAAAGAAAGTAACTTTTCAGCGAAATGTCTGAGCCCTCTACGTTATAAGTGAAATGTATTCACTTACAATGTTTAAAGAAGATAGATTTCATTGCAGCTTAAAGTGCCATTATTATATATTTACTATAAAACAAAGTAAAAAAAAAAAAAAAATCAAAACACTGCATGGTGAAACGTTATTTGCTTTGCTAGTTGCAAATTGATTTGCAAATAATTTAGGCATACTTTTTGAAGAAAACATTTATTTTCTATAATTGCTTACAATTATTTTCTTATGCTTACGATTATGCATAAGGAATTATTGGAATATATTGGGCTTATTATATTATGTAAATAAATATATGACTGTATAATATAAATAATTATTGTTGTTAATATTCTTGTTTTTATTTCTTAAATCCTTTCATTTTAGAATCTTCAATTTATTCTTTAAAATTTTATATTTTAGAAAATACCTTTATTAGTGTTAGTAATAGTTTTCTTATCAGTATTTTCACAAAATATTAATTTTCGCATTACGTAAGTAGATTTTTATTTATTTACCTATCTATCAGAAGCATAAAAAATATGAAAGGGCGTCTGTAGTTTTGTTTCCCCTTCAGGTTCAATTTTTAAAAACTACAGAATCACCCCGTCGCGCCCTTTGTGACGCAATCAACGTGCGTCAAACAGACCGGAAAAAGAGGCGCAATAGTGGAAAAAAAAGGAAAACAAGATGGCAGCAGTCTCGGATCACGGGCTTAAGCGAATAGTTTGGAAAAGTAAGTTTACCTACTGTTTTTACGCATTTATACTTTACGTAAACTTGACTCGATAATTGTGCTGATTAATTATCCGTCTTCTGTCTAAGAGCAGCGGCCGTAAAGTAATTTTGTGTGTAGCTTGGAGCCCCACCTTATTCCCTAAGAAAAACCACGACTGACTGAGACAAACTTGCTGTCACCTTCACAAATTTGCTCCGATTAAAGATTAGCGCGTTGTGATAACAAAGCAGGATGGCTGAGATTAGCGAGTTTCTTTATTTATAAAACTTTTGTAAGCATTTGGAAATGCAATGTTTGTTGGATATATGTCTGACAACGTTGAAATAATCATTTCCTTTTCTCCTCCTAACTTCCCGTAAAGTTGAATGAATATCCAATCAATATTGGTTAAAAATGGAGCTTGATGGAGGAGAACGGGCAGGGTTTGTTGTTGTATTCATTCAGTCAATCAATCACATTTTTATTTGTATAGCACATTTCAGCAACAAGGCATTTCAAAGTGCTTTACATAAATAAACACAAAGTCTGTTGATCTGTTTACATAGTACATAGTTTACATAGTACATTGATTGTCCGGGGAATCTGAAGGGCTTTGCACAGATCGATGGACAGACATTAAAAGAACAAAAACCTTTACTTTGAAAAGCATAATCTAATGTTAAAATGCTAATTCAGTATTAAATTCTATGCTTCAATCTCTTTTTAGTGATGGAGTAAAAGTTTTAGATTGAGCAATGTGAATGCAAATTAAATAATTCAGAATCACACAAAGCTAAACAAAATATATAAAAATAGGACATCATATATAAGAGGACAAATGAACATTAAAAATAATTAATAAAAATATTAATACTCAGATTAAAAAGAAATATGCAACTGAGTAGGATGAGGTTTTTAACATTAAACATTACATATTTTAGATTAGATAAATGCCACATTATTTGTTTAGATCATAATTATTGATTGTACATGTTGTTGACCAAATATTGCCATGATTTACAAACTGGAGTTTTGTACTCTGCATGTTGGCTTTTGAGTTGACTTTTGATTGTGTGTGAACACTGATATTCTCTCTCTCTCTGCAGGAATAAAAGAAACAATAATTGCAGACTGCAAAAAATCAGAAGTATGGAAGGTAGGAACAGAAATTTTCCATCTGTTATGACTCAAAACAAACTTTTAGGCTTGACTGTGCAACAGTAATTTAGGCCAGAATTGGTGTTTACTGGTTGTTTTCAATTTCTGTTCACAGATTCTGATTTTAGACCCGTTCACCACCAAGCTTCTCTCGTCATGCTGCAAAATGTCAGACCTGATGGAGGAGAGAATAACAAGTAGGTCACAGTGTTTGCAGTCAGACTTTGTTGTCCAGGAGAGAATTCATCAAGATTATGAATTAAGAGTTGGTTAGGCCTGAATGTAAGGTAAGGTAATTTTATTAATGTAGCACGTTTTCAGCAACAAGGCAATTCAAAGTACTTTACATGAGTTAGAGGAAATACAAACAATAACAAAGGAAAAACAAAAAGTACTTCACAATTTATGAATTACAGGGTTTCCCCCCTGCTAAGCCCAGTGCTCAGAGTGGTAGTGAAGTCATCCAGCCGCCTGCTTTGTTTTTGAGTTAAAAATGCTTAAAGTTGACAGGAAATTTGAAAATATTTGATAGTTATGCATTTTTGGAAGACTTGAAGATGAATACCTTTTAATGATAGGCAAACATAAAAAAACAAATAAATTAACAATGCTAAGCCTGGTGGGGGCACAAGTAAAGCCTGGCCCGCCAGGCTGATAGTACACTGAGAGAAGTAATAGGAGTTTATCTGGCTAAACTAATAGAAAAAAGAAAAATAGTTTCTATGGATTGTAAGTTTGTTCTAATTCCTGCTCTGGGTTGCTAGATAAGTACAAGTACTCCATAATTTATAAGCTAGAATTAGTTTCTCTGTATAAACTGATAGGAGTTTCTCTGGATAATAATCTAAAAAGCAAATATTGGTCTAAAGTAATTAGTACTCCACAATTTGTAAACGTAATAAACTAAACAGACAGACAGGGCAAAAAAAAAGACAAATCAGGAAAAAATAGGCAACATTCATATAGCAAGATAAGGCACAAACATGGAGCTAGTGAAAGGTGGTGACAATCATTACCATGAACCGAGCATCTCAGTCTCCCAGGCAACAGTCTGATACGATGATCTTATCCTAGAGCAAGTCCTTGGGAGGCTCAGCTCCATTTCAGGAGGGAGTGAAGTGGGAAGGAGAGTTATGTTTACATATCTTCCAGGTGATTTGAGATAGCCGTCCAGCCAAGGCTGACAGGGGAGCCAGTTCAGATACAGAATGCTTTAGTTTGAGTAGATTTTAAATTTCAATCTTCCCTAAAGTCTTACTGGTGTAACTTTGTTCATTCCAATAATCCAAATTAATGCGGTTGTTCCCGCCGGGCTGATCTAGTGACTTCTCCAAGATCGATTCCATCCTGTTAGTGAGTTTTAGGGTCCACAGCTGACCTGCCAGTTTCCGCATGAATCGCATCCAACTTGTACCTCTGTCCCACAGTATGTCAGTCTGAGCGTTCACCAATCGCCGTAATCCATCACAAATTTGTCGAGGTATCCGCAAGCTCCAAACAGCAGAAATCCTGTTCTCATGAATAAATCCAGGGTGAATCCCGCCGGGTGTGTCCCCGCTGGACAAGAGGCTCTCCTGTGCCCAGACTTCTCGTCGAGAAATTTTGATCAATTGCACTGAGAGACGAGTTGACCAGATCAATAATTTGTAGATTCAAAGGATGTGCAAAGAAAGGCTCCGGAAAAGCAGCACAAAAACAAAGCAAACAGGGAAAAAACTGATCTAGAAAGCAGTTTTAGATCTAAAACTGTTGTAAATTAAGGTTGGAGACGGAGCAAAGAAAAAACTTCCACCAAGAGCTGGAGAGAAAACTTGTTAAAATATTAATAAATAGCTTTGTCTGCATTCAATAAGTTTTTAAAATGAAATAAAACAGAATTTCTTTTCACATTGAATTTGCATAACAAAAGATAATCTCTTGATTTTTATTGCAGAATCGCAAAAAACTGGAACTGATTGATGTAATTTGCCAGCATGCAGATAAAAACTGCTTTGATTTGATTGATAAAATAATATTTTACCATATAACTGTTATGTTGAAGGTTTCCGCTCCTCTGGAGTCTAGAGGGCCACATAAGAAGCTGTGGCGGTGCAGATTTGGCCCCCGCGCCTTGAGTTTGAAACACATGTTGTTGTTTACATTTTTCTGATGTAATGTCTTCTCTGTTTAGTTGTGGAGGATCTGTTCAAAAGCAGGGAGCCTGTTACAGAAATGAAGGCCATCTACTTCATGACACCAACCTCCAAGGTTTACCGTAATAACTCTAATATAACATCATAAACTTTTATTATTAAAGAATTTTGACTAAAACTTTCTTGTTTCCAGTGTGTGGATGCCTTTATAGCTGACTTCAAGTCCAAACCTAAATACAAATCAGCTTATGTTTATTTTACAGACTGTAAGTAACCTGTAGATGATATAAAAAGACGTTTCTGGATGTCAGGATTGAAGTTGACGGTTTTGTCTGGTTTCCACAGACTGTCCCGATGACCTCTTCAACAAGATGAAGAGTTCCTGTGCAAAGCACATACGGGTCTGCAAGGAAATAAACATTTCCTTCTTACCACAAGAAGCACAGGTAAATGGTTTCAACTTACTCGTGTAATTATTTTTAATAATTGGTTCGACTTTTTATTCTTAGGAGTTTCTTTTTCTTGAAAACATAGCAGGTTGCAATGTTTTTAGATAATGCAGAGAAGGACACATTTTAATCTTCTGAGAGAAACTTTTATGGGTGTTGGTTGCTTAAAGTTATGATGTAATAATCTCGTGTGCTTCCTGCTTTTTAATAATGAAAGGAATGTCTCTGCATTTAGGTTTTGCTTCCTCTTTCCTGTTACCATTTCTGTGTTTTAATCGGATTGTAGAACTTAAAACAAATCAGAATGCTGTCAAAGTTTGTAATCATTCAAATGACTTGCAGCTAATACAAAACTTAAACTTCTTAGCTTAGTTGGTAACAGGTCACTGGCTGTTCAGACAGCTGCATTAATGGGAAGTTAAGTGGAAGAAAAAAGTGTGATTTAAAAATAAAACTTTTTTCAAACAAAACCAATCAACATTCAAGGATTATAGACTACAACTGTTGCATCTCGTAATGCATATTACCAATTAAAGAGTTAATCTAAAGTCGACTGGTCTTATCAGTCGATTAAATGATAAGCGGCCATTTTCTTGGAAACATGAGTTTTCTACTGTCAAGAGCGTCTGTCCATAACACAAAGGGCCGCATTTTTCATAACATTCTGAATTGATAAAAAGCACATAATTATTTTTATTAGCTGCATTAAATACTGACTGAATAAACAGAAAATGGTGGTTTTCTTCTATTACTAAGACAAATAAAGAACTGGTTGTCATTCGATGTAATTCTAATTAGTCATTATAACTAGTTTTACTGAACAATCAATTGTTCCAGAACGATGACATTATAAATTTCAGACAATTCTCAATTAATATAATAATAATGATGATATTGGCATATTTATGCAAGTATGACCTCACAAAAATAAATAAAAACTTAAATTCCTAAAGAAACTTTAACACTGGAAAACACTCTAAAGACCCAAAATAAACAAAACAACAATTATTAAAAAATAATTATGAAGTCTCTTTAACCAAAATTGCTGTAAAAAAAATATTAATAATTCAGCTTCGACAGGGAAAACAGGCATAAGGGGCAGGTAGTGCAAACCAACTACTTCAAAACAGAAAAGCTTTCCAATGATATCATCTCTTTAATGATTGTTGTCTAAATTAAAATTTCTGGGCTCAATTTAATTTATCATGTGATTAATTGATTTATTGATTATTGTGACAAGCTTAGCATAATTATCAAAATTATCGGACATAAATGACTGAATCTAAAATAAGGAGCTTCCCTTTCTAACATTTGAATATCTGAAAAAAATAAACCATTCCACCTGATCCTAATTTGCTCCTGCGTGGTTTCCAGGTGTTCACATGTGACGATCCGGGGGCTTTCCGGAGAATCTACAGTGCTAACAGTCAGGACAAAAGCAAGACATTGGAGACTCTGGCAGACCAGCTCGTCACCCTGTGTGCCACGCTGAACGAGTACCCGGGGGTCAGATACAAGAAGTAAGCAGAGAAGAGTCGGTTTCTCTGCTTGGGTTACAGCACATCTCAGCCCCTAAGCACAACTTCATCTTTTGTTGCATTTCTTTTAAACGCGTTTCCAAACTGTTGCCAGAAAGTTTCAGGCGATGGTTATAATACTTATCACTTGTTTTGTGATGAACGTTTCCCGTTAAAGGAATGTTTTCTGAGTTGCTGCAGTCTCTTGAATAGTTTTGATCATTTCCAGGTCAGTAAGAAACATGTTAAGTATTTCAGTACTTTATGTTGTGGCCACTTATTTTGAATTTTTGTAAATGTTAAGTTCCATCCATTTAGTTTTTCTTTGGGCAGTTAGAATATACTTCACTTTGTTTAGAACCAAAATCTTTAATAATGTTTTATATTATTATTATTATAAAACCCTGCCGACCCCACTGAGGGACAAGGGTGAAAGAAAATGGATGGATGGATTATTATTATAAGGTCTAAAACTTTGATAACTTTTAGACCTTCCTATTAATTTAAGTGATTAAGGACACACTGGGGGATGGATGCCTTTAGTTTGGCTAATGTTTGGTGTGATGGCGGTTTTGACCACTTTTGAACATCAGATTAAGTTAACTTTCGTTTTCATCCAAGTTGTAAGAGATTTTAGTTATTAATTTGTCTATATTTTGGCAAGAAATAAAGCACATACATGTTTTTCAAACCATAAAGTCGGAAGTGTGCTCAAAAACCAAACCACATGTTGCCGCCCCTGACCGTTCTTGAAATATTTTGGTTTTGAAACTTGGAACGCTGCGACACTTTTCGTATTCCACATTTTATAAGGATAAGAAAAGGATTTTCAAAGCAAAAAATAAAATAAAATTCCTAAAAAATATGTTAATTTGAACCGTCCTGCTGGAGTTGCCGTTACCTAGCAACGCCAGCTAAGCCCAGCCCTGTTACCTAGCAACCTAAGTGGAACTCCGGCTTCGGTTAGCTGGTTTTACTGCTCTATGCGCTACACAATGACTGCTGGACAAGAGAAGTGTTTTGTTGTTATTTCAAATGTCTTTTTTACATTGTTTCTAAATCAGTGCTGTTCTTGGGGGGGGAAAAATTACCATTTTTAGAAGTTAACCATCTTTTGTGACAGTCTTAGAAATTGTCGTGGTTGTGTACGAAAACTTATTTCTAGACGTCTTTTGAAAAAGGTTTCAGTAAAGTCTTTTTATGTCAACTTGACCTAAAAAGTCTTCTACTTGACTTTAGTTAGCCTAAAGTTATTAGGCTAACTAATATCGTTTTATCTTGTTTACGTCTCGTATGCGACTCCTGCATATAACAACATGTCTTGTATCTAGAGACAACAACATGCTGAACGCCAAGACTCTAGCAGAGCTGGTGGACAACAAGCTGGCCAGGCACTACGAGTTGGACGACAGTGGGAAGAAAAAGGTGAGACGTCTGCTGAACAAAGAATAACAGAAACTAAACCAGGCCTTGGCCTTGGGAGTAAATCTAAGTCTTGTTTTTCACGCCCATCTGTAACATTTATTCCTTTGCCTAAAGCTGTGTTTTCCCAGAAATTTGGGGATTACTAGCTCGGTGGTAAGACCTGCATTGTTACCAAACATTAAACTGTTTTTTACAAGTAAATCAGGTGCTTTAAAGGTGAACTATTATGCAAAAATTCACATTTTGCATGTTTTTGTACTTCCATTTGGGCTTCTATAAACGGCCTAAATGCTAAAAAACAAAAAAAAAAAAAAACACCCAGCTGTTTTTTGACAAAAGTTAAAGATTCAAAAACCTCCTGATTTGCCACACCACAATGCACATCATATGGGCATTGCGGTGTTGCCTAGCAACCCCAGCTGAGCCCAGCACTGTTACCTAGCAACCCATGTGGAACCTATGTATGCGCTGGAAAATGGCTGCTGGATCCACTTGCTGCATTCTTGTTGGTTGTGGAGGAGGCTCCACTAAGGCTTTTCAAAGATGTATGGTTATGTACTTGCATATCTGTTTGCAGCCATTTTCACACGCGAGCGTAAGCATCGAGGCAGAACTGAGCAGATTGAACTCTGACTAAGAATGATTTTGTGTACAATAACGTTTTGAATAGAGATTTCCTAACCTGTTCGACGATGCATAACGGGTTACCTTTAATGGATGACTTTCCCTCTGCCGGCAGGAGAAGACGCAGGCCCAGCTGCTGATAGTAGAAAGAGGTTTTGACCCCGTAAGCCCCATCCTCCATGAGCTCACCTACCAGGCCATGGCCTATGATCTCATTGATATCCAGAACGACACCTACAGGTAAACCTTCACCTCACTCCAGCTCCCAGCCACATCATTTCCTGACTCCCAGCTTGTTGCAGCAGGCAGCTAAATGCAGTTGTGTGGATGAACTTATGCAGGTACAAGTCCAAAGACGGCTCGGAGAAGCAGGCCCTGCTGAACGAGGACGACATGCTGTGGGTGAAGCTACGGCACCATCACATCGCCGAGGTTTCGGAGTAAGTTTCCCCAACATTCAGCTTACCGGTACGTCATGATCTGGTTCTCCTTACTTATTTCTTTTCTGTGTTTTTGCCTTGTTATAGAAAGATCCCTAAGATGGTGAAGGAAATATCCGCCAGCAAGAAACAGCCTGATGGGAAGGTAAAGAGCTGGAGCGCCGACCACGAGCCATTTCTGCTCCTAGCGCTAGACTAGCACGTTTGTTTTGGTTGTATTTACCCAGAATGCCCTGCGTCGTAGTCCGCTGTTGGAGCGGCCTCCGGTCTGCTTGGCTTTCATATATGCATTCAAACCGCTAAAGAGTTCACCTCAACCGAACCCAGACTGAGATTTGTAGGCGGACTGGAGTTTGTGTTTTTGGTTTGCATCAGTTTGATTCACGACTCCCCAAACGAGCCAAACTTTCTAAGCTAGAGTTATTTAATCAAACTAAGGTTTGATTGATTAATCCAACCAAAATTTGATTAAAGCAGAATAAACAGGGCTGGTGTGATTTTCTAATTGAAACTTTTATGTAATCCTTTCAGATCACAATAAGCAACTTGGCACAAATGATGAAGAAGATGCCCTCATTCCGTAAGCAGCTCACCGAGGTATGAGAACTTTTTTTCATTCATGATGTGGCTGTAAATATAAAGGACAAGTAATGATAAATGAATCTCAGAATAATGAATAAAAACTGTTGTTTTGATCCCAACTAGAAAACGATTCACCTGCAGTTGGCTGAGGACTGCATGAAGCATTTCGCAAACAATGTGGAGAAACTCTGCAAAGCTGAGCAGGTCTGTCTGGACTTACTGTGGTTGACTTTCAAATTATGCTGAAGTTTTATCTAGAAATTGGAAGACATACTTACAGAAGTACGACTGATGCCATTAACCTGAATATGGAGACTTCATTTAATCACATTTACTGGTATTTATTGATGCTGTCATGGAAAAAAGTAGAGAAAATTAAAATGAAGAATATAGAGAGAATTTTGGGGAATTTATTGTGACAACAATCAATCAACAATCTTGTGAAGAATCTTGCATGATAAATGATTTACGATACGATAAAGGCTCAACCCTACTTTTTGATCATTTGGTTTTGCAGGTTTTCTCGAGTATTTTAGTGTGAATTAAGTTTATACAAATATTTTTCCACTTCATTAATCAATTTGTTTTCTAGAAGATTTTTTTTTTCTTTTAGCAATTGTGAATATTGGGGGGGGGGGGGAAATAGCCTATTAGTGAAAAATCCATAAGATTGGATGGAAAATAAATACGGGAAGTGGAAAGTGTCAAAAACTATACTAACAAGGTTTTTTTTCTAATTTAAATGTTGTATTTTTATTATCCTGTAGTTTGCATAGAATTGAAAAACAAAATCTTCTCTTCCTTTTCTTTTCTTGGTGGTACGTTTCCACAGACGTGTTTGAGTTGGTTTTTTGTTTCTGTTCCTGAATTTCGCCTGTGGTTTATGTGAAATTATGTTTCAAAATATTCTCTTACATTATACTTGTGTGGGAAATGACCCGGCCATTTAAAGTCTTTCCTCATTTTAGATCTAGAACACTTGGTTGTAGAGCAGGGTTTGTCAAACTCATTTTATTTTGAAAAATACCAAGTTCATGAATGTTCTTAAAGGGCCAGAATGTGATGATAAAACCCATTAACAAACTTAAAATAATATTAATTACCCATGTCTGCATTTCTTGACTATTTAAATTAAATACTGAACATCTTTTCACACTGATCAGCCCCTACAGAATTCTGTAATTGTTTTATGAATTTTTGTAATCAGAATCACTCATTTTCTGGTGCTAATTTTAAATATTTGCAAGAAATGTTGGAGGAAATGTGACTTTTTGTTACTCGCTGCATCAATCACATACTTTAACTTGATATCAAACAAGATTGAGGCAGCTGTGGAGTAGAAGTAAGAAATACTGCCACCTGCAGGTTGGAGTTAGTATCACTTTAACCCAATGTTTTTGAGCATTTTTGCACAAAACTTGCAATAAAGTCACAATGATAAATTGGCACAGGAAAATAAAGTCAAATTCAAAACTACTTTACTGATCCAAGTGGAAAATTAAATAAATTAGGGATGCATCGATATAAAAATTTGGACCTTTAGCTGATGTGAATATTGCTGTTATGACCAATAACTGATATTTACCAATTTTTTATATATTTCACTACCGTTTTGGCATTTTTGGATAAAACAAGTACCAGAAACAGACGCCAATAAATAGTGATTGTTCATATCGCCCCAGTTTTATTTATTGGTTTGATACCTTTATGTTAAAAAATTACAAATATCGGGTGATACCAATGTTAGTGCAGATATATTGTGCATCCCTAAAATAAGTAAATCATAGAATCGTGAAAAACTGGAGAGACTGATTGATGTCATTTGGCAGTAAACGGATAAAAACTGCTTTGATTTGATAAAATATTTTAATAAAATAATGATATTTTTTCATGTCCCTGTGGTGTCCAGAGGACCACTGGAGAAGCTACAGTGTGCCGGATTTGGCCCACGCGCCTTCAGTTTGATCCTGTTGGATAATATTTGTATTTTTAGGAAGTTAAATGTTTGTGTTTCTTGTGTAGGACCTGGCTGTTGGTTCTGATGTGGACGGGACAAAGGTGAAAGACCCGATGAGGACTCTGCTGCCGGTGCTGCTCAACCCGTTCAGCAAACATGACAAGATCAGAGCCGTGCTGCTCTACATCTTCAGCCTGAGCGGTAAAACGTTCATCTCACCCTGCAAAGCCCAGCCTCCATTGACTACAATTAATTAAAACATCCCTGTCTGTTTTCTAACACTAAGTAAAATGTTGAATCGATGTTTCGTTGATTCTGCTCTGTTGTGTGTGAACAGGAACGACAGACGAGAACCTGAACAAATTTATCCAGCACGTTAAAATCGAGGACGAACGAGAGTTTATCCTGAACTGGAAGGAGCTGGGCGTCCCCATCATCACGTCGGTATGTGAAGAAGTTTTATCCTTTCACTCCAGGCTGTGATCTAAAAATAGAAAATGATGTTTTTATTCTGTTTGGAACTCAGAACCTGTCATTTTAAGGTTCATACAGGTGCTTGAAAGTGCTTGAGTTTCAATTGGGAAAGTGCTGGATCCCTGCATGAAGTCCTTGAAAGTGCTTCATATTCAAACTGCAGTGTTTGTAACGTTTGATTAAAAGCCTGAATTTGGAAAATGTTTTTTAAAGTTAAAACCAGATATTTTCATACAACTAATAAAAAGTCCAAATTTTCTCGCTGTTTAAAGTTAAATGCGGAAACTTTTATGGTTTAGAAAATTATTAAAATTCTTTATATTTCCTAAAAGCCAGAAAATGAAGCAAGAACATTTTTAGTGTTGCCTTGGTTCTTTCTTGCATGTTTCATGAAATCCTTTAATCTCCATGGCAACCATGCAGCTGTTCAAAACGCCTGGTTGGACCTAGCCCCGCCTTCGAGGTGCAGCTCCTCCCCCACTCATCTCCTTCAGACTAGCCACCAGCAGTTAGCAAGCTCTTGCAAAGACCTAAAACTGTTAATCTGCTGAGCTCATTATAGGAGCTACTTCTCAGTGAAACGCTGCTAAAACGTTATGAGGTTAACAGAGGAGCCACTCTGCAAAAACAAAAATATTTTGGTCTATTTTCTAATGCAAATATCTTAGTTCTCCTAAAATAACATTAGACTAATTTACAAGTAACTTTTCAGAAAGAAGTAGGAGCTTGATTTAATCAGTGATTCCTAAATATTGATGAAAAAGTACCAATGGATCAAGTACTTTTTATCAATAGTGAGGAAGTATTGACTTAAAATTAGCTCTTATATCTTGCTGAAAAGTTATTTGTTTCATTTTCATAATAACACAAGTTAGTATACTTGATTGTGCTATGTTCCCAGAAGACACATAATACTGCCCCTTTAAAGTATTTTTAATTTTTGAGGAAAAATGTCACCCTACAAAAAGCATTTGTGGGCCGCACAGAAGTGTCCTAAGGGCCCCAAATGGCCCCCGGGCCGCACTTTAACCACCATGTTGCTCATCTTTGTTCTGTTGTGTTCAGGCCAGTTTCTTCTCCCGCAAACCAAACCGAAGAGATCGATCCCAAGATGAGACGTACAACCTTTCCAGATGGACTCCAGTCATCAAGGACGTGATGGAGGTCAGAGGTCAAATTAAACACAACAAACTGTCGGCAGCTTCATCTGTTGGTCTCATCACTGTGTATAAAAAAAGAGAAAAATCCACTCTGACACACAGCTTCCAGGCTTTTCCTGGCTGCAATTTATGACATCTGTCAAGCAAAAAGAGAAAGGAAGAGTAAGAATCATCTCTGAACATTTTTTAATTCACTCAGCAGAAATTAATGGGGAACTCAGAGTTCAAGAAATCCCCCAGCGGTAATCTGTCTCAAAATTCACCCTCTGACTCTTATGTTTCTGTTGGTAGTTTTCCTGAAAGCCACCTCCTTCCTACTGATCAGTTTATCCTGATCAGAACCTGTGTACTTAAATATAGCATAGTTAGGTTTTAAAATGACAGTTTCTATATGGTAAGTAGTAGCAGTCGGCATTTATTGCATCATTTATCGTGAAAAATTTCTTTACATAAGAATTTTAGCTCATTATAATAAATTTCCCTTGTTAATGTTTTAAAAAACTGACTGTATAGAAATTTTATTTTTGTAGTTTTTTTGTTTTTTGTTACATGAGAGCATCAATAAATTGATTAAAAAATACCAAAATTTCTCAAAAAAAAAAATCCTCCCTGAAATTAAGACTGTGTCTTCTACCATTAGAGTAAATAAAGGGTAAATCATGAATTAATGTTGGTCTGGAGAGCTTTATTATCTTACAAAAATAAAATCATTTGAAAACTGCTTCATATATTTACTCAGGTTGTGTTTTCTGATATAAAAATTATTTTATGTACGCTGCAAAGAAGATTTATGTCCTGATTGCAGAAAATAATGTAAAAAAAAAACAATTATTTTTAGGATGCCGTGGAGAACAAGCTGGACTCCAGAGACTGGCCGCACCAATCAGAGTGTCCCGCTGCCTGGAACGGCTCCGGCGCTGTCAGGTGGGTCATCAGGAAAAAACTATTGATTTTCATCATTCAAATATTTCAACATCAAAACAGCAAGATCAAAAAAAATTATGCATAAGTAAAATTGTTGAGATATTTAGCAAACTAATGCCACAAAAACCCAGTTTTAAACACTTATAGCCTCAGAGGTGGCAAGTTATCATCCTAGTGGTCATTAATTCAAAAAGATTTTCAATGTTTCCAAAGTCAAAAGCATTTCAATTTTAGTTTCATTTTATTTCACATTTTGAATATGCCTGGCTTTGTGTTTGGCATGTTTGTTCCTCCCTATGATGTGGTGATTGGGTTAGTAATGTTTTTTATATCATTGACATAATCATCTCTTCTTTTCACAGTGAACAGTTTTTTGACAAATAAATTTGAGTAAGTCAGGTTTTGTCTGTGGATTCTCCTATTTTGTTCCCAACTATGAGCCAGGTTGTTAACGATTGGGGGCTTGTCCGGGATTCAGTTTGCAATTATTTTTATTCTGGTGATCTGCATTTTTGCTTTAAAAGTAACCAGGGTTTTTTGGACCTCCCACAGTGGCGCTCAGTAACTTCAGCTAGAAATGATAAAGTACCCAACTAATGTTTTTAAATAAGGACATAATAATAAATTCAGTTTTTTTTCAGTCTTCTCAAGGAACAGAACTACATTAAAGTATAAATAATTATTTAGATATTTTTTTCTTGTGATTAGACTGGAATCTACCAACGTGTTTCCACAAATATTAACATTCCACTGAAGAAAATGTATTGATTTTTACCAAAGTTTTACCCTTAAAACCTTTATCTTATCCTGACAGAAGTAAAAAACAAAACTATGGCTCTTTCAAAATGACAGCCATTAGCTGGCGTAGGTATTTCTCAAAAATGATCAGTCATGTAACATTTGTGACTCTAGAGAAGCTTTATTTGGCTGGACTGAGGGCCAAATGTCTCGTCTTTTCTTTTGGAATAGACTTGTTCTCTTGCTCGATCTCCTAAATTTCCTAACATGTATGTTCTTCAGCGCCCGCCAGAGGAACAAACCCAGCACCCAGGACGATCGCCGCACCGGTTCACGCCTCATCATCTTTGTTATTGGGGGCATCACCTACTCTGAGATGCGCTGCGCTTACGAGGTCACCCAGGCGGTGAAGTCCTGTGAGGTCATCGTGGGTTAGTATTCCTCTTGAAAACAACTTTATTTCTCTGGAGTTGATCAGTTTTTGTCATTCAGTCAGCTTCAATTTGGTTTTAAATGTGACCTATTGTGCTTCCTTGACCAGGCTAGGATAGGTCAGTGGGCGACACGAACCATGTCCATTACATTTTTAGCACAAAATAGTTCCTAAAATGAGCTGTTTTAGGGCCTCTTGTCACTTTATAACCAAATAAGCTGGTGTTGGCTACAACCCCAAACTTTATGGGGTTGTGATAATTCCACATCAAACAGATGTGCAATTATACTACTGTACATCTTTGAAAAGCATTAGTGGAGCCTCCTGCACAACCAACAAGAAGGCAGGAAGTGGTTTCTGGATTGAAGTCGTCAAAAGACTCGTCTTTTCCAACAGCCATTGTACAGCACAGACAGCCGTAATACCAGCTGACCAAACGTGCTGGAACTCTTCTCATAACTGGGCTTGGGCTTGGGTTTGCTAGGTAATGGTGCAGCGTTCATTGATTTTGTGACTTAACAATTGAAAGGTTTTGAAATGGCTCGTTTTCCAGACACCAACAAACAGCAGGAAGGATTTTTTTCAAGCTCTTGATCTGTTCTTATAACGGGTGAGACCCAAGTGGAAGAATGAAAATGTGTAAAATGTTTAATTTGCATGATAGATCCGCTTTAACATACATTAACCATTCTAATGTCTAAAAGCAACTTTAAAAGGTAAAGTTTTTAATTTGACCAGCTGACCAAACGTGCTGGAGCTCCTTTTGCATTGCTAGGCTGGGCTTTGTTGAAGTTACTAGGTAGTAATTTGTGACTTTACATTCCGAAGGTTTGACACCAACAGACATTAACTTATTGCCAAAAACCAGCTGGGTGTTTATTTTTTAAGTGCTTGGCCTGTTTTAAAAGTATTTTGAGACCCAAATGGAAAAACAAAAACATGTAAAATATGAATTTTGCATAATGGATCCCCTTTCATGCTTTTTATGACCTGCTTAATTGCTCCTTCTTATTTATTTTTGACTTAATTCTCCCCCCTGCTGGTACCAATGAGAACTCAAAATGAATAATTTTCTATCTTTATACAGGTTCTTCTCATATCTTGACCCCCATCGGTTTGCTGGAAGACATTAAAGCCCTGAGCAAAGGTCCGATTGAAACCTTTACAGTAGAGGAAAGAAGCAACGCCTGAGAAATCTCCCATGTCACTTCGTCTCATGTCACTCAGCCCTGCACTCAACTCAACTTCCTGATTGGAAAACTGAAGGGAATTCAGCTGTAGCTTATTTTTGTCTTTTATTTTACTTTATGCACATTTATAGTGACTGTATTGACAAATTATCCTTTAATCTTTCATTTCGCCTGTCAGAATACAGTCTGTTTATAATGTATGTAGCTTTGTACTATTAAATCAAATGGATTAATTTTAAAATTAACTAACCTCATTTGACTAAAAGCAGGTTTGTGTTTAAAAAAGTGTCCATAATGCATTATTGTGTTAACCTGGTAATGTTACAAGTTGACCAGCCCCTGACAGCTGTGGGAAAATAAAAGCACAAAGTTGTTGTATATACTGTATGTATGCACCGAGTGTCTGCTTTGTTGTGTTGCCTTTTCTGATCACTGCTGTTTATAAACACCTAATATATTCTGAGTGTTTTTAAATGATTACACCTTTCTTGGATTGAACAACTGACTAATAAATGGATGAAGTGGTTCAGCTCTGAGCTGTTTTTGCCATGTCTGCTGCTGGGTTTTTTTTTTTGGATTATAAAAACACAGGGAATGCAAACAAAATGAAAATCTGCTATATAATTTTTTTTATGTCACATCAGTTCTTAAAAAAACATTGAATTGTTTTTATGAGCTTTTTTGTAAAATATTTACACCCATCTGAATAAAATATTTGATATTACAGCAATTAACCAGTTTTTGCATGTTTTCCGTGATAGTAGGCAGCTGAGATGATACAAAGTTTAAAACATTAGTGTCCACTTAAGTGTTAAGATTTCTTCATTTTTTGTTGACATTACGTACGTTTATCATTTCGGAGATGTTGGTTTTAGGGTTTTCACTCCCTGTAAGTTATAATCTAAATTTACATAAAAGCCTGAACTATATCCCTCCATTTTAAGACTCTATTAAATTAGTTTTACTTATTAAATTCTGTCATCAAAAAATAAAGCCATTGATTAATTAGTAGTTTATTGGGCTCTCCCTGCCTACCATGGCAATATTATTTGAAAGTTTTGATTTAAAGTTACTGTATATGAATGTGTATGTATTTATACCATATTTCACGGTGATAATGGAAAAACAGGAGCAATAAAATAAATATACATTTATTTATTTTGATTTATTGCACAGGAAGCAGTACAGCGAGTATTTTTATGTTTTTATAATTATCTGCATCGGCTAATGTAAGTTTATTTTTTATGATTTAATGACATTTAAAACTTGTCTATGAAATACATTAAACATTTATTTATTACATGGTACATTTAAAATATGATTTAACTACTTGTTTAATTCGGGTACTTTCGACCTTTCACATGCGCATGCGTGAAGAGTTACTTTCTCCACGCGCTTCACCGTTGTCATGTCAACCAACGCTGAAGGCAAAGTTACTACTCAAATCTGACATCCAGCAGTTGGCGTTTATCACGAAGATAAACAAAAATGTATCTCTAGTTGCAGTCTAAGATATTGATTATCACATTAAAACAAATCCAAGAAGCAGGAACAATGGCAGAAATGCCGTCAAGCAGTGAAGGTGTCCCAGACACAGACGGGGAAGGCGGCAGTCGCGGCGGCAGTAGAGTCGCTGTCTTCGGCGAGGTGAAGCGGGAAGGCTTCGGTGTTCAGGAGTGGCCCGACGGGTCGAAATATGAGGGCGAATTTTTAGACGATTTCAAACATGGAAAGGGGCGATACAGCTGGAAAAACGGGGAGGTAATGTGACATTACAGCTTTTACAGTGTTTTACCTATACACTGTAAAAACAACAACTTACCAAGTATTTTTTGGTCTCATTTCTATTTCAGATATCTTAATACACTTGAAATAAGACAAAACTAACTTAAAAGTAACTTTTTTTTCAACATGTAGGAGCTTGTTTGAGTCAATAATTCAGTATTATTGATGAAGAAGTTCTGGTTGCGCTGGCAGATTATTTATAACAAGGGGAAATGTATTTTTATAAGTGAAATTATCACCTTTTTCATCAATATTAACTTAAAGCACAATCCTATATTTTGCTGAAAATATCCTGTAAGTTAATTTTGTCTTTTTTCAGTGTTTGTAATAGAAACCAGACCAAAAATACTTGGTGATATTTTGTGTTTTTGTGAAAAACTGGATCTCATGTGAACTCAGGTTATCGTTGTCTGTTTGTTTAATGTATTTAAGGGTTAAGTTGTGACATTACACAACTGCCAGTGTTTCATTTTCTAAGTTTCCTGTTGATTTTTGTAGTTATATGAGGGGTTTTTCTACAAGGACTTCAAACATGGCGTTGGAGCGTACAGCTGGCCCTCTGGCCACAAGTTCATTGGCAAGTTCTACCTAAACAGAAAGGAAGGATATGGATGTTTAAACTACCCAGGTGGAGCCATCTTTCAGGTGAGCCTGCAGTATTTTGGACTATTTCATTCATTTATTTTTTTCATTTTTAAATTCTGTAGGAAAAAAAAGCATGTTCTCCTTCCACATATTCAGGGTTTGTACCACAGTGACCACAGGTTTGGTCCCGGTGTCCTCACTTATCCAGATGGGTACCAGGATGTGGGCCTGTGGATCGGGCAGCGCCTGCTAAAACTCTGCTCCTCTTTAGAAGAAGGCTTTAGTCTGCTCAATTTTCCAGATTATGCTGCATTCATGCGGTCCTCTCATCGTGAGCATTTTTTCATTAAGGTATGTGCTGTCATGCTTTTGCTCCAAAATCCCTTGCAGGCTTACAGGTAAAACATAATAAACTCTGTTAGCTTCTGTCCTGTCACGTCTGTTTCTAACCCGTCTTCAGTCAGACGTAGACGAAGATCTGCTGTCAGACGAAAGCTTCATCTATCCACCCGGCATCGAGAGGTACTCTACAGATGGCGACCACTTGCCGCTTCCTCCTGGAAGGAAAAGAGAGTTGGATCAAGTCTTTCACGGTGAAAAGTGGGAGCCAGACGCTCGTCCATACCGGGGATACAAAAGGGATCCGTTCTCTGCGTTCCCTGTGCACATCCGCATGAAGGCTAACATACGCGAACACAGGTTAGGCACGATTCCAGTGAAGTCGACTCCCTGACCTTCTTCAGATCTAACAAAATTGGTGTCAAATGTTTGTGACACGTTTGTGCAGCAACATTTTTTGTTTGTGCCGCTATCATTTTAAAGATAATAAGAATGTTTCAGGAGGTCATTAGAGGTCAAGCACCCTGCCTCCACTCACATTTACCAAATCAACTCGACTCTTTTTATGCAGCACTAAATTTCCTTTGTGCTGCTTTTGCTTTGAAGATATTGATAAGGACCTCTGATGACCTCTGGAAACTTTTTTATTGATATGTTTAAAGTGATAGCAGCATAAACGTTTGACACCAAGTTTATTAGCTTTAATGAAGGAGGGAACCGACTTCACAAGTTTGTTGTACAGAGAGAAAGCATCTGTTTCACCTCTACCTGCGTGTTTGTTTCAGGCTGCAGACTGAAACTGTTGACTGGAACGTCACAGGCGTCCTCTCCCTGAACGGGGACAGCTTTGCCCTCAAAGGGCCTCTGGAGGTCAACTCAGAGCTGCTGATTCAGCACAGCTTCAGAGGGGAGCTGCGCGCCGTGTCACAGATCCTCCAAAACGGCGCCGTCTACCCGGATGTAGCCGACGCACGAGGACAAACCGCGCTCATCGCTGCAACCGTAACGTCTCCCAGTTTGAGTTTTCCTCCTCTGCAGGGCCGTGTCTAGGTTTTTTTTTCCCTCAGGGGCACAAACAGAACAATGGTGGTAAAATGAGATTTTAATTTCATCTAAATTAACTTATTTGCCCAAACAAAACTACAACGGAGTATTAGGTCCAAACTAAGAAAAAATGAAAACATAAATTATGAGAATAAAGTGGTAATATTACGAGAATAAAGTTTCAATAATATGAGAATGAAATTTAAATGATTTGAGAATAAAGTTATAGTAAAATGAGAAAAACGGCAAAAATATTTTAGAGTAAAAATTGTAGTAAAAGTTGTTTATCTTCATAATATTTACGAAAATAAAGCGATAGTATTAAGAATAACCTACTCTGAGAATAAAGTTGAAACAATATGAAAAAAAACTCATAATATTACAAAAAAGTCTAAATAATATGAGAATAAAGTCCAAAATATTTCACAAATGAAGCTGAAATAATATTAAAATGTAACAATACGATATTAAATATTATATTAAAATAAAAACATAAATTTTGAGAATAAAATCCTAATACTACGACTCTATTCCCATCATTTATTTTTTTATTTCTTAGCATGGCCCTAATACTCCACCTTACAAAACACATAAATCTGTTGAACTTGTGAAAACTAGTAAATTTGTCTTTCCAGTTTCATTTGGCTAAGAAAGTCGTTCTACTCTGGATGGCATGTAAAAGAATCGTCTTTTTGCTGTCCAGCGTTGACATTTCCTAATGTGAACGGTGGCATCCAGCGGGTCCATCGCATGTTTTTGTATCTCCACCTGTCAGGTAAACTGCAATAATGATGTGATCCATCTGCTGCTGGATGGTGGTGCTGATATCGACAAGATGAACAACGAAGGAATGAGCGCCCTGGCTGTGTGCCTCGTCCTCTACTATCCCTTTGAGTCTATGCTGTCCACTCTGATCCAGCCGCCCACTGACACGCCAGTAAGACAACGCATCGCCGTGCTGGGACACATGGACTTTTGGGACTTTGGTGACAATAATAAAAATTACAATTACAATTAGGTGTATGATTGTGGCTGTGTGTCACAGCAATTATAGCCCCACAAACACAAATGCTGCTCCTGAAAAACATTCCCATTTGTGCGTTTCTGCCTCGTGTCTCAAGGTTTCGATGTCTCCGCCTGGTGAGACCAGCTCTCCGATCAACCAGGCTGACGTCCCATCGAAGTCGCTGGACCTGAAAACCAAATCACACATTACTGGCATGGATCAGAACCAGAACCTGAAGCGGAATCAGAATATGACGAACCAAAGCAGCTTAAGCCAGCTCACTGAGCAGTAAGCCTGCACCTACACCTTCACCTCACGCTGATTTACAGATATTTCATCAATACAAACCTTCTGTTCACTGTTTAAAAGAGGTTTTGAGAATACGCCAGGACTGCTGCTGTTATTTTAGTATTCCTCCATTTATTATTCTGATGATTAATAAAAAATAATAATTGGCACATTTTGCTGATTTCTTATTGAACCACTTCAGCATATTTTATATTTAAAAATACATTAAAACTATTAATTTTAAATAAGAAAATAAACATTTTATTAACTGGTTTCCTTTAATAAACACTTGATCATTTGTATCTATAGCAATAAATCAATCAATCACACAATAAATTAAAACAAACTCGATAATTTCCATTTGCACAATTTATCGTTTTTCTCTTTTCTCTCTTTCTACCAAAAACTGAATATTTTGATTATAGAGACTTTGTGATTCATTTTATTTGTTGTTTTGTTTATTTATTTTAGACATTTAAAATGTCTTCCAGTTTTATGGAATTTAAAGTTTATTGATCTTTGAGAATGTGCTCATGTTTTATTCTACCATTATTGCCATTACATTACTTGAAAATGGTCTCAACTCAACAATATTATAGTTTATTGCAATAACTTCCGGGACAATTTATCATCCAGGATCTGCAGATAAAAAATACTCCTATCATCACATTGATTAAAAAATAATTTATTGATCCCAAAGGGAAATTAAATGTTGTTGTAACTCATATTAATTATTAATTCAGAATATTCAGAGTTATTGTAGATGGTCGCAGCTGCTGGCAGAAAAGATCTCCTGTAGCAGTCTGTAGTACAGCCAATTTGAGGAAGCCTCTGATTAAAGACACTGCTCTGAATATATTGTTCTTTCAGAAAAAATGCTTTTTTTTATCTGTGTCTTTCAGTTTATGATTAATCATTTACTGAATTATTTCAACAATTGATTAATTACAATTAATCATTTCAGCCCTTATTGGAAATAATGCACATAACTCACTTTTTACTTCAGGCTTAATCATTCTTAGCACTTCCAAGAATTAAAAAAACCATCAGAGCAATGAACAAAACAAAACAAATCACTGAGCCATTATGTAAATTTAAGTTGTGACTCACTGTCTTTGAGTCTGGGGCATATTTTGCCTTAATCTTTTGAGTCTGTATACTCCAGTTAACGATTAATTCATTACTAAATTAGTTGACGATAAATTCAATGATAGATTAATCACAATTAATCATGTCAGTTCTTTGTATTGTCATTTCCTTTAACCTTAGCTCTTCGCGCAGGTGCTAAGTGTGTGTGTTTGTGTGTGTATATACACGAGCATGCAAGAAGCTAAAAGAGATTGAGGAAAACACAAAATGATTTATTCCCAACGGTATTTATTTTGTTTGCAGGGCATCTGAAGAGCCGCCTGTACACGTCTCACATGGCCAAAATGGTGAAATCCCTGCAGATTCTGAGCAGCTGCAGGAGGAGAGGAAAGCGACGGGAATGGATGAAGGCTACGATGCCACAGAGAAATCTGGAGACGAGCAGAGTGTTAGAGAGGATGTGGAAAGTGGGCTAGAGAAGCTAAAGGATGAGCTCAACAGAGACGTGGAGAATTTAACCGAGAGTGAAAACAGAGAAGTCACTTTTCAAGAGTTGGGTGAACGCATTTCTCTGGGGAGTGGGCAGGATGTCCCAGCCGAGGTAGCAGGAAGGTCGCGCTGAACCCATCCTCCTTTGTTTTCTATGTGTTTTTCTGAGAGCTGTGATTCTGTCTGCAGCAGGGCGGAGACCACGATCTGACCCCCAATCAGAGCCTTGACTCCACCTGTTCCATCCGCAGCAGCGGCATCGCTGAATCAGAAGAGACGCTGCAGCAGTCAGCTGAGCTGCTGACTTTGGCTAAGCGAGCCCCGCAGTGTGACTCAGAGGAGATTATACGCAAAATGACCCTCAAGGAAATCGAGTCAGTGATCATTCCCCCCTCACATGCTGCTCCTTTGTTCTGGGTCTAATGGTGATGACGATGTGGTCTGTGCAGGGTCTCGTAAATTCATTTCTAAAATTAAAACCTTAAAATGTATTTAAAAAGTTGGCCTTACAGTTTTAGGACGACTTTTTTCTCTTAATTTTTACCTTAATCTCATAATTCTGAGAAAAAAAGTCAATATTCAGAGATAAAGTCAGAATTTTTTTTCAGTGGCTCTAATTTTTCGTACAAACATGTTAAACACAGATCTTAAATTTTGCCATAGCAGGACTATTCCATCTTGTATGTAGTTTTTGTTCTGTCAGGCCAAGTGATGTGCAGACATCATTGTGTTCTGTACTACAGTGTTTTAGGACCATTGTAGACAGAAAAAATACAGAAGTAAATTTACACTAAATATTTTTAGCCTAATCTCTGACATTTCCTCGGAGAAAAAAATTCAGTTTCAAAAGTCTAAAATTACTGACTTTTCTAACTCAGAAATTAATATATTTTTTTCTAGAACATTTCTGAGCTTAAGCTCTAAATTTATGAGTTTTTTGGCAGAAATGTACTCCTATTTTGTACTGCGTCATCGTAGTCCTGTGGTCCTGTGACATGAGCCGGCTCACTAGCTGCTAATTTTTAGCTAGCGAGCTACAGCTAGCTTTCTTCCTATTAACAGCGGATATGCGCAAATGTATTACCAGTTGGCTGGACGGTGTTCATTTTTGCCACTTGTTTACATTTGCTCAGAAATTTACTTTAAGATGACATTAAAAATGTTTTTAAAAGTCTAAAATGTAACTTGTTAACACCGGCAGAACCCCTGTTTGTGCTCGGCTAGGCCCGGTGTTCGTTTAACAACCCTGAAGCTGTTACTGGATCGTGGAGCCGACCCCAACTGCTGCAGGGTCCCAATGCCCGTCCTGTTTTTGCCCATAATGGCGGGCGACACTGAGGTCGTCCATAAATTGCTCATGTGTGGAGCTCGTACTGATATTCGCCTTCCAATGAAGGTAGGAATCTCCTCTGTAAATTATATGTTTTTTAGTGGGAACTAGAAATTAATGTTGTGATTGAGGATCAAGACTGGGAGCAAGTGTGTGAAAATGGACATGAACTGCCCAACAGTCCAACATGGAAAGAATTTTATTGGAAAGTAATCGTTAGATATGTATTATTTCAAAATTTGATCAAGCTAAATCAAATTTGTGCTGGAGACAGTGTGGAGTAGTTGGAGATCCCACTCATATCCTCTGGGATTGTCTAAAGATTAAAACATTTTGGGAAGGAATTAGAGAGGAAATTTCTAATATTTTACACATTTATATTGAACGGAACCCCCTTGTCTTTGTTCTGGGAGTACCTCCAACTAATTTATTAAGTAAACCGGTACTTGTTTGGAATCCTGGTACTCATAGCCAAAATGATAACAGTAGGTTGGTATAAACTTTTACCCCCTACTATAAATCAATGGAAAGAGAGACTAGTGAGCGTTTATACAATGGAGAAAATAACAGCAAAACTAAACATGTCCATTGATTTATTTAAGAAATGGTTGAACCCTTTGATGACATATTTGCAATTAACATTGTAGCAAGTAAAATAAATGTAAATACACAGGTATACTCTCTATATGTCTCTTAAGATGCAGGCAAAGGTTACGGGAGGAAAATCTTCCCTTTATTTCATATTTCATGTTTATAATCCATTTGTAACCTGTGTTTTATGTTCCACTGATTGGTGGAGAAAAGACTCCTTGGAACTTCAGCTCGCCGAATCGTTCTTGTTCAACTGATTTGTTTGGTTGTACTGGAAATTGATGCTTGTGACTTAATGTGGTAATTATTGAATTTGAATGCAGAACTAATAAAATAAAGTCTTTGTTAAAAAAAGCTATAAAAGTGGCTGTCCACAATACACATGAACACGCACAAAAAAAACTGAAACAACATCATGAAAAATGCAGAATTAAGGAAAACTTTGATTTTGTTGATTTTTTTGTCTTAAACGTTTGTTTGTTTTTTACAGTCCTGGCTTAATTACTTTAGCACAGTTAGCTGCTAATGTAATTAGCATTAATCAATTACCAAATTGGCTGACGATTATTTCAAGAATCAATTAATCACAATTAATCTGATTGTTTCAGCCCTTGTGAGATTATGCTATTAAAGATTAATTTAATTTGGAGTGTAATAGTAGATCATATACTTTAAGTAATTTGTAGTTTATCTCAGTTTTCCAACATGCCGGGTTTTTTTCTTCCTCTCTGTAGAATAAAGGGTTTTATCCCCTCCATGTTGCTGCAGCGTTGCACGGTTCTGAAGGTGCACAAATCACTGAAATGCTTTTGCACGCCGTCACCGAACCCGACTCTCGGGCATGTGACCAGGAAGAGATCTACCAACCGGATTTGGTGCATGTTTACGTTCACCTTTTAACATACGCCCCTGTTTAATAAAGGAGGTAAAGTGTAAAGTTAGTATTTTTCTGTCTTTTCAGGACTTAATGGCGGATAAAGAGTGGAAGGACGAGACTGAGGACATGAGTCTGAGAGACGGGGGCCGAACTGCCCTGCACATAGCCTGCCAGAGAGATGGGGACTACTCGGTCTGGGCCAACAGTTCACACATTCACAGCTGTGCACATCCTTAGTCATATGAAATGTATTTTACTTGTGTGTTTTGCAGAATGCCTGTAAAGTGGTGGAGCTCCTGCTCTCCCACGGAGCCAGCACCGACCTCCTCTGGAGCGGACACTCTCCCCTCTCCTTGGCCATAGCGAGCGGCAATGACGAGGTACCGCCGCCGCCCTCCGTCAGGGCAACGGTTGCATAAATTTAAGACTCGTCACGTTTGCCCTCTTGTCTTCACTCAGGCAGTGGAGGAGATCTTGAAGGCAGGCGCAGATCCCAACTTACCTCTGGGCAGGAGGGTGGGCAGTGCTCTCTGCGCCCTCGCCAACTTCAACTACCGCTTAGGTGGCGACAGAATCAAAGTGGTAAACTCAAACGTAGAGATGTATCTTAAAATTAAATGCAAATTTACATTTAGTTGTGATTTCTCACCGTAAGGAGTTACACTGCAAAAACACAAAATCCTACAAAGTATTTTTGGTTTAGTTGCCAGTGCAAATATCTTAGTACAAACTAAGATAAAACTAACTTACAAGTGATTTTTCGGCAAGATGTAGGAACTTGTTTTAAGTAAATAATTCCTTAATATTGATGAAACAGTACTAGTTATAGGTGAAGTAATCTGCTAGTGGAGCAACACGTTTTTCCCATATTATCAGTTAAAATGTCTTGTTCCACCTGCAGATTATTTCACCAATAACTAGTATTTTTCATCAATATTAATTAATTATTGACATAAAACATTTTCATTTCATTAGCTGTAAGTGGAAAATCATCATAATTAACAGAAAGACCTTTAATCATCCATATGTTTAGAAATAATGTATATAATGTGATAAAGTTCCTGGAATAAGTGAAGGATTAAAATATGTCAGCTATCCACTGCAAAAACCTTACTAAGTATTTTTGTCTAGTTCAGAGTACAAATATCTAAGTGCAACTGAAATAAGACAAAACTAACTTAAAAGCAACTTTTCTTGTGTTGCTCTGTGATGGGTTGCAATCTGTCCACATTGTGTCCTGTATGGAGCTAAATCGGGGCCATAAAGTTTGTAAAAAAATAAACTGAATTAAAAAAAGTTTTGAAACTTAAAAGATTTTTTTTTTTTCAGTTTAAAAAATGTTGGCCTCAATTTAGCTCCATAACTAAATTGCTCTCCCCGTTTACAGACAAGCGAGTGTAAATAATGTATGGCTGATGTAATAAGATAATATTATGCGTCTTTGTAGCTTGAACTATTAGCCAAGGCTGGTGCTAATATCCTGATGCAAGTTCCAGTGGGCGAAGGGATGGGAATGGCCACCGACTTTGCATACCACTCCTTCCAGCAGGTAACCCTGTTGCACCATCTAATAATTTGCCTCTGGGGGTTAAAAGTGATTTGAGTTGCTGCATGTGCTTCCATCTGAACATGCTTTAGGATGTCCGTTTTGCTCGCACTCCGTTCCACGCCTTGAACATGCAGGAGAGGGCTTTAATAAAGAATTGGCGCCATCTTCTGAGTCTGATGGCGAAACTGTTGAGGAAGAGCGCTGCTCTGATGGAGAGGAAGGCTCTAGAACAGGAGCAACACCTTCAGCCGACTGGTAAGTGTAACATTTTATTTGCAAAACGTATGCAAGTTATTTTTTTCTGTAACGTAATTTAAGAGTAAGTGGATCAATTGATTATTGGACAGCAATAACTAGGTTGAGCTAAAACTGCTACTTGAGAAGTTCTGGGTAGAACACACTTTCAGACGAAGGGTTTTTTGTCTGTAGTGCAAAATGTATATATTTTTTGTACAATTTTGGCTTAATTATTGCTCTGCGTATGTTATTTCAGCAGATTTTTGAGTCTGGATACTCTAGTTAATCATTAATGGATGACTAAGTTGATTATTATTTACAATTAGTGATTAATTGATTCAGTGCTAGATATATTATTACGTTTATGCAAACTTTTCCAATGTTCTGATGTCAGAATATAATTCTGTGGACTTTGTGTATATGCTCTTGTTTGACATAATATGTCTCCTTTAAATATTCAGATGTCCACACACACACACACAGAGAGAGAGAGAGAGCCACAGGTTGTTATCATTTCTATCAATAACTTGACTTTTGTGGCATGTATGAGGGTTTTTTTTAATTGTAATAGTGACTAATTAAACACTAATAACACCAACAGGTCCAGAGGACGAGACCCCAAGCAAGCGTAGTATTCATGGAAAAACGCCGCCCAAACCTCCGAGGTACACACACTATTTTGATCTCCTTCCTCTTCAATCCGCCTTTCACACTGCACTTCTCAAACCCCGCGACTGTAAATCCTTCCTCAGGCTGCCGGCGGTAAAGTTCTGCTATCACTGCGGCCGCTCTGTGTTTGTGAAGCTGGCGATTTGTGGCCGTTGCCAGAGGGTCTACTACTGCTCCAAGTCCTGCAAAATGAAATCCTGGGATGAAAATCACAAGGAGGAGTGTCTCCAGATGGCAGGTGGGAACCCACAGATATCAACATAGCCGCAGTAAATCTACACAGAATATGAAATTTAGGACATGAACACCCTGAGGAGAAGAATTTTAATTAAACTAGGCTTAGAAACTAATAATAAGAAAATTCTACTAACATGTAGGGCTGCGTGAAATGTCACATTTTTGGTTTTTGGAGATTTAATTTTTGGAAAATCTGGATTTTTTTTTTGTCACCAATGTGCTTCTGGGGTTTCCATAGTTACAAGACATGTTAGCACGTCCAGGGCGGCCATCTTGTTTGACAAGCTATTATTATTATTATTATTATTATTATTATTATTATTATTATTATTATTTTTAGGATAAAAATAATAATAAAGTCATAATATAAGGAGAATGAAGTAGTAAGTTTATAAGAACTCCAACATCAAAAATAACAAAAAAAGTTATTAATTTAAGCTTTTTTTCTCATTAAAATGATGTTTTTTTTAAATGTAGCCCATCTCTCGTTTGTTTTGCTACGTGTTTACTGAGCCCAAACTCAACACTTTTGGGTTTTTCCCCCTATTTTAATTTCCTGTTGTTATATTTAAAGGCAAGAAAGTTAAAAAACAAGCACTTTTTTCCTATAATTTTAAGACCTGGTAAAATTGCGTCTGTATTCTGCTAATGTTATTATTCTACACAAAAAGGAATGAAATGAAATAAAAGGCACTTGAAAAAAATATTTTCTGCCATTTGTAATTTCGTTTTTAGGAGAAAAAAATAGATTAAAATCACATGGTATGAAAAAATTGGAGCCATTTCACTCAGCCTGACTAAAATGTCAACATTGGATTAATAAATAATGTAAACTATGTTCAGGTGAGTAGTGTTTTTGACTTGTCTGTCTTCTTCTTGAAATGCAGCCTATATCGATGCCCATCGGAAGAGATCTTCGTTTAAACCGCGCAAACCGAAAACCGTAACCATCATAAGGTACAAGCCGGAACCTCCCAAACCGCTGACCAAGTTGCAGCAGACCCTGGAGAACCAGATCTACCTGAAGGAAAACTACAGTCACATCTGACGGGTTTTAGATGCTTTGAAAAGTGGCTGTTATTTTTAAATTAAAGTAATTTGAACTTAAATGCAGTTGTGCCGTTAACAACAGTTCTCTTAGTAAGAACTATTTTATGATCTACATGTCATAAAGTCTACATGTCTGTCCGAAGACATGCTTTCTTCTTTGGTTTCTTTCGCATAATTTTAAAAATGTCAAACCAAAGAAATGCTCAGAAATCTCAGGACTAAGCCATTTTTGTATTTGTTTTATTTTTTAAGACGTGTTGGTCTTGATGTAGTTTTGTTTCACCTCTGTTATAAATTTCTGTTAAATGTTGGGAATTTCATTATTTCTGCAGAGGCGAGGGGGTATAAGTGGTGCACTTAAATATTTCCTATTGTGATAATAAATTTTTTTTACATTTATTCATGGTTTCAAATAAAAAATATATTTTTTTAAATTGTTTTCTTATATGCAATAGCAGATTAAATGATGCCCTCTGAAATAAAGACTTCACAGACTGTAAAAGTTATAAATATAAACCTGGATGTAAAATTTTAAAAATGGATAAGAAAATATTTGCAGTAAATTTAAACTTATTTTTCTGTTTAAACTTTATTATTGATGATATTTTGTTTATTATTGACTCAAGGGATCAACTGACGATCAACAGCTAAAGAAATTGCCACATTCTGCACATCAAGGCAATTAACTTCCTTATACAATATCAGAAAAACATTAAAAGATGGAAATAAATAACTGAATTATTTTTTCAAATAAAATAAATATTGCCTACAAATCAATAGCATATTATTCCTTCAGTGAACGCTTGATCAATTGGAGCAAAGGATGCATCCATCCATCTTCTTACACCCTGGTCCCTCAGTGGGGTCGGGAGGGTTGCTGGTGCCTCTCCAGCTAACGCCAGTCTGTCACAGGGCAACACAGAGACACACAGGACACACAACCACACACACACTCACACCTAGGGGCAATTTAGACAGACCAATTAACCTGACAGTCATGTTTTTGAACTGTGGGAGGAAACCGGAGTACCCGGAGAAAACCCACGCATGCACAGGGAGAACATGGAGACTCCATGCAGAAAGACCGGGGCCAGGAATCGAACCCAGAACCTTCTTGCTGCAAGGCAACAGCTCTACCAACTGCACCACTGTGCAGCTAATTAATACTTTTAACATCAATATGTGAAAAACTCAACTCTTTCTGCTTGGCTTAACATAAATATAGTGTATGGCTGATCAGTTTATTGTTTTTTGGGATAAACTAATCAATAATTGGATAACAAAAGTGCTTACTAAGAAGTTGTTTCTTTTTTAAACAGAATGTGAGCTAAAACTGGGTCACGTGACAGTCTGAGCTTCACCTGGTCCAAATTCTGTGTAAAGCACGTTTGCTATCCAGTTATAGTATGGTGTCAACAATATTATCGTTTGTTGCAACAACTTCTAGGACAATTTATCATCCAGCTAAGATTGTTACTGTGACTGGCCTACTTACTGCAATTCAGGCAAAATATTTTTATTTTATTGTTTGAAGAAGGAATTTAACTTTTTGTTTTTTTGCATCTTTTAATGTATTTAAAATATTGCACAAAAAAAGATGGTTGAATAAAAAAATCTGTAGAATGGGACAATTTTGAAAAGTCAGATTAATTGATTTAATCATCTGAGTAATACACATTAAAAATAATCGCCTAAATTTCATCCAGTATAACTAATAGTATAATCACTGTAGTATAATATTTTGAAATATGCATAAACAGACTTGAAGAGCATTTCTTATGATCCTAAAAGGGCCCGAGCTCCCAGTCAAACCGCCGCAAATCATAATGCTGCTTCCGCCTTCCTTCTGTAACACAAACAATATGACGTTACATTTTGAGAAAATGGGTCGCATGAAATACTAGCTGCGTTTCCATTAACCGTACAACTGCGCAAACTGAAATTACAAAATTAAATTCACTGAATAGAAACACGGCAATTTAGGAGGGAAAAAAGTTTTTGCATTTTGGGATGAGGTGGTTTTCCAGCCTTAAACTGCCATGAAATATCGGCGCCATGTTTTTTTAATGACTTATCGCGTGAACAAGCTTATTCACGCGTGATTTTAATTTCATTTTGTATGTAATGGATACACCGTAGTGAAATTGTGTTTTTTCGACATTTGCAGATAATTGACATGTATTTGCGAACATTTGTAAAGGAAACGCAGCTAATTAGAAAGTAAACCTTTAAGCCGTTGTAACAGAAAGTACCTGTATTGCGCAGAAGCAGTGAGGACAGGGTTTAGTATTAACGGTTATCCATTTGTGGCTAACATGCTTCTCAACGGCAAAAACAAAACAGGAGAATAAACTTCCACCAGAAAACTCATATTTTGAGATTAATCTCAAATTTTCTAGAAAAAAATATTAAAATTTCTAGTTTCAAAAGTCAAAAAAATTCCAAAATCGAAAATTTTCAACTTTTAGAAATTTCTGAGTTTTTTTCAGGAAAATTTTCTATTTTTCAAACAGAAATGTTCTTGTTTTTTCTAGAAAATAACATTTTAGGGATTTTTGTTGCATAGATGTATACCCCCCTCTATCTACAATGGCCTTAATATACTTTTGTAGTTTTATGCATTATTTGCAACAAGGGCTGAAACGATTAATCAAATTAATCATGATTAATCAATTGTTGAAATAATCAGCTAATTTAGTAATCGATTAATGGAGTATAAAGAGTCTAAAATATGGCAATTTGTTGAGAACAAAACACAGTAATTTATCCAAAAAAGTGAACATTTTCTACCCAGAACTCCTCAGGTGGCGGTTTAGCTTCAGTTTTAGGTCTTCAGTTATTACATTGTTATTGTAGTTAAACTGAATCTTTCCTGGAACAATGAGTGAAACTTCACATTTTCTGTCTTGGGAAAAAAAAACCTGCAGCATGGGGGACATGCAGCCTCATGTTTTTACAACGTAGGAAGGGAGGGAGACAGTGTTTTTACTACCAGTCAATTAAAAGTGATTTTATTATCAAGTATTTTCACTATTGAGTAAAATTTCTGGATTTTCTACCCACTGAATGAAAAACAAACATGTTTTAATCAAAGATTCACCAGACACAGACACACACCTGCAGTTTTTGTTAAAATTTTATAATTTTTTTATTGAAAGAAACTGATTTGGACATTTTTCATTTTGCCTGATTTCATTTCTTGTTACTTATATGAATTATTGTCTTTTTCGTCTTTAAAATACCAAAATTTCCATATGATTATATCATTTTTAAATATGAAATGATGGTAATTTGATCAGTTACCCAGTACTTTTTACCAAATACTTTTTTATTCTTACTTGACTAATTTCTTGGACAGCTACTTTTTATGTTTACTTGAGTAAAAATATGTCGAAGTAGAGCTACTCTTGCTTTAGTAGTTTTTTAGTTCTCTGCCCTCCTCTGCAGTATTCCTGCCGTTGTTTTCTTTCCACCGGTATCTTCAGTTTTTCTTGAGTGACCCGGTTTGATCCATTATTTCAGCCCTATGCTAAGCTAGCTGTAGCGTCGCACTGCGAGCTGACGTCACAGTAAACAAACGGTCGTTTACATGCAGCACCTGGGCGGCCACTAGGGGGCGGCCGCGGTCCAAAGTTTGAGAAACGGAGTCAAGTCTACAGCGTCACTGCCACGTAAAGTCCCGTTTACATTGAGTGCAAAACATGTGGTTACATCCGCCATCTTTCTGCAACACAAACGAACAAACAGCATAATGTGAATAAAAGAACCAGATTGCCTGAAACAATGAGAATCTAAAGCTGTTAAAAACAAAACGTACATGTATTGGGGTGAAGCAGTGAGGGCAGGGTTTGGTGTTGGTGGCTATCCATTTGTCGCTAAAATGCATTTCGACAGTATAACCAAGCAATTTACGGCCATATCTGTTTTCTAGGAGGCGACGCCTTCGCTTGCCGCTTTTGGCATATTCCTCTATAAGTGCCTGGATCCCATCTGGAAAAAATAAAAATAAAATATATCTTGAAACACAACGTGGACATTCATTCCTGTTTGTTAAATCGTTCTTTCATAAAATTGTTCTTTAAATGGTAACAATTTATATCATATAACTGAATTTCATTTAATTTTTATTAATTTATTTCAGAGTGGTGTTTGAACTTTTTGAAACATGGGCCAGAATCCCAAAGTTGGAAGTATTTCGGCAGCCATATTGTTTTTCAAACTTAAATGCAAAATCATTTTATTGTGATTTTTAAAAAAATCTGAATTAAACATGTAATAGTTTTTCTCTTAATAAAAGGCCCAACATTTAGGGTATTTGTTTTCAGTTTATTTGGTCTAGAAAAACATTTAGATTATTTCCAGTAATAAAAACCCTGATATTAACCAAATTCAATAAAATAATTGATATGTAGTTTGTTTTTTAGTAAAGAGTCAGATATTTATGGCCCTACTTACTATGAAATTCAACTTAAAATAACACACGGCTATAACAGACAGTGCACACAGACGTTTTCTGTATAAATTTGTCATGACCAAACTGAATTGTTCCAAGTGCCACTAATGGCCCCCAGGCCACACTTTGGACACCCCTGGTTTAAGGTAAATGGTTTCCTCAAATTGCTTAAATCAACCGAATCATCAGGTTTTCCAGATGCGCAGAGGTTTTCTTTAACAGGAGGGATTTATATTTCCATGTACCTTCTGTCTTTGGTAAAGCAATCAGCAGATCTTCACTCTTCGCCGTAGACAAGTCGGGTTCTTCATGGCACTTGCTTCTTCCATGGTACGTGTTTTTACAGTTTACACAGAAAGCAAAGCTGCAGACAGAGCACATCGCTGCCGGGCTGGACTTCTCCAGAATCACAGCAGAACCGCAAGTCGGCCGAGGACAATACATGATGTCTAAAAGTGAAAAATAAAAAAAGAGAGATGAGCATGTGTGGTTTTCCTTTCACACTGAAATGTGTCTGAATTTTTATCTCTGATGGAGCCAATTAAAGGTGACCTCTAATGCTTCCTGGAACAGGATAGCATAGCTCATACAAAACATGTTCATTACATTTTTTGCACAATAAATCAACGTTTATACTTGCATGTAAAAACAGATGCACCATTACACAACCGTACATCTTTGAAAAGCAGAAGTGAAACCTCCTTCACAACCAACAACAATGCAGCAAGAGCTTACTGGATTTTAAGTCAATGGGAAACGCCATTGTACAAAACCAGCTGACCAAACATGCTGGAGCTCAGCTTGGGTTGCTAGGTAACGGACGGAACTCGGCTGTGGTTGCTAGGTAACGGGGGTGGAACGTGTGCCTGCTCATTTGTGACGTTACATTCAGAAGGTTTTAGAAATGGCTCGTTTTCCAGACACCAAAAACATGAACTTGTATTCAGAAAACTTCTGGCTGTTTTGTATTTAAACATTTAGGTTGTTTTCAGAAGCAGTTCAAACCTAAATGGAAGCACAAAAACATCCAAGATGTGCGTTTTGCATAATAAGTCTCCATTATATATAGGCATACCAGGCATGGCGTCCAGGGTAGACTGCAGCAGAAGACGGTCATATCTGTGAAAGAGCTCCTCTCCTACAAGACTTTTCACCTGAAGAGTCATTAGAGACGCACAGAAGGGAAAAAGTGAGGATAAAACTATGTATGTATGAGATTTATGTAATTATTTTCACCAAAACAAACAAAAAGGAAGAAAACTGCTGTAAATTTATGGCTCATTATATCTATTGAAATGTTTTAAAAAATAATGAAAACTTTATACTTTGTTGCATTAACTTTTCTACTACGTATATATATTTAGATATTAGTTGAAACTATCACCGTCACCGTTGTGACAGTTTGGTGTGATACAGGTTTAGCTCCTCTGCCTTCTCCCAATGCTAACCAGAAACAACGAAATAACCAATCAGAGCTAGGAGGCGGGTCTTAGTGCTGCCAATCACAATGTGGCGCAGCTTTGCTCGAGCAGCTACTATAGCATGTGGTGAATGGTAATGGTAATGTTAGTGGAGCTAACGTTAGAATAGCCACTGATCATGGCCGATAAATGGTTTCCTGTAACAGTAAGTTGTTTCTCCACCATTAGCACATTTAGCAGCGAGTACATTAGGATGACCGACCTCGCTAAGACCCGCCTCCTGGCTCTGATTGGCTATTTTTGGTCGAGAGCTGTATCCAATGAGCATGTTCCAATGATACAACATGTGAGTATCAACATTGTTGAAGTTAGCGCTGTGGCGTTAGTTTCCACTAGGTATCGTCTTAGTATAACCCATTAGGGGAGCTGATGTTTATGGTTAGCGCTTTAGCGTTAGCTTCCACTAACTGCAGCTTTAAGAACCTTTTGAACTGATTGTATGATTCCCTTTTTTACGACGGTGGGTCTCAAAATGCGGCGTACCTGTGCAGGAATTGGCGTGGCAGAGCAGTCTACCTGAGCACAGGTAACGCCACGGACGTTCCCCTCCGTAATCTGGGCTTTCCAGAACTCGTCGAGACAGACCCGGCAGAAGATGTGGCCGCACTCATACACCTGAACGCACTCGGACCCGAGCTGGCTCGAGAAACACACGCCGCAGTCAAACGGTGTGGCGGCAAACACCTTTTCTTTCTGCTCTGCATTGTGGATCAAGATCTGGGACAGGAGAATCTGAGACGCAGTCAAAGAGAGACCAGAGTCACTTTGGGCTTCGTTTGGAGGGACGACTTCCTGTCCGGCCGGAACAGGAAGTTCAGATCTGTCTGCAGCTGAGGAAGAATCGATCTGCTCAGAAGGAAGCTCCAGCAGATTGTGGATGTCCAGCTGCTTCAGGGTTTCCTCTCTCAGAAACTGGATCCAGGAGAAGAGCACCACAGCGCCCCCAGTGGCCTGGTAGAGATCTGTGAGCCGATCACTCAGGGAAGTTAGCTGAGACAGAGAAACAAAAAATATTTTATTCCATGGTTGGGAGGGATTTTACAACGGCGTATTAAGGCCATTATAGATAGAAAAGAAGGGAATACATTTCTGCCAAAAATCTCTTCTGTCGTTCATTTTTTTTAGATTAATCTCAGAAGTTCGATAATTCAAGTATTTGCTAGAAACAACTCAGAAATTTTGGAATTAATCTCTGAAATCTTTTAGAAAAACACATAAAAGTTTGATCATCTTTGACTTTTGAAAATCATTTTCTGAGTTGTTTCTAGTAACTGAGTCTCAAAAGTCAAAGATTTTTCAACATTTTTTGCCTGAAATTTACCTTATAATTTTTATTTTATTTTTAATCAACAATAACCCTAATCCACCATCGTAGTATTTTCAGTTCTTAGGGGTTCGCATATATTTTCTTCTGGTCCTGTAGGTTCATTTTCAGTGTAGACTTTGACTGGATGCAGAAAATGCTGACTAGGAATAAATTTCACACCCTCGTTTTTGGCGCCCCTGTAGTGCAGCGCCCCTCCCTATACGTCACATATAGCGGATAACTTATTTATTTATTGTGTGACTGATCCCCAGTGCATTGCTTCAGACGTTTTTCCACCATTGTCATTTATTTATTACCTGTGGGTGTGTCAGCCAGCTGCAGGTGAGAGTGAAGGAGGGAGGGGCAGAGGACGGGTAATCTCCAGGAAGTTCAAAGGTCAGAAGCAGTGGCGGAAGGAAAGAGACGTCATACTGCCTTATTGTTCCACCTAGTCGGAAGAAAAAAAACAAGTTAAAGACACTAATATTTGCCTATTATGTAAACAGTCATGTCTAATTTTATGTTTGCTTCCACAAAGATATAGTTTAGAAATGTTTATTATTTTCTGACCAAAAAAAATAAATAACAATAATAATGTGGCATCCAAATAAACTGACTTTTTCCCGTTTTTGAATATGGTCAAAGATCGCTTAGTCAAACCTCGACAGTAACTGAATAAGGTTTTTTATTAGATATTCTGTTGTACTAGCTAACTTGAACGCACCACGGAGTTAAACTGCTACCGTAAAAGCCAGTGTAGAAGCGCAGCTCCACAAAACATCGCACTTCTGCCCGATTTTGCTCAGTTTTCTGAACTGTACCTTGTTTTAGGAGCACAGTGAATCCCGCTGGCAGCTCCACGGAAACTCGGAATTCTCCGGCAGACTTCGACTCATTTCGGACGAACTCTTCGGAACCAAATATGCTCTGCAGGGCGAGCAGCTCGTCTTCCTGCTCCTCCAAGTCCTTATTCATGAAGTCCAGAGACGCTAAATTGTTCAGCCGCCGCTCGAAGTGACAGCGAAGCAGCTTAAAATGTGTTCCTTTTTTTAAAACTACCTTCAACAAAACGATTAAAAATGGCTACAACGTTTAAAAATGGACTTAATTTTCCTGTCAGCTGTTTACTGTGTCTCCATCAGCTTCCTGGTCCATATGAGTCCGTCCCTCTGTGGACTCGCCTTAATAAACTGCAGCTGATGCAAGGTTCTGAAATCAGCAGTAACTCCACAGCGCGTCACTGTGGAAACACATGTTATTGTTTGCTTTCTAATAAAGATTAAGTCACTCCAGGTACACAAGACGGCCTAATGTCATGCGCACACAAAGTTTATTCATTGTTTTACTTTTACTTCAATTAATTATGAATGGGGACAAAAAATATCCAGTGGCCTTTAAGTGACATTTTCCATATTTTGGCTCTAAGATGTTCAGTGATTTATAATCCATTAAGCCGTTTTATGTACCTGCAGTGATTTAATCTGTATTAGAAAGCAAACAATAACATGTGGGACGAGTTTCCACACTGCTGATTCCAGAACTTTGCATCAGACTGCAGTTTATTAGCCTCGGGTCAAAATGACTGAGATTTGTATGTGTTTTCCCTATGCACAGAAAATGAGGACAACAGGAGGGTTAAGGCGAGTCCACAGAGGGACGGACTCATATGGACCAGGAAGCTGATGGAGACACAGTAAACAGCTGACAGGAAAATTAAGTCCATTTTTAAACGTTGTAGCCATTTTTAATCGTTTTGTTGAAGGTAGTTTTAAAAAAAGGAACACATTTTAAGCTGCTTCGCTGTCATTTCGAGCGGCGGCTGAACAATTTAGCGTCTCTGGACTTCATGAATACGGACTTGGAGGAGCAGGAAGACGAGCTGCTCGCCCTGCTGAGCATATTTGGTTCCGAAGAGTTCGTCCGAAATGAGTCGAAGTCTGCCGGAGAATTCCGAGTTTCCGTGGAGCTGCCAGCGGGATTCACTGTGCTCCTAAAACACGGTACAGTTCAGAAAACTGAGCAAAATCGGGCAGAAGTGCGATGTTTTGTGGAGCTGCGCTTCTACACTGGCTTTTACGGTAGCAGTTTAACTCCTTGGTGCGTTCAAGTTAGCTAGTACAACAGAATATCTAATAAAAACCTTATTCATTTACTGTCGAGGTTTGACTAAGCGATCTTTGACCATATTCAAAAACAAGAAAAAGTCAGTTTATTTGGATGCCACATTATTATTGTTATTTATTTTTTTTGGTCAGAAAATAATAAACATTTCTAAACTATATCTTTGTGGAAGCAAACATAAAATTAGACATGACTGTTTACATAATAGGCAAATATTAGTGTCTTTAACTTGTTTTTTTTCTTCCGACTAGGTGGAACAATAAGGCAGTATGACGTCTCTTTCCTTCCGCCACTGCTTCTGACCTTTGAACTTCCTGGAGATTACCCGTCCTCTGCCCCTCCCTCCTTCACTCTCACCTGCAGCTGGCTGACACACCCACAGGTAATAAATAAATGACAATGGTGGAAAAACGTCTGAAGCAATGGACTGGGGATCAGTCACACAATAAATAAATAAGTTATCCGCTATATGTGACGTATAGGGAGGGGCGCTGCACTACAGGGGCGCCAAAAACGAGGGTGTGAAATTTATTCCTAGTCAGCATTTTCTGCATCCAGTCAAAGTCTACACTGAAAATGAACCTACAGGACCAGAAGAAAATATATGCGAACCCCTAAGAACTGAAAATACTACGATGGTGGATTAGGGTTATTGTTGATTAAAAATAAAATAAAAATTATAAGGTAAATTTCAGGCAAAAAATGTTGAAAAATCTTTGACTTTTGAGACTCAGTTACTAGAAACAACTCAGAAAATGATTTTCAAAAGTCAAAGATGATCAAACTTTTATGTGTTTTTCTAAAAGATTTCAGAGATTAATTCCAAAATTTCTGAGTTGTTTCTAGCAAATACTTGAATTATCGAACTTCTGAGATTAATCTAAAAAAAATGAACGACAGAAGAGATTTTTGGCAGAAATGTATTCCCTTCTTTTCTATCTATAATGGCCTTAATACGCCGTTGTAAAATCCCTCCCAACCATGGAATAAAATATTTTTTGTTTCTCTGTCTCAGCTAACTTCCCTGAGTGATCGGCTCACAGATCTCTACCAGGCCACTGGGGGCGCTGTGGTGCTCTTCTCCTGGATCCAGTTTCTGAGAGAGGAAACCCTGAAGCAGCTGGACATCCACAATCTGCTGGAGCTTCCTTCTGAGCAGATCGATTCTTCCTCAGCTGCAGACAGATCTGAACTTCCTGTTCCGGCCGGACAGGAAGTCGTCCCTCCAAACGAAGCCCAAAGTGACTCTGGTCTCTCTTTGACTGCGTCTCAGATTCTCCTGTCCCAGATCTTGATCCACAATGCAGAGCAGAAAGAAAAGGTGTTTGCCGCCACACCGTTTGACTGCGGCGTGTGTTTCTCGAGCCAGCTCGGGTCCGAGTGCGTTCAGCTGTACGAGTGCGGCCACATCTTCTGCCGGGTCTGTCTCGACGAGTTCTGGAAAGCCCAGATTACGGAGGGGAACGTCCGTGGCGTTACCTGTGCTCAGGTAGACTGCTCTGCCACGCCAATTCCTGCACAGGTACGCCACATTTTGAGACCCACCGTCGTAAAAAAGAGAATCGTACAATCAGTTCAAAAGGTTCTTAAAGCTGCAGTTAGTGGAAACTAACGCTACAGCGCTAACCATAAACATCAACTCCCCTAACGCGTTATACTAAGACGATACCTAGTGGAAACTAACGCTACAGCGCTAACTTCAACAATGTTGATACTCACATGTTGTATCATTGGAACATGCTCATTGGATACAGCTCTCGACCAAAAATAGCCAATCAGAGCCAGGAGGCGGGTCTTAGCGAGGTCGGTCATCCTAATGTACTCGCTGCTAAATGTGCTAATGGTGGAGAAACAACTTACTGTTACAGGAAACCATTTATCGGCCATGATCAGTGGCTATTCTAACGTTAGCTCCACTAACATTACCATTACCGTTCACCACATGCTATAGTAGCTGCTCGAGCAAAGCTGCGCCACATTGTGATTGGCAGCACTAAGACCCGCCTCCTAGCTCTGATTGGTTATTTCGTTGTTTCTAGTTAGCATTGGGAGAAGGCAGAGGAGCTAAACCTGTATCACACCAAACTGTCACAACGGTGACGGTGATAGTTTCAACTAATATCTAAATATATATACGTAGTAGAAAAGTTAATGCAACAAAGTTTAAAGTTTTCATTATTTTTTAAAACATTTCAATAGATATAATGAGCCATAAATTTACAGCAGTTTTCTTCCTTTTTGTTTGTTTTGGTGAAAATAATTACATAAATCTCATACATACATAGTTTTATCCTCACTTTTTCCCTTCTGTGCGTCTCTAATGACTCTTCAGGTGAAAAGTCTTGTAGGAGAGGAGCTCTTTCACAGATATGACCGTCTTCTGCTGCAGTCTACCCTGGACGCCATGCCTGGTATGCCTATATATAATGGAGACTTATTATGCAAAACGCACATCTTGGATGTTTTTGTGCTTCCATTTAGGTTTGAACTGCTTCTGAAAACAACCTAAATGTTTAAATACAAAACAGCCAGAAGTTTTCTGAATATAAGTTCATGTTTTTGGTGTCTGGAAAACGAGCCATTTCTAAAACCTTCTGAATGTAACGTCACAAATGAGCAGGCACACGTTCCACCCCCGTTACCTAGCAACCACAGCCGAGTTCCGTCCGTTACCTAGCAACCCAAGCTGAGCTCCTGCATGTTTGGTCAGCTGGTTTTACTGCTGTATAATACGCTGTACAATGGCTGTTGGAAAACACAAGAGTTTCCCATTGACTTAAAATGCAGTAACCTCTTGCTGCATTGTTGTTGGTTGTGAAGGAGGTTTCACTTCTGCTTTTCAAAGATGTACGGTTGTGTAATGGTGTATCTGTTTTTACATGCAAGTATAAATGTTGAGTTATTGTGCAAAAAATGTAATGAACATGTTTTGTATGAGCTATGCTATCCTGTTCCAGGAAGCATTAGAGGTCACCTTTAATTGGCTCCATCAGAGATAAAAATTCAGACACATTTCAGTGTGAAAGGAAAACCACACATGCTCATCTCTCTTTTTTTATTTTTCACTTTTAGACATCATGTATTGTCCTCGGCCGACTTGCGGTTCTGCTGTGATTCTGGAGAAGTCCAGCCCGGCAGCGATGTGCTCTGTCTGCAGCTTTGCTTTCTGTGTAAACTGTAAAAACACGTACCATGGAAGAAGCAAGTGCCATGAAGAACCCGACTTGTCTACGGCGAAGAGTGAAGATCTGCTGATTGCTTTACCAAAGACAGAAGGTACATGGAAATATAAATCCCTCCTGTTAAAGAAAACCTCTGCGCATCTGGAAAACCTGATGATTCGGTTGATTTAAGCAATTTGAGGAAACCATTTACCTTAAACCAGGGGTGTCCAAAGTGTGGCCTGGGGGCCATTAGTGGCACTTGGAACAATTCAGTTTGGTCATGACAAATTTATACTGAAAATGTTTGTGTGCACTGTCTGTTATAGCCGTGTGTTACTTTAAGTTGAATTTCATAGTAAGTAGGGCCATAAATATCTGACTCTTTACTAAAAAACAAACTACATATCAATTATTTTATTGAATTTGGTTAATATCAGGGTTTTTATTACTGGAAATAATCTAAATGTTTTTCTAGACCAAATAAACTGAAAACAAATACCCAAAATAAATGTTGGGCCTTTTATTAAGAGAAAAACTATTACATGTTTAATTCATCCATCCATCCATCCATCCATCCATCCATTTTCTTCCGCTTATCCGGGGTCGGGTCGCGGGGGCAGCAGCTTCAGAAGGGAGGCCCAGACTTCCCTCTCCCCAGCCACTTCTTCCAGCTCCTCCGGGGGAATCCCAAGGCGTTCCCAGGCCAGCCGAGAGACGTAATCCCTCCAGCGTGTCCTGGGTCTTCCCCGAGGCCTCCTCCCGGTGGGACGTGCCCGGAACACCTCACCAGGGAGGCGTCCAGGAGGCATCCTTACCAGATGCCCGAGCCACCTCAACTGGCTCCTCTCGACGTGGAGGAGCAGCGGCTCTACTCTGAGTCCCTCCCGGATGACCGAGCTTCTCACCCTATCTCTAAGGGAGAGCCCAGCCACCCTGCGGAGGAAACCCATTTCGGCCGCTTGTACCCGTGATCTCGTTCTTTCGGTCATGACCCAAAGCTCATGACCATAGATGAGGGTGGGAACGTAGATCGACCGGTAAATCGAGAGCTTCGCTTTTTGGCTCAGCTCTCTCTTCACCACGACGGACCGGTACAGCGCCCGCTTCACGGCAGACGCTGCCCCAATCCGCCTGTCGATCTCCCGCTCCCTTCTTCCCTCATTCGTGAACAAGATCCCCAGATACTTAAACTCCTCCACTTGAGGCAGGACGACCCCCCTGACCCGGAGAAGGCACCCTACCCTTTTCCGGCTCAAGACCATGGCCTCGGATTTGGAGGCACCGAGCCTCATCCCGGCCGCTTCACACTCGGCTGCGAACCGCTCCAGTGAGAGCTGCAGATCACGTTCCGATGAAGCCAACAGGACCACATCATCCGCAAAAAGCAGAGATGCGATCCTAAGACCACCAAAACGGATCCCCTCAACACCTCGGCTGCGCCTAGAAATTCTGTCCATAAAAGTAATGAACAGAATCGGTGACAAAGGGCAGCCTTGGCGGAGTCCAACTCTCACCGGAAACGAGCCCGACTTACTGCCGGCAATGCGGACCAGACTCTGACACCGGTCATACAGGGACCTGACAGCCCGTATCAAAGGGCCCGGTACCCCATACTCCCGGAGTACCCCCCACAGGGCCCCCCGAGGGACACGGTCGAACGCCTTCTCCAAGTCCACAAAACACATGTAGACTAGTTGGGCGAACTCCCATGCACCCTCCAGGACCCCGCTGAGGGTGTAGAGCTGGTCCAGTGTTCCACGACCAGGACGAAAACCACACTGCTCTTCCTGAATCCGAGGTTCGACTATCCGACGGACCCTCCTCTCCAGGACCCCTGAATAGACCTTACCAGGGAGGCTTAAGAGTGTGATCCCCCTGTAATTGGAGCACACCCTCCGGTCCCCTTTTTAAACAGGGGGACCACCACCCCAGTCTGCCAGTCCAGGGGAACTGCCCCCGATGTCCATGCGATATTGCAGAGTCGCGTTAGCCAACACAACCCCGCAACATCCAGAGCCTTAAGGAACTCCGGGCGGATCTCATCCACCCCCGGGGCCCTGCCACCGAGGAGCTTTTTGACCACCTCGGCGACCTCGTCCCCAGAGATTGGAGAGCCCAGCCCAGAGTCCCCATGCTCAGCTTCCTCAACAGAAGGCATGTTGGTGGGATTGAGGAGGTCTTCGAAGTATTCCGCCCACCGGCCCACAACGTCCCGAGTTGAGGTCAGCAGCGCACCATCCCCACTATAAACAGTGTTGGTGCTGCACTGCTTCCCCCTCCTGAGACGCCGGATGGTGGACCAGAATCGCCTCGAAGCCGTACGGAAGTCTGTCTCCATGGCCTCTCCAAACTCCTCCCACGCCCGAGTTTTTGCCTCAGCGACAACCCGAGCCGCATGCCGTTTCGCCCGCCGGTACCTATCAGCTGCTTCTGGAGTCCCACAGGCCAAAAAGGCCCGGTAGGACTCCTTCTTCAGCTTGACAGCATCCCTCACCGAAGGTGTCCACCAACGGGTTCGAGGGTTGCCGCCGCGACAGGCACCAACAACCTTGCGGCCGCAGCTCCGATAGGCCGCCTCGGCAATGGAGGTACGGAACATGGTCCACTCAGACTCAATGTCCCCCACCTCCCCCGGAACGTGTTCGAAGTTCTGCCGGAGATGAGAGTTGAAGCTCCGTCTCACAGGGGACTCCGCCAGACGTTCCCAGCAGACCCTCACTACACGTTTGGGCCTGCCAGGTGTGACCGGCTTCCTCCCCCACCACCGGAGCCAACTCGTCACCAGGTAGTGGTCAGTGGACAGCTCCGCACCTCTCTTCACCCGAGTGTCCAAGACATACGGCCGCAAATCCGATGAGACGATGACAAAGTCAATCATCGAACTGCGGCCTAGGGCGTCCTGGTGCCAAGTGCACATATGGACGCCCTTATGCCTGAACATGGTGTTCGTGATGGACAATCCGTGACGAGCACAGAAGTCCAACAACAGAACACCGCTTGGGTTCAGATCGGGGGGGCCGTTCCTCCCAACCACGCCTCTCCAGGTCTCACTGTCATTGCCCACGTGAGCGTTGAAGTCTCCCAGTAGAACAAGGGAGTCCCCAGGAGGGGCACTCTCCAGTACCCCCTCTAAGGACTCCAAGAAGGGTGGGTAATCTGAACTGCCGTTCGGCCCGTAAGCACAAACAACAGTCAGAACCCGTCCCCCCACCCGTAGGCGGAGGGAGGCTACCCTCTCGTTCACCGGGGTGAACCCCAACGTACAGGCGCCCAAATGGGGGGCAACAAGTATGCCCACTCCAGCCCGGCGCCTCTCACCGTGGGCAACTCCAGAGTGGAAGTACGTCCAGCCCCTCTCAAGGAGACTGGTTCCAGAACCAGAGCCATGCGTCGAGGTGAGGCCGACTATTTCTAGCCGGAACCTCTCAGCCTCGCACACTAGCTCCGGCTCCTTCCCCACCAGAGAGGTGACGTTCCACGTCCCAAGAGCCAGCTTCTGCAGCCGAGGATCAGACCGCCAGGGTCCCCTCCCTTGGCTGCCGCCCATAGCACAATGCACCCGACCCCTTTGGCCCCTCGGACAGGTGGTGAGCCCATCGGAAGGGGGACCCACGTCTCCTCTTCGGGCTGAGCCCGGCCGGGCTCCGTGGGTAAAAGCCCGGCCACCAGGCGCTCGCCATCGTGCCCCACCTCCAGGCCTGGCTCCAGAGTGGGGCCCCGGTGACCCGCGTCCGGGCGAGGGAAAACGCAGTCCAAAGTTCGTATTCATCATAGGGGTCTTCGGGCTGCACTTTGTCTGGTTCCTCACCTAGGACCTGTCTGCCTTGGGTGACCCTACCAGGGGCATAAAGCCCCAGACAGCATAGCTCCTAGGATCATTGGGACACTCAAACCCCTCCACCACGATAAGGTGGCAGCCCAAGGAGATTTGTTTTTTAAATCACAATAAAATTATTTTGCATTTAAGTTTGAAAAACAATATGGCTGCCGAAATACTTCCAACTTTGGGATTCTGGCCCATGTTTCAAAAAGTTCAAACACCACTCTGAAATAAATTAATAAAAATTAAATGAAATTTAATTTTTCCTCCGCAGGGTGGCTGGGCTCTCCCTTAGAGATAGGGTGAGAAGCTCGGTCATCCGGGAGGGACTCAGAGTAGAGCCGCTGCTCCTCCACGTCGAGAGGAGCCAGTTGAGGTGGCTCGGGCATCTGGTAAGGATGCCTCCTGGACGCCTCCCTGGTGAGGTGTTCCGGGCACGTCCCACCGGGAGGAGGCCTCGGGGAAGACCCAGGACACGCTGGAGGGATTACGTCTCTCGGCTGGCCTGGGAACGCCTTGGGATTCCCCCGGAGGAGCTGGAAGAAGTGGCTGGGGAGAGGGAAGTCTGGGCCTCCCTTCTGAAGCTGCTGCCCCCGCGACCCGACCCCGGATAAGCGGAAGAAAATGGATGGATGGATGGATGGATAAATGAAATTCAGTTATATGATATAAATTGTTACCATTTAAAGAAAAATGTTATTAAAGAACAATTTAAGTTTCTCCAAGCAGGAATGAATGTCCAGGTTGTGTTTCAGGATATATTTTATTTCTATTTTTTCCAGATGGGATCCAGGCACTTTTACAGGATTATGCTTCAGGCAGCAAGCCAAGGCGTCGCCTCCTAGAAAACAGATACGGCCGTAAATTGCTTGGTTATACTGTCGAAATGCATTTTAGCGACAAATGGATAGCCACCAACACCAAACCCTGCCCTCACTGCTTCACCCCAATACATGTACGTTTTGTTTTTAACAGCTTTAGATTCTCATTGTTTCAGGCAATCTGGTTCTTTTATTCACATTATGCTGTTTGTTCGTTTGTGTTGCAGAAAGATGGCGGATGTAACCACATGTTTTGCACTCAATGTAAACGGGACTTTACGTGGCAGTGACGCTGTAGACTTGACTCCGTTTCTCAAACTTTGGACCGCGGCCGCCCCCTAGTGGCCGCCCAGGTGCTGCATGTAAACGACCGTTTGTTTACTGTGACGTCAGCTCGCAGTGCGACGCTACAGCTAGCTTAGCATAGGGCTGAAATAATGGATCAAACCGGGTCACTCAAGAAAAACTGAAGATACCGGTGGAAAGAAAACAACGGCAGGAAAAATGCAGAGGTGGGCAGAGAACTAAAAAACTACTAAAGCAAGAGTAGCTCTACTTCGACATATTTTTACTCAAGTTAACATAAAAAGTGCTACTTTTTTCTCTGTCCAAGAAATTAGTCAAGTAAGAATAAAAAAGTATTTGGTAAAAAGTACTGGGTAACTGATCAAATTACCATCATTTCATATTTAAAAATGATATAATCATATGGAAATTTTGGTATTTTAAGGACGAAAAAGACAATAATTCATATAAGTAACAAGAAATAAAATCAGGCAAAAAAAAAAAAGTCCAAATCAGTTTCTTTCAATAAAAAAATGTATAAAATTTTAACAAAAACTGCAGGTGTGTGTCTGTGTCTGGTGAATCTTTGATTAAAACATGTTTGTTTTTCATTCAGTGGGTAGAAAATCCAGAAATTTTACTCAAGTAATAGTGAAAATACTTGATAATAAAATCACTTTTAATTGACTGGTAGTAAAAACACTCCTAAAGGTATTTTATTTTATTTTTTTAATCGTTACTCAGGTAAATGTGACTCCCCAGCTCTGTTTGACTGATCAGAGGAATCCATTCCTGACTGATGTATCGTTCACTATAGATTTGATTCTTTTGAACGGCTCTTCGCCATGAACGAGTCATTTGGTGAGAACTGTTCATGTTTTACGACTTTGCTTGCTTATGAGTCACACAGCTACTGTTGTTTTTATTTAATTAAAAATAATCTGAAAATAAAGACGAATAATAAAAATGTGTGGATATTTTTATATTTAATGGTGCAGAAGAGGATTTTTATTTCTGCCAAAGTAACTCAAGTATTTTTCTATTATTATGATTCTAAATTACAAATGGTTCTAAAATGTTATTAATGCACATAACACAATAAGTCTCAACAATAAGGCTTGTGAAAGTAAAACAGAATTTCACAATTTAACCTTAATTAGTAAAAATGGAAAAATAAAAAAAGCCAAAAAGCACATATAGTCTAAATATTTCTTATTTGTGTCTCTGACTCTGTTGGACCTCAAACTAGGAAGCAAAATAATTCTGACATGGATAAAGACCCTCATGCTGTTTCTATCCAGTATCACAGTTAAACTGGAGCACACAGCATGAATTACAGCTGGAAAGTAATTAACTTCAGTCCTGCAGCCTCTTCCAGGATTTTATGACTGATACGACGTGGAGGTCCAAAGGTTCAGGTCCATTATCTGAAGCCATTAGCAGAGCCAGTAGCTTCTCCGTCTCTGTAGCCATTAGCTCTGAGTCCAGACTGAAACGAACTGGAGCTGCATCAGTTTCCTTATGAAAAGAATCAACGCTAGTCTTGGTGTTTTTAGGTTTTAGTAAATCTTATTTTCACTTAAAATTTTGTGACAAAATGCTTGTTTCAAACTACAAGATGATGCAACATTTCAACAATTTGATAGTTTTCTGAGGAATGAGCTTTGCTGACCTGTTAGGGAAGAATCAAGGGAGAAGGAAAAGCTTATTTATGGCTTCAGCAGTATTATGAAGTATTTTCACTATTACTTGAGTAAAATTTCTGGATTTTCTACCCACTGAATGAAAACCAGATTTATTAAAACCTTTCTGTCGAACACAAACTGCTAAAACTGTCCAGTAACAGTTTCATTATTTTTCTGTGAGGTCAGGCTCACAGAAACATTCAAAAACTTTAAAACTCATCTAATAAAAATGCAACACTCCACCGGTTTGCTTTCTGTCACAAACACTAGATGGCGCTGAAGAACATCAGCTAGATGAGCCTTGGAAATGCTGCTTTTCTTTTCTGCAAGCAGAACTACAAATATACAAACTGATGTTTATTTTATGCAAAGCATTAAAAAATCAACCCTAAATAATTTGTAGTGCAACAGTATGCCAGCTCTGACATAATTAATTGGAAATTGTTCAATTGTTACTTTTAAAAAAGACAGTAAAATGTCTTAAATAAATCCACCAGCCAACATTTTATTTGCTTTCAAAAGCTCCCAGGTACAGCTGGGTACTACTGCTGCTACTAGTGCTGCTTCTGCTACTGCTGTGCTGCAGCTGCTGCAGCCGCTGCTGCTTCTGCTACTGCTGCTGCTTCTGTGCTGCAGCTTCTGGACGTTTGACACCTTCATACAGACTTCCTGTTTTTGAAATGTCTCCCTCCCTTCCTACGTTGTAAAAACATGAGGCTGCATGTCCCCCATGCTGCAGGTTTTTTTTGCCAAGACAGAAAATGTGAAGTTGCACTCATTGTTCCAGGAAAGATTCAGTTTAACTACAATAACAATGTAATAATTGGATAGAAGACCTAAAACTGAAGCTAAACCGCCACCTGAGGAGTTCTGGGTAGAAAATGTTCACTTTTTTGGATAAATTACTGTGTTGTTTTTTCAACAAATGGCCATATTTTAGACTCTTTATACTCCAATTAATCGATTACTAAATTAGCTGATGATTATTTCAACAATTGATTAATCATGATTAATTTGATTAATCGTTTCAGCCCTTGTTGCAAATAATGCACAAAACTACAAAAGCATATTAAGGCCATTGTATATAGAGGGGGGGTATACATCTCTGCAACAAAAATCCCTAAAATGTTATTTTCTAGAAAAAACAAGAACATTTCTGTTTGAAAAATAGAAAATTTTCCTGAAAAAAACCTCAGAAATTTCTAAAAGTTGAAAATTTTTGATTTTGGAATCTTTTGAAACTAGAAATTTTAAAAAAAATTTCTAGAAAATTTGAGATTAATCTCAAAATATAAGTTTTCTGGTGGAAGTTTATTCTCCTGTTTTGTTTTTCTCTGCAGAGGCCCGAATACGCAGTTATTTAAAAACTCATTTTTACTGCATGTTTAATAATTTTTAACTCATAAAGGAATTGGAACCACCAACAGAACAAACACAACAAAACACTGAATCATTCTGTTCTGTAAATATCCCAGAAGAGGTCAGCAGGTTACATTAACACCAACTTGATGACATAAACAACTCAGCAGAGGCACAGATTTATTTTTATTCAGAGTAACATAACAAATAACTATTTAAAGTAGATTATGGAGAACATTTGCTCCTTTCAGGCTGATGGCTGCATGTTTCCCCTGCAGCGCTGCGAGCTGAGCCGCAGCGGAGACCAGATGAGACTTTAGTGATGAAAACCGCAGCTCAGCTTTTATCGCCTGCATGTTTATTCATCTGTCATGAAACACAAGCATACACAGAAACGACAGCGCCTGCCGTCCAGGCCTTCACTCAGACAGTAGGATGGAGTTATAATGCGGTTCAGAGGCACTAAACGTGTGCTGAGGTTTTTCCACAAAGATCACAGGATCATCCGCGTCCCTGCAGGGGCGAGGCCGACAGATTCACGGCCCTGGGCAGGAACCCCAGGTGGAGGATCTTGAAGTGTGTCTGTAAACCAGGATATACTGGTTTCCATGTGAGACAGGAGGGATATGTTTGGAAAATTACCACCATCCCTTTTCACAAAATGTTACTGAATCTCACAATTAGGGATTAGAAACTCGTAATTCTGACTTCAAATCTCACATTTCTGCTTTCGCTGCAAATAATTGTTGCTTATTTCTCACAATGATGCATTTGAAATGAATAATTATGACTTTGAAAGTCAAATTACTGACTTCAAATTATTCTAATGATTTTTAGTTTTATATATAAAAATAATTATGTCTTTGAAATTCAGTTTTGCAAGTCAGATCTCATAATTCTGATTTTATTTTACATAATTTTTATTTATTTCTCTTAATGATGTCATTTACTTACTTTTAATTCCACTAAAGACTTTTATATTTTTTAAAAAGTTCCCTCAAAATTCTAAATTATGTTTTTGAAATTTTGAAAGTCAGATCTCATAATTCTGTTTTTATATCACATAATGTTTGCTTATTTCTCATAATAATGTTTTTAAAAGTCATAGTTATGCCGTTTGAAATCAAATTGATTACATCAAAATTCTAAAAAAAAAATTTTAAATCCAGTTTGAAAGTCAGAATTATTCAAGTAGAATCTAAAAATTATAGCCATATTTTGCACAACTATTATTTTGTATCTTATGACAGAAAATCAAATAAATAGTTCAAAATTTTGTAATTATAACTCTATTTTACTCCTTTATTACTTTGAAATGATTTATCGTTTTAAATCAAATCTCATAATTGAGCTTTTAAGTCACAAACTCAACTTTGTATCTTAAATTAATATAAAAATTATCACATGGGTTAATAAATACGGAGTACAAATAATGTACAGATAATGAATACAAATAATATGGGTTTGTTTAAAGTTTTTTTTTAAATATATATATATATATAATATAATTTTGGGGTGTCAATAAATACTTAAGGTGCTTATAGATTTTTATGTAAATATGCATCTAATTTTAAGCTACAGTGGTGAATAAAAATAAAAGTTTTCATTCTGATTTTTGATTCTTCTTCTGGTAAGATATTGACTGTTGACGATGCTCAACATAACCCCACTTTAGAAAACTCTAAATAGGCGGTTAAGTTGATGCTTATTGTCCTGATAAACAAGACAATGGTTTTTTAAAGCGCTTAAACTTAAAAAAATTCAATGTTATTATTCTTCATTTGAAGTTTAGATGATCAAACACTAAAGTGCCTCATGACAAGCAGAGTGGAAAACATTTCATCTGCAACTTTCAAACTAAGACAAGTTGAAAATAACCAACTTTCATGTGTAGATTCTGCCAAACAGAAGACAAAAATAGATTCAGTTTCCCTTCCAATATGGCAAACAATTTTAACATTTTAAATGTTTCACAGTTTATGATTTTTTTTTTTAAGCTAAACTTCCCCTTTTTGCCCGTCTGCCATGCCTGGTTTAGTCCAAAGTCCCAGCGCACGGACAAACGCACAAAACCGCTCACCATCGTAAACATTACATTTAGAATCGCTAAGAGGTATATATCGACAGAAATAGTCTTCACTTGAAAGTAACAATAAATGGTAAAATGTCTTTCCGTATAAACACCAATGCCCGTTTTTTTTAACATCCAGTGTAAAAATTGTTTTGTTAACTTTCCTCTTTATCCAGAAATAAATACAAATCTCTCCAAAACCCTTCAGCAGTCGATGGCTGCAACTTCCCTCATGCACAAAAAACTAAAACAGGCATTTCTGTCATGTACAACAAAACGTTGAAGTTTAACATTAAACTCATTATTTTTGAAACATGTCAGCATCTCAGTAACAGTGAAACAGCTTCATAAATTCATATTGTGATTACCCATTCTATGATCTATCTAGGAATAATAAGAAGGCAAGAAAAAAAGGTACATCAGGCTTTCTAAAATATTTGTGCATCCCATTGTTGAGACCAGACGCACTCTTCAGCACTACAAAGCAGCATTCACTGATGTGGCCGTTTTATACGGAAGTATATGTGGTACAAAAGTATCTGTGCTTTGTAACTGTGAAGTTGAAGGCAGAGATTGAAATCTTACAGGAATTTTGTAATTGTAGATTTTTGTCGTCTTTCACAAAAACAAAACAACGAATTCTTAAATACAAGTACACAAATTGTATTATTTTAGTTACACTTTAAAGTCCAGTTTAAGTCCATTACTTACAAATAGTTTCAGTCTCAATGAGGCAATGAAAGTTTAGAGATTTAATGAATGGGATAGACTAATAATAAATTAATAGTTCAAAATAATTTAGAATCTTCTGTTGTTTTAAGTGAAGACAGAAGATTTTGGCTAAATGAAATGTTGGATATAATGTTGTTTTGGTTATTAATTAGTGATTAAATATTAACGAATAATTGCAGTCATCTATTGACCTTCCAAAGTATAATAAATGACTGTTGACATGAAAACTGTTAGCGATGCAATCGAATCTGGAGAAATTTGGTTTTCAGCAAATAGCCTGAAAAAAAGATGATTTTAAATAAAACTGGAAATGTTTTATTTTCACATTAGACTTTATGTGTTAATCTGACAATGAGAACAATGGAAAACTTTTCATGGGGACCTATTATGAAAAATTCATATTTTTCGCATTTTCGTTCTCCCATTTATGTTTCTATTCTTTCTAAAAACAGCTAACGCACTTTTAAAAAAACAGCTGTTTTTGGCAATAATTTAATGTTTTACAGTGTTTGGAAAATGAGCCGTCTCAAAAATCTTCTGAAGGTTGAGTCACATTCGACTAGAACTCTGCCGTTACCTAGCAACCCCAGGCAGAACTCTGCCGTTACCTAGCAACCCCAGGAGAGCTCTATGCCATTTCCTAGCAACCCCAGGCAGAGCTCTGCCGTTACCTAGCAACCCAGGCAGAGCTCATTCTAGAAGGAACTCAAAATATGCAGAACGAACCAGACTGAAATCTTATATTCCAAGAATGATTTTTTGTAATAAAATGCAATAAGGATGTTTTGTTTAGTCCATAAACATATCTTAATTTGTTCAAGGAGCATAGAAGGTGATCTTTAAGTTAAAATAGATATAAATGTAAACAGAATAACTGGACGATTTACCAAATGTCCAAGTCTTCTCATAAACAAGCGTATTATTTACTCTTTATCATTTTTTTTAGGACTTCTAACACCACAAAATAGACAATTTTCTTTCTAAATGCTCATATAAAGCAAAATAATGAATAATATAGTATCCAACTAAAGTAAATCTTAAATAATTAACGCACAGTTTGTTTTTAAGGTCCAACTTTGCTCAGATAAATCTGGCAAAGAAACTTCAATCTTTGGTTAAACTACTAAAAAGTAAAATTGGTTTCAAAGTAAATAACAAAAAAATCAAATTGAGTTAAATATAGTTTTAGTGTTTCTGGTCATCCTGCATTTTCTGCTTCCCTGAGAGAGAATCTCATTTTCCATTCTGGTTTCTGTCAACGCAATAAATGATCTAATCTTAGCAGTTCTTGCTTTATGAAGCACAAAAACCTGTTATTTTTAGGAAAAAGGAGGAGTAAGGCAAACCTTACAGGGTTTAAATAAAAGGAAAGCCATTCCTGACAAGCCGTGTCTGGTTACTCTCATCAAATCCTCATTGCTAATTTCTGATCAGATTTTTTTGCATTTGAATAATGAGTGTAAACACTCACATGGCTGTTTTTTATGATCAGTGTGTGATTGTGGGCAGGTGTGTGTTGGTAATTAAGTGATTCACACCCTTTGTGCTTTTGGCTGTTTGGTTAAACTGCAGCCACAAACTTTAAAATATTTTAATAGGAAATTATTTTAGGGATCAACTCCAAGGTAATGATTTATGATTTTTAAATTTCCTTTTAAAAATTAAAATTTTGAATGTTATGGCTATCACCAAAAAAAATTAACAAAAATGACAAGAATATAATGTTTATTCTAATAATTTTATGACTTTTCTCATATTGCTACAACTTTATTCTCATCTGACTTTGTTCTTGTAATATTATAAATTTATTTTCATATTATTTAAACTTAATCTTATATTATTTTGACTTTATTCCTGTTTCTTAATCTTACAGATTACATAGATGAAAAGCAAATTTATTTTTGTGTGTTTTCAAACTAATAATCCTTGTATTTTTACTTTTTTGTCAATTAGTGTGCAGAAAAAAAATCTTTTTTTGAAAATCTTTATTTTTTGGGGGGGGTTTTGGCTAATGAAATCCTTTTCAGTAGGTCACGCCGTCAGTAAGGGTTTAACCTTTTGCATCAAATAATCAGCATTTTTTCATTGTTTATATTCATATTAGCCAAATTTAAAGGTACAGTCCCTGTTTTCAGTCTGTGAACTGAAAATGCCTGGTGAATGCGTTTCTTCAGCTCAGCTGAACTAGAACATTAAATTAGATGAACAGAAACAGGAAAATCACATTTTATGTCCAGTTACAGGACGGAGCTTTCTGGGGAAAACCAGAAACTGGACAGGAAGTGGGTCATGGGAGTGAGAGGAAAACACAACAGGCTGCATTTCTGCTCACTGCCACTTTAAGCTGCAATAAAACCGCCGATTTTTTCTGCTTGAATAAACCAAAACAACCTGCAGCAGCTCTGCAATTTACAAACTAATTCAAAGTTTGGCGTTAAACGGTTTCCACTGTGAGGAACTGTTGCTGTTTTTCTCCACAACGGAGTTTTAGGGCCATACTAAGAAAAAAATAAATAAAATTACAAGAGTAAAGTCGAAATAATACAAGTATAAAGCTGTAATATTATTAGAATAAAGTCAATTTTACAAGAATAAAGCTGAAGTAATGAGAATAAAGGCGTAATATTACAATAAACTGAATATTTTGCGAATAAAGTCATAATATTACAAAATAATGTAATATTACAAGAATAAAGTTGCAATATTATTAGAATAAAGTTGTACAAGGACAAAGCTGAAATAACACGAGAATAAAGTCAATATTATGAAAATAAATTTGTGATATAAACACATAATAATGCAAGAATGAAGTTGGAATAACATGGCTTTGTTCATGTAATACTGCAACTTTTATTTCCACTTTATTCTTGTAGTTTTATTAGCGTGTCTCTAGCTTTCCATCATATTTCTGAGACTCAAACTGAGACTATTAGCAGCTTTTAGTTAAACACTGAAGGAACCAAAGTTTCTTTAGTAAAATCCAAATGAACTAAAAATAAATAAACATTACAGTCTGATAGTGAGTCAGTGTGAACAGGGATGATTAAAGGAATTAATTGTAGCTTAAGATGCTGAGAAGAACTACAGAATCGATAAGATTCATATTTTATGCTATATTTACACCTATAATGTTTCTATATTTACATAACATCTGGATGGTTTATTGTGACTCATAGAAAAGCTCTTCCACAGCACAGATTGGTTTCTATTGTATTGCCAGAGCTTTGGCCCGGTTCCCTCCAAACGACAGAGGTCAGAGGTCAACCAAAGCTCCCAGTTTCATTTAACACTCCCGCAAAGTTAATTGTGCTTTTGTTGGTTCTGAAAGGTGAAATCAGCAAGTCGTGCTTTGGGTTTAACTCGTCTGTCGGGTTGTAGAGAAGCTGAACTTGTGGCTCTGCAGAGCCGATAAAAAATACCTGGAGAGCCGTTTTTACTTCGCCTCCCGCTGACTTCGGTTTTCATTCCCCTCGGATGCTTTTAGCTCCGTGTCTCGTTACTAAATGTTCCGGCAGACTTCCGGTTTGTGATTAGTCTACTGAACAAGCCCAGTTTTTATTTGCATTTCATTTGCATTCTCTCTAGTAACCTGAGTCTGAATGAATCCTGCTCAGCTCTGAGAAGGAAAGCAGGTCAGGAAAAAGTACCAAAAAAAAGGGAGTCATTTGTTTCCTATCCATATGTTGACTAAAGTGTTGTTGTTTTTTTCATTTTCTCCAAACTGTTTGGCAAAAAATATAGATATTTTTCTCAGTATGTTTTACTCTGGATGAGCACTAATCACCAGTTTAAAACAAAAATAATATATAGGCACTGACAAAAAAGTAAATTTTACCAAGCCTGGTTTCTAGTGTAAACATCTTAGTACAATTAAAATAAGACAAAACTAACTTACAGGTAACTTTTCAGCAAGAAATAGGAGCTTGTTTTATATAAATAATTTTCTTAAAGTTGATGGAAAAAGTACTAGTTTAACTGGCAGATTATTTCTCTTATAACATGGGAAAAATGTCTTTATAAGTGAATTTATTTGCCAGTGGAACTAGAACTTTTTCATCAAAATTAAAGAATTATTAATATAAAACAAACTCGCATATCTTGCTGAAAAGCTACTTGTAAGTTAATCTTCTCTTATTTAAAGGTTTCTAAGATATTTACACTAGAAACTGGTCAAAATTACTGGGTATATTTTGTGTTTTTGCAGTGTAAGGATCCAAAACATCTTAAATGAGGAAAACACAGATGTAACTATTCACTACTTGATCTACTGTTTGAGCTGCTGTAATACTTTTTGAAATGCTCCTGTCTAGATTTGACGTTTAAATTAAATCTTAGATGATCTGCGGTGAGATCTGGCCTCCATTTTGGATGTTTGGATCTGTTCGGGTCGCCTCTTCCCGCGGCCCTCTTAGCTGTAGCCGAGGTTCTCCATCTCATGGCGGTATCTCAGCTCCGACACTTTGGCTTTGTGCTGCTTGCTCTCCAGATGCTGCCGGAAGTCCGTCTCCTGCTCGGCGCCGCAGTTGCACATGGAGCAGTAGAACTGTCCGCTGGGAGTCACGCACATGGCCAGGTCCCTGGGGATGCGCTGCCTCGGCCTCGGGTTGTAATACGGCCCTGGACGGGGCGGAACGACAAACGGGCAGCGTTAATTTCACATTTTGCACGTTTTTGTACTTTCATTTGGTTTTCTAATGCTTAAAAATACACCCAGCCATTTTTTTTGGCAATATTGTATTGTTTTCTGGTGTTTGGAAAATGAGCCGTTCACAAAACCTCCGGAATGTAACGCCACAAATCAAAGCGCAGACCGTTACCTAGCAATCCCAGCAGAACTCCAGCCCGTCACCTAGCAACCCAAGAAGAATTCCAGAACGTTTGGTCAGCTTTACACTGTAATTATTGTGTTATAACATTATAATGTTACATGTTAAAACAGTTATAAAATATAACTGTTGCACTGTTATAGTAGTTAAAATGGACTAAGCTGAATTATTAAAATTTTTTGAATTGCAATTTTGGTTACAGAAACTCCATAATACACTTTAATCATTGTTTTGTTTTTAACTTTTAAAATGTTTTCCTGTTCCAGTGTTAAATATTCTTTAGACTTACCGTCCAGATATCGTTTATTGCACTCTTGTTGGTTGTGCAGGAGGCTCCACTTCTGCTTTTCAAAAGCACTTTATAATTGTGCATCTGTTTGCAGCCATTTTCACGTGCAAAAGTAATGCAGCAGATTATGTGTATTTAAAGTGACAAGACACCCATCAACAGCTCGTTCTGAAAAGAAATAGTCCAGTCAAACTAAGAATAAGCAAACTCTGGTCCACCTGCAAACCTGGCTCTTGGTTCGGTTGAAGTGAACTCTGGTGCTGTTCCAATGCTCATGTGAACGCCAAGCAGACCGGAAACCGCTCCAAAAGCAGGAAGTGGATTTCAGAGCAGAGCATTCTGGTTGAATACAACCTCTAAACTCGACTAATTCTGCTTTTCTTAAAGTTCAGTGCAAACAGAAACAAGTTTAATAGTAGGATAAGAAAAAAGACAGAATGATTCAGTTATTCTGATAAAATAACCGTCTTCAGTGCGCAGAAATAACAATTCAGGACAATGTTGTTCAATGTTTGAGTAAAAAGTGCAGAAAAGTGTCAAAAAGAGACAAAAATGACGGCAACAAAGCAACCAAACTGCACAAGGTCAGCTGTTTTAGGATATTCCCATCATAAAATCTGCTAACATGAGCAGATAGTTGTGGAAAGAGAATAAACAAATTGTTTTTACTCTCATTTATTCTCTTTGACTCTTCACCGATTTGCTAATGAGTTTGTAAAAAAGCAGAGCCGGAATCAAACACAGCAAGAAGGGCATGTTGACGTCAGCACAAGGTCTGACGTTCTTATGCTGTATCTGCTTACACACACACACACACACACACACACACACACACACACACACACACACACACACACACAAGTTCAAAAAGGTGAAAACAGACACTGTGCGGGTTTTTCTCACCAAGCTGTTACCCTATAGTTTAGCCGACGTCACTTTACGGAAATCAAACACGCCTGAAGACGCCGCCAGTCACTGGACCAACATTTTTCTTTAAAAACTGTTGAAAAAGAGCGAACGCTCCCCCACAGGGGCAACAGAGTTGCCAAGCGATTCCTGTTTTTCATTATGAGGCAGTTTCTGTTGACTGAAATCAGCAGATTTAAAGTCTTTCTCTCTCTCTCCATGCATCAAGGACGTTTGCAAGCGCCAAGCCAGCTGGGAAAGCTTACAATGCTGAAGAGAAGATGTTATATATTATGTATGCATCCACATTAATGGCAGGGAAAACGGCGTCTAAGCTGTTAAAGTCCAGAAGGGAAGCCTGCGCGTGCCGTTAGGTCTGTCACAATCTGCAATACATCAATTAATCACATGATAAATTAAAATGAGCTCAGTAATTTCCACTAGAGCAGCAGCTATTAAAGAGATGCTCTCAGTGAAACTTATTGAAAAATGCTGTATGACGTAATTAGTAATTAGGATATTCCTCTTTAATTATTGCTGCTTTGTTTTTTATTTTGGATTTTTTAAACGTTTTCCTAAATATTCTTTAGAAATAAAAGTGTTTTTGATATTATTTGAAACCACAATATTAACATTTATGGCAATAATTTCGAGGAGAATTCATCATCCAGAAAAATGTCTTTTCATGACAGGACTAAATACCGTATGTTCTGGACTAAATGTTGCTCCGGAGCATAAATTCAACTTATTCATAAATGATTAAATGTGTTGAAAGGTTCCACCGACACATTGTGATCAGTTGTCTGCTTTTTAAAGGAAACCTATTGAGAAAAATTCACTTTTTGCACATTTTTATCCTTCTGTTTGGGTCTCTGCTGCGTCTGAAAACATCCAGGCTCTTAAAAAATCCCACCCAGCTGATTAACAGCAGTAAGTTAATGTTGTTTGGTTTGTGGAAAATGAGTTGTTTCTAAAACCATTTGAATGAAACGTAGCAAATCAGCAGAAACTGCCCCCCATCTCGTAACCGCAGCGAAGCTCAGCCCCGTTACCTAGCAACCCCAGTGGAGTTCCGCCCATTGCCTAGCAACCCAAGGTTGGTTTCAGATTCAAAGCTGAAACTTTTGCCTTGACCAAACAAGCTCTGATCTGAAATACCTTCATTCAGAGGTAAAACAGTTTTTAGTTTCTTCCTGACTTTTCACCTGGCATGGCGGCGGGCAGCTGTGGGCTGCGGCGGTTTTTCACCAGCCTGTACTCGTTGCCATCTTTCCGATTTTTTCTCGGCGCTCCTTCACTGCTGCCTTCCCTGTGAAGACAAAAATCCCTTTCAGACAAACAGTTTCTGACACAGAAAACGTTTCTGAGCCCAGACCCACATGTTGCTGGAGTTCTGCTGGGCCTCCGCCAGGCGAAGCTTCTTGGCGTGGTTTTTGCCCTGGTAGTGGGCCTGCGCAACCGCCAGCGAGCTGAAGGAGGCGTCACACAGTTTACAATAGTCGTTCTCAGTGGCCAGGATGACCCGGGGCGCCCCTTTATACAGAGCCTGCAAACACCAGACAAAGCATTTCACTGTTTGTGGTGAGAGGAGTGAGGGAGCAAACACGAAGCAAAGACGAAAAAGAAACGTTCAGAACCACCGAGAGGCAGAAAAACAGATCTCTGAGTCATTCTCTGTTTTCTTTTGCTGCAAAATACAGACCAACCTCTATTTAGAGATAAGGAAACAGATGTCTGATGTAAACTAATGGTTTAAATAAGAGTTTTCAATATAAAAATCAGGCCTGATGATGAAAATCTAAACTATTCAGTGCTGAGAGAAGAATGTGTATCCACAATTAAAGGAGACCTATTATGCAAAATTCACATTTTGCATGTTTTTGTACTTCTGTTTGGGTTTCTGCTGCTTCTAAAAACAACTCAAGCACTTAAAACAACCACCCAGTCGTTTTCTTGGGGTCTGGAAAATGAACATTCAGAATGTAACATCATAAATCAGCAGGCACTACTCGTCACCTAGCAACCCGTTCGTCACCTAGCAACCCCAGTGGAGCTCCGCTCGTCACCTAGCAACCCCAGCGGAGCTCCGCCCGTCACCTAGCAACCCCATTGGAGCTCCGCTCGTCACCTAGCAACCCCAGCCGAGCTCTGCTCGTCACCTAGCAACTCCAGTGGAGCTCCGCCCGTCACCTAGCAATCCCAGTGGAGCTCCGCTCATCACCTAGCAACCCAGGCTACCTTCCAAGTGCAAATATAAATGTTGCGCTGGGAGGGCGTGGCCAGCAGCAGCTTATTTGCATTTAAAGTGACAAGACGCCCTAGAACAGCTCATTCTGAAAGGAGCTCAAAATCTCATTACCTGAAAAGGATTTTGTGCAAAAAAAGTTTTTATGAAAACCTGTTCAAGGAAGCATAGCAGGTCACCGACTGCAGCTGCCTTCCACCTCCTCAGAGGAAAACAGTCAGCAGTACACCCACCTCCTCAGATTAAACAGGTAAGTTGGTGCAGAAATGATGTAGCTTGGTCTAACCTGTCTGCCCCCATCAGCATCAGCGGCTCCTGAGCCGGCGTTCGGACCGGCGCCCTCCAGGGCTTCTGGTATCCTGATGGCAGGCGGCTGCTGGCTGCCAGCATAGAAATTTCTCAACTTTTTGCTGTGGTTCTTTCCCTGGATGAAAAGATGCAGAAGTTAGTATTTTTTGTGGCCGGTTACAAGTAAATGTAACTAGTTACTACTTTACTGACTACCCAATTCAGGCATTGACATAAAGTACAAAGTAAAATGGCTGCTGAACGTTTATGTTGGTTACATATTTGTTAAAATTATTAATATGTCGTGACAGTATAATATAAGACATTGTTCATTAGAATTTAACATTTATTGATCTTTCAGATTATTATGCCATTACCACTATTGAAAACACTCTGAAAACAACATTATTGTTTATTGTATTGTTTATCGCAATGACTTCTGGGACAATTTATCGTCCCGTTAAAACTGGTTATGGTGACAGGCCTGGTCACAACATCAAGCCACTTTTACAAAACGTAACTGCAGCTTTAAATTGGGAGTGTGTTTCCACTCACCTGGTAGTGAGCTTGTGCCTGCTGAGCGGAGTTCAGTGTAACATTGCAGAGCTTACAGTAAAGTGGTTTGCACAGTTCTTCCAGACCCAGAGGGTCGTCCTGCTCCTCCAGCCCCAGCGAGGAGCCCTCATCCTGGGGCTGCTCGCTGGCAGGAGCTGCTTGGCCCGGCAGAGGCCCACACGGGTAGCTGGATACCGGTGTTGGTCCTGGGGGCCGTGGGGTAATCTGTGATGGGTCTGGGTCTGGAGCGGGGGGTGAGGATAAAGGGCTGGGGGGCAGCGGGAAGCGGGTGGGTGCGGGCGCCACAGGTGGAGGGACCAGTGCTTGAGCTGGGGGGAGGTGAGGAGGCCCTAAAGGCTGGGTGAGGTCAATGGTTGGAGGTGCTATTGCTTGTGTTGGATCTACAGGTGGAGGAACTAGAGTGTGCGCCATTGGAGGAGGGCCCATTGGTCGGGTTGGGGGCATTGGAGGCGGGACTAAGGTATGCGGTGGAGTAATGGATGGAGGCCTCAACGTGTGGGCAGAAGGCCCCAGACTCTGAGTGGGAGGAAGAGCTGGGGGTCCGATTGGTTGGGTAGCAGCAATGGGTGGTGGGCCGAGGGGCTGGGTGGGCGCCATGGGTGGAGGTCCTAAATGGTGCAGAGAGTCCATGTAATGGAAGGGCTGTTGGGGATGACTGAAGAGACTGAGAGGAGGCTTCAACATGGCGTCCGGACCTGAGAAACCCAAAAGCAAATCTTTGTCAGCTGGTTGATGTGTGAAGTCTGTGAAGAGTTAAAATGTTTCACCACATTCAGAGGCCAGAAGACGCTGAAGGTGTTTAAGTCTTGCTTATTGTCAGGCCTGGTACCCGTTTCTGTTAACTGTGAAATGTCTGGGCAACCTTCGGCTGGAACTGGCTGGAAATGTTCAACTTCTGAAACTCAGAAAATTTCCAAAAATGAAAAATATTTGATTTTTGAAACTCAGAAATTTCTGCATTTTTTCTAGAAAATGTCATATTAATCTCAAAATTTCCGAGGGGGAGGAGGGGTTCCCAGAAATTTTTCAACTTTTGAAACTCATAAAATTTCCAAGTTTCTCTAGAAAATTTCAGAGCTTAATCTCAAAATATCATTTTTAAGTACATTTTTTGAATTTTCAAACTTTTAAAAATTTTCAACTTTTGAAACTTTTCCCAAGTTTTTCTAGAAGATTTCTGAGACTCCTAAAATTTCTGAGTTGTTTTGAAAATTTGTGACTTTTCAAACTCAGAAAAGTTTGTTTGTTGTTAGAAACTTTCTGTGACTAATCTCAAAATTTCAGTTTTTTCTAGCAATTTTTTTTCTTTTCATGCTCTGAAATTAGCAAATTTAAGACTTCAAACTCTGAAATGTTTTTTTTCCAGAAAATTTCAGATATTTTTGGGTGGAAATTGACTCCTCCTTCTTTTCTGGCCCTAATTCGTCACCGTAGGTTTTAGAGAATGCTGTTAATCACAGTGAAATGAATCCTGAAGGACCATTCAGCAACAAAGACCCAGCATAAAAAACCAAACCAAATTCTGGTTTTAACTAAAAGCTTCAATGTTTTTGCAAACATAAATGCAAAAACTCTTTTAAACTTAAAAATTTTTTTGACAATAAAAATAACTTCCATTTGATTAAAATGATGATAAATGTATATTTGATTGATTTTGACGATGGTGCAGATTTAAAGCCCAGCGGCAGAACGGATGAAGAGTGAACAGAAACACATTCTTGGACAGAGCTTGGAGCTTCACACTTCAGTGGGCTTCAGCAAGATCAGGCTGAGCATGCAGCGCCTGCAGTCAAGCATACAGGACATCAGATACACACACACACACACACACACACACACGCGCGCGCACACGCACGCACACACACACACACACACACACATACACATATGCAGTACCGACTCTAACTCCATGTTTTTTCCCCCCTTTTTCATCCTATAGGCCACAAACACACACACATCTTCTGGCTTAACTGGGCATTCTCACTCCTGTTTTCAGGATTGCTTTGTCACTGAATGTGTGTGTGTGTGTGTGTGTGTGTGTGTGTGTGTGTGTGTGTGTGTGTGTGTGTGTGTGTGTGTGTGTGTGTGTGTGTGTGTGTGTGTGTGTGTGTGTGTGTTTGAGGTGGGGGTTGTATGTATAACTCTAAACTGTCAGGTCAGTACTCGGCAAACAGCTGTGTCAAAACCCACTTTGCTGAACGCTTTCATCTGAAAATCCGATTGAACGCCGTTGGCAGTGAGACCCAGACCCAAAATAACAGCCTGGGGTGTTTGTGTTTCCGAGCGCCGCTGCCTGTCCGTCCCTCTGTCCGCCCCGTCCGGCTGTCTGTCACCCGGTCCTGCTGACCTCAGGAGAAAGGTATGCCAGACAAGCCTGACCTTACTATTAGTCATATCAGCTGCAGGAGGAGTCACACGACCAGCGAGGAGAACCGTCTCAGTCCATTTCATTCTTTATTGATGTTTTGAATCCTGCACTTGTGGCCTTTGTTTTTTGGAGCTGCTTATTTAGAAATGTTTTTGAAATCTTCAAACACTGATTTCTTTTAAGTAAACTCAAAAAAAGAAGCTTAAAGGGGACCTATTGTGCAAAATTCACATTTGACACATTTCTGAGCTTCCATTTGGGTCTCAGCTGCTTCTGAAAAGAAGCCCAATTGCTTAAAGGTGACACATTATGCTTCTTGATCGGGTTAAGGTAGGTCCGTGGCCTATTCAAAGCATGTTGATTACATGTTTTCACTGTACAGACCGCTGCCAAATGCTGCTAAATCAAAGAATCTGAATTAATATCAGTTACATTTATTTTCCCTTTGGAATCAATAAAGCATTTTTTACTTTGAAGTTTTTATTCTTAAATAACCTGCGATGAACTGGCGACCTGTCCAGTGTGACCCCGCCTCTCGCTCGAAATGTTTGCTGGAGATGGGCACCAGCAGCCCCCCTGACCCCACTGGGGGGCAAGAAAATGGATGGGTGGATTCTTAAATGATGAGATTTTGAGGCCACGCCTTCAACTCCACATTTGGCGTGTGAAAATGGCTGCAACCGTACATCTTTGAAAAGCAGAAGCGGAGCCTCCTGCGCAACCAACAAGAGAGCAGAAAGCGGTTTCTGGATGGTAAGTCAACAACAAAACCCTTGTCTCTTCCTGGAGTAAAACCAGCTGATCAAATGTGCTGGAGCTCTGCTTCAGTTGCTAGGCGACGGGTGGAGTTCCGCTGGGGTTGCTAGGAAACGGGTAGTGCCTGCTGATTTGTTATGTTACATTTTTAAGGTTTTTTAAATGGATCATTAACTAATTGCCCCCAAAAAATGACTGAGTGTTTTATTTTTTAGTGTTTTGCTGTTTTCAGAAGCTGTAGAAACCCAAATGGAAGTACAAAAACATGCAAAATCTGAATTCGAACAACAAATCGAGGTTTATTCCCGCTGTTTCTGTCATCTTTAGCTGAGCGCCAAACGTACACACAGCAATTCTCCGCATGTCTCAACATAACCAGGAAGATCCAGGCTTTGTGTTGGACTGTCTCTGTTCCTCTACATGTAACATGAATCCTCTTACATCCCAGACTCTACTGTTAAAATCATGCAGCATAATTACGAACTGCAGCCCGAGTCTGTTTGAATGAACAATACAAGGACCTCAGGCAGGTTTTCTTCTTCTATACCACATTGTTCTCGTTTGCTTTTCTCCAATGTTATTAACCCTTAGTTGGCTGAAAACACTGCATCTATAGGAGAACAACACAGACAATAGATACTTCGCAGCCTATTATTGTACTCTTGACTCAAGCTGGAAATCAATAGATGTAGTCTCTTGATGCACTATAGTCTACCAGCCTCATTTTTATTTCTCTTAACAGCTGGATTCTAATGGCTGATTTGAGAAACTGGGGAGAAATGTTACTGTGTTTTGATGCTTTTTAATTGTATTTTTGGGAACATGTGCCTCGTTAGAGGAAGTCCTGCTCTCGTTGCTTAGAGATGACATTAAGGAAAACTGCAGGAGAGATACTATGAGCAGAAATACTGACTTCTCCTAATTATAGCAGGTTGCAACCACATAATCCAATGTGTTTTATTTAGATTTTAAATGTCAGATTAACTCAAAGTGGTGCAAAATCGGGAAGTGGATGATTGGTTTTCAGTCAAAACCATTTTTCTGAAAAGTGTGTTTGAATTTGCATTTAAGCAAATTACAACTTCAGATCTCTTACAGTTTAAAGAGACTAAAATCCCTTTTAATTCCTCTGTGTAAACTAGTTTAAGCTCAGTTGGGAATCTGTTAACAGCGATTTCTAAGTCTCACCACAAATTCTTGATTGGATCATCAATGTTGATGAAAAACAAACTGCTGTCTCTTGCTGAAAAGTTACTTGTACGTTAGTTTTGTCTTATTTCAAGTGTACCAACATATTTGCACTATAAACTAGACAAAAATAGTTGGCAAGGTTATGTTTCCCAATGCATTAATGCTGAAAGTAACTGTGTTTCCATTACAGATGTGCGCAGAACTTTGTCGATATTCCACTAATGTAAAACAAAACACAATTTCTGTGTTTCCACTAAGTAAGAAATGCATTAAAATCACATGCAAATAAATTTGTTCCTGAGATAACTCATTAAAAACATGCTGCGCTGTCATCCTCCTACCACTTCCTGTCTTCGTCTTCTTTGTCGTTTCTGGTAGTAGTAACATCCAGTTGTTCATCACAACAACTGGATGTTGTTGTTTTTACAACAACATCCAGTTGTTGCTAACCTTGACCTATCTAGCCAACATAAAGTCTACGGGAGCTCAAAGGGGCCAAAATTATAGTAAGTAATGGTACTTACTTGGTGATGGTACTACCATCACAAGTAATGGTACTTGTGATGGTAAAAAGTGTTTCCGTTGCAGTTTGTTTGTTTACTTGAGTAAAATCCTCTGTTGTCTGTACTATAATTTTGGCCCCTTTGAGCTCCCGTAGACTTTATGTTGGCTAGATAGGTCAAGGTTAGCATTTTATTCACTTCTGACTTTGCAGTTTGTAAGCAGAAACACAGAAACATGGCTATTCCTGGCTGCAGATTCATATAAATACTCACCATTTTGACCGCAGCAATCAGCTGCAGGTCAACAATCAGGATTACATAAAGCCCAATTTCCAATGCTTCATTATCCACCCGTCACACTTCTCCTCAGCTGTTTTTTTTTGTTCTCACAACCTCCAAAGGAGCTGCCAGAGATAAAAACCTTGATGTTATTTCAGACGCTCCATCACTTGTCAGATTTCTTTGAGCTTGACTCAGGAGTTTGCAGCTCGCTGGTTGAGCGCCCAGAAACAAAAAGCAAACACGGTCTTCAAGCCTTTTTTTAATTTCACTCGCTCCTCTGAGAGTCTTTAAATAGGCCAAGTGTTCATTTTCTCTTGAGTTTCTTTTGTAGGTGCCGCGTTGTGTCACATCAATTATGGAGCGAAAGGAAGCACATGCCCTCTGCGCTGAATCCATCTGGACATTTCACTGTAACCGTCAGTTACTGTAAACTCTTCATTTTATTTTCACTTCTGGGGAATTTTTCAGGAATTTAACTAGCCTCAACATTAACTCTTTAAGTGATTGTGTTGCATTTAACATTGATTTTGGCAGAGCAAGAGGTCTTGTAGGGATGAAAGTTATCGATTAATTAGTTCATCTAAAGATTATGATAAGCTCACATTTTCTTAAAATCTAAAGATTTCTCTTGTATTAAGAGGTTTCACTGTTTTTTCATAACATAAAAGACAAACTTTTCATGAAATGCTTAGTTTAAAAAAGAAAAAAAAACACATTTGAACGTTATTTTGTCAGTTGCAGAATAAACAGAAGGTTTTCTCAGGATATTTGTCAAATAAATTACAGGTAGTTCATTATGTTTTGCTTTTTGCATGAATTGTTTTGAGGAATGCACTCACTGTTTTGAAAAGGTTGAAAAAGATTCAAGAAATGCACCAAAGACTGCCTCATGTTCCCATTTCTACTTTTTCATTCAGAATCACAATAACATTCATTACCTGTCAACAAATTACAACAAAAGCAAAAACGTGAATGTTGTCCAGTTTCTTGTCTAATTCCAATTCTCATTATTTGTCATCAAAACTTTACTCAAGAAAATCCTGATGTACTGAAAACATGACTAATCAATTTGACAATGAAGCAAGGACTTACTTCATATTGCTTCAGATATTAAATTTTGAGATATGACCAAAGGATTTTTGGAAAGAAACTTGCTTTTGCAGGTAAACCATTGTGTATTACAGTTTTACAGAGAGAGAAATGCACCAAAGCGGCAAACACATACACTGTAAATCCTAATAATTAAATCCAAAAGGTCATCTATGGGTTCCCAATGAATAATTGGAGGTTTATTAACATGAATAATGAAGTGGATTGATCAGTCTCTCGCTGTGAACATGGTCAGCGCTGCAGCTTGGCAGATTTTGGCCCGATGTCCCTTATTTCTCACAGGAAGGCGGCTACGCAGGTTTCTTTATGGCTGCCACATGTCAGCAGTTCAGATCGAGCTAAAGCTCTGCCTGTTCCTCTCAGCCTTCAGATGTGAAGACTCTCCAGTGCACGTATTTCCTAGAGCTATCCACAGATTTGTGCACCGCAGCATCTTGCTGAACAGAATGGAGGCTGGTGCACCCCAGCAGCAACATCATGAAATATGACAGCGGCAGGGGCAAACCCCCCGTTTCTACACCCACGGACCGCGAGGCGATATGCAATCACCTCACACCGGCTTTCACCAGTTTTTTCTTCTCTCTCTCTCTTTTTTTTTTTTGTGCAGAATAACGCAGGAGAGTTTTTCCACGTCAGCCTCAACTTACCTGGCAATCGTGCAAAATAATGGCTGCTGTCAGTGTAGCCGACAGGCGGCGAAGTGTAGTTTCTGCAGTACTCTGCGCGCTGGTAGTATGCAGCATCCCCGCTCCTCAGCTGCAGCGCCATCATCGCCGGAACATCCCTCTGCCAACTTCTCCTCTCTGAAAAACCGGGCGGTCAGACAGGATGACAGTCCCCGACCAGGACGCGCGCACCGCCGCTTTCACCGGAAGGGGAACAGCGCGCAGAAGATCCCCAACCCAAAGCACAAATTCACGCCGCTCCTCATCCACTGCGCGCGTTTTTGGTTTAGCTGTTGCCACAGATAATCGGAAAACGTCGTGTAATTTGTGAAGGCGCTTTTGGATTGCTTAAATGCACCCGGAGGTTCTCCCTGCATCCCTCTCCGTCTTGGTTCGGCCCATTTCCGATGCCACTGCTGCTTCTTTGCATGGGTGGCAATAATGACACATTGTATAAATATGCTACACCTCTGTGGTCAACTCCAGCCACCGAGCTGGCGAATTGTGACTAAACCGTTCTCAGATATGCGTGTAAACAAATAGCATAACATAATAAATGAATAATAACAATGAAATAAACCAATAAAATAACTTCTGACTGCTGAAGTCCGGGCTGTAAAGAGTAAAAGTGTGATGATCATCATACAGCTTATATTTGTTTAGATCTGTCGCAATAAGCAATAAATGAATCACATATAGGTTAAAACGAGCTCAATCATTTCCATTTGGGTGTTTAATTGTTTTTCTCTTTCTACGAAAAACTCGATGATAAGTCTTCAAGTTTTTTTTATTTTTTATTTTACTTTTTTTACAGAGACTTCATAAATAATTTAATTTGTTGTTTCTTTTGTTTTTTTGATATTTAAAATGTCTTCCAGTCTCAGTGTTAAATATTCTTTAGAATTTAAGGTTTATTGATCTTTGAGGATGGATTGTAGATGGTCTGAAAACAACAATATTATCATTTATCGCAATAACTTCTGGGACAATTTATCGTCATGGGCGTTTCCAGCCTGTTTGGTGCCCTGGGCCAACATTCTCCACCATCATGTAATTTATGATGGTGGTTGGTAGTAACCACTTATGTTTACTCTGTTACGTTTACTTGAGTAACAGTTTTGAAAAAATGTACTTTTAGGAGTACTTTTGCTGTACTTTTTACTTTTACTTGAGTAATTTTATTATTAAGTATTTCTACTCTTAGTTTGGATTTTGGATTTTCTACCCACTCAGTGAAAAACAAACATTTTTTAACAAATAATTCCTGAGACACATTCAAAACCTGCAGTTTTTGTTTCATTTGAAATAAATGGATTTGGAAAAATGTTTATTTTTCCTGGTTTTGTTATTTTGAAATTATATAAATTATTTTCCTTTTGGTCTTTAACATTACCAAAATTTCAACATAACTTCATATTTTGGCCTGTTTCATGATGTAATTTTTAAATATTAAATGATTGATGTTTTGATATGTTACTTTGTTCTTAAATAGTTTTTTTTTTTTTTACCAAGTATTCTTTGTAATTCTTTTACTTACTCAAAGTAAAAAGGCAAGTCAAGTACTGAGTATCTGATCAAAACATCAATCAATTAATATTTAAATGTTAAATAGTTCATCATTATAAAATTGTGTGTAAGACCAAAACCTAAATAATTCATATAAATAACTATTGTTACAAATTAACAATATCAATTTCTTTCAATTTAAAACTTTTCGGAAATTTGCAACTTAGAAATTTCCATGTTTTTTTTTAGAAAGTTTCTGCAGCTAAACTCAAAATCTGAGTTTTTTGTAGCAATTCGTTTAATCTTTTTCAATCTCAGAAATTTCTTTCAAGAAAATTTCAGATTTTTTTGTTTAACAAATGTTCAACTTTTCAAACACAAAATTTTTCTTTGTTCTTTTCTATAAAATGTTTTTTTTTTTTTTTTTGCAGAAATGTGCCCCTCCTTTTTCTTCTTTCTATCCTCAACGGTCCTAATATGCTGTTGTACTTAACGAACACATTACAGGCATGCCTCAGTTATAGATCACATGCACAAACAGCTGTTAAATGCACATAATACTGACTAGAAATTAATTTTACGCCTTTGTTTTGGCGCCCCCTCTAGCGCAGCGCCCCTGTGCGTCGCGTGCCCATGTTTTTGCGCCTCTGTTTCCAGTGATTGCGGTAGTCTGGAGATAAAACTGAATCGACACGTCATTGGCTCTCACTCTGGCTGTGTTTGTGTGTATTTTAAAGGAAGGAAGGGAGGAGGAGACAGCGTGGAAGTGGAAGAAGCTTTGTCGCAGTAACACAACTTCTCCAGTCGAGCAGCTGCTTTTCTACAACACATCCTCCTGCGGTCGAGTCCGTCCGACCGACCGACCGAGTCGACATGCCGCCGGTCAGTCTGTGCTCTCCGTGACACCGGGAGGGTGTGAGTGAGCTCGGCTTGCTTTTTCACTGAACCCTGGCGCGGAAGCGAAAGGCTCGGGGATTGGGGAAAGACCGACACCTCGCTGCGTCTTCCCCGGCGCCGGGCAGCCACCAACCCTGGATTGGCCGCAGGGAACCAACCGCAACGGCTGTTAGCTGGGAAGCTAACAGGCATATAAACCGAGGATATCCGTTCAGTTGAGGTTTCACTAGAAAGCAGCGGGTAGGTCTTTCATTAATAATTGAAATATATGTGTGTTTTTAAATTCTCTTAATATTGTTAGTGGGTTTTTATTGTTATTTGTGGAATTTTAATTCCCACAAAGGGAGGATAGGCATAGCATTAGCATTTAGCTTCTATGGGAAAACCTTTGGATAACATTAGTTCAATGTGTGTTTATAAAATCGAAAAAGTGTAATTACAGGGTTTCTGACTTATTAGTGTCATCACTTAAATTAATTGCATTTAATTTTGTTTGTGGTTGTTATTTGTGAGCAGTCATCGTTGGCTAACTTGCTTCCTCTAGCCTACATGAATCACCATCTCTTATTCAGACTCAGCCTCAGGTTGTTTTGGGATTTTAATTTCTCCTCTCTACAAATATTTCAGCGACGGCGTGGAAATGGATTTAAAAAAATGAAGAGCGGGACTGTCTAATCATCCAAATAGGAGGGCCTCTCACTCTCTCTCAAAGGTATGTTTCTCTTTCACATCACTTCTGTTGTCATTTTTCAATTAACTTCAACTCCAGAGCTAATTTTATGAACGAAGTGTAACCCGATCACTGGGTCACAAGTGTTTCCATTGAGCCCAGTTCGTCATGCAGAGTGGTGCAAATGGCTAAACCCTCTGTTGCCCACAAATATATCGAGTTGTGTCCTGCAGAGCCTCAACAGATGTTTGATCTCTGCTGCCTGACTGCAGATCTGTTGTGTAGCTATATGGCATTGCAGAAAGAAAAACGTGTCTAGGTCAATATTTCCCCACTACCCACATCCTGTGTTTTAAGGAAGCTTCCTCTTTAGTCCTAAAGTACTTTGCTACATCCTGGCCAGGGTCAGAGGTCACAGAACTACTCAATAGTAGTGTTCTTTTTTTAGTTTATGAAGGTTTTTCTGGGTTGTTTTTGTGTACCTTTCCTTTAGGAGTGGAGAATTTTAAAATATAATTATTATTACCGGAAAGTTGCCATAGATTAATTCCAATAAGTGTTTCTTTCAGTTTATGTGTATGTCTTTTGTCTTTAACATGGGTAGAAAGTCGTGATTGGGGACCAGAATTACAACATTTGTTAAATTTTCAGCTGCTGCCGTTTGCTTTCACACTGTCAAATGAACCAAACTTTTTGTAAAACCTTTTCCCCTCCTCCCCTTGGGGGCGCTGGACCAAGAACTACTGAATGAAATGACACAAAAAACTCAGAAGAAGACATTGAACGCAGCTTATTTACAAAAATGGATTAGTGTCATGTTTTAGCGGTCGTAGGATTTCTCTTTTCTTGAGCCATTTTTCCCACTAGTGCTAGACTCTCGTGTTTGTTTTGGTTGCATTTATCCAGAATGCCAACAAAATATGTGGATTAACTGGTTGTTAAATGTAGGAATTACATATATTTGTTCCTTTCTTTATAAGCAAAAAAGTACAGCTTTAACATGTAAGGCATTTATTGGTTTAGTGTAAATAAAAGACACAAAACGGTACAATTAGCACTGCCTAATAGTTTCTTTTCTTTCCAAATAATTTGCCACTTTTTAAAAATGTATCAATTCATCATAATTTTTTTCTTTTACAATTAATTAAGCATTAAACAAAATATTTATTTTTAAACTGAAAGCATATTTACTAATAAATAGGCTGAAAATTCAGAATGTAATGAGATTAAATTAATCATGTCGATCATGAGTGCAATTTAGAGCTTTTTATTAAAAATGTTGCATTAATTGTTAACTGTATCTATTATGTGAGTTTAGTTTGTAATTTTAATTGGATGAAGTTAATTTGCTCATCTCGTCTCTGAAAGTTTCCATTTTTCGAGGGAATGTCGCCGACTCGCACATCTAACATTTATCAGCGTAAAAGTAAAAAAATAATAAAATCTCCACACTGTTTCTGTCATATCTGCAGATGCTAATCTCACGTGTTGCTTGTGCCGCAGTTTTTCGTAGAAAAGCTCTACGAAGCGCCCAGACCACTTTTTATCTGCGCCTCACGTTAGATAAGTCTGACTAACTTTTAACGTGTGGCTTATCGTTTGACAGTGAAGCAGACGCTTTTATCGTCCTGGTTTGTTTTGAAACAAAGATGGAGAAACCAAACAGTATGTACTGAATGCAGAATGTCTTTTTTTTCTTTACACTGCAAAAACACACACAAAAAAATTACCAAGTATTTTTTATCCAGTTTCTATTGCAAATATTTTTGTCTTATTTCACTTACAAGTTACTTTTGAGCAAGAAATACGAGTATTATAAGTTAATAATTCCAAAATATTTATGAAAAAGTATTTCTTCTACTGCCAGATAATTTCACTTATGGGAAATCATTTATAAGAGAAATAAATTGATACTTTTTGTAAATCAATATGATTTACGTTGATGTAAAATAAGCTCCTACGTTTTGCTAAAATGTAAGTTTTGTCTTATTTCAAGATATTTGCACTAGAAACTTTGTAAGATTGTGTATTTTTGCAGTGTCTTCTCGGAAAACACTGGTAACTTTTTGGAAAGTAATTTAAAAAATGTTATTGTTTTAACTAAAAAATGTTGGTGAGCTCAGCAGATTGCCAGCAATTTGCTGTTTGTGACAAATTACATTTCCTCATAATGTGCAGCTTCTGTCATTGCCTTGTTTTTGTATCGATATGGTTAAGTTGTTAAAACCTTTTGTAAAAGAAGGAAGTGACTTCGACGTCTGTAGCTTGTTCTTTAATCTTTTGGGTTTTTCACACCAGCAGAATTTACGAGTGTAAACGAGCTTAAATGTGCCGACTCCACGCTGGAAATCATGGAGTCAGAATTATATTTTTAACCTTGGGGATATACGTATAGACGTGCTGTTTTTGCTCAATGCACTAAAATAAATATTTCATTTTTTTCCTTGTACCTTCTTGAGGAAACCAGATTAAATGTTATTCATTTATGGACCCTGAACTCATCCAGGAAACAAAAAGTTAAACCCCATAAATCTCGCTGATATTCTGATTTGTTAGGCTGCACAGTGGTGCAGTTGGTAGAGCTGTTGCCTTGCAGCAAGAAGGTTCTGGGTTCGATTCCCGGCCCCGGTCTTTCTGCATGGAGTCTCCATGTTCTCCCTGTGCATGGTGGGTTTTCTCCAGGTACTCCGGTTTCCTCCCACAGTCCAAAAACATGACTGTCAGGTTAATTGTCCGTCTAAATTGCCCCTAGGTGTGAGTGTGTGTGTGCATGGTTGTGTGTCTCTGTGTTGCCCTGCGACAGACTGGCGACCTGTCCAGGTGACCCCGCCTCTCGCCCAGAACGTTAGCTGGAGAGGAACCAGCACCTCCTGACCCCACTGAGGGACAATGGTGCAAGAAAATGGATGGTTTGTTCTTTTGTTCTCATGTTTTCATTAAATGTAAATAAACCATTTAAGCTGTGCAGTAAATCATCCCTAATGGTGTAAAATGGTGATTATTATTCAGCGTTAATGGCAGAAGGTGGCATGCTTTCCCATCGCTGTGTCGGCTGCAGCTGACTCACCGTGTTGTCGTGTTTATGAGTGCAGGACCTCAGCAGACTGGATAAAGAAGTTGTGTCATTTCCCAGCACAAAGCCGAATGAGAAAATCATGACTGGTAACTAAGATGCAGCACTTTTGTTCATCCCGGCTCATTTTATTTGTAAATATTTGCCATTTGAAATTGGCTGTTTCTGACCAGTTGCGTAATTTGCAGCTTCTGTCATCGTCTTGTTTTTAGTTACTTATTTTTCTAACTGGGTGTTGAGTTGCTTTCTACTCTCTGATTTCTGAAAAGAAGACATTGTTTGGAATTTAAGGTTGAGTTTCTGATTTATTTATTTTTAATTTTAATAGATTTTTCTTTTTTTTTGCTTACTTTCTTTTCTAAAACAGAAATTTCAAATGAGTATTTTCAAAAAGTTGTTTATATTTCAATCGTCCGTCTGAGTTGCAGGATGCCTATGAAAATATTTGTTTAATTACAAAAATAAAGTGATAATTGCAGAAAAAATACTGCATTGTTTGGAAAAATCTCTTTAAAGCCTCCCTTTCTTTTCCTTTTTAAAAATAAATAAGTTTTGTATATTTTTTCTCTTTTCACACCCATTTGTGGATAACATTTTATTGTCATGGCGTTATTTATTTGTGATGCCTCTTTTTTTTCCTGTTTTTACTGCAGTTCAGTTTTGCTGGTTGTCTCTGCTGCCATTTATTTGGGGGCTAAAATGGCTAAAATTAGATTGTTATGCATGAATTTTGTACCATATAGTCAATATGTTACTAGAAAAAGATTATTTTGATTATTTAAAAGCTTACTGAAAATATTTTGATTCTGTTATGTTTAAAGATTATCTCTTAATAAAATAAGGAATGATCAACATTCCTCATTTTATTATTTTACTCTTTTTTTGTTTTTCCCAATACAAAATCTCACAAATTTGCCACTTTATTCTCCTGACATTATGTCTTCATCATGACTTTATTTATGTTGATGTTTTTGTTTATCTGTTCAGCACTTTGGTCAGTTTTACTCTTTTTAAAGGTGCTTATAAATAAAACAAATGTCGCTATATTTAAAGAAAACAAGGCAAAGTTTTCTTTCTTAGTATTGTGACAATCTTGGTGCAAAAGATAAAATCCATATTTCATAATAAATACTTCTTGAATCACACATTTATGCAAACAGAAGTGAAACTTTGGGTTTCAGTTTCTGGAACGGTTCCTGATGTGACGCAGCTTTCATGGAGAAGTAATTGGACTGAATCACCATTTCGTTCCACTTCATTCGTGCTCCTAAAATAAAACCAGAGCTGAAATGAGTCGGTCTCTCCGTTGCTCTCCTCACCTGGACGGACAGATCTGGTTGCCAGCTCTTCTCCAGGTCCTGATCAGGATTTATTTCAAAGTATTGCAGGGAAAACGTCTCGTTTCCTGCTCTCTGAAGTTTGAAAGTTTAGGTTCTCCAAGCTAAATCATAAAAGTTCCCACATGTTCTTATTTTATGATGAGAAAACTGATGGCATTACTAGAAAACTGAAGTTTCTTAAGGCGTTTGAAAAGAATTACAACATTTTTAATGAAAGATATTCAATTCAAAGTTGGGGAACAAAATGATAAATGCTGGAAATTTCTTTCTGCAAACAGAGATTTGGTATAAACTAAAATTATGTTTTGGTTTTATTGGACGATTTTTAATTCAGAAACCAATTTCTCTATTCAAACAGTCTGGAGGTTCTGTTTAAATTATGCGCCTGAAAGAGGAAAAGACAACGTAAACAAAATGTTTATTGAAAACAATTTTATAAGTTTTAACAAGCTTGTAGAATAGTTTATTTTATAATATTGTGACAAAATGTCAGTGTCCAAGTAGCATGAATGCTTTTGTACGTCTTTGAGTTAAAACTTCGTTCTGTTTTCTTTAGTATCCTCTCTTGCATGTGGTAGAAACTCTCTAAATTTAAGTACTTAAAAGGTTATTTTGTGCCTGATTTTACTTAAAATATGTGCTATATTTTTAATGTAAAAAAATTTAGATTATAAAGCCAACTCTCAAAGTTTGGACGTTGCTCACGGTTGCAGTTTAGATAAATTTATGATTACATGTTTTGTGTATTTTTCTAATTCTTATCTCTCAATGAGGGTGGAAAAAATACTGGATTTTTCTTTGGGTCTGATTAAACGCTGATTAAATTTCTGTCCTGTTCCTGAGAGTCAAAATGAGTTGATTTAATTCAGGATTAAAAGCTCCTCTGATGGTCTGTTCATGAACTTCTCTGGTTTAATTCAGCAAACAGCGTCTGAACCACAGATTTTCACCAACCTCATCAAATCCTCGGTTTAAAGCTGTTCACAATAAAATGAAAGCAACAGAATTACTTTGTTTGGTTCACCAACCAAAATAAGTAAGATTTACATAAACATGTGAAATTATTCAAATTGGCAGGTTTTGCATTTCATTGTGAAAGTTTTAAAGTCAAATACTTTATGACACAACCGTGTTACGTAAAGCCACAAGTTCCCTTTATGCAACTCTGGAATGTTTTACATAGGTGGTGGCCATTTTCCATTTCCTACTTTTGTGGCTTTGGTCGTTTCATACAATGTGCTGTTTTGTTTGCTTTTTGTGGGATATGAAAGGCGATCTGCCGCGGAACATTTTGGACCAGACATGCTGCAGTAATTCCCTACAAGCTCTGACATCTGATTTAAAATAGTTTCGAGTCATAAAAACCAAGATGTTGTGTTTTCAGGTAGCCCTCTTCAGCTTACCTGTGCAGCAGAGCTGAGAGACGGAGCAGAAGATGCCACCCAGGCCATCCTCAGGGGAGCTGTGGGGCATCCACTTGATGCCCCCAAGGTATGACTTCCTGTTCTGAAACTCAATGTTAATTTATGTTATTCCAAACAGAAATATCATCAGGAAAGCACTGATGATGTTTCTCGTTGTGACTGCAGGATCCTAGTGGACTGCCTGCTGCCCAATGGGATGATTCTGACCTTGGAGTGTCTCCGAGAGGCCACGCTAATCACCATCAAGCATGAGCTGTTCAAGGAGGCCAGAAAGTATCCCCTCCATCACCTCCTGCAGGAGGAAACCTCCTACATTTTTGTCAGTGTTACACAGGTGAGAACTTGATTGATGTTTTTTTTTTGTTTTTTTTGGGCAAAAGTATTTTGAAAAATTTACTTTTTGCATGTTTTTGTCTCCGCTGGTTCTGAAAACAGGCCAAGCGCTCAGAAAAAACTGACTTTTTAAAAATAATTTAATTCTTTCTAGTGTCTGGAAAATTTGTCATTTCAAAACCCTTCTGAATGCAACGTTGTGAATCACCTAGCAACCCCAGGGAAGGCCAGTGCGTTACCTAGCAACCCCAGCAGAATTCTGCCCGTTACCTAGCAACCTATGCAGAGACCTATCCTTACCAGTTCAAGGGAGCACAATGGGTCACTTTAAAGATTAATTGCGTGTATTACTATTGATCAAGCCCTCTGATTTTGTTTATTTTATTTTTTTAAAGTTTTGTTTATTCTTTTGCTCTAAAACAACAGGAAGCAGAACGGGAGGAGTTCTACGATGAGACTCGAAGGCTGTGTGACCTTCGACTCTTCCAGCCTTTCCTCAAAGTGATCGAGCCGGTTGGAAACAGAGAGGAAAAGATCCTGAACAGAGAGATCGGTAAACAGTAAACAAGGATTTTTCTAAACATAATTTTGTTGGAGTAAATTGAATAAATGATGGATTTTTCTGCGATTTCAGGATTTTTGTTGTTAATTGGCCACAATTCATACAAGTCAACTTAAAATACATTTTTTGTGTGTGTAAGGTTTTGCCATTGGCATGCCTGTGTGTGAGTTCGACCTGGTGAAGGACCCAGAGGTCCAGGACTTCAGGAGAAACATCCTGAATGTTTGCAAAGACTCTGTGGAGCTGAGAAACTCCAGCGGTCCTCACAGCAGAGCGCTGTACGTTTACCCCCCCAACGTCGAGTCAACACAGGAACTCCCCAAACACATCTATAGCAAACTGGACAAAGGTAAGCAACGATTTACAATCCAGTCACACAACTTCATTACTGATGTTCAAAGGAGTAACTGGAAGGATACCCGTACAGCTGTTGCATAAATTCAGTGGAAAACATTCAGAATACCATATTCTGGTATTCCCACGCTCCATGCTATTTGACAGTGAATGTGCATACTTTCTCATTTAATAGTATTAATGTGATTTATTTATTTTCTGTTGGTCTTATAGGTCATATTATTGTTGTAATATGGGTGATCGTTTCCCCAAACAATGACAAGCAAAAGTATACACTAAAGATCAACCATGACTGTGTGCCAGAACAGGTGAGTTTCATTAACCACACGTTTTAAATACACTTTTAAAGCTGACTTAATTATAACGTATAACAGTAAAGAGTGCATAGGGCGTCTAATTACATTAAAATATTGTTGAAACATATATTTATGATATTTTTGATTTTTATGGTTACTAGCTACGGGAAGCCCAAAATTCTGGGTCTCAGAAAATTATATTATTACGTAAAAAGTACATTACAACTAACACTGTCACTGAAAAACGTGCAGACTTGTCCAGCACATAATTACTGACATCTTTCACAAGGAGAAGCTGCAAAAGACCATAACTACAGAAACGTAGTTCACTTATTGATGTGTCCAAAACCAAACTCCAACATAATCTCTTTGAATGCGTCGCGCCCTAAAGGTGATTGCAGAGGCCATTCGCAAGAAGACGCGCAGCATGCTGTTGTCCCCAGAGCAGCTGAAGATGTGCGTTCAGGAATATCAGGGGAAATACATCCTCAAAGTTTGTGGCTGTGACGAATACCTGCTGGAAAAGTATCCCATAAGCCAGTACAAGGTAAGACCCAGCTGACTGGTTCTGGGAGATGAGACTGTTTAATCCCAGTGGCTCTGTTTGGCATCTATGGAAGAAGGTAAAGGCCACTGCAAAAAGATACATGAATTCTGATTTTAATCTCATAATTCTTTTTTTTTTTTTTTTTCTTCAGAATTCTGACTGTTTTCTCAAAATTGTTTTTCGCAGATGGAGAATTTTTTTCTCATAATTCTGACTTCAGTGCCAGAATTTTCACTTTTTTTCCATCAGAATTCTGAGGTTTTTATTTCTCCTTGGATTTTTTTTTCTTCAGAATTTTTATTTTCAGAATTAATTTTTTTTTCATAATTCTATCTTTAGTATCAGAATTTTTACCCTTAGGATTCTCAGAATTCTCACTTTTTTCGCAGAATTTTTTTTTTTCAGAATTCTGCCTTTTGTCTTAGAATTATGACTTTTTTTCCTCTCAGAATTGTTTAAATTTGTTATGCACCATCTGGCAAACAAAATCTTGAAACTCAAATCTGCCAAAATAAATTGGGAACAGGCTGAATAAATAGTAGGTTTACAAATCCTGTAACAAGGAAGGAACAATGTTTATTTACTTGGATTTTGACCAAGATTGATACAGAATTAGAATTCTGAGATTAAAAAGAGGATTTTTTTTTTCTTTAGTGGCACTAATTGTCTTCCGTAGTGTCTTACAAGCTATTGCTTTGTTTTTCTTGCAGTACATTCGTAGTTGCATCATGCTGACCAGGATGCCAAACCTGATGCTAATGGCTAAGGACAGCCTGTACACTCAGCTGCCGACTGATAACTTCGTCATGCCATCATACTCTCGACGTATCTCCACGGCAACGTCGTACATGAATGGAGAGGCTTCGTCCAAGTCGCTGTGGAGCATCAACGGGACTCTGCGAATACGAATCCTCTGCGCCACCTACGTCAACGTGAATATACGGGACATAGACAAGGTGGGGACAAAACTACATCAGTGCTTTTACATCTAGTAATAAACGGAGCAAAACCTAACCTTTGTTTTAGAGCAGAATCACTTGACTGATTTCTTTTTTTTTAAGCTTTGCACAGCTTTCTTTGTTCCTACTTGTTGCTTCCTGTTGAAATAAATGGAGCTTCCAACTGAGTTCAACCAAAGGGAACCAGATCAGTTTCTTTGTGCGGTCTTGTCTTTAAATGTAAAAATACAGATAAACGAAGTAGCAAACAGCACAAGCCCCGAGTAAAAAATAAAAATAGCCAGATATTTTGGCAGTAAGTTCATGTTTCTTGGTGTCTGGAAAACGAACCGTTTCAAAAACCTACTGATTGTTACCTAGCAATTCATGCTGAGTTCCAGCACATTTGGTCAGCTGGTTTTACCACTGCATGCTCTTTACAATGGTTGCTGGAAAAGACAGTTTTGTTGTTGACTTGCCACCCAGAAACCACTAGCTGCATTACTGTTGCTTGTGCAGGAGGCTCCACTTCTGCTTTTCAAAGATGTCCGGTTGTATAATTGCATTTGTCTGTTGCCGTTTTTACGTGCGAGTGCAAACGTTGAGGTGGGCGGCGTGGCCAGAAGGGGCTTATTTGAATTTAAAGTGACAAGAAGCCCTAAAACAAAATCATGTCAAAATGATTTTGTTCAAAAATGCTGTGAACATGTTTTGTATAGGCCAGTATTTCTCAACCTTTTTTGGCCCAGCGCCCCCCCAGCCTCTATCCAGGTCCCTCCCCGCCTCCCACCAAAGAATTTGTAGGCTACTTTGCACTGACCATTATTTTATTATTAATATTACTATCACTATTGTAGATGTTTTGATTTTTATGCTTGTTTCTGTATTTATCATCAAAAATAATTTCCCAGAGAACAAAAAAATTATGGGAATAGGAGTTATTTTCACAGGCGTCTACGAAAAATACAACAAACATTCAAGTTAAAATTGGTAGGCCTAACAGCAGCCAATCAGAGTGGAAACAATATTCTTATTCTTTTCCATTTTCTAGTTGTTAAATATTCCATAAAATGACCAGATAAAAGATGTTCAACATGCCAGTTTAAACTTTGAACTATTTGCAAACGACTGAGCTCTGCAGCATTAAAACATGGATAGAACTGTAACCACATTAATCATAGCTCTTCTTCTCTTCAGTGTTTCTGTCAGTTTCTGGTGGTGCAGCTCTGTGCTGCCTTCAGGAGAATGGGACATCAGAGTATCATCCATAAAATTTCACCCACATGGCTTTTATTGTGCAAACCAGAGCTTTCAGTGGAAAAACAAAAGTTCCAGGTCCTTTAAATGCCATACAAATATGAGACAGAAACATTGATTATATATTTATATAGACCTGTCTATTGATTTATAGATTAATAGTTTTACTGGACAGAAATTACAAAGAACAAATCTGGTTCTAAATCAAATCCTAATGAGTCAAATTCAAAGTGTCATGGAGTCATCAGCCTCATGACATTAACACTGACATGAAAAATAATATTGAAGAAATAAAAATATCAAATCTAATTAAAAGCATAAATAAGTGATCAGTTCTTTACTGTTATGGTCTGTAAGATATATTTATTCTCAGTATTAGATGTGGTCTCAACAAACCCATGATTACAATATTATTTTACCTTTTATCTGAAATAGTGTCTGTTTATTCTTGCCATACAGTCTCTGTATTAATTATTGCTCGAAAGGTCTTGCCATACCAGTTTATTCCTCTGTATTTACTTTAGTCTCTTAGTTTATTCTTGCATTTTGTTCTTCATCCATTTCCATTTAGTTTCTTTTGATTAGTTTTATCCTCTCTTGGTTTATTGCTATGTCCACTTTAGTTTCTTTCCTGTTGCTACATTTATTTTATCGTTTATTGACCATCAGTAATCTTCACTCATCACCTGCTGCGCCGCCTAATCATCATGTGTTGATTTTTTCACTGTTCAGCGTAGGATTCTCTGTTTTTATGCCATAATTCACATCTAGTTTGTCGCTTCGTTTTATGTCCCGCTTCCCCTGTTTCAGAGTTTTGCGCAATGTGCGCGTCGTTTTTTTTTTAAAGCCCCTAAGATGCAGGGCGGTCGGGAAGCGTATCGATGAGGAAAAGGCAGAATAACATAAACCTTTTAAAACAACGGAAACAATTTCTGCATTCTGATTATTGAAATGTTAAAGTGCTGTGTTGTTCTATCACCCCCGTTTCATACCGGACCACTTACAGCACCATGTTAACGCTATAAAATGAACCTCTCTATCGTGGTATCACCCATGGAGGGATTTCTTTATTTAAATGGGTTCATTTTTCAGAGGGATACACAGTGAGGGTATCGTGATTTTAGTAATTACATGTTTATAAGAGTGATTTTCTGTTGTCCTTCCATGGAAGCGGGCAGCATCCAGACGGACAATAAAACACTTTTTAATATAAGTTTCTGCTTAACATGATCACAGAACTGCCAAAACATATGTAGCTACATAAATACCAGACAAAGTGAATCACAGCAGCGTCATCAGCCGGTGTAACGCTGATCTGATGCGGAGCGGAGCTGCGCCATGAAGCTACAAACACTGAATAGAAGAAGAGCTGCCATCAATACAGTTGCAGCTAAACATGTTCTAATGTTACACAATACAGTTTTACGAAGTTGCTCAAAGTCTAAACTGGCATTGTTGAGCATTTAAGATGTAAAGTTTACCTTCGGCCAAACGCTCCCCAAAGGAATCTCAGCGCCCCCCTTTTGTTAAGATTTCCGCCAGCGCCCCCTGCTATCCTCTGAACGACCCCTGGGGGGCGGTACCGCCCACGTTGAGAACCGCTAGTATAGACCGTAGAGCTATTCTAGCCTATGCAACCTTTAAATGTAATTTTGAATGTCCTCTTTTCTTGTAGATTTATGTGAGGACCGGAATTTACCACGGAGGTGAACAAATGTGTGACAACGTCAACACACAGAGAGTACCCTGCTCTAACCCCAGGTACGTTTTCACTACTTTTAAAAAAATATATCACACTGTGACTTAAGTGGATGGAAGATGGATTAACAGCAGGATGGTGAGATTAAACATCCAAATTACATTTCTATTGAACCAGACCTTTTTCCTGACCTTTGAGAAGTTTCCATTCCTTGTCTGATGCGTTGTTTTTGTGCAGGTGGAATGAGTGGCTCCCCTATGACATGTACATCCCGGACGTCCCCCGAGCTGCCAGACTCTGCCTCTCCATCTGCTCTGTTAAAGGCAGAAAGGGAGCCAAGGAGGTAAGACGCCTCTGCGTTTAACCATGTCTACTAGAAGACAGAGAAATGCTTCTGTTTTAAATTCTGACTGCAAAGTTATCGGTGGAAATCACAGGACAGTGAAAAAAACCTCTGCTAATCCGCTAACGCGTAGTCCTCATGTGACGTTACACTTCTAGGAACTTTGTAGCTGACAGCCATCTTGGTAGGCATCTGTTGCTGTCTTTACAGTTGCTATGACAACAATAAACAAGACACTAGCTAAGAACTAGCTCTTGCCTAGCTTTTATCTAATTTATAAACAATATAAGTACATTGTAACTTTTTTTGAGTCTTCTGTTTTCTTTTTCTTGGTCTTGAAGCCGTGGTTCATCAATGCTTTGCGCTGCGTTTGCCTACCAAGATGGCGGTTCAGTGCCGCAGCTCACTTCCGGTTCAGACTTGTGGGAACTATGTATTCAGCCTTTCTGTTGAAATGTGCTGTACAAATAAATTTGGTTGATTAATTGATTTCATAGTAGTGCAAATTGTTTGTTTAGCTCTTTAGCTAGCTTTGAAAACAGTTGGCGCACTTGGCTTTCTTTAATTTTACAGATTAAATTTAATCTGGACAACAGTTATAAAACTTGACTGTTTTATAAACTTCCAGTGGAAAAACGTTTGACATCTCTGAAGTTTTGTTATCGACTGTTAAGAATTCAAGTAGTTATTCATGCTCTTATTTTGAAGGGGGAGAACATTGTTTACGCAGCAGTTCTGTTTCCTCTCCATGTTGCTGTTAAATATACAAAACATGTTTTATTTCAAACATACAGGAACAAAATAAAAAATGGATGATGGAGAACAATATATAAACATGCATTAAATTGGTGCTTTAGGGTTGTAGTCTTTGATGTTGTTGGAATTGAAGTTGGCACTTTAGCATTATCTTCCGCTAAATACTAACACACTATGTAGTGGAAGCTAATGCTAAGGTAATGTTTTAGCATTAGCAGAACTCGCGTGAATAGAATATAATGTACTTTATGATCCCCAAGGGGAAATTTGCTTTTTTTGCTGACAAGCTACTTCATCTAAAAAGTGAAAATAGTAAATATTAAATTATGATTAGTGTTTTCAGGGTTAGCCCTGCTAGCTTTTTAGTTAGAGGTTCCACCATTGGTAAAATATGTAGTTTTGTCTACATAGGGTAACTTTTAGAAACGGCACACAGCCAGCAGTATTTTAGTTTCATTTGCTGCTGTGTGTGCTGTTTGAAAGGCCTCTCCTCCTCATCAGTCTGAGGTGAATGGAAGCTGTGGCGTCATCTTTGGCTCTGTTTAATTACTAATCAGTCATGGGCACCTTGGTGGCAGAAAACGTCAGCAGGAACAGAACCAGCTAAAGTGACCTGACCATTTATTTAAACTGGGATTTTTTTTATGTTGAAAAGTTTCTTTTTTTAATTCACTTTGTTGTAATTTTACTGAAAACACAAATGCAGATTAAGAATCATATCTAGAAAACGTTTTAGATGAGGTTTGTGTGGGTGGAGTGTGTCAATGAAAGCCAGACATGGATATTGTAACGGACACCTAGGGTGAGTCCCGTCTCCTGACCCGCAGCGCTAGGTTCATGTCAGAGTAGCGGATGCCCTTTCATGGCCTGCCTAAATTAAAGATAAACATCTTTCTTTAGCAGCCCTTTGTCCCACCACTTACTCCTAACAGATGCATTTTGACTTGCTGGCTGCAGGTAGCTACCACTGCCACATTCACAGCTATTGTCCTTTTTGATAGTTTTGTGGCCACTTTTGTTGAATTCTTGCAAATGGGGCTGAAATAACTCATTTGATTGATCGTTTTTTCAAATAATTGTCAACTAATTTGGTAACTGAATAATCGTTAACTCTGAAACATGCAATTTGCTAAAAGAACAACACTTTCAGAGCACTAATTAAGCCAAACTGTACAGAAATATGTACATTTTGCACTTAAGAAATAACCCCCCATGTTTTGTATGTAAATGTTTTACCCAGAATTCCTCAAGTTGCAGTTTTAGGTCCACCGGTTTCAGAATCTGAGAAAAACAAATCTAAGAACCTTTTCCTATAAAGTTATTAATTGGTTAATAAAAAAAAAGATCAATCCATTGTATTTGTATTGATAAGTCAAATGATGAAAGGAATGCTATGCTATATTTTAGGTAATAAAATGCTTATTTTCTTATTTAAAAAATGAGTTATCTTATTTATCTGCATTTTAATCTATTTCTGTGTAAAGTAAGTTTAGGTGGTTAAATCTGCAGAATTTGTAATTTAAAAAAAATCCGATTGTCAGAATAATCGATTAATCAATTAGTAAAATAATTGTTGCTAATTTCAACAATGTAGATATTAATGATTTATTAAACTCATTGCAATTCATTAATTACTTTGAAACCGAAAACTTGATGCAAATTGTCACAGAATTTGGCTGTGAATTTAAGACCAACGTAAAATGTCTTCAAGTTATGTTTTCAATGTTAAGGCCTTAAAAACTAATTTGGCCTTAAATATGTTAGTCACAGGTCTTAAATGCTGTTGTGGCAGGACTGTTTAGTTTTATATATTCTATGTAGTTTTCTTTTTTTTTTATCTCAAAGGACTTACTGTTACTCAAAAATGTGCGTCGCACACAGATGCCTTCATTACGTTCTGTGACTTAAGGGAGCTGCGGCTACCGGTAAATAGCTGCTAATCTTTCTTTGCTAGCTAGCTGGTTATTACATAGCTAGCTAGCTTTCTTTACATCCATTGTGGGAAAGTGCAAATTTATTGCCAGTTGGCTGGACAATAGCTCACTTCTGTTAGCAACCTGCTAACCCATAAATAGCCATTATTTACCATTTTTCTTTTGTGATACAGCTCTTAAATTCATTGATAATGATCTTAAAAAGTCTTACATTTGAGTGAAAGCTGTAGAAACTTTGTTATATAATCTTCTGGGTTTTTATGAAAGTGAAATCTTGTAAAATTCACAGTTTTTTTTCTTTTTTTGTGGTGTTTTCCAGGAACACTGTCCACTAGCTTGGGGCAACATTAACCTGTTTGACTACACTCACACTCTGGTGGCCAACAAGATGGCTCTGAACCTCTGGCCAGTCCCTCATGGCCTGGAAGACCTCCTCAACCCAATAGGAGTCACTGGATCTAATCCCAATAAGGTATTTAACATGTTTTCATAAGAAATAATGAGCCATAAATGGCATACAGCAGCCTGCATGGTATCTGAATATTATGTTTTTGCTTATTTTAATGTATATTTAGGAAACGCCATGTCTGGAGCTGGAGTTTGACCACTTCAGCTGTCCTGTCAAATACCCAGACATGAATGCGGTGGAAGATCATGCAAACTGGATCATCTCCAGGGAACTGGGCTTTAACTTCAACCTCTCAGTCAACCACTCGGGAACTCAACAGGTCTGTCAAAAATAGGCACTTAGTTTTATCTGAAACTGTATTTAAATTGACAAGCAGTGTCGATGTGAGCAGTTTCCGCTCTAACGGAGTTTCCCTTCCATAAATGAAATTACATGAATTGGCATACTTTGCAGGGCGTAATGCTGTTAAATGTATAACGTGTGAAGGGAAAATCTGCTGAATGAGTTGTGATTTAAGCCTGAGGATTTTATAACACATTTTGTTGCCTCCTCATATTTTACACACGCTTTATAATTAACACGTCTCCTCACACTGTTCACAACCTCTCGCATGTCGTTCTGTGTATCGCATCACTTCCTTGTATGTGCAGTGAAACTTTTAAAATGAGTCACGTTTATTCCGGGTCATTAGGAAACATGGGCTTTACTGGTAAAACAGGAAGCTTAACTGGTTTAATGTCGGATGAGGTTTGCTTCCCGTTATAGTTTCAAAACTCTAAAAAAAAAAATCTAATGGGAAATGAGAATAAAATCTGATTTATTTATATTTTCGACCTTTGATTTTGTCTTAATGTTCATAAAAGAGTGTGATGGATGGAGGGGTAAATATTTAACTACAAAACCTTTTGCTAACTTGTTACTTTCAACACTAGAACGGTGGCTCAGAGGTGCCAGTTCAGATTACTCTCTTCAGTTATTCATGACGGTGTAGATGATGCTCTGTCTTATTAGATTTCTACAAGATGTGGGTGCATGAAAACCGTGACATCTGCCGTGTTGAAGTGACACATTGAAGATACTTGGCCAAGGAAGAGGACATGAATGATGATGGCTGATTTGCTCATCAGTCTTTGACTTCATAGCAGGATAATTTTATATGGTTTTAAATATGGTGGAACATGATTTATGCTTAGTTCATAGTTTTACAAGCTGGTTTGGTATATTTGGAGAATTGTGGGTTCATCAGCAGGTTTTCTCATTTTTCCAACAAAAAAAACTCAGCAAATCTCTTTTGTTTTTAAACATCCCAACACTGAGACACCATTTATAAAATTTTCAAATAATATATCTTAACGTATAAAACTCCTTTCTTTGTGTTGGTGGATTTCAGTGTTTCTTTGGACAAAGGTATTACATATTCACTGATGTGCTGGGAAAGCACAGGAGATGGTCTGTAACTGTGAAAGGCTGGTTTAGATTTTACATCTCAGATGACAACTACTTTGTCATTTTTTGGCCTAGACAAGCAAAAATCAAATGTGGGGTTCCTCAGGGCTCCATTCTCGGGCTCCTCTCATTCTGTGACTAATTAGTTCAGATTTTAGATTACTACCTCTGTCATCATAGATATTCGAATGGCACACTACTTTATTTTTGTCCACATTGTCAATGAGTGGATTTGGTCAAAATTTTCTCCAACTTAAAGTTGGTAACTTTTATAGAAATATATTTTTTGCATATTTGTTAAAACTGTCACTGTGTCCTGACGGTAGAATATGACACAGATAATCTCTTTAAAGGCTTGGTTGTGACAGAATGTGTTGATAAAACCATCTATTAGCAAACTGTTAAAATATCTTCCTTTGCATTCAATGAGTAATTCTGAAATTTCAATTATATTCAGTGATGAAGTAATTTGGCACTGAACAAATACAAACTAATTCACTATGAAAGTAATGATTAAGCTCACAGTTCTTATCCTGAACTTCTGTGGCTTTTTAGACTGTCCTGTAAAACCGTTTAGATTACCCTGTGCCAATAAACTTGACTTATTTGGCTTTTATAGAGAAATTAATAAGCTGTTGACGTTGCCACTCTTATAAAAGCCAAACTGATTACATTTTATTTCTGGTTTTAATGATTGCAGTGAATGTTGGGTTGTTTTCCTCCAACAATCTTTTGGTCTGTATTGGGATCTAAAAGCTGTTTTTTATTGGCAATTACTTCTCCAGTGTTTACTGGATGGCTACTGCGGGTAGTGATGAAGTGTTTCAGCGTGTCGCTTCTGTTCGGTTCCAGAGCAGTCGGGCGGCCAGAGATCACGCCCTGACGGAAAGCGACGGCGAACAGATGCGACAGCTGAGTAACAGGGACCCTCTGTCCGAAATCACTGAGCAGGAGAAAGACTTCCTCTGGAGACACAGGTGAGCAACTCGTTCACACAGGAACCATATGGCAAACCAAAACATCACAATCATCTGCTGCTGCTTCCTCTGCCAGGCACTACTGTATGAACATCCCAGAGATCCTTCCCAAGATACTTCTTGCTGTCAAATGGAACTCCAGAGATGATGTAGCGCAGGTAAAGCACGGTTATAGACACATTGTGGTGTGTTTGGAGGGCACAGAGCTGCTCCCCAACGATGGCTAGCATTGGTTTTACCTGTCAGGTTGTCAACAAAACACATTAAATAAGTGTAAATATACGCTTCTCTACCAATTGTCAGCACTACAACAACTAGTAACAAGGTCGGGAAAAAGATTTAATTAAGAAAAAATAGTGAGGAAGAGGGAAGTAGTTCAGTTATGCTAGCTTGACTATGACAATCATAACATTTAGATGTGCAGCAGAATTTAGCGTTTCGGTTGGATTAGAAAAACAAAAAAAGGGCGACCCGCTCGCCATGACAGATCATGAGTAGAGCAGGTGTTTAAATGAGCTAATCAACCGCCGCTGTGTTAGCTTAGCTTATAGCAGCGATAGCTAATCTACCACAGCGATCACTTATTAATAAATGGCTAAATAAACAGTATAAACAGAACATTATCACAATGAATTATTAATAACAGTAATAAAGGATGTTGTATAAGAGTGAATTGAAAGTCTTTTTTATAGTTTCTTTTGTTTTGTTTTTTTATTTCTAAAGTGTGTTGCTGGAAAAGTTTGAAAACTTGCCTTGAAAATGCTTGAAAAGTCCTTGAATTTTACTGTGGGGAAAATTGCACAAACCCTGGTTTTGATTTGGGAAGAAAGACTTTATTTCCAGAATATTTTACTTTATTTCAAATGCAAAAAAATGTTCTAAAGCCTTTCTATGTTTGAAATTGTTTTATGAGAGTTTTTTTTCTTCAAAATGTGTTACATATGCAACTCTTAGAACAAAATATTGCATGTTATTTTATAAATGTTTCTCCACCTTTTTATTTGTTGATGTTAAATATGACTTAAATGAACCCGAGTCTTTTGTCCCTAAGTCAATGTATTTTGTTTCCTTCGTGCCAGATGTATTGCTTGTTGAAGGAATGGCCATCGATCCGTCCGGAACAGGCCATGGAGCTGCTGGACTGTAACTACCCAGACCCCGTGGTCAGGCACTTTGCTGTGCGCTGCCTTGACAAATACTTGACCGACGATAAACTTTCCCAGTACCTCATCCAGCTTGTTCAGGTTGGTCTCAGTCTACAACAGAACACAAATACTTGTCTTAACATTTTAAAATAAATTATCTAAAATTTTCCAAATCCGTCGATGCATAAAGGGTTTTAAATACAGACTGTCTGCATGGACTACATTTAATATAATGCATTACTGGAAGACGAGTAAAATAAAAGAAGGTTGCACCAGCAGAAAATGTTTAATTTGCCTCACTCGATTTGTACGCTAAGGCATTTGCCAAGATGTTTATTAAATCTTTTGTTAAATAGTTCCTCCCATATTAATTAGTTTTTGACTAGGGCTGGATGACATGTCTGAAAACGACATCACTTTACAAGCGACCTTTGAAACTCAGAGATTTCCGTGTTTTTTTTCTTGAAAATTTCTGAGATCTAAAAATTTCTGTTTTTTTTCTAGAAAACTTTTGACTTTCAAATTCAGAAATTTCCAAGTTTCAGAAAATGTCTATTAATCTCAAAAAAAATTTTTGTTTTTTATTTTTAAGCAGTTACGAGGCATGGTGGCAAATCCTTAAACTGCTGCTGCGCAAGTCACTCACTAGTTGTTGCTAGGTAACCAAAGAGTGAGTTGCTAGGCAACAGTGAGTGAGTTGGTTGACGTCACCAACCTTTTGTAGCTGTGAGAGGTTGAGCTACAAACGGTTTCTATGTTGGAAGCAATTAGTTTCCAACATAGAAACCGCAAAGCCTTTCCTTTGCCTTCATTTCCCAGAATGCTGTGCGGTTGTAGGTCAGACTTCAGTGAATTTCTTATGCATTGAATATTTATTATTCTATCAGATGTATTTTCTATTGGTACTGAATTATTGTCCAGCCCTATTTTTGACAGATTACAATGTATAAGTCCTCACTTATTTAAAGTTAGATTTCCGAATAACTGACAACCATGTACACTTTCTTCTAGGTATTAAAATACGAGCAGTATCTTGACAGTCCGCTAGCTCGCTTTCTCCTCAAAAAGGCCCTGACCAATCAAAGGATAGGCCATTTCTTCTTCTGGCATCTCAAGTGAGTCATTATTCACTTCCTGCTTTAAAAAAAGTGATTGATTCTTTGTTTTATGCTGAGACTCCTGCATGTTGTTGTGATCTCAGGTCAGAAATGCACAATAAAACTGTGAGCCAGAGGTTTGGGCTGCTGCTGGAGGCTTACTGCAGGGCCTGTGGTATGTACCTCAAACACCTGAGCAGGCAGGTGGAAGCCATGGAGAAGCTCATCAACCTCACCGACATACTCAAACAGGAAAAGAAGGATGAGACACAAAAGGTTAAATCAGCACATGAGTCTTCACTTTGTTTCAAGACTCTGTATATTTTAAAAATTATTCAGTTTCAATATTTAGTATGGATGCAAATAATTATTATTTTCACGATTAATGGTTTGTTAGATTAAAATTAGTACCAATTGATTAACTAGTAAAGTCCGCTTGGAGCTTCTGTTAATGTAGTTTGGCCGCCATCCAGCAGAGGGCGTCGCTGGTCAATTCTTAAGCGGAGCCGTTGATACAGAAATTAAAGATGGCGGCGGAGTCATTCTAGAACGGAAAACATAGACGGTCCAAACAGAGTCCGGTGTGGGATGGAAAACAAATTTTATGCGGTTCAGATTAGAAATATAAACACTCGACAAACTTCTTGATTTATCACCGAAAATGACTGATATGTTACGGAGGCAAAGAAAGGCGGAAAAAACATTCATTCAGGAACAGATGGCATTTCAGTTGGAAGGAATTAATTCATGGGGAATTAATTGTAGCACATTTTAGTCCCTTATTTTTCTACTCAGAAACTTATTTTGTCATATTTTATAAACATGTCTTAAGTTTATTAATGTGAGAAAGCCACGATTTTCCTCTTTATTCAGTAAACAACTGACAAAATAATTTTGTAATGCGTGTTTTTTTTTTTAATTCAGCACGTTATGAAAAGTTTAGTCCTTTATGTTATAAACACGTTTTTAAGAAAATGGTGCTTATTAAGTAATAGTCAATCATTTAAGATCAATCAGTTTTAGATTAACTTATTAATCGATTACTTGCATCCATAATAATTATGTTTTGAACAATTTATTTTATAGACATAAAATCTACAAACCTGAACCTTGAAAATTTGAGTACAAGAGTTTTATGAACGTGTAGAACCCCTGACATTAAATTTAAAAATACTTTATTGAACCCAAAGGGAAATTAAATCTAAGTGTAAATATTTGTTTTGATGTTTTTGGTGAAGGTCCAGATGAAGTTTCTTGTAGACCAGATGAAGAGACCCGACTACATGGACGCTCTGCAGAACTTCACCTCTCCACTCAACCCTGCGCATCAGCTGGGAAATCTGAGGTTTGCAAAATGATGAGCTGTCATGGCGCCTCTTGGTTCAGAGTAGACGAGGGGAAAATAACTGACAGCGCCACATGTCTGTAAACATTTTTATGTCTCAGGTTGGAGGAGTGCAGGATCATGTCATCCGCAAAGAGACCGCTGTGGCTCAACTGGGAGAATCCTGACATCATGTCCGAGTTACTGTTTCAGAATAATGAGATCATCTTCAAAAACGGAGATGGTAACAATCTCACACATGTTGCTCTCTAGCAAACATTTCTAGTCCCTTATGGGAACCTACAACAGCACACGTCCTCACGAATAACTTTATAAACGTATGCCGAAACGATTAATCAAATTAATCGTGATTAAGCAATTAATGCCATAATTATCAATTAATTTAGTAATTGAATAATCTTTAACTGACACATACAGAGTCTACAAAAGGCATTTTGCTGAAATAACAACAGACTCAGAATATTATTTGATTTAATAATTTACAAATATATTTAGATTTTGCATTTAGGATTTTAAAAAAATCCTTTTTCTGTAATTCTGTTCTTTCCAGATCTCCTTAAGTGGCAGTTTGGCTTCATCTTGGTTTCTATCTGTAATCATTTGTGTTTGTAACAGATTTGCGGCAGGATATGCTGACGCTGCAGATAATCAGAATCATGGAGAACATTTGGCAGAACCAGGGACTGGACCTACGGTACAGCAATCAGTAACGATCTCTCAGTCTCAGTTTGGGTACTCTGGTGTCATCGGGTCCGCTTTGCTTCCTCAGGATGCTCCCATACGGCTGCCTGTCTCTGGGAGACTGCGTGGGCCTGATAGAGGTGGTTCGAAACTCCCACACCATCATGCAGATTCAGTGTAAAGGAGGCTTGAAAGGAGCCTTGCAGTTCAACTCCAACACGCTGCATCAGTGGCTCAGGGACAAAAACAAAGGAGAGATGTGAGTTTTCCACTGGTTTTAACTAGAGACTCACAGATGTTCGTATCTGTATCAGTCCCAATATTTAAAAACATTTAGATCAGGAATCAGTGACGAGGTTTCCGATCCATAAAGGGAGATGTATTCAGTCTGATTCTATGCTTTACTATATTATTCTTACTGCACTGTCTGAGCCATTTGAAAGAAGGTTTACTGCAGTCCACTTACTGTTTTCATTAGTTTCAGTTTGTTTACTTATTTAACATCGGCTGCTATCCTCCTAATTGCACTGACTGAACAAATTAAAGTTGTTTTTACATGTTTGACCAAAGCTTATGAAGCCATTTGGGTATTTCAGTTTGCTCTACTGGTGCAGTTACCAAATAAATTTTTAATTCTGTACATTTATATCTGTTGCTTAAAAAAAGAAAGATTTTTAGTAGAGGTGTGCCGATCGATCGGTCACCGATCATAATCGGCCGATTTTTGTGAAAAAGTGATCGGTGATCATTGGCTCTTGTTGCCGATCACACAAACCGATCACCTGCATCTCATGTCTCAGCCTGCCTGTGCAGCTGGTCTCCTCTTTCCTTCACTCTGCCAAACGCGCAGCAACAAATCCTAAGCGATGTGGAACTATGACGCACTGAGTGAATGGGGAAGTTTGCGTGTTGCGGCGGAAAATTGAAGCAGGTCAAAATGCATCAACACGACGAAGCTAATACGGCATAAAAACAATGACATACTTGACGGAGTTTGGCTACATCGAGGCTCACTACAGTAAAAAAGACATTTGGAGGATCAGATAGCAGGTAAAGCAGCGCACAGCTACAAACACCCGGATTAGCATGACGGTCAGAAAGCTAAACAAATAACCCACAAAATGATTTAAGTCTTGGAGCTGCGATGTAAGACGCTGGTTCTGCTCTCGCTGTTGAACCGCTGCTACGCTACAGGTAGTAATATTTCACAGACGGAGCGCCGCTTCTGCTCCACCTGGTAGTGACTCTCACACCGAACCTCTGCTTAAAGCTGCAGCATCTAACCTAAAAAATACATTTTACATGCGTATTAAAACTTTCGCTGTCCTAACATGAGACAGATAATCTCTAAAAAATAATCGATCTCCTCCCTGCTCTGCATAATTACTCCGCTCAGTCAGAAACAGCCACTCAGAACTAGCAGTAATCAGCTAGCCGCCATGCTAACAGGAAGTTTTCATTCAGTAACTCTGGATTGTTTATTGTAATGGATCCTGTATTTGCCTTTGAATGTTAAGTTTATTACTTGAATTTTTTTGGCAATGTCGAGAGGTTTTATTTTGGCTCTTTGCATTATTTATCCTCTTCAGAGCCTCCATATGTTATCAGTCTGTTAAAGATAGTATTATTGATAGCAGTACAATTTGCACAATGCCCGTTTTGTTTAGTTTTCTTCTTGGAAAAAGTTATTAAAAACAAGTTTTTGTCTAAATTAAGGTGAATTCATGGTTCCTTTTTCCACATAATGTAACCGGTAGTGTTTATGATAAAAAATAATAATTATTATGTGATCGGCCCTCGTGGGTGATCGGAATCGGCAGGAAAAAACCTGATTGGCACATCTCTAATTTTTAGTAAATTCAGCTGTTTTTCTGTATCATCTGACACTGAACCTCAGATATCATATCGGAGGTGAAAAAAGTGGATCGCTGCATCCCTGTTAACAAAGACATAATTACCGTCTGTCTTATTCCCCCAGAATAACTTTTTCATGTCTGTTTCGCATTTATTTGTTGTTTTAAATCTGCTTAGCAATTGAGAATCTGTAGTTCCTCTTGAGTGGGCATTATCGTTTTGTTTATTAATTGTGAAATTTTGATTTTCCATCTTGTTAAATTTTAATTAATGTTAGAAAAAACCTGGCATCAAAAATGTTATCATTTTCTTTGCTGTTTGCTCCACAAGGACATCAGTAGATATGAGTAAACTTGAAAATATGATTAAATGTAATTAATTTTTGCAGTTTAGAATCATACTGCTGTAAAAATGTGGACATATGAAGAGCCTGGTCTCAAATGGAAATGTTTTTAAGAGAAGTATTTATTTCTGGTGCTATGAATGCTGTGCTACGCAGTCATAACCAAACAGCTACCTAACAAAGCAGTAGTAAATGTCTTTTATCATCATTTTTATTGTTGTTAGCATTATTGTACCAGGAAATATTGTGCTAAAATCTGATATTTCTCTGTATTTGTGCAGGTATGACATGGCTGTGGATCTGTTTACGAGGTCCTGTGCTGGCTACTGTGTAGCCACGTTTATTCTGGGGATCGGAGACAGGCACAACAGCAACATCATGGTCAAAGATGACGGACAGGTAACTCCCACATGCTAGCAGACATCCACCGTTCTACCATTTCATTTAACATTTGCAAATATCTGGAACGTTTTCTGCCTGTTGATGTTCCTGCAGCTTGTTTTCCTCTGGATGTGTGAAGTTACTGAATCGATTAATCGATTGATATAATTGTCTACTAATTTAGCAATCGATAAAAAAAATCCTTTGTCAGTATATTCTAACCAAAACTTCTCAAGTGCATAGTTTTAAATGTATCTAGTTCAAATTCTGTAAAAAATAATTTTAAAAGTCTCTTATTCAGCACCTTTTGCTGCCCAGTTATTAAAATAATCAAGAGATAATTTCTAGACTTTACTGGTGTTAAACCAGTGAGGTTTGGGATTTTCATATGTTGATGTAAGAAGTTTTTTTTTTTTTGCTGTAGAGGCTACAAATAATCAAACAGTATATTTTATGCAATAAAATGTTTCTTATTTAATTATTTGAGATTTTAATGTATTTCTACTTTTGAATAAAAAGGGTTAAATGACAAATCTGCAGAATGTGCTAGTTTTTAATCTGATAAATGGTCAGAGTAATCGATCGGACGATGACTAAGAGAATCGCTCCTAGATTAGGCTTTAGGTGACTTTCAGTAAAACATTCGCAGCTGAACTGATACTTTTTGCTCCGTTTCAGTTGTTTCATATAGACTTCGGCCATTTCCTGGACCACAAGAAGAAGAAGTTTGGCTACAAGAGAGAGCGAGTCCCGTTCGTACTGACTCAGGACTTCCTCATCGTCATCAGTAAGGGATCCCAGGAGTGCACAAAGACCAAAGAGTTTGAAAGGTTGTTTTTCTTTCTGGTTTATTACTGCTTTGTGTTGGTTCGACGCAAGTATGCAACCCCTTTAAATCTGATGAAATTTGGAAACCTGTTAGCTGCTGTGCATGTTTTGTTTGCTTCTTATTTCTTTGTTATGGATTAGGGCTTTTGTAAACGATTATTTTAGTAATCGAGTAATCTATAGATTTTTCTTACGATTAATCGGATAAAAACAATTATGAAATAAAATATTGGTAAATCTTCCATAACACCAGTGTTACTATCGGATATCAACATCAGTCTATTTTTTCCACATTTGAGCTTCCCTACCAGTTACTTTTTTGTAGACCGGGGGAGAAACACGGGATATTTACGGCTCCTCCGTTCAGAAACTCATCTACCAGCCATGTTCCGCCTCCCGTTTGTTCAGACCGGGATGATATCAGTTTATTGTGCGGTTCGTCCGTAAAGCTGCTCTTACCCTGTAAGCATCAACCCTCAGCCGCCCGCCGTGTTCAGTCTCTCTGCTCACCTGTATAAATCCTCCTCAGCTTCTTCCCGCCGTTCAACCAGCAGCTCCGGAGCAGAAAGGCTGCCGAACTCCCGGCATCGCGCCGGTCATTTTAAGGATGTATGTTGGTCCCACAAAAACGATGAAAACCCGGAATTATCACCGATCAGTAAAATCCCCGCGGGCCGAACTTGAAGATTGGACGTTATGCCGCTAACACGTAGCTTCCGTCAACAACTCAGAGGCGGAAGTCAGAGCTCCGCGCAACGCAAATAATGTTCCGGCTGAAACACGGTGCGCTAAATGATAAAACATAAACTAACGAAGCTTCGAGGCAGGTCAATTTTCCTCGAGGAATTTTAATAATCGAGGTACTCGAATCACTCGAGGAATCGTTTCAGCCCTATTATGGATCCTTTCGATTTGAAAGAATACGGCTGAAGTGATTAACCAGATTAATCGGGATTATTTAAATTAGATAATTTAGTAATCGATTAAACTGGAGTTCAAACTCAAAAGTCAAGCCATCTAGCTCGGTAATTAAGCCAGAAGTGTTTTAATTTAAGGAAGAAACCAAACTTTATTCTGTAAATACGTTCTATTGGCTTTACAAATTCATCATTATCAACAAAATGTGTATCAAAGGAAAGTGATTAAAGTGATTTCTGCAAAGATAATAGTGAAATAAAAATGTGTGACATGAAATGAGCAGAACTGGGTGGTAACTACATTCAGACAGTTACAATTACATTTTAAAAATTTAAGGATTAATTTTACTACATTGTACTTTTCCATTTTTATTTTGAAGTAAAAACTTAAGTTTGTAACAAAAACCTTTTTGTTAAAGTTTTATAGACTTTATATTGAAAGAAACTAATTATTTAAATTTTAGTGTCTAAAATACCAAAATGTACATATTGTACTTTGGTCCGTCTAAAAATGTAGTTAATAAATATTATGTGTTTGATGTTTTAATCAGTTACTCAGAACTTGATGGACTTTTTTACCAAATACATTTTGAGTATTTACTTAGACGGATACTTTTTACCTTTGCTTGAGTAAAAATATGTTGCCGTAGTTCTGCTCTGGAGTTCGATCTCTTCCCATCCGTTGCTGTAATCCTGTCGCCATTTTGGCTCCAGGTTCCAGGAAATGTGCTACAAAGCGTACCTGGCCATCCGCCAGCACGCCAACCTCTTCATCAACCTGTTCTCCATGATGCTGGGCTCCGGCATGCCCGAGCTGCAGTCGTTCGACGACATCGCCTACATCCGGAAGACGCTGGCGCTGGAGAAGAGCGAGCAGGTGAGTCCCGGCTTCTCCGTCTTTACGTCAGAAGGAACTTCAGGAATCGTCTGGACAATAAATCAATAACGATATGTATCGCCATAAACATCTGTTGGAATATTTGCTGAGCTCTGATCCAGGACCGCACAGCATTCTGGGGGAATGGCTGGAATGGCTTTAGCTCAGAGGTGTCCAAAGTGTGGCCATTTGCAGCTCCTGGACTGATTTTGTGTGACCTTTAAATTATACAAATGTCTCATTTAGTTGATGCAAGACTTTTTCTCAATTAGGACATAAGTATGACCCACAAATTAAAATCTTCTCACAAAAACATCAGATATAACAAAGTATTTATCTTTTAGGGCTGCACAGTGGTGCAGTTGGTAGAGCTGTTGCCTTGCAGCAAGAAGGTTCTGGGTTCGATTCCCGGCCCCGGTCTTTCTGCATGGAGTCTCCATGTTCTCCCTGTGCATGGTGGGTTTTCTCCAGGTACTCCAGTTTCCTCCCACAGTCCAAAAACATGACTGTCAGGTTAATTGGCCTCTCCAAATTGCCCCTAGGTGTGAGTGTGTGTGTGCATGGTTGTGTGTCTCTGTGTTGCCCTGCAACAGACTGGCGACCTGTCCAGGTGACCCGGCCTCTCGCCCAGAATGTCAGCTGGAGAGGCACCAGCAACCCTCCCGACCCCACTGAGGGACAAAGATGTAAAGAAAATGGATGGATGGATTTATCTTTTAATTACAACATTTCTGATTTCCATTTATCCACTAACTAATACACCTATACAGACTTTGTTGCACCAAAATATGCTTTTATTTACACCGTTAAACTTATTCAAATAAATATTAAAAACAGTTTTGTTGCTGAAAATAGACCAAATCTTTTCACAGGTTTCTTGAGTGGAGCACAAAGTAAATGGAAAGCATGGAGAAACCTTTTGACGTTTGGATCTACACTGATTTACATCCTTTGCTGCAAAATTAATCAAACCATTTTCTTTGTTTGACTAAAATATTTCATGCTAATTTTATTATTTATTATTTAGTTGATCATTTTGGCCGTTGTTACAAAAAGTTTGGACACCCCTGCTTTAGCAACCTCTCTCACAGCTAGCTAAGGAAAGTTGGTGGAATCAGCTAGCCCACTCACTTTTTGGTTACCTAGCAACGACCTGGTGAGTTAGAAGCAGTTTCAAGTTCCCCTCAGCTTTTGGTTACCTAGCAACGACCTGGTGAGTGACATGCGCAGCAGCAGTTTCAGGTTTTTCTCCCGTATTTCATAACTGCTTAAAAAAAAAAACAACAAAAAAAAAACGTCTTTGAGTGAAAACTGGATAAAATGGGAATGGTCTCCAGTTTGGCTGTATTTCAGATATTTAAAACTAAAGTCGACTGACATGAAACGCTAATAACGATAAGTTTTTCCAGCTGTATCGTCCAGCCCGGCTTCAGAGTCTCTGCTTTCTTTATGGGTTTTTGTTTCTTGTGTGACGCAGGAGGCTTTGGATTATTTCATGAAGCAGATGAACGACGCTCATCACGGAGGTTGGACCACCAAGATGGACTGGATTTTCCACACGATTCGGCAGCATGCACTAAACTAAACGCATTAAACTCAACATGGAGTATTTATTACTACACTTTTTGAAGGGATTTATTTTTCCATTGACCGCAAACTCTATGAAGTTTGCCTTTTGATTAATTTTTGAAGTACTTTTTCCCTTGTTTTGTAAACGAGGTTCTGGGTTTTCCTCCATTATCCTTTTTGTTTGCCTTTATTCGGGGTGTGCTGCTTTTGTCAGTGTGTCAATTTTTCCTCAGGACCCTGACGGTAATAACCTCCCCAGACTTTAATGTTTGGGGACAAAAAAAATGAAATCTCTTCCCTTACTTTGCTGCTCTTTAAATAAAACCCAACACAGCTTGGAGAAGCCACGTCCGCAAAGGTGTTAATGTAGCCGCAACGCAGGTCTGACTTGCTGACCTTCAGTCTTTGCTGCACTTTTTCTCAGCTTCACTGGAGAGAGGGAAGGCACAGGGAACTGTGTGCACAGATTTTGTGGATTATCTCCCATCTATAATGTCTTCCACAGATAATTTGATCTTTTTTCATTGTTTGGGTTATTTGAGCAGAAATTTAAAGACTAAAAAGCATCAGAGACTCTTGAGATTCTCTTTCTCCGCCGACTTCTTGTCGTAAACTTCAGGGCAAAGATGCCTCCTTCAAAAAAAAAAAAATCACTCGGAACTGTAAAAAAGTAATGTGTACAGATGTATGACTTTTTAAATTAATTTATGTATTTTGTTTATTTCATTTTGAAAGTCAGCAATATAACAAGATACTATTGATTTTGTAAATATGTTTGGAATTTTGTCACTTAAAGCCTCCTTTAGCACCATTTGACCTGCAGGTTTTTGTCTTGATTAGACATAATGCTGATGCCTTTTCATTTATAAAGTTGGCCTATTTGTTATGTCCAGCTCAGAATAATTTATTTAGAGAAGCAAAACTGCAAGAGTGAACATTTTGGTCTTGCATTACATATACAACAGGAAGTGAGGAGAAAACACATCCTGGCACTTTGTGTACAAACAGGAATGGAGATTGTCACACCTTCCACTTCCCCCCCACATGCGGTTAAGTCCCAAAATACACAATCTGAGTAAATTAAACTGAACTAAGAGTAATAAAGCAAAAAAAAAAAAGAGGTTTATAGAAAATAGTAAATTTAGTTGAGCAATATTTTTGACAAGTAACATAAAAATCAACTCTGACTACATATTTTCAATCTAGAGAGTTTTTCTATCCCCAAAAATGTCCAGACTAACCAATTGTTGTGTGTTGTGATTGGATAGTAGTTGGAGAAAGTGCAACCTATTTACAACATTTTGCTATTCAGTGCCAAAGAGAAAACCAGCAGCCAGTGTATAAAAGCATTAGCTTGGAGAGTTAAAAAACCGGCACCCTCTGGAAGGATTTAAAAGCCCTCTGTGACTAGCCAAATCTGTCTTTAATTTACAAGACATGTAGGGTGCATTGTTTCGCTCTGTGTTCGGGCCTGAGCCGGTGCTGCCTCGCCTCAAACAACCGTCTCCAACACGCCTCATAATGGGGAGTTGTGCTGAGTATGCGTGCCTCACTTTTCTCCACATAGACAGTCAGTTTTAGCTGAGAGTTTAACAAAAACGTTAAGGATGTTATCCGTCGCATCAGTCTTTAGCTCCCTCTATAGCAGGGGTGTCAAACTCCAGTCCTGAAGGGCCGCTGTCCTGCAGTTTTTAGATGTGCCACAGGTACAAAACACCTGAATCAAATGGCTTAATTACCTCCTCAGTTCTCCAGAGCCTTGCTAATTACTTAATTATTCTATTCAGGTGTGGTGCAGCAGAGGCACTTCTAAAAGTTGCAGGACACCGGCCCTCGAGGACTGGAGTTTGACACCCCTGCTCTATAGTTTACCCACAATAAAATGTTTAGCCCTAAAACTGTCACTTTAAGCTAATTATACTCAACTTTAGCAAAGAAAATTATGCTAGCAAGCTAATTTTGAAGTAATTTGTGACAAAACGACAGAAAGTATATATTTTATTCTCACAGACGTCGGCTCCACTTTTAAAAGCCCTAAGAAGTGAACTGGGATTTGCTTCATATGTACAACGGTTGTCTCTGACTGAAATGTGGCCGATTAGTTTGGCTCAACCAGTACTAAAATGGGCAAAAAGACAACTTAAGATGAATTAAAACTTCATTTGTTGAAAGTCAAGACACTTAATGATTACGTTTAAATGTAATGGGAACTTTATTGAAATTGAAATGTTTTCAGTATTTCAGTTATTTGGCGTGTAATCAGTTCTGAAAACTGCAACATGTGACACTAAACCGCTCAATTGAACTATGAACTTTGTGATGCTCCAGAAATTAGAATATTTCACATAATTAATTGGGTAATTAAAAAGCCATTATAGTAAAAGAATATATTGAAGAGCTTCACCAGACCAAGAGGCCAAAGTGGTAATTCGTTTTGATTTGATACAACCATTTTGTTTTGTTTGTGCAGCGTCATTAGCCTGATTGTATTTCATTACCCAAGTGGACCTTCTGTTTTTCTTTTGTACGAGTGATTCCTGTGAAAGCTCATATTATAAAACCATGTTGGAAACACTACAAGATGAAAAAGAAATGCTAAATAATTTGAAATATTCTTGGCTTTTTTTGCGTGTTTTGCAAATAGCATAGCGAGTGTGTGTGTGATGGAAATTGTGTAATTAGGTGTGGCAACTATGTTGTGTGTTGTCATTCTGTGCAGGCTGCAGAGCTTCATTGGCAGGTCCAATGGAAAACGACCCACGATACCTGCTATAACTGTGTCTAAATGGTTTGGAAACACCCCCTTCTTCCCTGGCAGGAAATATTTGCCAGCATTTTTTTTTTATTTGTTTATAAGGAAAGATAAATAAGGGGAAACAAACTTTTTTTTATATATGTATGTACATGTGTTACTTGAAATTTCATGAATTGGAGAGATTATGTCTAATTAGTTCCAATTATGAGAGTCTGTATTGTACTGTATATAAGCACCGATGGCTGAAGCATTGTTTAGTACGAGTAGTGAATGTTATTTGTGCCACAGTGAAGACTCGATTACATCTTGATCTGAGGGATACGTAAATACCTTGAAGACTAAAAAAATGTTTATTATAAGATTCCAACAGCTTTCTAAAGCATAGTTGGTTAAAGTGGTTGTATTACTCAAATCCAAGTTTTTCCTCCTGGAAGTAATCACACTTCAAAAACACAAAATCTCACCAAGTGTTTTTGGTCTGGTTTTTAGTTCAAATATCTTAATACTCCTGAAATAAGACAAAACTAGCTAATAAATTACCTTTCACCAAGCTACAGGAACTTGCTTTAACTCAATAGTTCCTTAATATTGGTGGAAAAAATACGAGTTCAATTGGCAGATTATTTCACTTACAACACAGGAAAAGTGTTTTGTTAAAAGTGAAAATAATCAGCCGGTGGAACTAGAACTGGGTTGCTAGGTTACTAGGTTGCTAGGTGACGGGCTGGGCTTTGCTGGCGTTGCTAAGTAACGGTACAGTGACCTTTAGAACTGGTACTTTTTTCATCAATATTAAGGAATTATTTACATAAAACAAGTTGCTATATCTTGCTGAAAAGCTGCTTGCACTTTAATTTTGTCTCATTTCAAGTGTACAAAGATATTTGCATTGGAAACTAGACAAAACATATTTGGTTAGGTTTTGTGTTTTTGCAGTGCACCTTCATCCATAAAATGAGAAGACTTTAGGAAGCTCAACACAATAAAGTGCAATAAGCCATAATCCTGCCTTTTTAGTGGCTGTCGTTGTGACCGTTGGACTAAAATGTTTAATCTACCATATAAGCCATTTGTCTTTGTATTGAATTCAATCGTCGCCTGATGGTTTTGTTTGTTTTTTTGTTTAAATGCACTGTTTCTACTGAGCCTCAGATTGAGCCATGAACGGAGAAAATGTCACAAAATGGATTTAAAATTCTGTTTTTAAATTTCAAGCAAATTCTCTGGAATATAAAAGATGACATGTTTTACTTGTGTGCAGCTCTGTGAGTTGGTGTAGTAATGTACTGTGCTGCCAGAACTCTGTCTTTCACATCCTACTCGCATGAAATCAGTATTTATTTTCCTAATTCCTAATTTTATAATCCCCTCCACCCCCTTTTTTTATTTTGATATACATACATTGACCTTGTTAACAAATGCCTTAAGTTTGCTCCCTGTAGGTTTTGGGACATTTGGTGTTTAAGTTGCATTATTATTATGGCTGTTTTATTTATGGATGTACATTTGTTTTGCTTTTGTTCAACATTCAGAGAGGCGACGGTTGTATTCCCTGACCGACTGACTGACTGGTCACCAGGGTGTTCTGTGAAATTGTGTAAATAAATTTGTTAAACATTCACCTGCATGTTTGCTCCTGTGCTGAACACAACAAGTTCCAACTGTTCCTGCAAACTTTTGGTTATTACTACTTCTACTAGGATTTTTTTTATTTTATTCATTCAGATAATTTTTTTTTACAGATTTTCACAAATATTCAACTGTTAAATTTTTATTTTTTATTTTTCCTTTTTTATGTTCTTTACAAATCAATCATAAGATACAAATTTTGACTTTTCTAACAATTTTGTTTAATGCCAAAGAAGACTGATTTCTGCTAAATAACTGATGGGATTCCTTTAAAGTGACCCAATTTAACAGGTCTAGCCAATTGGTGTTAGCCTCTGTGAGTGGATGGAGATCCCCTGAATTCAGTGTGTTTAGTTATTTTTGTAGAAATCAAATTTCACTTTGACATTAAAGCCTTTATTTTTGTAAAAAGGAGGAAAAAAGTAAAGTCAAATTCTGATCATTTTGTTAAAGCAACAGAAGTGAATATTTTTTAGGCACTGCAAGCCTTTATACTTTCACTCACATAAAACAAAATGTATTGATAATTTAATTCCATTTATAAGAGTATAATTACTCATCTTTATTTAAATGAAACTAATATAAAACAGCTCTTAAAAATTAACATCCAATATGAGTTTTTTTTTCCAGGTCTTTGTTTCTGTTATATTCTTGCATTTGATTATACGTGTATATTAAGTGTTTTTACAATATTAAGTGTTTTTCTTTATTGTTTCCATGGAGATGTATTTAATTTTAAGCTTTAAAAAAAACTGGGAATTTTTTAAAAAAAATCTTAAAAAGGGTTTTATTTGAAATTTGGCTTTTTCTCTTAATTTTCTATCCAATTTTAGCATGGCCACAACAGCAAATTGTAACCCTGATATATGATTTTTCTGCTCTTCATTTATGTGTTTTAGGTTAGTTGGTCTTTGGGAATCAGACCTCACTTATGGGTGAAGGATTCACAAATGTGAGTTAAATGGCCTTAAAAGAAAATATATTCCTGCGAAAATGACTAGAGGAAATTAGCAGTACAAGATGGGGCTCTTAGTTTTAACATATTCAATGTAGTTTATTTTTGTCGTGAGACTTTTCAATCAGGCAAAAGTTTGGGTCGCACACAGACATCGTCATTATGTTCTGTGACTTTATGCCGGTGACAAACATATACTAGCTAACTTTTGTAGCTAATCTGTACCATGCTGCCTAAATTCTGGGCAAAAACAGTTTCTGAAGACATCCAGAAAGCCTGAATTATATTACTCCTAAACACTTTTAAATAGAAAATCTGGTTACTGTGAACCAAAGAATAGAGAAACAGGGGTTACTATAAAAGTATGTCTGCTAACAGTAGGTTAGCTTTTAGCCCCGAAGGTAGTTCTGGAAAGATTTTAATCATCAATGGATCCTTGTGTACAAGAAAAAAAAAGTTAAACATAATTCATTGAGGACACAACCTTTTTTTTTTTATCTGAACATACAATAAATGCGGCTTCTTGAGAGATAACTAAGACAGCAGGTCAGTATCACTGAAATCTCCCTCCACTGGCGGCTTCTGGGAGGCCTTTGCTACGTCTGACGGCGCTACGGGTTGGACCGGCTTGAACTGTTTCCAGGGGGTGGAGGGGCAGTGGAAGGGGTGTTTGTTGGCGTTGGGGGAGGCTGACGGTTTGGAGGCCGTCGTGTCCTCCTCGGATGATTCCTCTTTGGTTGGAGCCTTGGAGGGGGATTGTATCGATGGAGGAGACTGTGACGGTGAAGAGGGGGACGGAGGCGGATCCAGGTTCCTGAGTGGAGACCAGCCGGGAGGACGGCGCCGGGACTGAGGGGAAGGTACAAACAATTAAATGGAGACGAATAAATTACGAAGCCTTATAAATGCGTCACATGCTTTTACGCCCCGTGGCGGGAAGCGACTGCACGGGATTAGGGCCGTTATAGGTAGAAAAAGCAGGAGTACATTCCTGCCAAAAATATACACATTTTATTGAAATGCAAGAACATTTCTGAGTTTGAAAAGTCAAAATTTTACTACAAAAAACTGAAATTTTGAGATTAATATCAGCTGTGTTCCACAAAAACGTGAAAATTTCTGAGTTTGAAAAGTGAAAAAAAAATCGACTTTTGAAACTCAGAAAGTTACTTGTTTTTCTAGATTTCTGAATATTTTTCAAGCAAATGTTTAACTTTTCATACTCAAATTGCAGATTTTTTCTCTACATTTCTGAAGTTAATCTCAAAATTTGAGTTTTTCTAGCAAATTTTTGACTTCAAACAGAAATTTCCTTATTTGTTTTTCTAAAGAGAATTTCTGATATTTATCTTAAAATGTATTTTTCTAGCAAATGTTTTTATGTTTCATGCTCAAATTTCCCCTTTTTTGATAAATTCTATTAATCTTGAGAAAACAATTGTCTTGTAATGATGAAAAAAATTATCTTGAGAAAAACTGTCATCAATACTTCACATAACAACATAAATATTTAGTTATTGAGAAAAAATACTAGTACAACTGCTCTTGGCTTTTGTAGAAATTTATTACAGTAGCACCACTTTTAATTGAGGAATTGAAATAAACAGACTGTAATCTACATTAAAAAGAATTCAAGTGCGTATTCTAATTAAGTTAGAATCTGTCAAACCTGAGGCCTGCGGGCCAAATCCAGCCCGCCAGAAGTTTTTATGTGGCGCTCTAGACTCTAGAAATCTTTGAGATACCAATGTGCTGAAATCTGATTTTATTGATAAAATCAGCAGTTTTACCTGTATTGTGCTGAATTACATTAATGTGATTTTGCACAAAGACAGAAAATATGTTTAAAAATATTCAATTTCAATATGTTTTCATCAAATCCAGAGACAATTATTTATTTTTCAACAGTTTGTTATGGGAAGTTTTATCTATATTTTCTGCCACCATTTGCCTTATAGGACATTCTTGATCTCCTGTGATTTAGATGATTTGGGCTAACAGCTAATGAAAACAGCATTCTCATGAAATCTAAACATTACGTTTTTAAAAAGAAGCTAATTTTAATTCAGAAATGTTTTGGCATTTCTGAATTGTATATGTCTGCAATATTGGTTGGGTTTTTTTTGCCTAAATTACTGCGAAGTTGATGTTTTTTTCTTCTACTCCTTTTTGCAAAAAGCTTTCCTTCCACTCAACTTTCCATTAACGGCTTGAATACGGCATGCTGTAAACAGTCAGCTCATTTAAAGTAATGCCAAAAACATATTCTTTTGTCATTGTAAGTCAAAGTAAGTGTCTCACCAAAGTTAGGGCTCTGTTTTCACACTGTCCCAGGAAGACACCCGGCTGCTCCAGTCTCCATGGTGCCATATCCACCGTAGCGTTACAGTTTACAAACTCCTGCATTACGTTTTTTAAAAAGTGAAAACCCAATCATATTCAAAAATTCTAGATTCAGTCGATCTATTTAATGTTTTTACCTCATTGTCCACATCTGGGACACACAGGTCGTTGAGATCTTTGTGCTCAGCCTTTGCACACGTTGTTTTCTTCATGTCGAATCTCAGCTTGTACCTGAAACCTGCAACAACCTGCAAACATCAGCACAGTAAGTTCAGAGCAGGAATAATAATTTCTTACCGTTTTTGTCCTTTCCTCCCGCTGCCGGCCTGTACCTGTCTGGTGGCATGGCCGACTCTGTTCAGGGTGAACAGGTGAGTTGAGTTGGAAATGGAGTTAAACTTGGACACAGATGCTAAAAGAGGAACTTTAAGGTCCTCTGAGTTTTCTGCGATCTCCACAGGGCAGCCCAAACACTTCGCTTTCTCTGAGGAAATGTAGTCGTCTGAAGAAAAGAAATTCATGTAGTAACAAACAATGTGTAATAACACTGTCATCAGCATAAAACGAAGCCAGAATATAAACAAGGTGCATCTTACCAAGCATTTTGGTCTAATTTCCAGTTCAAACATCTTGGTACACTTGAATTAAAACAAAACTATCTTGCAGTGAGATATGAGCTTGGTTTAGATACATTAATCCTTAATATTGATTTTAAAAAGTACCTGTGAATAATCTGACGGTGTAACTAGTAACTTTTCATCAATATTAAAGAATTACTGACCTAAAACAAGCTTCTGTCTCCTTAAAAGTTGTTTTTAAGTTCGTTTCGTCTTATTTTATATATTCACACTAGAAACTAGACAAAAATAACATGCCAACATTTAGTGTTTTGCAGTGTTCAAAAGGTAAATCAATAGGTTTTAGGATTTTTTGATGAACATGACAGAAAATAAATGAGGAAAACCACTAGGAGGCATCAAACCACCAAAATGTTTTATTGATTTCAGTGTTTTCATTACTTCTTTTACTGTTTTCTTAGTAACTTTCTTTTCTTCTCACAGACCAGATCAGTTTAAAATGTGTCAAATCCAAACATCAGATTCAGCTCGTGGGATAAACTTTAAATTCTTCGGCAGAAAAATGTATTTTATAACGGGAGGAATTTTCCATGTAGATCGTGGAAAATGTTGCCTCACGCTTTGAAAGAATCTGTTTGCGTTTGCCTCCCTGGGCCTTAGAAAGCAAACAGATTAAAGTCTACAAGCCGCTGTTTTCCATGCACTGATAGGTTAATGTTGGGCTTTTCTTATTTGCTCCAATGTGTTTCACAATCTTGGTTTCTCCACACCCACCAGTGCATGTTTTCCCTATTTTCAAATGTTTTTGTGACAGAATAACACAAGAAGGAATATTTACTTATTTAATCTAACTCGTGTTTCTGCAGGAGCTCAGATATCAGACTTTTTGCGCACGATAAACCAAACTAATGTTTCTTAATTCCAGGCTGCAGTGAGAATGTTGATGAGAACTAAATGGAGAGATCAGATCGATGTTTGCAACGTGTGGAACAAGTTCAGGTATTGTCCTAAAGTAAACCTTTTGGACAAAGTTGTAGTTTAGATTTTCTGACCAGACGCGTAGAAATGTTGATGGAAAAGTCTCAGAACTGCTGGGAGATTATTTCACCTGTAACATGGGAAAAACTTCCTGTTAAAAGTGAAATAATCTGCCAGTGGAACTGGTGGATTATTTTATTGACCCAAACAAGCGCCTGTTTCTTTCTGGAAAGTTACTTGTAAGTTAGTTTTATCTAAAGTGCATTAAGGTATTTTCACTAGAAACTACAACAAAATACGTTGTAATATTTAGTGTTTTTGCTGTTCACTATAAATGATGGATGATGCTACATACGTGCTAAAATGTTGGAAAGGAAACATTTTCCCAATGATTTTATTTTGGTCCAGTTTCTAGTGAAAATATCGGATTTCACTTCAAATAAGACAAAATTAAGTTACAAGTAACGTTTCAGCGAGAAATGGGAGCTTGTTTTAGGTCAATAATTACTTTATATTGATGAAAAATGACCAGTTCCTCTGGTAGATTATCCCACTTTTGGGAAAAATGTTGAAATTTTCTCTAAAACTGCTTTTGCTTTTACAAATTTTGAGACATTTTTGCTAAAATCTTCTTTGCTTTGACCTTCACCTCTTAATTCTATCATTTCAGACACGACCTCTTCCCCCCCAAACTATTTTAATATTTTATGCCTTCTATGTTTTTTGTAGATTTTTTATGGCTAAATAAATGGAAATGATCCATAATTTATTTGATTTAGATATTTTGCTCCACTACGGGATGCAGGTTGATCCTTCACTCACCCATATTGCAGTAAACCTCTTTAGTGACGGTTTCTTTCTCATTCATGTGGACTGTAGAGTTGCATGAAATTGCTGCCTGGAGGAAAAACATCGTAGATTCATTTTTTTTTAACTTTGTTCTAACACAAATACTAAGACAGAGAGAGAGTTTTTTTTTTTAAATAATTTAATATCCGTTAATAATTTTAATGTCGTTACCAGAGCTCCGGTGGGAAGATAGTCGCAGTCTGTCCAGTTTTTGCTGCCCCCTGCTGGACAGTCACTCCTCCTGCTGGTGAACTCCAGGTAGTACATGGAGTCGGATCCGTCCTCTGTCTGCAATCACACAATCAGGCAACAGCATTTTAGGGACAAAAACTCTCAAATTTGCTAGAAAAAACCCAGAAATTTTGAGATTAATCTAATAAATTTTTGCAAAAAAAACCTTGGAAATTTCAGAATTCCAAAAGTTGAAGTTTTTTCAGAGAGAAAACTCTGAAATTTTTAAATGAATGTTAGAAATTTTACAGAAAAGAACTATGAAATTTCTGAACTTGGAGATTAATATACAAGTTTGAGATTAATATAATAAATTTTCTTTAAAAAAATGGAAAATTTCTAAGCTTGAAAAGTTGGAAATGTTTGACATTTTATTTGGTAAAAAGTCTAATCAAGCACTGAGTGATCAAAACAATAATTCAATATTGAAAAATTACATAATCAAACAGACCAAAATGTAAGCTTGTGTGAAAATTTTGGTATTTTAAAGATCAAAATGAAAATAATTCATATAAATAACATAAATACAAAATAACAAAACCAGGGAAAAAGAAATAAATCTGTAAAGTTTCTCTTAGTGGGTAAAATATATTAAAAAAAACGACTCAAGTAAGAGTAAAAAATATACTTTTAGAAGTGTTTTTACTTCACTCTACTGCAAAAACACAAAATCTTACAAAGTATTTTTGTCTAGTTTCTAATAAAGATGTCTTAGTACACTTGAAATAAAATAAAACTAACTTAAAGTAACTTTAAAGCAGGATATCTGAACTTGTTTTAATTCAATAATTCCTTAATAATAATAAAAAAATACTCGTTCCAATGTCAGATTATTTCACTTAAAACATGGGAAAAACATTTTATGAGTATAATCTGCCAGTGAAACTAGACCTTTTTCATTAATATTAAGGAATTATTCACCTTATAAAAGCTCCTTTTAAATTAGTTTGTCTCATTAAAGTGAACCAAGACATTTGCACCAGAAACTAGACTGGAAATGACTTGGTAAGATTTTGTGTTTTTTCAGTGAACAAGCCTGGAAATTACACTCACATCTTTATTTATTCGATTTTGGGCTCCTTTCATGCTGATGATGTTATTATACAAAAAACACTTTGTAACATTTTCTGTTTTTGCAGTGCAGCAGTGTAAAAATACTCCTGAAAGTATTTTTTATTTTCCAAACAAGTTGCCCAGGTAAACATACCTGAGTGAATTTAACCAGTTAGTACCCAACTCCACAATCAGCATGTAGCAAAGGTCAAAGGGTCAAACTGTATTTTCCAGGAATTTGTTTTGAAAAATATGTTCTAAATTCAACAAAAGCTGCAATTTATGTCTAAAAAAAGGTTCTGGAAACATGACTTCTTCATCACATCTGACTCTGTCTGAACTCCGGGATAATAATAACGAGGTGGTGAACGTTAATGAGGCCGTGGTTCTCCTGTGCTGCTGCAGAAGCGCCATCGTTTCTCCAGCTGCTGTACCTTCTTGGCCACTCTGACCTCGAACAGAGCCAGCTGCTGCCCGACGGTCAGCTTGCTGTTGAACTCGTGCAAAGCGCTGGTGACGGCCTTCTGCACTGACGGGTCATCGCAGAAAACCAGAACGCCTCGCTGGCCGTCCACGCCTGTCTGGACCAAACGACAACAAAAATACCAGAAACGTTAATGGCTGACTCCAACACAAAAGTTAATTTCTTTTTAATATTTGAGGCATTTATGACACATTTGCAAAGTGAACACATTTTAACTGAAGGTGAGATAAATTTAGCCTGTTTTGGTAAAGTAATCTTTATTTATGATGTCACACAAAGTGATAAAGTGAAATCATTTGGTTCATGAAATCATCTGTGAGTGGATGATTTCATGTGGATCCTGAGACATAATCATCTTTATTTTGATGTGATCAGAAAACACAAAATTTTACCAACTATTTTTGGTCCAGTTTTAGTCCAAACATTGTCTTATTTAAAGTGTAATAATCTACAAGTAACTTTTCTTCAAGAAAAGTTTCAAGTTGCTGATTCTGTAATATTGATGAAGAATTATTGGTTCCACTTGTAGATTATTTAATTTATAACATGGAAAAAATGTCCTGTTATTAGTAAATTAATCTGCCAAAAGAACTTTAACTTTTTCATAAATATTAAGGAATTATTCACTTTAAAAAGCTCATATTTCTTGCAGAAAAGTTACTTCTAAGTTATTTTTGTCTTATTTAAAATGTACTAAGATATTTAGACTGGAAACTCGACCAAAAATAGTTTTTATTTTTGCAGTGAACAAGCCTGGAATCACATTGTCATTGTGATTCGGTTTCCTTTTATGCTGATGACAGTGTTATTATGTGTCATTAAAAAACAACATAAGTAGTTTGTGAATATGAAGTTTGATCAATCTGAGCTCCAGTTTTTGCCTCATTTATCGTAATTCGCTTTGCTAAGACACAATAAGAACCAGATTTAATTACTTAAACGACAAAAACAGCAACAACAAATTTAAACTGTTTTTGCTTCACAAATACATCAGGAGTTTAAAATCATTTTTGGAGTAAAGGCACCAACAATAAAAGCCTCAATTTCAGGTATCTATCTATCTATCTATCTATCTATCTATCTATCTATCTATCTATCTATCTATCTATCTATCTATCTATCTATCTATCTATCTATCTATCTATCTATCTATCTATCTATCTATCTATCTATCTATCTATCTATCTATCTATCTATCTATCTATCTATCTATCTATCTATCTATCTATCTATCTATCTATCTATCTATCTATCTATCTATCTATCTATCTATCTATCTATCTATCTATCTATCTATCTATCTATCTATCTATCTATCTATCTATCTATCTATCTATCTATCTATCTATCTATCTATCTATCTATCTATCTATCTATCTATCTATCTATCTATCTCTCTCTCTCTCTCTCTCTCTCTCTCTCTCTCTCTCTCTCTCTCTCTCTCTCTCTCTCTCTCTCTCTCTCTCTCTCAGAAGCTGGTAAAATTATTTCTCTGTTGGATCTAATTGCTCATAAAATTTGCTTATAACTCACCAACTCGATATATAATTAGAAACCTCATGCTGTACAGGTTGTACACATTTTCTCGTATTACGACTTTGGAAAATGTCTCGTTTTAAATTAAATAATCTGCCGGTGGAACTCCAACTTTTTAAATCAATAATAAAAAATGATTGACTTAAAATAAACTCCTAAATCAGGGCTGTCCAAGCTTTTTAAGGGTCAAACTCGTTGAGTCAAAAGCACAAAATAAACCTCCAATCAAGCAAATAAAGTTATTTTTTATCTATTTTCTTGAAGGAAGTTGATGTTTTTCATCACAGATCAAAAACCCTAAAAAGAATTTTGCACGCTTGCTGTATTAAATCTAGTTTAAAATTATTTTAGTTTAACAAATTAAATCTCAGTAATAAGAACAGGATTTGTTTCATTTCAAAACGTTTAGATGAGTTTATTCCATAAAAGTTGAATTATGTGGCCCAAAGTCAGCAGCGTGGTTCAACTTCTGCTACAAGTAAAAAGACAAATACTTTGTGTTATATTTAACATTTTCTATTCCAAATTGGGTCAATATATATATATATATTTTACCATGGATTAAAATAAAGTCTAAACACATTTGAATGGTTCTTGAACTGCAAAAAAAATCAGTCGAAGGGCCACAAATGGCCCTCGGGCCGCACTTTGAACACCCTGTTCTATGCCTGGCTGAAAAGTTACTTTTAAACTAGTTTTGTTTTAATTCAAGTGTAATAAGATATTTACACTAGAAACTAAACCAAAATCACTTGGTTTTTAAGCTCTTTATAATCATATAATATAATAATATAATCAATCAAAACCCTCTGAAGAAACCTCGTGGTTTCTTTAAGTCATGGAAGACTTTCTCACATCTTAAACTTCTTCTCTCTTTTCTACTGTTTTTTTCTCTTACCTGCCCGAACGCGGAGCTGCAGAAACACAGCAGCGCCGCGACAACCAGCCCCACTCCGCTGCTCATCATGCACGTTTTCATTCAGCTGCAAACCACAGAAACATAAAGTCACACTAATTATCAGGGTTTCGCCTCACAAACCCAGCGAATCGCTCCAGAGCTAGCTCACAGTTGGTGAAAATCCCGACTCCTCTCTCCTGTTGGCGGATGATTGAGTGAGTTTGTCCTCTTCGGCTGCAGCTGGGATTCCTGAGGAAGATGATGACACACACACACACACAGGACAATGCTCGCCACGCTCAGTTGGTGAAAGAGGAGTAAATGTTTGCTCTTCTGTTTGCCCTCCCACATGTCCAGTCGATACCTCAGTCCATTTCAGAGGCAAAGGCAACGCAGAGCAGGACGCTCAAACTTCCCCACATTACGCTCTGAATCAGACATGAAGCGAAAAACACAGATTTTAATTTGTCTGCAACGTTTGTGTTTACGTGCCACTGTTAGCAGGATTGCTGTGTTTTTGAGTCGGGTTTTACGTGGAACTTTGTCCCCGTTGACCTTTAACCCCAGCCACTCTGATTTCCCCACAAACTGTCCGTCAAACAACCTGAGGAGATGCACCATGATCAACAGATTACGAAATCTTTTCTGTGGATCTGCCCCCAGTCTGCCTGTTTACAGTTCATAAGTCACTTAGAGATTTAAAACATACTATAAAGTTTTAAGATTTCAGGGAAATGTGGTAAATTAAAGGAGCTTATTTCTTCTGAAGAAGTTGTAGTTGGGATTTGAGATGCTGCAGAATCTGATTTTTATTTTTATTTTTGGTATGATTCAAAAAAAGTGTAATATTTTCAAACATCTCTTTGTATTTCCATCTCTAGTGTGTTTGAGGTGTTTAAAAAGATGTAATTTAAAGCTTACACTGCAAAAACACAAAATTACCTGGTAATTTTGGTCTGGTTTCTAGTGCAAATATCTGAAATAAGACAAAACTAAATTAGAAACAAGAAACAAGAGCTTGTAAACAAGAGCTTGTATTGATGAAAAAGTATCAGTTCCAAAGGCAAATAATGTCACTTTAAACATTTTCTCCATGTTACAAGTGAAATAATCTGCCAATGGGACCAGAACTTCAATAAATCAATATTAAAGAATCATTGACTTAAAACAAGCTCCTATATCTCGCTGAAAAGTTACTTATAAGTTAGTTTTGTCTAATTTCAAGTGAGTAAAGATGTAATGCAATATAAATGAGACCAAAAATACTTGGTTAAATTTAGTTTTTTGCACTGTAAAGAGATTTCTCTTGGTTTTCAAGGTTTTAAGTATTTAAACCAAAAAAACTATCAAAACACTATGATTAGAGATTTTGTTATTCAGATCCATGATCATGAACAACTTTGTTGATTTCTAAAAGCTAGCAGCGAGCGCAAAAACTGAATTTATTGTGGAAAAAAATTCCAACAACAAGCATCTGTACTTCTGCTAAGTATGGCTATATTTCTCATAAAAATCTTATAAAATTATTACTTTATTCTGGTAACATTATGACTTTATTCCTGCAATTAAAAATAAACAAAATCTTAGTCTTGCCCAAATATTCAATTTTAGAGTTGACCTGAATTCAGAGTCCAAATAAATAGAAGCTACAAAACAAGATGGCCGCCCTGGACCTGCTTACATCACACGTAACTATGGGAAACGCAAGGAGTACACTGGTGAAAAAAATCCTGATTTTTCCATAAATTAAATCTTCAAATTGGATTAATTAAATCAGTTTATCGCCCAGCTGTGTATAGGAGTAATGGCTTCTTTCTCGCTGAGCGGCCTTTTAGCCCATGTTGGTTCAGAGTGGATAAAACACGTAAATATGCTGCTTCTCTATAATATATGATGTTGAATGTTTGAAAAACGCATAAAGTGTGTCACTCCTTTTCTTTCATCGTCTTTACTGAGAGTCTGGTTCCTTGTGATTCGGTGGTCGACTCCCCCTGGTGGCCTGGAGGTCTTCTGTCATGTGGAGTGAGTTTGTAGCGTTTATACTTCCTGGTATTTTGGCTATTTGCAGCATTTCTCTTCTGTTTTGTGCGGTTACAGCATTGTTCTGTGGTTGTAGGTTTCTACTTTTATTTTCTGTGATTTAAGCGTTTTTCATCTGTTTTTTTGTGTGTGTGTGTGTTTTGGAGTTTCTTTCAGCTACCGTACTGTTTCCATTAAATTAAGTCTGCATTTTAACATGATTTGTAGGTATTCAAGTTTTATTGATTATTTGATGATTTGAAACATTTAAGTTGGACAAAAAACCTAGACTAGATTAAATTTGGTACTTTAAGTATATTAAGTTTGGTACTTTAAGTATATTAAGTTAAAGTTGACCAAAGAAACCAAAAAGAACAAACTTTGTCTTCACACAACAAGCTGATGCTTTTTATTTCTCTCCTCTCGATGCTGCTAAGCCTATTTAAAGACAAAAGGAAATCCTGCATTGAACTTGACATGTAATGTTTATTTTTTTACCGTTTAATGAGTTAAAGTTCCCATCTTGCATTGCGATTTCTTTACATCCATAATTTACTCAGTAAGTGGAAAATTGAGATGCTGCAGACGAACTTTTCAACTGTCTTTCTGCTTCTGTGGTCTGTCTTCATGAGCCTCTCTTAAATGTTGAGCTGCTCTCACATTTACAGAGCAAACCACAGCTGCACTTCCTATCTGTCACCAATCTACCTTCACATTTCTTCTCTAACCATGCAGCTGAAGTCCCATGTGAGCGGACTGGTTGTTTTCCTTTTAACTGCTTTTCTTCCAGGTAAGTTTGATGCTTTTTCACTACATTTTTGGTTTAAATTGAGGAACCAGGTCAGACCTTGTGGTTTCTCTTTTGATTTGTACATCTTTTCATAAAACCGCCGAAGGGTAGAAATACTGATTCTGGTTCAGATTAACCAAGTCAGATATCAGACTTTGTTACACAAATCCATGTTCATGGATAAAATATCCACTTTTATCTTGTTTTTTTTCCTCCCGCATGCAGTGATGATAGCTTCGGTGGTCTCTCAGTTTTGTTCTTTCTCACTCTGTGGGTTTAAGCCACATGAAAGCAACTGCAGTGTTTCCACTGAATCGGCTGCATTCGCCATGTTTGTGCACACAAACTAGAAATAAAACTAAACTTCACTTCGCTCTCGATGAAAACATTGAATTAAATATCTGAAAACTAAAAAAAATATATACATTTTTTATTTCTTTTAAGTACTGCGACAGACTGGCGACCTGTCCAGGGTGACCTCGCCTCTCGCCCAAAACGTTAGCTGGAGAGGCACCAGTAACCCTCCTGACCGCACTAAGGGACAAGGGTGCAAGAAAATGGATGGATGGATGGATGGATGGATGGATGGATGGATGGATGGATGGATGGATGGATGGATGGATGGATGGATGGATGGATGGATGGATGGATGGATGGATGGATGGATGGATGGATGGATGGATGGATGGATGGATGGATGGATGGATGGATGGTTTGTTTTAAGTAAGGATATGTACAGTGTTTTTTTTTTTCAAAAGAGGAAGATGAGGTTAAATTAATGCAGATATGAATCATATTGATGTTGGCTCTCATCACCAGAGAGACGGCTCTCTAGGGCCATCCTGAAGGTAAAAAACAGTTTGTGTCCAGTATGTGTGCGGTCTGCAGACATTTCGTCTCATGAGAAATGTCGGCAGTTTTTTTGGTCCATTGTTCTAATTAAAATGTATCTTATCCTAAGCAACATCGAGATATGGGTCAGTATCTTTAAACCAACTTACTGTTGTAGTGTAATAGGCACTGACTGCACGGTTGCGATTCAGTTACTATCAAATTAATAAGTAAATAAAAATTTGCTAAACTACAGACAAATATTCTGTGCTTTTTGTAACTTTTGGATTTGTCTACACATTTTTCCTTTTCTTTTTTTTAAAAAGCTCATATTGGTGAAAATTTTTCCTAAAAAGTCTATAGAAATATAAAAACTCTCCATTTGCACCAACAATTTGCTGTGGTGATTTTTGACAATTCTTGAATTGTAGAAACCATAAGTATCTAAACTTCGGAGACCTCTGGTACAAGATATATTCATATTCCTTCTGGTGTAATTATGTGTGTGTTATTTTTAAACAGTTGTCTGTAGTCTACGTTTCCAGTTGTTTATATGTATTGTATGTGTATTTATTATATATATATAGCAACTGCTATTACGACAGATTTCCCCTAGGGGATAATAAAATATATTCTGTTGAAAATCTAAGCATTTTTCTGACATCCTCACATTTTCTCACGCTGTTTCTGCTGCAGCATCAAATGAATAAACTTTCAGAATTAAAAGTGATAAAGTTCCTTGTTCATCAGGTCTCCGCCTACAGAGGAGCGGCAGCTCTGAGGCCGTTTTCTACAGGCCTGTTCTTCAACACAACGAAACCATTCCCACACCTGGTGAGCCCCGTCACCTGAATTATGACGAGAACAATAAATAAAAAGCTGCAAAGAGGATGGCACAAGCCGTGTTAGGAGGTGTTGGCGGCATTATTGAGGTTTTCTCAAACTGTCTGGACTTTTCTTCGGAAGAACTTTCCAGAAGAATGAACTACAGGGCTGAAAATGTTAGCATTTCAGAGCGTATTAATTCACATTTTGTACGTTTTTTTTTTACTTCCATTTGGGTCTCAGTTGCTTCTAAAAATAACTCAAGCGCTTTTAAAAAAAACCACCCGGTTGATTTTCTCAATAAGTTAATGTGTTTTTTTTTTTGCCGTTAGAAAAACCTGCGGATTGTTGAGCAACATTGCGCGGGCACTCCAGCGTTACCTAGCAACCACAGCTAAGGCCAGGCCCGTTTCCTAGCAACCCGAGTAGAGCTGCAGAACGATTGGTTGGTTTTTACCACTGTGTGCGCTCTGAAGTGGCTGCTGTAATAAAACAAAACGAGTGTTTTGTTGACTTACCATTGAGGAAAGATGTTTGTATTACTGGGCATCAGTTTGCAGCCATTTTCATGCGCCTGAAAATGGCTCTGTAGGTTCTGTATGTAGTATTTTAGCTATAAAATAATACTACATAAACCTAAAATGTGATTTAAAAAAAACACCTAGTGGAAGAATTTTAGTTAAACTGAGTGAAATTTGTTCTGTCATCATCAGTGTAGCTCAACATGATGTAAAGAATGAAACATAACAAATATATTCAGGCAGTCATTTATTGTTTGCTTGTCTCAAGCCACCTGTCCAACCACAGACTTAATGCACTTGCATTTGTTGCGTCTTCAGGAAGCTACATGGTGAGAGATTATGCTGGGCAGCCGTGCATTAAAGCCAACATGGGAGCAGAGTATGTTGTTATCGAAAACAAGGTGAGAAGCTGTGAATCATTCAGCAGGGTGTGTTTGTGTGTCAAACTCATTTTCATTCTGGGTCGGTTCTGACAGAGTACATTGAAACTGTTAAAGTATTAATGAGTAGCTGTGTCTGCATTCGACATGCAGTTCTTAAATTTAAATATCAAACATCGTTTTACAATGATCTGCCCCTCCAGAATTTTGCGATTGTTTTATTTAGTTTTTATTTTGCAATCAAAATCACTTTTTGTGTGTTAATTCTAAATATTTCAAAGATATTTTGCGATATTTGCTTATATGTATGACGGTAAATGTAGCTTTACCCCAATGTTTTTGACATGTGTTGCAGAATATTTGCAATAAACTCACAATAAAGCATTCGCGTGAAAAAATGCAGGAATCTGTTGATTTTCTGTGAATCTACTTGATCGCAGAATCGTAAAACACTGGAGGGATCAGGTGATGTAATTTGCAAGAATGCAGATAAAAACTGCTTTGATTTGATTGACAAAATAACATTTTAAGCACACGGCTGTTGTCTTGAAAGTTATATTTATGCTTCCCTCTGGAGTCTAGACAGGGCCACATAAGAAGCTCTGGTGGGCCCTCGTTTTGGCCCTCGCGCCTCAACTTTGACACGTGGGATTAAATACATCCGTGTAGCATCAGTTTTGAGATTATTAATGAATATAACTCGAACCGTTTCTCTCTCTGTGTGTTTAGACAAACTGGTATTTCAGCCTGGATCCGTCCAGGGTTTTGCTGAGCGGTAAATGCAGCAAAGATGAAGCTCTTCTCTCCCTCATGCTGCCGGATAATTCTGCCCGTCTGGAGTTCACCTTCAGAAAAGTAACAAAACAGGAACCAGTTTAACTGCGCAGGATTTTCTTAAGGCATAAACATGTTAATTTGTGTGTAAAATGTTATTGTCTGGTTATTTTTCCAACAGGATGAAAATAATTTCTTTGTCACCAAACTGGCGGCTCGTTTGTTCCCTCTACCTGTTTGCAAAGGATGCCCCAGTGAGAGCTCAGATATATTACAGAAGACTTTTTATCTGGAACAGTAAAATGAAAGCTTTAATTGTTTTTGTCTTACGGCTTTATTTTCTTCACAGATAAAACATATTCTGGGTTTCTAACCAACCAGACGCTTTTCAAAGCAGCAAATGACAAAAGCTTCAAGTGTACGTCAGAGTTGCTCCTTTCGGTTTCCTCTGAGCTGCGGATCAAGTTGGTTCATCTGCAGATGCAGGCCTTCGGTGTCCCCGATGGGCAGTTCAGAGAAGGTAGCAGGAGGGCTGAAAACCTGACGCATCATAAAGTGATAAAAAAAAATGTATCTAGTGGACATAAAAGTCATAAAAGTGGACCTATTTTTCAAAATTCACGTTTTTCTATTTCCACTTGGGTCTCTTCTAAAACCAGTCCAAGCACTTAAAAACACATGCAGATGGTTTTTAGCAGTAAGTTTGATGTCTGGAAAATGAGTCATTTCAAAAACCTCTGTCACCGTTACCTAGCAACCCAAACAGAGCTCCAGCGTACTGTCATCTGGTTTTACGGCTGTATTCGCTGTACAATGGCTACTGGAAAACACAAGTGTTTTGTTGTTGACTTGCCATCCAGAAACCACTTGTTGTATTTTTGTTGGTTGTGCAGGAGGCCAGCAACAGCTTATTTGGATTTAAAGTGACAAGAGGACTAGATAAATATTTTTTTTAACTTTTCCATTATTAATATGACCTTAGCCTGCATAACTAAATTAAAAAACAAATTAAGAACCATTTAGGAGAAAAGAGCTCATAAGACATTGGAGGGATAAGAGTCTCGTTACCAAAAGGAGGTGGGTAGGAACTAATTACATTTACTTAAATACTTTTACCACACTCCTTTTTACTTTTAGTAATGTTTTTATAAAGTATCATTACTTTTATTTGAGTAAATTTTCAGGATTTTCTACCCTCTGTGAGGAACTAAACTTCACAAATAAAAAAATTTGTAAAGCAATTTAAGTTGAAGTGAGACGTCTTGTTTGTGCAAAACCTTTGTTATACAAATGATAATTTTGCACTGGAATTACTTAATTCTAACATACAATATATTTACATTACTAACTCTATTAGTTTCATTTAATCAAATTTAAAATGTGCAGATTTGGGAAAGTATTTCTTCTGCCTGAATCTGTTATTTTTTAATCATTTGTATTATTTCTTCCTTATATATTTGGATATAACTTTTCTTTTTTTTCTGTCTGATGGCATTTTTTACTCTATCAAAAACCTGCTGAGTATTTTTAAATGTTGACTTTTTGCCTCTCTTGTGTGTCAGAGGATGAGTGCTGGGCTGATTTCAACCACAGAGCGGTTCCCATCATCATCGGGTCCATAGCAACCGGAGTCGTCCTCAGCGTCGTGCTGAGCTTCCTGATCATCAGAGATCGCCGCGCACCAGGATATGAGAGACTCTGAACTTAATGTTTCACTTTTTAAATCCTCTAAACGTCTAAAACTTTTAACTAAAGCTGTGCAGTTTACAGTTTTATATCAGTGTTTATGTTTCTGTTTTTTTAACAAGCATTTTTATTTATCATTGTTGCTCAATTTCAGTGTTAAAGTATGGAGATGTTGCCTCATGTAAAGCACATTGTGGCATTTTTTTCCAACTCACCTATCAAATAAAGGGAAAAATTTCTATTAGAACATTAAAATGAAAGCCAAATTCACTTCTGGAACTCACTCTGTAAATAGACATTAAAGTATAAAGAAATATCAATGGTAACTTTTGTTATCCCTCTTTGGAGCTGCACTAGAAAAAAACTAAAGGAATGACAGACTTAGTCCCATAAACTGCAGCAGTTTCTGTCGGTCTAGAACCACAACCTTCAATATATTTCAATCAAAATTTTCAGTCAAACTTTGTCGACTTCTAGAACTCTGAAATTTTCAGTTTTTAAGGTTTCTTTCTATCGAATATTTGAATTTTCAAAATCTCCGGAAATGGACGCCAGAAATTTAAACGTAGTTGTCCATATGTTGTCCACAAGCTATTCAAATATTTATAATTTTTTACTCATTATCTATTCTTCAAAAAAAAAAGCTTGATTTAGGCCATATTTGTTAAATAATTTTATTTTGAATACAAATTTGAAATTTTTGTCCATATTATTAAATCTTTTTTTTAAATAAACGGTAGTTTTTAGTTTTCTACCGTTGCCATCAGTGGAACAGAGAAACACCCCCCTCTTGTGTTAACACTTTGTAACTACAGCACCCTCCCCGCCTCCTTAGCTCGCTTTCTGATTGGCTAGAACACTCTACGGGTGCTCAGTAGGGTCTGAAATGAATAAAAAATTTAAAAAGCTAAATCGAACATGTTGAATGAGATTTAATTGTACAGCGTTTCATTTCTTTAAGTGAGTTGTTTTCAGATATTGCTATTGGATTTGATTGTAAATAATTTGTTTTTAGATTAAAGCTTTGCGTTTTGCTCCTCTGCTGTTGTCTCAGTCTAACAAGCAGGTAGCTAGTAGCTGTAGCCTTAGCAGCAGCTGGTAGCAATGGCTGCAGTTATTCTGAGTTTTCCAACACTGCAAGGTCTGAGGATATTCACACAGTGAGTACGACAGTTTACCAGGTTAACTTCGATTAGAAATTCTCAACATTTATCAGCTTTAATTGTTAGCTTTTCAGTGTTAGCTTTCGAGTTTGCACGCAGTTTATCTTCTCTCTGTGTTAAGGATTCAGATGCGCTCTAAAAACCATAATTTACCTTTCAACAGTCACAACTTATCTCCTCTAATTGAATTTGTTTTTTCCATCATGAATTAAGATGTAATTCAAACTGTGAAAACCAGTAAATGAGAGATTAACTGAACAAGGTTAAATAAAGTTAGCAGAATGCTAAAGTGGCTGCTGCAGTTTGTTTACATCTGACATCTGGAGGTTTTCTTGCTTAAATTATCTGATCTAATATCTTAACCACATAGATGTGATTTTTTTTTATCATCCTTCACAACGATGTAGATTAAAAAACTAAACCCATGTTGTTTCCTTACCTCAGGAAGCTGTTATGGACCAAAAGAGGAGTGAGGTTTGTTTCAGGAGGTGAGAGAACAATCACATAATTTAATTTCTGGACCATAAGAGTGATATATAATCATCACTATGAATATTATTACAGGTCAGCTTATCGCGTCTATGTTATATATTTCTAATTTCTAAAAACAGAAATCTCTTTAGTTGACATCCATGTGTAATCATGATTTTTAACTTGTCATGTTGCAGCCATAAACTTCAGTGTGTTTTGTTAGGATTTAATGTGACTGGCCAAAGTGCATAATTGTGAGACGAAAGTAAAAAAGTATTTTATTCAGTACTTTTGAGTCAATATTTCATAGAACCGCCTTTTGAGGCATGTCTCTATCAGCACATCTAGGGACTCATTTGTTTTTGCAAAATGGTGCTGTTACAGTACTTAATTACATTTAGGTTTTTACTTTGACTAGGCCATACTTACGTTTAATTTAAACAACTCCTTTGTAGCTAAAAAAAATGTATCTTTAAATTTGCTGTCTTTAAGCTATCCTCTGATAACTGGGCTTACGTTGATTTAGGAGAGGCATAGTTAAGGTGGAGAGTTATAAACTATTTTGGTTGATATTTGCTAAACCATGTATAATTTTTCTTCTACTTCACAGTTACGCACTATACTTTGTGTTAGTCTGTCACATCAAATCTTAATAAAAATACAAAGCAGTTCATGTTTGTATTATCAAATGTTAAGAAAATTAAAGGGTATGAATATTTCTGCAATGTAAAACTCCTGTCCTGATTCTCACTTTATATATGTTTTTAATTTTTCAAATTTGTGAATAGTCCCCAAATAATAATTTAGTATTTATTTTACATTGGACATTTTATTGGGACTATTGAAACTTTATGGGATTACAGTGTATTCCTATGAATCACTAAATCCTGAAAATATGCAAAGGTCTATTATTCTTCTAGAATGGAAAAGCCTAATACTTGAGCATGTCTTTATGATAAACAAAATAAATGTGTGCTTATACGGACTCCAGATGAATAGAGATGATTTTTCTTGAACTTCTGCAGAGGTGGGAAGAATCGAAAAGGTTCTGATCGCCAACCGAGGAGAGATTGCGTGTCGTGTGATGCGAACTGCCAAAAAGATGGGCGTCCGCTCTGTGGCGGTGTACAGCGACGCAGACAGACACTCCATGCACGTTGCCATGGTGATAGATCAGCTATATTTTCATGATACTCTTGTTTTTTTATATTATATTCTCCATCAGACCTGAAGTTTGTTTATTGCAGGCGGATGAAGCGTACCACATCGGACCGCCTCCTTCCCAACAAAGTTACCTGTCCATGGAGAAAGTTCTGGAAGTGGCCAAAAGATCCGGATCCCATGTGAGTAGCGCTTCTTAATTAAGATTTTATTTATTTATTTATTTTTATGTGTATTTTGTAACTTAAGGATGCGTCGTTCACACAGCAAGCCTTGATACTCAATTTCGTTTTTCCGACCGAAATCAAACTTCTGTGTTAACGGTTTCGGTCCCCAAAGCAACCCGCATGCGCAGAAGAAGAACATTGACGTCACACGTCAGCGCTCTGTTTACGGAAGTAATAATGGATTCCGCCCTTTATGGATCGATTTTTAAAAAGTTTATCCATCAAAGGTAGTTGACAGTATCGTTATAAAATCATAATAGGACGAAGTAAGCTAATAAAAGTAAAGCAGAATTAATAGCAACGGCTTTTTGTGGAGAATTGACTAAAATTTCTGTAGGGAAGTTTGTTCGGAGTGGCGGGAATGGGAATTGATGGGATTCCCTTCACTGACTCGAAGTTAAGATCAGATAATTTCTTCTTTCATAATTAGAAATTTTAGCCATTGTTTTCGTCCTGATTTACCGCTTCTAGCTTTTTCTGGTGCAGAATTATGACGGTTGTCTCACGTCAATGACGTAAAAACCGAATAAAATGCGACATGATCGATCAGACTGCAGTCGCTTTGAAAGCAATCCGATGCATCTGATTTAGTACCACATATGGAGGTGACACACATCGGTTTTACCTGGGCTGTGAAAACATCGGAATGCAGAAATTTTACTCAAATAAAATTTGTGATACTTAAAAATAAAATTACTCAAGTAAAAGTAAAGTAAACTGTAGTAAAATATACCCGTAAAGGTATTTTTTTCCCCAAAATTAAAATTACTCAAAGTTAATGTAACAAATTATTACCAAACTCTGGATGTTAGTCACATTTGGGCAAAAAAATCCCCCAAAAAGCAGATTTGGTTCACATTTGCCTAAATGTGTTGTGTTCATGTTTCCAGGCGGTCCATCCAGGCTACGGCTTTCTGTCTGAAAACACAGAGTTTGCTGAGGCCTGTAAACAGGAAGGAATCATCTTCATCGGACCTCCATCCTCTGCCATCCGAGACATGGGCATCAAGAGGTGACCCACCTCCGCCCCGGGTTTTTATTTGGAAATATTCAAACAGCCTGAGAAAAATTAACTTATTTTCATTCACAGCACGTCCAAACACATCATGTCTGCCGCTGGGGTGCCAATCATAGGCGGTTACCATGGAGAGGACCAATCAAATGAGAGGCTGCAAGCTGAGGCTTCCCAGATCGGGTTTCCGGTCATGATCAAGGCAGTCCGTGGAGGAGGAGGGAAAGTGAGAGGAAACCCTTAACTAAAGGAAATTTCATAATTTTAGCTATTTCCACTATAAAACAACCTGAAATATTTTAGGGAATGCGAATCGCTCGGTCCGACTCCGACTTCCTGGAGCAGCTGGAGTCGGCGAGACGGGAAGCCAGGAAGTCCTTCAACGACGACGTGATGCTGGTGGAGAAGTTTGTCGAAGATCCCAGGTAGTAAAAGCTTTAGGTTTAACTTCAGGTTGGATTGTGTTTGAATGCCTGTTTTTTCTTTTCATTTATTTCCTGCAGACATGTAGAGGTTCAGGTGTTTGGGGACATGCATGGAAACGCCGTCTACCTGTTTGAGAGGGACTGCAGTGTCCAAAGGAGACATCAGAAGATAATCGAGGAGGCTCCAGGGGTAACGGAACGCCGGGCATTCATTCATTCATTCATTCATTCATTCATTCATTCATTCATTCATTCATTCATTCATTCAGTAGGAAGTAGGAGCAACTTTCCAGGAATAATTGACTTTTAGATCTTTATTGTTTTGTTTGTTTCTGAATCTCCTCCCAGCCTGGAATCAGTCCTGATGTTCGGAGGAAACTGGGAGAGGCCGCCGTCAGAGCAGCCAAGGCTGTGAACTACGTGGGAGCAGGTGAGGCCGCAGCGACCTTTGACCTCTTTGCTGTCGCGGAAAGCACCACCATAATGGATGCTGTTCATTGTCTTGCAGGCACAGTGGAGTTCATAATGGACGCCCAGCACGACTTCTACTTCATGGAGATGAACACCCGGCTGCAGGTGGAGCATCCAGTCAGCGAGATGATCACAGGAACCGACCTGGTGGAGTGGCAGCTCCGGGTGAGGCAGAACCACCAAACCCAGAACCGCAGTGAAGTCCCCCCACACTCTTCAAATCTAACAAAATTGGTGTCAAATGGTTGTGCTACATTTGTGCCGTTATCTTTTTAAAGACTCTGCTATGTTTGTGTAGCAAACAGTTTTTGATTGTTTTGCTTTTGCCTTGAAACTTTTTTATTAATATCTTTAATATGATGGCTGCACAAACAAAACTTTTTTTTTTTTTAGATTTGGGTAACGATGGAGGCTGATTGACCTTTCAAACTTTCATTAATATCTTCAAAGAAAAAGCAGCACGAACGTTTGACTCCAATTTTGTCTGATTGGAAGATGAAGGGGGGGCAACTTCACTCAGGTCCCATCAGCTGATAGTAAATAATTTTAATGAAACATTTCCTCCAGGTGGCAGCGGGGGAGCGGCTGCCTCTCCTCCAAGAGGATATTGCCTTAAGCGGCCACTCCTTCGAAGCCCGAATCTACGCCGAGGACCCAAACAATGACTTCTTGCCTGGAGCGGGGCCACTGCTGCACCTGTCCACGCCTGCAGCAGACCAGTACACCCGCATAGAAACCGGCGTCAGAGAAGGTATTAACACAGAATTAATGATCGATTAGTGGTTTATTAGATTAAAATTATTTCCAATCATTTCTGCTTAGAGCTTCTGTTAATGTTGTAGTTTAGCCTCCATCCAGCAGAGGGCGCTGCTGGTCATCCTTAAGCGGAGCCGTTGGTACAGAAATTAAAGATGGCGGCACTATTACAGAACGAAAAGGACGAACGGTCCTAAAAGAGTTGGGTGGTGGATGCAAAATGCACTTTACGCGGTTCTGTTTCGAAATATAAAGACAAACCAGGTTCCTGAAGTTTCACCAAATGTTGCGTTTCAGTTTCCTGGGAAGTGGAAACTCGGAGCTGGATTAGAGGTTACATCCGAGGTCAAGGCGCTCTAGTTAAGACGTCGGGGTAAAGTTACTCCATCTTTTCTGGCGTTTCAAAAAGCAGCTGTGCAGTACATTGTAAACGTCTCTCATTCCAACAACAAGAGAACTGTTACATATTTATACATGATTATATCATGACAGAAAAGCAGAGGAAAAATTGTAACATGATAAAAAAAACATGGCGCTGATAAAGTTGATTTTGAGGGCTGTCGTGAGTTAATGCAGAGAAGTTTTATTATTACTTCAGGAGAAATGCAATTAGTCAACTTTAGATGAACACATTAATCATTACCTTGTAGGCATGAAGAGCCTGACTTGTTTTTATGAACTTGTGCAGAAAACCTGAAGCTCTCCTGTTGCTTTGGTTCCAGGTGACGAGGTTTCTGCCCACTATGACCCAATGATCGCCAAGCTTGTAGTTTGGGGAGAAGACCGATCTGCTGCGCTGAAGAAGCTGAGATATTGTTTACGACAATATAACGTAAGATACTGTTTATTTGTTTACGCAGAGACAATATACAGCATCTCCTTAACATTTCAAAATAAGATGCATGATACAGGTTATAGCAAAAAAAAATGCTAATTTCCACCTGCAGTTCCTGGACAGGTTGATGTAACCATGATTTAACAGATTATGAATTGGTGAAAATGAGTTTAGTAATTAATTACATTCATGTCTGATAGTTAATTATTCAGATCTCACTCCAGCAGAACAAGCTAATTTACAAACCAATAGACAGTTTATTTGCCTTCAACAGAACAAATCTACATATTTAACAGTCACATTATTGCTAAATAAAATATTTTATAATTACACTGCAAAAACGAATTGTACCAACTATTGCTTGGTTAAGTTTCTAGTGAATATTTATATGTCAGTACATTTCTATAAGAAGACAAAACTAACTTACAAGTAGGAGCTTGTTTTAGGTGAATTATTGCTTAAACTAGATTTTTAAGCAAATCTAGTTTAAGCAATAAACTGATTATCTGGCTGATTATCTGACTTATAAAATGGGAAAAATGTAATTTTGTAAGTGACGTAATCCTCCAGTTCAACTAATTATTTTGAAATCAATATTGACTTAAGAGAATCTCCTACTTCTTGCTGAAAAGTTATTTGTAAGTTAGTTTTGTCTTATTTCAAGTGAACTAAGATATTTGCACTAAATCACTAGACAAAAACGCTTGATAAGATTTGTTTTTGCAATGTAGAACATCTTACAAAGTAATTTGGCAAACAATTCAAATGACTCCTTGCGATATAATAGGACAGTTTTTTTTATAAAACTGCTGCACTCGCCTCTAGAGGGCGCCCTTGTGGCTGTAGTTATGTTATCTGATCTCAAAGAGACTAACTTTGTTTGATTGGATTTAAAAAAAATAATAATTCCAAATAAAAAAAAACATATTTAGAAAGAATGTGACGATGTTGTCCATCATCTCTGCTGCTTGTCGTTTTTGTCAGATTGTAGGTTTAAACACCAACATAGACTTCCTGCTGAGCCTCTCCGGCCACCCCGAGTTCGAGGCCGGACGCGTGAGCACCAGCTTCATCCCTCAGCACCACGCTGACCTCTTCCCCGCTCCAAGAGCGCCGTCCGGGGAGACGCTCTGCCAGGCCGCCCTGGGCCTGCTGCTGCAGGAGAGGAAGCACACCGAGGCCTTCACCCAGGCCTCCACAGGTCAGCAGCATACGGAGGGCGTTTCTGCAAAAGCAGGCGGAGAAGATAATGTTTCTGATGTTTTTATTTTAGATCCCTTCTCACCGTTTGGCTCCAGCAGTGGTTGGAGGAACAACATTCAGTTTAACAGAAATATGAGGCTGCAGCTGGGAGACAAAAGTGAGCGAGAAACATGCAGTTTTCTACTTTCGCAGGTTGATTTATGGCATCTTTCTGCACTGCAAAAACACAAAATTGGTCTAGATTCTTTAACAATCATCTTAATGCACTTGAAATAAGACAAAACTAACTTACAAGTAACTTTTCAAAAAGATATATCAGCTTGTTTTAGGTGAATAATTCTTTAATATTGACAAAAAAGTACCAGCTATAAGTGAATTAGTACTTTTTCATCAATATTAAGGAATTATTTCCCCAAAACAAGCTCATATGTCTTGCTGAAAAGTTACTTTTAGTTTAGTCTGATTTCAAGTGCACTAACACATCGGTACCAGAAATTAGACCAAAATACTGAAGAAAAAAGTTGTTTTAATGTGAAAAAAGGCTTGAATCGCATTATTGCGACCAGACGTAGCGCGCTCAATGTGTGTTTTCAAAGATTAAATATTTCCTTATTTATGAAACTTGTACCAAAGTATAACTTTGCAAGATGCTCAAATAATTTTAATAATTAATTTTCCATGTTGGAGCGCTCATAAAATCATTCTGCTAATATTAAAACTTTATTTTTGTAAAGTTATGGCTTTAATTTCATAATTAAAAATCTAAATCTAATTTTATCGTTAACATGAACTCAAACTCTAAATAAATAGAAGAAGAAAAAGTCTTCAAAAACCAAAAATTTGATAAAAATTTACCAGATTGATCAACATTAAAAAGTTTTAATGTTAAAATCAGCTGTTTGCCTGTTTCCCAGCTGCTCTGTGGGATTTTTTTGGTATTCATTCAGATTTTTGCTGTTTAGTTTTAAACGAGCATTAAGACGTTCATCCGTTCTTCAGTCTTAAAAACGCTTCGCTGTGCTGAACGTGGCCCAGACCAGAGTTTAAGTTGTTTCCTTTTCTTGATTATTTCTAGAGGTCGATGTTGTCGTCACATATAACTCGGATGGAAGCTACAGAATGCAGGTAAGCTGCAAAGTCTCTGCTTTCAATACAGATTTGTTTTTAAGTCCTATTATGTTTAATATTTTGTAAAACCTGTTTGTTCCTTGCCACCCCAGTTATGCTTTAAAACATATTAAACTTTTGCTGTTTCAGAATAATCTACCTGAGATTTTTTATATTCCTGTCACTAATCTACAAAACGATTACAGGAAATAAAGTTGTTTCTTATGATCTTTTACAATAAAAATGTGATTGATCATGTCAGCATCTCCGTTTTTCTAAGAGTGACTTGTTTGTTTTGTGAATAAGTTATTTAACAAATCCAGGCTTTTTTTTAATTGACATTTAAGTTAAAGAAATTTAACAAAGTATATTTTTTCTAAGCTTCTTGTTTCAGTAGAAACATCATGAAATGACGACTTAATTCCTATTTTTAGTGGTGAGATTGTTCTAAAAGTAGCAACATAATAACTTTTACGCTCATTCTGTTCTCTGATGATGAAGAAAAATAACTAAATGAAATAACTTTTTACATGAATGTCAACAGTTTCAATATTTTAGCATTAAAATCGATTTTTAAAACGGGAGAAGCAAACTTAGAAATAGAGCTTTGTCTGTCCTTCATGTTCTGTGCTTCACACTGCAGCCTGAAGTGACTCAATTCCGATTTTTTTGCTGGGGTCGTTCACACTGCCAGTAAATGCTTCCTGTATGTGTTCTGCAGTGTAAACGGGCAAACGACCTGAAGTGTCCCGCATGCGCAGTAGAGGGCGCCATAGCGTCAGCGTTCTCAGTGTTCTGCCAACCGCCATAAAAAGAAGAAGAAGAAGAGCTCAGTGTTTGCGGAAGTAAACATGGAGGCTAACGGTGGAGCTTAGCTTATATATTTGAAGTTGTTGTCCAACCGGAGCAGCAAATTAACAAACTTAATCCTCATATAATCCGTCATGGTTGTTGTTTTTCTTCCCACTTGCGCGTATCAGGAGCAGAATAGTGAGATTTGTTGAGAATCAGTGACGTTCAGTTCGGATGAATGCGACCTGGACGTTATGGTCGCATTTGAATCGGATACGTATCGGATATGGGTCACATTCTGAAAAGAATCCGACCTGAGCTGTTCACACTGCCATGAAAAGATCGGATACAGGTCGCATTACGTCAATAAAAATCGGAATTGGGTCACTTCAGGCTGCAGTGTGAAATATATGTGATGGGTGATATTATTTTTATACGTATTTAAACAAAATAGCTTTTTTTGTCAGCCAGAGATATTTTTAAAAGTAAAAACCTTTAAATGAGCCTTCATAAACTTAGAGAGCTGCACATTTTTGTTTTGGAAACGTTTGGGATTCTGATGGGAATTTGTAGAAAAGTGTTTTTCTTCTAATTTAAAGTTAAAAATACGACTTAGAGTAAATGTTATATGTACATTTTAAAGTGAGCCTGTGGGTTCTGGCTGCAGGTTGGACAGGCGGTGTACCATGTGACCGGCGCCGTGGAGCTGGAGGGCGGCGCTTCGTTCCTCCACTGCTCCGTGAACGGAGTGAAGTCCCGACCCAAACTGGTGGTTCTGGACGACACGGTTCACCTGTTCTCCATGGTACCATCCAAACCAGGGCCGCAAATTACTGTCGTCTTAGTAATCAGTTAATCTATTCTGATGATCAATCAGTTATTCAGATGAAAAGACACATTCTGCAGACTTTTCATTTAACTTAAGCATATTTTATTAAACGTTATAAATACATAAAAATGTGGATAATTTTTTCTTGATCATTTGTAGCAAATAATTCAACTTCAATATCAATATGTGGAAAGCTCAGCTCTTTTTGCTTCACTTATCAATACAGTGTAGAGCTGATCTGCTTATTTTTAATTTTTTATAATTGCATAGCAAAAAAATGCTTGATAAATTATTTTTTACATAATTGGAACCAGATGAAACTGAAGCTGCCACTTATTTTAACATTTTTGTCTTAATTACTGCTCTGAGGGTTTTCAGCAAATGGCTGTTTTATGAGTCTTTACACTCCAGTTAACAATCAGTTAAATTAATTTACAAATATTTAAATGATCAATTAATCACGATTATTCTGATTTACTCCAAAAAATTTTAAATCAGGACCAACAAGATCAGAAATTCTGTTATAAATTGTAAAACAAGTCCAAACGCTTTAAATATTGAAATATTGTTAATTGATTACTAATATTTCAATATTTGAAAAATCCATTAATCATTTCAACCGTACGCCAAACACTGCTGCTCAGAAACACGAGACAAGATTGAAATTTACTGTTTCATTCACTCAGATTTTAGTTTTAAAAGTTTGTTTCTAATTTTTACATTTTAATCTCTTTTGTTTCGTGTTTCATTTTCCTGGTTTGTTGAAATCAGAACCTACAAAATCAGAAGAAATTCTGATAGAAATCGTAGGAATTCAAATGTAAACACATAAAATACTGAAATAATCTGACCTGAAGCCTGAAGCTGATTGGATGGTCTAATCTTACAGGAAGGAAGCGCTCAGGTTTCTGTTCCTGTGCCAAAGCACCTGGCCGGTGTGAGCGGGTCGGGCCAGCAGGGCGGCGCCGTCGCCCCCATGACGGGAACCATAGAGAAGGTCAGCAAAGACGCAACATGGCGCTAGTTGTTGTTTTCCATACATACTGACTGGACATGTGGCTGATTTTCTGCTTGAAATCCTGGAAAATGCTTGAATTTTAATTATTCTTTGTTCTTGATTTCTGCATAAAGTCCTTGACGGAACTCGATATTTGAACTGCACAGTTTGGTAACGGGGTGCAATCTAATGTTGGAATTTAGAAAACATTAATTACACTTGAAACCACCTAATAAAAGATACAGTTCTGTTTTTTTAGGTGGTTGAAAAATCTGAAAGCATAAATAAAAAATTCTAAAAAAGATTTCTTGCATCATTTTCTGTCATTAAGCAAATCAAAATAAGTTTGATAAATTTAATTGAAATAAAACGGTAGGAGTTTAGTATATATATATATTTTTTCCTCACTGCCTGAAGTTAAATATGACTCAACCTCTGTTGTTTTATTTCAGTTAAAATTACTAAAATAATTTTTATTTGTGTCAGAAAACTTTGCAAGAGCAAATTTTAGAGATTTTATGTAACTTTCTTTGTACGTTGTATTTTAACACCATTACTTCGGATTGTTTCAATGAGATTAAGGTTTATTATTCCTTATTGATTGTCTCAGATTTTATACATTTCATACCTGGGGTTGCTAGGTAACGGCCCAGCCCCGTTACCTAGCAACCCAAACGGAACCCTGCAGGTTTGCTCAACGTTTCTGACCGATCTACAATGGCTGCTGGAAAAAAAATTAATAAGCATGTTTTGTAGACCCATCCTAACCTGGTGAAGGAAGAATAATATGGCACCTCTAAGGCTGTGGTATCAGAAAAATCTGTTTTTGAAACGTTAAAGCAGTGAAACAGCAGATTGTGAGAGTTGGCTGCTCTTTTTTGAACTACAACTCAGGAGAGTTTTCTCTTTATTATTTTTCATTTATTTGAATCTCTGAGTTTATTAATGTTTACCTCCGGCACCGAGGCGACCGCAGAGGTCTGAAATTACATTTCAGTCTCTCTCAGACGTGTTGACCTACTTCCTGTTTATGTCCAGGTGCTGGTGAAGGCTGGAGATAAGGTGACGGCTGGAGACCCGCTGATGGTCATGATCGCCATGAAGATGGAGGTGACCAACCCGCACGGGCGCGCGCGCGCACACACACACACACACAAGACGGTTAGCACAGGGCTTCTTGAAGTGATTGCCACCAGGGGGCGCTGTGGTGGCTTTAAAAAGTTGGAGGGAAGATGAAAAAAATGCACACAAAAAAGGAATTAATCTTAAATTTTTAAATAATTTCTGTTTTTCAGTCTTTTTCTACAATAAAATATGAGTTAAAATACTTAATTTTAACTTGTATTTAAAACTAAAAAAATAAAACCAGAGTTTGTAATGCAGCTTTTATGCAAGACGAATGAAATTATTATTTAATGACGATTAAAAAACATTCTAAAAGTTTGTTTCTTTAGATATTCTGCATCATCATCAGAGGTCAAAGGTTAATGTTCTTTAAGAACCTCTGGTTTAGCGCGTTTGTGACGGCGCTGGTGTTTGTCTCTGCAGCACACGATCCGGGCGCCAAAGTCAGGCGTGATTAAGAAGGTTTTCTTCGTCGAGGGATCTCAGGCCAGTCGGCACGCCGCTCTGGTGGAACTGGAGGAGGAGAAGGAGGAAGAGGGGAGCAGCCAGTAAACGTTCAAACCCACCGACAGGAAGAAGAGCAGGAGGCAAGCTGAGTGAGAGTCAGAATCTCCTGTCATAGAGCAGCAAAGTTTTTCAAAGTTTCCTTTTTACTCACATGAAAGCATCAGAATCTGAACCAGTCTATTCTTCAACTGAATCATGCGCAGCACCTTCAGGATGCAGTCAGTGTGTCAGGATGCCTCTTTTCTTCAGTTTGGTGTCATTTTCCTGCTTTTACTTGACACATAAAAGAGAGAAAGATGTGAAAATAACGTGCAGTTTTTCTAGCAAAACGAGCACAAAACACGAAAAGTGGCAAACGAAAGAAAAACAGCAGGAAGCACAACAGCTATTAGACATTTCATTAGAATCTGGTGGATTAAATAATTTTCCTACTCTGCTCAAAGTTGTCTATTGTGGAGATAAAAAAAGTTCATTTTTCCAGATGAAGTGTGAGCTCTTCTCTGCGACTCAGCAGGTCTTTATGGTGCTTCGTTACTGAACTTAAAGTTCCCAGAAAAGCAAAGGTTTCATTTCATTTTCATGGAAAACATGAAGGAGTATCAGAGCCATGCTAGGAAAAGAACTAAAAAATAAAATTAAGAGAATAAAATCGGAATAATACAAAAATAAAATCATACTTTGGGATTAAAGTCTCGAAATGTGAAACTTTATTCATATTTCAAATATGTGAGAATAAAGCAAAAAAGAAAACAAAAAGTTGTGAGAATAAAACCACATTTTGCAAACAAAACCAAAATAACACAAGTTGTTGCACAACTTTCTAATTTTTTGACTTTAATTTTGCAGTTAAATTCTTTTTACATTTTCTTAGCGTGGCTCTAAAACTCAATCATGAGAAAAACCTCAAACTCCAACATTTTTACTAATCAGATGTCAGAAGTTCAACGTTCGCATCAGAAACACTCCAGAGGGATTTTGAGGGAGGATGTTTTATTCTTGGTGTAAATCTGTGACCCCAGGTTGACCCCGTGCTGCTCGATAAGTGGGTCGCTGCTTTCAGCAGACAGATGTTTGTTTCCGTTTCTCTCCGCCAGCGGATGATTTTCACACGCAGGACGTTCTGACGGGTTTCTCTCTCCTTACCGACGGTGAGGCCTTATTCTCTGCGTTCACTTCCTGGATTGTTTGTAGCTGATTGTAACTGTTAGTTTTGTCAAATACTGTAATAAATGATTTCTTTTTTCTAAATACATCCAGCCACCTGTGATGTTTTATAACAAACACTCTTTAAAAGGTGCGTATTTATTTATTTAACAAGGAGGGAATTCTTCACTGGTCGTTTCATTGATAGTTTAAACCAGTGGTCCCCAAACTACGGCCCGCGGGCCGGATCCGGCCCGCCTCCACATTTGGTCCGGCCCCCTGAACAACACAACAACAACAACAACAATTAACAGTTAATTCTTAACAACAACATCTGAAGAGCATTCAGATTTTTTTTCATATATTGTAGAGCTGTTGCCTTGCAGCAAGAAGGTTCTGGGTTCGATTCCCAGCCTGGGGTCTTTCTGCATGGAGTCTCCATGTTCTCCCTGTGCATGCGTGGGTTTTCTCCAGGTACCTCCCACAGTCCAAAAACATGACTGTCAGGTTAATTGGCCTCTCTAAATTGTCCCTAGGTGTGAGTGTGTGTGTGCATGGTTGTGTGTCCTGTGTGTCTCTGTGTTGCCCTGCGACAGACTGGCGACCTGTCCAGGGTGACCCCGCCTCTCGCCGGGAACGTTAGCTGGAGATGGGCACCAGCAACCCTCCTGACCCCACTGAGGGACAAGGGTGAAAGAAAATGGATGGATGGATGGTATTTTCCGGTTTATATGTGGATTTTCCTTCAACCACCAGGGGGCTCTTTAGCAGGAAGTGTGTCCTGTAAACTGTGGGTTTTTTGTTTTGCATGGCGCATTGCTGCCATCTGTTGGACTTTTGGGGAACTGCTTGACTTTTATGTTAATTAATCAGTACGGTTGTTTGCTAGCGGTAGAGCAGATGAACACACGTGTTTGTTATGAACGCCGCATTCCAGTTCTTCCAAGCAATGCCTGTAAGTAGCAGCTTATATTTCAAAACTTTATGTGAAAGTTTAAAGTTACTTTCCCTCAGTGGAATATATACTAGTCAGTCCCAGTGACCGTTTCACTAACGGTTTTTGGGTAAAAATCAATCGAGTAACGCACAACAATTTCCGGCAGCGCAGGTGATAACCAGTTAACATTTTTTCTGTTACAAACTGACTCCGCCCCCCACCAGAGAAGGGAAACGTTATGTGGCCCTCACAGGAAAAAGTTTGGGGACCCCTGGTTTAAACCTTTGGATTTCATAGCGGTTCGTTCTTATTTCTGATTTTTACAGACAACAAAAGCAGTAATTAAGTAAAAGTTACTAATAATCTGCTGAGTAATGAGGCTGTTTGGAATAAAAACACAGCAGAGGTGAGATATCGGAAGCTAAAGTGATGAAAAGTTTATCAGAAAACATCATTGCAGAGTTAAAAACTTACCTTAATCCAATTTCTGTTTTTCTGTTTTGTACTTATGTTTTAAAAAAATACAAATTAAGATTTATTTGGTGTTTCTGTGATCTGCTTGTTTTTGGGTTTGTTTCTGTAACTATTACTTAAATGCTCATGTTGGTTTAATTTTACATCCAGATTTTAATTTTGCCTCAATTTAGAATTTTGTAGGATTTATTTTAAAATTGTATCACTTTATATTATTGAGAATCTAAAATAAAAGCCAACTTGCAGTTTAATTTTGTCATAATTTATTTAATTTTACATAAAAAAATTATTTAAATCCTTTAAATTTTGCAGTAAAAATGAAACCTGTAAACTTCCTGACTCTTTCTTGAACATGTTTTTTTGCAGTATTTTAAATCTATAAATCTTTTCTACTAACTTTGAAAATCCAGAATATGAAGTTGTTAGATCTTTATTGTATAATAGTATCTTATGTAATAATAATTTTGTCCAAATAAAATTCTGTCTGCAATTTAATGACAAAATTTCAGACAGAATTTAAAAACTACGAAAAAAATATTAATATTTGCTGTATTATTACAATACCAACACTGTATATAATAATTTTTATGTTTAGTAAGTCATTTGTATTTATTTCTAGTTTTAATAAATTGACATTTAAATTATGTTACACTGTTGACTCAGAAGATCAATTTTTATTTATGAATATAATTATTTTCCTTCATCTTCACACATATAGACTACATTGTGTTTATTAGATAAAATCCCATTAAAATACATTTAATTTTGTATTTATGACAAAATGTGAATAAAATCCCTCTATTAATACTTTAAGGTACTGTAATATTGGATGGAAAACTAAATTGTGAGGTAATTAATTTGCTCTTGTGATTTAATTTTGTTTCACAAAATTAAATATATTTTTTAAATGTTTGACAAACACATAGTTTACTGTTTGGCTGTGCTCGTGTATTTTTCCATTTCTAAACAATATGACATGCTTCTTGTCAGAAATCTTTATTTCTGACTGAAAATAACTGCAGAAACTCCCCAAACAAAGTCTTCAGGACGTAATGAGGCCAGACCTGCAGCAGGACTGGTGTCTCCCGTGAAGCATGGCAGTGAATGTTAACATGTTAGCCAAAAGCTCTTCCAGGCACTTGCAAGATTGCAGTTTAAATTAAATTCTGCACAAAGCTGGGACAGCGGCCAGGCATTATCTTGTGCCTTCCCATCATCCGTTTCCATAAACGACATTGAGGCTGTTGTGGATCAGTGGCTCTCATTCTCCTGCCTCCATTACAAAAACGCAGCCAATTGTCTGTGACCATCAGCCGAAACTCGTGCTTACAAAGACCTCAAATGAATCAAAGAGGTAAAACCCCAGAAATCTAATCAAAATAAATGAGTATTTTGGTTTTATTCTATATTTTCTCTCTTTCTATGGATTTATTTGTCTTAATTTTGCATGTTTTTGAACGTCCCTTTGGGTCTCATCTGCTTCTAAAAACAATCCAAGCACTTAAAAAAACAACATTCAACCATTTTGTGGTAATAAGATGTTTTTTTTTTGCAGGAAAAAATGCTAGAAAAAAAAAAATTTAGAATAATAAAAATTCCCTAGAAAAAACTAGAAATTTTGTTTAGAAATTCAAAAATATTCAACTTTTAGAAATTTCTGAAAAATTTTAATTCAGAAATTTCCTTGTTTCTTCTAGAAATTTTTGTAGATTATTCTACAACATTTCAGATTTTTTTTTGTTTTGTTTTGTTTTGTTTTGGCAGGAATGTACTCCCTCTTTTCTTTCCATCTGTGATGTCTGTCATGCTATTGTACAAAACGGCTCATTCTGAAAAAACCTCATAATCTCATTATCCAAGAATAATTTTGTGCAAAAATGTAATGAACATATTTTTAGATTAGATTAGATTATTTAAGATATCAATGAAGCATTTTTGAGATTGAATTTTGCAAGAGATCGTATAATTTTCCCGCCTGAAAGCCCCAGGCTCACTCCAGCCCAGATGTGAGAAGGAAGGGAGGTCCCAGATGTTGGCGCTGCGGTGGCCTTACGTAAGTCGGCGTAAACTAGAGATTTCACTGACTGTCACATGGGGTGAAGCGCAGCAGGCAGCGGATTAAATCCTGGATTTTCAGAGGAAATCTGCCTTTTTAAACAGAGTTTGTAACATGTCTGCTTTTACAATAACAACATAAAGCGCTTCAGTAGTTCTGCAGCGTCACATCGACGATGAACATGAACTGAACCCCATACTTTCATTTATTTTACTATCATGACGCCCACATAGGGAATCCAGATGGAAAACAAAACAATTTGCTGAATGAGCCGCCTTATAAAGCCAGAATATCTGCATTTGGATCAGTGGAAAACATCCAGACTCGTCCACTAACCAGAGTTAGAGAGAGGTGGAGAGATAGAGGCGGGCGGCTGCAGCTGTTCTGCTCCAAATATAGCTGCTGGCAGTGGCACACATCGATTACACAGGATCATTAGCATTAGCTCCTCCTGCAGCTAACCACTGCATGTTTTCAGGCTGAAAGTGGGACATATCCACAAACATCTCACAGTTACTGCAGTTATTTAGACTCTAAGTCTATCATACTTTATAACACAATCTGAAAGCATAAAAAATATTTTCATTGATTAACTGGATTAAAATTGGCACATTCTGCTGATTTTCATTTAACCACTTAGGCCTTTTTTTCATACAATATTAGAAATGCATTACAAGATGCAAATAGTTTCCTTTTTTAATAATAAAAGTAACATTTTAACAGCATTCCTTTGTAGCAAAAATACTCTAACATGAAAATCTCAGACTTCTGGTAAGTTACAACATGAGGCTGATTGACAGCAATAAGGCCCTCCTCCTGGCTCTGATTGGTTGTTTTTGGTACATTTCTCCAGACAACAATGGCTCACTTATCTGTCTTAAACCACCAGGACATGGTCAAAGTTTAATAAATATCACCTTCCTATATTAACGGCCTGAGAGATTTTTTCTTTTTGCCTAAATTTGTAAAAAACAAATAAATATAAAAAGCCATATTTTAAGAAGGTGGTAATATAGAAAAAACATTTTATATAAAGGCTACAAACAGCAGTCACCATAATATTACAGTATGACACAGATAATCTGTTTAAACTTCTTCAACTATTGCTGAAGAAATGCGCCGCTCTGGTCAAAAACAACCAATCAGAGCCAGGAGGAGGGTGCTAATGATATTCCTGTAAGAACTTACATTACACGAAAATCATTTATCCGTTGTCATCTGTGGCTATAGGAACTAGCCTGAGCATTCACAGCAGGCTACGCTAGCTGCAAGGGAAGAAGATAGTGATTGACAGCGCTAGGACCCGCCTCCTGGCTCTGATTGGTTGCTTCTATTTCGCACTGGCTCCAATATTTTCACAGATTGGGTCGGGATAGGTCGGATAGGTTGCTGGTGCCCATCTCCAGCTAACGTTTCGGGCGAGAGGCGGGGTCACCGTGGACAAGTCGCCAGTCTGTCGCAGGGCAACACAGAGACACACAACCATGCACACACACACTCACACTCACACCTAGGGGCAATTTGGAGAGGCCAATTAACCTAACAGTCATGTTTTTGAGGGAGGAAACCGGAGTACCCGGAGAAAACCCACGCATGCACAGGGAGAACATGCAAACTCCATGTGCATGCGTGCACTCCCCAGGCCGGGAATCGAACCCAGAACCTTCTTGCTGCAAGGCAACAGCTCTACCAACTGCCCCACTGTGCAGCCCATGTAAAAAAGTATTTGTATAAAAGCCACATACTGCACCTTTAAAGGACTCTGAACACATTTTTCACAATTTAGTTTGTAAACAAAAAAGTGAAGTTGGTGCCTCCTGTTTCTTCTTCCTGACCAATATGAGCTTTTTGTCATAAAGTAAATATTTTACAGACAGGGGGCGTTCACAGGCTGCAGAGAGAGCAGCCAGTGTATGCGCCTCACTAAGTTGGTGTGTGTCAGTAGGCGTGTGTGTCCGTGTAAAGTGATCGTGGCAAAGCAGAGAGAGAGAGAGATGTAGCACTGGGACTCTCCTCTGTCACTTTTACTTGTAATCATCTGTCCGGCGCTATCCACGGCGCAATGGGGACGTTTTGAAGCGCCTGCTTTATGAGGAGTCGCATTGTATGAATGAGCCACGCAATGCGACCGAGGAGAGCTGCCTCTCGGAGGATATATTGCGGCTTCTGGACTGATTCGTCGGAGTAGCTTGGTGCTAGCGTGGGGCTAACGTCTTGTGCTGGCTTCTCCGGAGCGTATCCTGTCGAGATGCTGCGGTGGATACGGCAGCAGCTGGTAAAAAAAATGCTTTCTCTGCCTCGTACTAGCGCCGCTTTCCATTAATTCCTCAAATTTAACGCACGCCTCAGCTCTAGGAGAGATGTACGAACTTTATTTGGCTGGATTTTAGCAGGCTAACCTAGCCTTTTTTTTTTTTTTTTTAGCTGTTGTCGAGGTGTTTAAAACATTGTCGTCTTCCGTCAGGTAGACGTTACCGTTGGCTAACGTCTACCTTCGGAGCTAGCTGGCAGTTGGTAGCTCAGCTGTTTGAAACTTAACAACGGGTCGCGTTCAGGTTTAAACTCGGTTTTAAGTGACAATTTGCTACAATTTTAATCCAGCTTGGACCGGTTTCTGTGGAATATGGACCAACTAGATGGCTAACAAAGTAAAAGTAGGTAAAGTTACACCGAGTCCTCTCAAACTTTCAATACAGCACTTAAAAACTATTTTTTTTTTTTCAAACTAGCTTGAGTTTAGCAGTTGGTAGCACATTAGCTCTCCCTCGGTAGAATATTTGAAAACGTTTGGTTTGTTTGTTTAACTTTTAAACGGCCATCATTGTTGCGTTAACTGCAAATACACACAGTGACTAAAATTGATTGAAATCATATATGGATTAAAAGCAAACGAAATAGTATAAAGAAGAAAAAAAAGCATTAAAAATAAAATCTCCCGGTATTTTACCTGTTGGAATGGAAGCCCATTTCCGCGATAAAACAATAGAAATGACAAATTTCTGTTTCTCGGTTTATGTGGAATATATAAATAATTGGGCGCCTGACAGAAAATCAATCTCCAATTAATTTCGTAATTGGCTTTTATACATTTCTTTTAGACATTTAGTTACATTTCAGGAATTTAACAGAGTAATAATTTCTTTTTAAAGAAAAACAAAACATTGCACTGACTGCAGCATTCACTCCTGGACCAAAATTGTTGACTTTGCAGCAATCTCTCATACTGAGCATGCATGTAGTGACAGTGGAGAGGAAAATCTCCCCTTTAACATGAAGAAACCTGTAGAAGTACTTTCTATGTTAATGGAAAAGATAATAGGAGAGGGAGAAACAGTGGATGACACCATTATATCGGTCGATGGTATGTCCTGGGAAGTAAATAGTTATCAGTGTGATTATTTAAATTTTTAAAATCCAAATTCAGATCCTCAATAGCAAAATGGAAGCAGGCTTTGATGTAATGGCTAAACCAGCAAAGTAAAAATCAATTAACCAATAATCACAAACTATGTTTCTGGACGATAAATTGTCCCAGAAGTTACAGTGATGACCGATAATGTTGTTTTGAGACCATTTTCTAGTAATGGTTTAATTTTCTAGTTCTGGTAATAACGCAAGAACATATTCTCAATATTAATAAACCTTAAATTCTAATCAAAATTAACACTAGAACTGAAAGACATTTTAAATATCCAAAATAAATAAACAAAACGACAAATAAAATTAATTAGGAAGTCTCTGTAAACAAAGCTTGTCCTTCAAAAAGGGGCTAGTTGAGACCAAATTACTAAACTGAAAACTTTCATCAGTTTTTGTAGAAAGAGAAATTATGCAAATGGATATTAATTTTGTTTTAATTTATCAGATGATTAATTGATTTATTGCAACAGACCTAATCATGTGACAGCTGGCCTATTATTTATGAAATAATCTATATATTTGCTTTTATATTGATAGTTTTGTATAGATTAGCCAAACCAAAAAAATGAGGCAGTTTGAATTTGGTTGCATTTTTTAAATTGACAATATTGATATAAAAAAAATTAAGCACCCCTGCTGAAATTTTGCAGCTACTTTCTCCTCTGAGTACTTTGAAATTGTTTGCCGTTTCCATTGCATTTGGTATGTTGGCAACATTTTCAAATGAGTTTTATGCCAAAGTTTAAATTCATAAAAGCTTTAAAAAGACTTAAAACAAATATTTACAACAAATCAGTGCATGGAACTGCCATAAATTTATTCTGCTGTACAGACAAAACTTATTTTATTGTTTTTGGACCTAAATAGGAACGATTTAGAGTCGGCACACAGTTTCAGTTATTACAGCTAGAGACGTGTAGTGAAGCGCTCAGACCGGAACCTTCAAAGACACATAAAGATGGTTACAAATTTAGCCTTCCAACAGCTGAAAAACATTTCCAGGACATAGAGAAACTCCTCCATGCGTTTATCTTTAGTCACATTTATTACTGCAAGTGTTTTCACAGGTCTGACTAAAAATAGTCCTCCAGCTGCAGCTGATCCAGAACGCTGCTGCTGGAGTTCTGAGTAAATCACCCAGTTCTACAGGCCTTCCAGAGAATAAACTTTAAAATACTTCTGTTAGTTTATAAATCACTGAACGGCTTGGCATCACAATTCATTAAAGACCTGCTGCTGTTGTCATAGCAACCTTCCAGACCTCTCAGGTCTTCTGGTTCTGGTTCTGCTCCGTATCCCCTGAACCAGAACCAAACGTGGGGAAGCAGCATTCAGCTTCTATGCACCACAAATCTGGAAAAATTTCCAGAAAACTACAAAACGCCTGAAACACTGAGTTCCTTTAAATCTAGACTAAAACCCACCGGGTCAGAGCTGCTTTTGGTTCCTAGAAACTGGACCAATTGATTTTGATGATGGCTTTTGACAAAATGTTATGTTGATTACTTGTTTCATAATTGGTTACTGTATTATGGTTTTACAGTGTAAAGCTCTTTGAACTGCTTTGTTGCTGAAATGTGGTATAAAAATTAGACTTGAAATGAAAATGCTAATGTCTTTAAAAGGTGTTGAAACTGCTAATTTACAGAGCTGGGCAGAGTACCTAAAGATTATACTTGAGAGTATCACTACTTCAACATATTTGTACTCAAGTAAAATTAAAAAGTAGCAAAGAAATTACTCAAGTAAGAGTAAAAAAAGTATTTGGTAAAAAGTTTACTCAAGTACCGAGTAACTGATCAAATTAAAGATTACACAATCAGACAGAACAAAATATAAAGTTAAGTGGAAATTTTGGTATTTTAAGAACCAAAATGACAATAATTCATACAAGTAACAAGAAATAACAATCAGGTAAAATAACATTTTTCCAAATCAGTTTCTTTCATTAACAAACTCTAACAGAAACAGAAAAGGTGTGTGTCTGTGTTTGGTGAGTTCTTAGTTAAAACCTGTTTGCTTTTCTTTCAGTGGGTAGAAAATCCAGAAAATTTACTCAAGAGCAGAAATACTTCATTATAAAATTACTAAAGTAAAAAGTACAGCATAGTAAAAATACTCCTAAAAGTACATTTCTTCTAAAGTTACTCAAGTAAATATGTACCAACTCTGCTAACCAGAATAACAAATAAAAAGCTGCGATTGAATGGACGACGCGGCTGGTACTGTAATCGCCAACAGGCCCAGACTCGCTGATTGTACTTTACTTTATGCTTGTGACTTATTAAAGTCATAAAATAATAATCTTAAAGCAACCGGAATGCACAGACCAAATGTAGAAATAGTTCTATAGAAATGCATGTTGCCGTTTTAAAGTTGCTGCTCTACGTCGTGAAGCCCTGTTGGATACTCGATTTGCAGGACTTTGCTTGAGAAATGTTGCAGTTCTGGCTTTAAGTAAGCAAGTTTTTCTTTGTTTTACGGCCTGTATCAATGTTGCCTTTATCCAGGCCTTCGTTGACTTTCAGTATCCGGTTAATAAATGGAGAGACGGTTGCAGGGTGTGTGGATATGTGAGATAAGTTACTCATGCTTAAACCATGATGTCACCGTAAAGAATGAGTTCAGTTGATTTTTTTTTAAACTCCTATGTGTTTAATCACTGACCAGTTCAGGGTTACTGGGTCTTTCTTTACAGTTTAGCTTTGTTTCGTTGTGACTTTTTGTCTAATTCAACTGGTGTTATTTAGTTTTTAGGGTGAGTTTTCTAGTTTTTAATTAGATAAATATTGTTTAGATTTAGATTAGTTTTTCTGAGTTGTAGTAGTTTTCATTTTTTTGATGCTTTGGTTAATTTTTAGGTGCAGAAATCGGGGTTTCGGCCCACAAAACTTTGCTAGTTTCTGACTTGACAAGAAATTTGAAAATGTCACTAGGTTATTATGTTATTGGAAGACATTATTAACCTAAACACCAACTATTAAATCTCTAACTTTAAAAAGGCAAACATCAAGATAAGATTAAACAAACAATGCTTAGTCTGGCTGGGGCGAAAGTGAAGCCTGGAGGCCCGCCAGGCTGAAAATACACTGAGGGAAACCCTGGAATTCAAAAATTGTGTTTATGTTAACATCAACTGGTCAATGAAAACTCAACAGAAAAAATTCTATTTTCAAAAAATGGATTCAGTTGTAGTTGGACATCCAACAGACTCTGGAGTTTCCTCCCATCTGTTGCCATTTTGCAGACCAGCGACCGTAATTTACCAACAGCTGCTGAAAACTGCTTGTATGTGAGGAAAAAAAATCAAAAGGCTAACAAATAGTCAAACACAAAAATGAAGGATAGTATTTCTACAAGTTTAGTACGTTTTAAAACGCAGGTTGTAGTTCCAGTTATTGTTTTTCCCCATTAATTATTTCAGTTAATGGAAAAGTTTTCTCAATTTCAGTTTTATTTGTTTGTTTTAGTCGAGTATAATAAACTTGACTACTTCCTGCTGCTTTAGTTTTGACCACTGACTCTTTGACTCTGTTGAAACGTCAAACTTTAGTTTTTTTTCCTGTTGTCAGAGGTTAATCCTCGGCCGTTATCTGGCCAGAGTTTGGGTCCTAATTTGAGATAAGCCCGGCTAATTTAACCTCTGTGTTATAACTGACCTGCCCAGTTAATTAAGAGTTTAATTGAATTGCACTTTAGCACACCTGGCCTAATTAAAAGGCTCGTCAGAGGGCAGCCGCCTGCTGCCTTTTCTCTCTCCTTTAGTTTCTTTTTCACACAGAAAAGAGGAGAAGGATGTCGGTGGCGGTTCGACTGGCTTTTAATGTCAAACTTCCTACATATGCAGAGCTGACATCATGCGTTGACTTCTGCATTTGCACCATAAAAACCTTCTGTAATCATAGCTTATGTAACGAGCATCTGTGAAAACTCACACTGACTCTTTTTGGTTCTGCTACACAGCCGTGACATGAAGGGTAACATTAGTGACTTGCACACGGGCGTCGTTACTTGAAGGTTTCCTGCAGGTTCTCTTACGGACATTGTCGTTAAAAACTCTAATAATCTACTGTCAGAAAGCAGCGAAACAACTGGAAAATAATCTTGTACCACTCCATCATTGATGCTACGTGTTCAGAAATGCTAGAGACACAAAATATGAGCATATTACTACGGGTGGCTGCAACCCAATTCATTCCAGAACAAGTTTTATAGCTGTGCTGTATCAATAAAGGATGGCATAAAGGAGCTGCTTTCAGAGAGTTCAGCTTTGTCCTGCCATGTTGTTGCATTTCTGTGCATCATTGCAGTTATTGTGGCTGTTATCAATCATGAGGTTTAAAGCAGCTGTTCTTTTTTATGATTTCTGCTTCAGACAGAAAACTTTTTGGCCTTTAACACGACTCTTGAGTTCAGCTCTGGCTGTTTTTCATGCTGTTCGTCATGGCGGTGACTCCACCAATGCACTCTGGGAATTGTAGGCTTTAGGCAGGGAGTAATTATCTGTCTGGCTTTAAATTGATGTGGGCATCTGAGTCTGGAAGAGAAAGAATGAAGGGTCTAATGTCAGCCGCTTTGTGTTTACTTTTAATTCAGTTGTGCAAAATTACAATTTATTAGTACAGGTTGTTTTCAGCTTTTTCCTTTCATAAAGTGTAAGATTAGTAAAAAAGGTTTAGTGAAATCTGTTTAAATTAGTAATGCTTCCTACATTCACCTCTCTCTGTACTCTAGAAAATATTTAAAGATGATCTTCCTTAGCATTACTTTGCATCTCTACGATTTGCAGGACTATTAAATCTTTTTTGTTATCTGGGTACCTTCATTTTGTCTTTGCCTCAAAGTTGCAAACTGGCAATAAATGTTGCAGGAAGGTAAATTGTCTTCATGACTCCTTTGGTAGATGTATATTTACAAAATGGCTTCACAACAATTTGAATAAAAACCTTTCAGCAACTTTTTTAATGAAGCTACACTAAAAATAACAAAAACCAGAGGAAGCCCAATCTAGAAAAAGATCTACTTGAGTTATGAGGACGGACACAAAGCGTTTTTTACATATAACGTGAAAAAAGTGCATTACAATAATCTAGATGAGACAAAAAAATAAAACGTTTAAAGTTCCCATTTAGACATCAGCCTTCTGAGTTTGGAGGTATTTCTGAAATGATGAACGTTTGGTAGGAGCTGTGGTCAGAAACATTTGAAGTTTGACTTGATGGCCACATTCAGAAGTTAAATTTGTTGCCTGATCAGAGGAACCAAGCTCTGTTGATGTTCAAGTAATTGTGTAAAAATATGCAAATATCTTTTTAATAAGGTTTTGGCTTTGCAATGACAGAAACCGCTTTTTAAGATCCTTGAAACAATATATTTTTGTTTTCAGTCCAGCCACAGTTGGTGTAACCTTTGACCTCAGCCTTCCAGGTTTATGTGCATCCTCCATACCTACTTCAGCTTGTTGCATTTCTGTGACGATAACTGAGTTTCTACTACAACTTTGTTGATGTTCTGCTAATGTCGAAAAACAAAATTTCACAATATCCATTAAATAAAAAAACTCATCTTAAATCACACGTGAATACGTTTTTTTGACACGATAAGTAATTGAAAACATGCCTGCCGTCATTTTCCAACTACTTTCTGTTGCCTTCTTTGTCGTTTCCGCCAGTAGCAACATCCTGTTGTCATGTGACAGGATAACAGGGTGTTATCTTGTCACAAAACTGCAAATCCATTGCAGTTTTGCAAAATACACAAATTTTGATACAGCTGACAAACCCCCTAAACCTAGAGAAAAAACTATCGAAATATGAGTTTTTGTCAAAACTGGCAGATTTCCTTTAATTTTTAGTGTCACAGCGCCTCGCATGGTTACTGCTGCATTTTTCTGTTTTCTAGTAATGGGCTGATGAAGTTTCCTAACGCTCTAAAGCAGTGGTCCCCAAACTACGGCCCGCGAGCCAGATCCGACCCGCCTCCACATTTGGTCCGGCCACCTGAACAACACCAGAGAGCATTCAGATTTTTTTTCATATATTGTATTTTCCGGTTTATATGTGGATTTTCCTTCAACCACCAGGGGGCTCTTTAGCAGGAAGTGTGTCCTGTAAACTGTGGGTGTTTTGTGTTGCATGGCGCATTGCTGCCATCTGTTGGACTTTTAGGGAACTGCTTGACTTTTATGTTAATTAATCAGTACGGTTGGTTGCTAGCGGTAGATCAGATGAACATACGTGTTTGTTATGAACGCCGCATTCCTGGTCGAATTCTTCGAAGCAATGCCTGTAAGTAGCAGCTTATACTTCAAAACGAGCATTTATGTTAACATATGAGGAATTCATATGTTAAAGTTACTAGTCAGTCCCAGTGACCGTTTCACTAACGGTTTTTGCCCATGTGCTTTCTGGGTAAAGCACGTGTAACACTTTTTCTGTAACAAACTGACTCCGGCCCCCCACCAGAGAAGGGAAAAGTCATGTGGCCCTCACAGGAAAAAGTTTGGGGACCCCTGCTCTAAAGGTTCCCGTCTAATTGTTCTTAAAAAGCACAAAGACGGCATGGTTCAGTCTGAGAATAGTCATGGCAGGTGGCCAACTGAAATCATACCAGGCTGTCAAGAATGAAAGCAAAACACTGACGCAACTTCAGTCCGATGTCAACAAACAAAGTTCTGAAGAGACTCCGGTGTTGGTTTTAGTTCAGTGCAGAGCCCCACAGCAAAATAAAAAAATAACAGAAATACTGTTGTAAAAACAACTCAAAACCACTTTTATTCTTTTTTTCTCGCTCTTTGCCAGCGATGCTATAGACTCGTTGCCATAGCAACTGACAAGAATGCCACTAACGTATCAGGTTTCTAATCTAACACAGCAGCGGTTAATTAGCTAGCTTAAGGCCCTGCTGATGATCTGTCAGAGTTGGTGTGTAGGTCGCAGTTTTTTTAAAGTGTTTTAACTGAACCGAAACGCTGAATTCTGCAGCACATCTATGTTAATGTTTCCAGAGTCAAGCTAGCATGACTGACCTACTTCCCTCTCTACCGCCATCTTTTTCTTTTTGGTAAATTAAGACTTTTTCCTGACCTTGTTGCCTGGTTGTCGTAGTATTTGACAATTGGTAGCAAAGCACTGCGTCCCTTTTGCTTTTGTACATCAGGCGAACATTTAAGATTTGCCGCGTTGTGTTGACAACTTGGCAGCTAAAACCAAGGGTAGTCACCGTTAGCGAGCAGCTTTTTGCCCTCCAGCAGGAAGCTGGGGGAACGTGTTGAGCTTGATGTCATGTGTCTATGTGGTCAGACAAATAGTCAAGGTTTTTGTGTCAAAAGACAAAAGTGATTTGGCAATCTGCTCTTAGTCAACCTGCCTAATTGCCATGCTGATATTAATGGAAAATGTTTTATTACCAAACTCTAAATCGGTGGTTCTTAACCTGGGTTCGATCGAACCCCAGGGGTTCGGTGAGTCGGTCTCAGGGGTTCGGTGGACCCTCTGCCGCGGATATAAAGACACACTTGTATAAAGTCGTGATGACGCCCCGCTTTGCCATCACTTGCTGCAGAGGATCACGTTACATTGCTTAGCCAATCAGAGGATCACGTTACATTGCTTAGCCAATCAGAGGATCACGTTACATTGCTTAGCCAATCAGAGCTGCGGAGGAGCCCTGATTGAAGGAGCTCCACTCTCAGCATGGATTTGGATTTGAACTTGTGTCTTTAATTACTTCAGCAAAACTCTCCGTTTTTACCATAGACATTAATACTATAATATTAATGTCTATGGTTTTTACCAAATTCTATAGTCTAAATCTGCTCCTTAGTCGCATCTCTTCGGGGTTGCTACTGCCTCTAGTGGCGTGGGGGTGGTAACACAGCTAATATAATTACATTACTAAATCAGAATACCGCAAAGTATTTAATGTGTCGGGGAGGTATGGGGGGATTAGAAGGGTTCGGTGAATGCGTATATGAAACTGGGGGGTTCGGTACCTCAAAAAAGGTTAAGAACCACTGCTCTAAATCCTATAATGCAGCAGTAAGTGAACGGCGTGTTGCTCCAGACATACTATAATACGGTTCATGTAGGACATGTGGAAATGTATAATAGTTTGTTGATGTAGCTGAGTCACCAAGCAGTGGCTCTGCTGCATGTTGGGTTTCTGGCCTGGACTATTTATAGTTTTTACTTTCAAACTACAGCTTTGCTTACTTTGTTCGGTAACTATTTAATGAAGTACTTTCAGCAGAAAGTTTTAATCATTCACAGGATTATAATTGCTTTTCTTTACCATCTGTGGCCTTCCTTGAAACGAACGACTCTGCCCATCAACTCAAGTTTGTTTCACACATTTCAGCAACAAGGCAATTCATAATTTACATGATGAATTATGAAACAAGCAAAAACTTTACATTTGATCAAATATAATCAAAATCAAGAAAATATGTACCAGATATATTGATCACCAGATATATTGATCAACGTTCCAGTTACTAGGAATCAAAGGCAACTCGGTAACTCCTAATACTGACATGAAGGAGTTTTTGTAAATGTTTACAACTGTTGTCATGAAGTGTCACTCAGTAAATTATGTTTTAAAGCAAAGTTGCATTAAAAGTCCATTGTCAACTTAGCGTTGTTCATTAAATAATGATACTTTTAAATAGGGCTGTTGTAAACAAATATTTTAGTAATTGAGTAATTTATTGATTATTCTCATGATTAATCGAGTAATTGGATAAAAAAAAATAGGTAAAATAAAACATTGGTAAATCTAGCATAATAGCAGCGTTGCTGTAAGATTTTATTTTATTTTTCATATTTGAGCTTCCCTAACTTTTATGTAGTTTAGAAAATTAACCTGTAACGATAATAGCTCACTTTCTCAGGTAACCTGAAGAAAAGTTATACAAAAATCTGAAATTATTTTCAACTTAAAGAGGCAGGCTCACAAATATTCTTTTATTTATATATAATATATATATATATATATATGTCTGTACTCCAGCTTTTAGTTTGTTCATCTTCAGTCCGTTTCATAGATGAACTCTCACCTTTCCCAGCCATTTGCAGCTTTTGTGTTCATGTTAGTGACGGGATTTGAAACCTTCGTTAGTCAGCCTACCATGTTCAGTCCATCTGCTCACCTGTATAAATACTCCTTTACCGCTCTTCCCGCCGTTCGCTCTGAACCAGCAGCTCCGGGAGGAGAAAGGCTGCCGTGCTCCAGGCATCGCTCCCGTCATTTTAAGGATGCTTGTTGGTCCCACAAAAAACGATAAAATCCAGACTTTTATCATCCATCAATAAAATCCCCACGGCCGAACCTGAAAACTGGACGCTACGCTGCTAACACTTAGCTTTCATCAACAACTCAGCCAGAAGTGAGAGCGCTGCGCAGCACAAATAATCACCCGGCCGGAACACTGTCGCTAAATAATAAAACGTAATTTAACAAACATTATCCTTTTAATAACCGAGGAACTCGAATCATTCGAGGAATCATTTCAGCCCTGCTGAATCATTTCAGCCCTGCTGAAATGATTCCTCGAATGATTCAGCAGTGTCATTATTTGCCAAATGACACTTCAATCAATCAATCAGTCAATCAAATTGTATTTGTACAGCCCATTTCAGCAGCAAGGCATTTCAAAGTGCTTCACATCATAACAAGCACAAAAACACAAAGTCATGCAACATAGAATCAACCATCAAAACGCTACATTAAGTCAATGCCATCATTAAAATCATGACAACACTTATAAACATTGTGACGGAGACTCCTCCATGTTTGTGATGGGTGTTGTCAGTTTTATGCTCAAGTAAAGTTTTACCCGTAATGGAAGTCAGTGTTTCAGCAACTTTGCAGTTTTCTGGAAGTTTGTTCCAGATTAGAGGAGCAGAGAAGCTGATATTGCTGCTTCTCTGTATTTGGTTCTGGTTCTGGGGACGCAGAGCGGACCAGAACCAGGAAACCTGGGCCGTCCGGAGGGTTGCTGTGGCAACGACGGCGGCTCTTTCATGCGTTTTGGTGCCAAGCCGTTCAGTTTATTTCACAACTTCCCTTTGAAATCCAACAGCATCAATTGCAGGTTCTTCAAAAACAGAAACTCTGGTGTCCAAAGTAAATCATGAGTCCCAAGCGCCTCAGCCTTCGAGTTCAGCTTCATCTTAAATTGAGCCTTTCCTGTGATTCACCCGCAGCAGTCCCCAGCACAGAGGCGAATCAGGTACATTAGTCTCAGTGTAGGTCATTCATAACCAGGATGTTACTCTGCGTAGCTTTTTTAAATTTTTTATGCTAGTCTTATCGTTTAGGAAGCTGTTTCTTTTCTGCTCTTTGCCACCCTGCGAGACTTTAGAGTTCTGACCAGATGAGGAATTTCTGCAAATCACTGATCCAAAGTAAAAACTGGGAGATGCCGTTTGCTGTCAATAATTACATTACCTGTGTTGGTTTGGTGAGACCAGATGAATCAACTAATTTACTAATCGGTTAATTAACTAGAAAGTACAGACTGAAGAATTGCTGAAAGGACAACACAGTCAGAGCAGTAATTAGGCCAAAACCTTAGAAAAAATCTTTACATTTTGCGGAAATGTGTTTTTTATCTGAAACTCGGCTGGTGTAGTTTTGGCTTCACCTGGTTCAGATTCAGTAAAAAATCTCATGTCAAGCACCAATTTAGAGATGTACCGATCCAATATTAATATCTGTATTGACTCAATATTGAAGAAAATTTCTAGACCGGGAATTTGAGACGATATACCTGATCTGTAAGTGCAGATCTATTCAGTCTGATTCTACGCTCTGTGCTCTGAGCGACGTCACACCTTATTGTTTATTCAGATTATGTCTATAACTCCTAACTTTACTTCCTGAACCATTTGAAAGGTTTGTTGCCGTTTATTTTCACATGTTTGACCAAAGCAGTCAACCTGTTGTTTTTGTCGGTTTCCATTTCTTTATTATTTATTTTCACATTACCTATTTTGCTGATAATTGAGCCGACTGAACAAATTAAAGCTGTTTTCACGTTTGACCAAGCTAGAGAAGCTGTCGGTGTGTTTATTAAGTGAGCTGTCCTGGTGCAGAGTTATCATATTTATATCTGTTTGTTTAAAAAAAAAAAAACATTCAGCTGTTTTTTTTTTTTTTTTTTTTAATCAAATTGGTATCGGCCGATACTAAACTTCAGATATCGCAGATCGGTTCCTCCCTAATCCAACAATTCATCGGTTAATCCAAAAAATTAGCACCAGATTAGCCATGTGCTGTAATTATGTTAAGGCAAGCAGAAAGTGCTGAGATTTCCACATGTTGATGTTAGAAGTATTTTTTAACTGGAGATTCATCTTTTGCTACAGATGATTTGGTGTTTACTAAATGGCAATAAAATGTTTATTATTGATGATAAATCAGCTTATACTCCATGTTTTTGCAGCCGTTGTTTCTGTTTTGCTGCTTTTCTGTGGAATGGTTCTGATTAAAATGTAATTGTTGTATATTTCGTAACTCTCTGCTAGCTGCTGTGTTTGTTTCAACATCTACCTGTTCATGCTGCAGAAACAACCAGAGTAAGTTGTTTTCTCCTCCCCTCTGTCTCTGTTTTCTCAGGGCTTTGACCCTCCTCATCAAAGTGACACCAGGACTGTTTATGTAGCAAACCGTTTCCCTGAGCATGGCCATTACGTACCGCAGCGCTTCGCAGACAACAGAATCATCTCATCCAAGGTATCAGAATCTGTTACATCCATGAATGTTATGGCGGGAGGGAGGACCAACCGTTCTTAGCCAATTAGCTTTCCTGATTCAGACCGTTAAACTCTCCCTTAGCGTAAGCTAGTCTCTGCCACGGTCCCTTTGTTAAGCTTAGCTTTGTTACTGTCAGGATACGATTGTAAGAACAATCTTATCCTGACGATACGATTGTCAGGATCGTATCGTCGATCTTGACAATACGATTGTCAAGATCGATTGTAAGGATACGATTGTAAGAACAATACGAAATAATACGACTGTAAGAACGAAGGATACGTTTGTTCTTACAATCGTATCCTGGTTTGTTGTTTCTTCCAGGCCATAAACTGATAGAAAAAATATTTAATTTCCTTCAGTGCAAGTTGGTTTAAGTTGATTTCATTTTATTTTGCCTCAGCAGCTGCGGTAAAGGGACGAATGGTCCAGGGGAATCTCCAGTGTGGAATCCATTAGCCTGTAGTTTGATGTAAAACGAATGTTTCCAGCTTTACTTGGTGGCAGAGCAAAGCGCAAACAAAAGGCTTGTGTGTTGGAAAGTGAATTAGTCCAGACTGTCCAGTCTGTCTGCTTGCTGACAACAGACTGTGATTTTTCATGTCTGATTTATTGACCTCTTTTGATTTTAACAGGAAACAATTTTGAAAACATTAAATTCAGTGCTGGAAGAGCAATTTAAAGCATATTTTGGATTATTTTAATGTAATCCAGATAAATAAACCTTTTCATTCTTTCTCTCTCAGTACACAATCTGGAATTTTGTCCCCAAGAATCTGTTCGAGCAGTTTCGCAGGATAGCCAACTTCTATTTCCTCATCATCTTCCTCGTGCAGGTAAATTCACACACATTGGTACAGCGAGTGCATGTTTTCCTCCGTCAGCTGGTGATGAGTCATGTGTGACCTCAGCTCCTCTGCTGCTCATATTAATGTGTGTGTGTGTGTGTGTGTGTGTGTGTGTGTGTGTGTATCAGTGGACGTGTCATTAACTCTTAAGGACCTGGCGGTAGAGAGGTCTGCCTCGTGTTTTCATTTAAAAACATAAAAAACAAACGCTGCCCACATGTTTGGTAATATTTGTGTCGCTGCGTCCGGCCCAAAGCGCCGGGCCTTCACAGCGAATCAGTCAGCCTGCGCAGACGATGGGTTTGGCTTTCAGACGTTTCTGCCGTGGCCCTGATGCTCCAAAGAAATCAGCTTGGCTTCGTCTCAGAATTTGTCTTTTCACCCACTCGATCTGTCGGTGAAACTGAAGACATCTGGTCCTGAAATCTGAAGGAAAAGAGGCGAGAAGTGAAGGGGACATTTTCTCAAATGGACAGTTTGAGCTTTTTGGGTCAAATTTATCTCCAAGGGATTCCTAGAAACATAAATTTTTACTCTGAAAAGCAAAAAAAAATTATTTACCGTGTGTTTTATCCTTTAACAGTTTAGCCTGTTGCTTAAATGTTAAATTACTGCCAGCTTTAGGGATTCCTCTTCTTGATCTAACAAATTAAATGTCTTTGTTTCCTTAACATCCTTGCGTTGAATAACATAGTTGTTAGAAATGTTCTGCATCACCTGCTCGGGATAAAATTAACCCCATTTTAGGATAAAATGTTTTACCACTGTGTTTTGTGGTACTATTATAACAATTAAACTACTTTTTTAGGTAACTCATTTTAAATACACAAAACAAACAAAACATCAAATAAAATGCATCAGGGAGTCTCTGTAAACAAAATTATCCTTCAAAAAAAGAACTAGTTGAGACTTTTATCATCCAGTTTTGGGTAGAAAAAGAAAAATGATAAATCATGCAAATAAAAAGGATTCAGTCTGTTCTAATTTATCCTGCGACTAATTGGTCTATTGCGACAGATCTAGTCATAAATGTCTCACCAGATGTTGGTAGAAATGGTCGATATGATAATCGTGCATTGTAAAGGAATGGAAAATGTTGACAAAGCATAACACCAATATATTAAGTTATGTGTAACAAAATGGAGAGAGAAAGGAAAAATCCTGAAATCTAGTAACCATAAAACATTTCGGCCTCTTGGAGTTGGTAATCAGTGGATTTTTGATGATGGTCTGTAAAAAGGCACCAAAGCCATAAAGGCTCATAATGGGAAAAACCAACGAGATCTTTGCTGCTGTTGCAAATCATGCTGATGGTGTCCATTACGAAAGAATTTCTAAACCACTGAAGGTTCCAGTCAGCGCCGTTTGCATCATGATCCAGACGTTTAAGAGAACCTCATTACCCCATAAACCAGCCAGAACCAGGCGCTGCTGCAAGATTTTACACACAATAATTATCAAAATGTCCAAGATTTTCAAACGTCTGGAGACCAAAAATATGAGGATAAATAATCTATAGCAGGTTGGGGCAAAACACACTGACCTGTCACGATAGCATGATGATACATTGTCCCAAAGGTTACTGCAATAAACGGTAATATTGTTAAAAGAATAATTTCAAGTAACATAATGGCTGAGTAACAATGCAAGAGCACGATCTCAGAGATAAACTTTAAATTCTGATGAATTTAACACGGGAACTGGAAGACTCTTTAAATAAACCAAACAGAAACAACAAATAAATGAATTGTGAAGTCTGTAAGCAACATTATCCTTCAGAAAGCCGAGGCCAAAACACCAGACAGAAGGCTTTTATCATCCAGTTTGGCAGAAAAGAGAAAAACGACAAATTATGCAGACGGAAATTATTCCACTTGTTTTAATTGATCAATTGATGTATTGCTTTTTGCCTGACCACACAAACTGATTTCATTCACCAACGTTCAGAGGTCAATGGGAAATCTCGCTAAACCTCGAGACCAAACGTGAGCTCAGAGTAAACAAACATGGAAAAAACCCGATACGAAGACGTGGCCATCGTCTTTCTGATACGCCATGGCAGCCGTTTTATTTTATGAATGCCTCCATGTTCCAGCCAAACGGCAGAACAGTCAGGATTTAGAAGAGTGGATTAAAATCCCACCTGAATGCATGCGACTGGTTTCTCCATACGGGCGCCATTTTGAAGACTTTTACACCAAGCAGTAAATACATAAAATTACTCATAGCTGAACTTACGGACATCTGTGGTCTGATTTCTTTGCATGGGTGGATTGAACGGGTTGTTACTGAACATCTGGTGATAATTTCATGTCAAATCCACTATTAGAAACATGTTTACTTAGAAAATAAAACAGAAAAAATGATGCATTCAATACTTATTTCACCCCTTGCAGATCTTTTTAATGTAAATGTGGAGATATGTGCAGCATTTAAAAACATTACATTGTTATATAATAAAAAACAAACATAAAACACACATTTGTTTACACCAATGCATGCAGACAATGCAATAATCCAGGAAGTGTTAGAAAAATGTATCAGATCCTGATGCGATGCAGTTCCTCAAAGCCAGCACTAGCCTTGCAGGAAATTAAATACGAGCTGGCGGTCGAGCAGCTCTGAAGAGCCAGATATGTGTCAAACTCACGACCTGTTTTCTTTTTTTTGTTCGGTCGCCTTCAGTCTGTGCATTTCCTGTTTCATAAACCACCTTCATGCGCCCAGAACAGACAACTGTAAAAGCTAAACTAAAATCCTAGCCAAGGTTTTACATTTCCATTATTTTAGAAATTCACTTGAATTTAAAGTTTAACATCCCTTTATTTAAAATCTAATGATACTTTAGATGTTAAGATCTAATAAAGTAAACATAAAATGTCCCAGCTGTCGTCTTTGCTGGGACGTTTGCCTCGGCTGTGACCTCTTCAATGACTTTAAGAAAGCAGAGTGTAAACGCATGCATGTGTGGCTCTTCCTCAGCTGTGCCAGTTAACACTTGAGGGAAGCTTGTAGAGATTTCCTGTTTGATGCGGCAGCCGCTGCTTCTCTTGCGTTTGTTTCTGGCTGGTTTCTCTGTGAAAGGTGACGCCCAGCTCCGCTCCGATGACGGCGGCTCGCTGCTCCACTCCCATCATCATCATCTCTCTGTTTCTTTGCAGTTAATGATAGACACTCCAACTTCCCCAGTTACCAGCGGGCTGCCTCTCCTCTTCGTGATCACAGTTACGGCTATTAAACAGGTGAGAACAGAAGTAAACATTCGCTTCCTCTTGCTTGTGCCGAGAATGTGGAACTAAAACCAAGGTGCTTTATTTCACTGTCATTTGGTCTAGTTTGTTGTTCATGTATCTTAGTCCACTTAAAATAAGGAACAAATAAGTAACACATTTTGCTGAACAATAAATTGTCCCAGAAGTTATGACGATAAGTGATGATGGAAGAACACATGCTGAAAGTTCAATAAACTTTCATTTCCATTAGACTTTTAACACTGGGACTGTTGGATCTGCTGCAGTTACTTTTCTTTTCTCCGCAGGGCTATGAGGACTGGCTGAGGCACAAAGCGGACAACGAGGTGAACGGAGCTCCAGTGTTTGTGGTTCGCAGCGGGAGTCTGGTCCAGACGAGATCCAAAAATATCAGGGTGAGACTGCAAAAAAAAACATTTATTTAAGTTCAGGTTCAGGTTCTGGTTCTGCTCTGCATCCCCAGAACCAGAACCAAATGGGGAGAAGCAGCATTCAGTTTTTATGCTCCACTAATCTGGATCAAACTTCCAGAAAACTGCAAAACAGCCGAAGCACCGACTCCCGTTAAAGGGGCAGTGTTGTATAAACTTGACTTTTTTGAGCTTTGCTTCATGTTATGATGTTGTTCCCTCATCATAAGCAGAACTGCCTTTATATTATCTGTTAAAAAAACTTCTAATATTAATAAAAACTAAAAGATTTGTGCAACAGGATTGAATCTTTGCAAACTATCGGCGTATTTATTGTGACTTTACGATACCGCCACACATTTCAACAGCGCAATGGAAACCCTTTCTCAGTAAAAATATGGGACGGCGCCAACCTCTGTTGTTGTGTTTTAACTCTGAATGTTCAGGTTGGGGACATTGTCCGTGTCGCTAAGGATGAGACGTTCCCAGCTGACCTGGTGCTGCTGTCGTCGGATCGTGCGGACGGCACCTGCCACATCACCACCGCCAGCCTGGATGGAGAAACCAACCTGAAGGTTTGTCTGCAGACTGTAATCAAATCAGCGTCTTTGCATGCGCGCCTCTGCGTCCTCCAGGGCCATTCAAATGAACGGGTCCGTCTTCTGGAAGACGAGGGTGGGGACGCGAACGTGTGCTTCCGGTTTTTCAAAATAAAACGTATAATCATCAGCGTAAAAAGACGCCAAAATCTAGAATATGAATGTAATTTCTAGGCTCAATCACTAAAAAACACAAAATCTTACCAGGTATTTCTGTGCAGGTTCTAGTGCAAATATTTTTATACACTTAAAATAAGACAAAACTAATTTACAAGCAAATTTTCTGCAAGATATAGGAGCTTGTTTTCAGTAAATAAGCATTTAATATTGATGAAAAACGTTCCAGCTTCACTGCCAGATTATTTCACTAGTAAGATATTTTTCCATGTTATAAGTGAAATAATCTGGCAGTGGAAATCGGTATTGGGGAATTATTTACTTAGACTCCTAATCTTGCTGAAGAATTGCCTGTAAGTTAGTTTAGTCTCATTTCAAGTCTATTAATATGTTTGCATTATAAATGTTTGGTAACATTTTGCGTTTTTTGCAGTGCGCCGGTCCGTTCTACACTCTGTCCAGCTGTTCTTTCTCTTACCTTTTATCTCGATCGTTACTGACCTGCGACTCCTTCATAAAGTCGATTCACAGAGTGAACTTTGACCTCCTGATGTGATTGAAGAACATAAATAGATAAGTTATCTACAGGAAGCCTCCGTTAGTTGTTTGTGTGTTTTGTTTTGACAAAAAGAGCAGCGGCTGATTTTCAGACTTTTTCAGAGGAAAATAAAATCAGTTCCACATGTAAATATCAGCTGATCACCGATTTAAAGGAACCGATCAGAACCGATCGATCTGTTCAAATCTACTTATACTGTGTCTACTTTAATACATTTTAGTATTTATATACACTCATTTACTCTTTTTTTGAACATAATTCACAGAAGCAGAGGTTTGTTTTACTGAAGGCCATGATTACACATCTTACTGGACGATAAATTGTTCCTGAAATTACTGCTGTGAACGATGATATTTGATGTTTTGAGGCTATTTTCAACCAACATATTGATAATTACATAATAATGTTAGGTCACTCTCTCCAGTAAGCTATAATTTTGTACAAAACTGGAGGACAATGTCCAAAATAAAACACAAAAACATAAAATAAAAACCACACACAACCAAAACCATAAATAAAATGGATTCTGATGCCTATAAAGAAATTTGGCCTTCAAACATATTAATTATAACAATGACAATTATCGAGCTCAATTTAATCTATCGTGCAATTACCGTATTTTCCGCACTATAAGGCGCACCGGATTATAAGGTGCACCTTCAATGAATGAGCTATTTAAAAACTTTTTTCATATATAAGGCGCATAGAATAAACGATACGGGACGCGATTTGTTCCGTTCTCTATAAATGTGGATGTATAATAATAAAGAAATGGTCCCGAGTACTTTACGTAGTAGGCTGCCACCGTCAATGTTTCACTCACGGTGTTGGTGTTGCGATATTGTGCCCAACTTCTTTCTGGGTAACGCAGACCAACCGACACGCTGCAGCCGCAGCCTCTGTCTCTCTCCCCCCGACGTGGAGAGCCTTCTGCGACTGGGCCGGGGCGTCGTGGCCGGACGATGGTGACCCGTCTCCACCACAGCATGTTGGTGGAGAACGTGGCGCTAAATGATCTGCAGACGACCTGATTATCAGGTCGGTAGGTAGAAAGGTCAGTCAAACTTTATTAACAAACCAGAGTTCTGACAAGTATCCCAGCATGCACCGCGCGTTTCTTCTTCTACGGAGAAAATTAAGTCGCGGCTGCTTACCGTAGCTGCTAGACCTGTTGTGGCTCAGTATTGGTCCATATATAAGGTGCTTTTGAGGAAATTGAAGGTTTTTAATTCCACCTTATAGTGCGGAAAATACGGTAATTGATTGATTAATTTTGGCTGCTCATCTAACAATATACCAACATTTATTTCTTTTTTTGTTCTTGTCTAAAAGACAAAATTGGTTTTTACTTCACAAAAACCAAAACTATTTTCATTTCATGTTAGTTGTGGATGTGCTTGTATATTTATTTAAAAGCTTCTCTAATTTCCCATCAATATTAAACTTTGTTTTTCTTGTAGACCCATTTTTCTGTGCCAGAGACGTCGGTGTGTCAGTCGGTGTCCCAGCTAGAGGCTTTGCACGGCGTGGTGGAGTGTCAGCAGCCAGAGGCCGACCTCTACAGGTAACTACGCTTTTATTTACGCCTCTTTCTAAACGTAATATACTGTATTTTATTCATACGTCGTTCTATGCTTTTATTTATACATTTTATACGTAATCTACGCTTTTATGCACACATCATTCTACTAGTGGTGCACCGATTGTAGTTTTAATCGCAGATTACCGATCTTTTAAAGGCCTGACCTGCTGATCCCGATTTTGGCCGATACCAATTTTTGAAAAAATGAAATAAAAAATCAAACTTGATTACATGAAACGTATTTATTCACCAAAGACGTTTAGGGTTGTCTTTATTAGTTCAAGGTCAGGTGGTTTAGTTAAATGACAAACATTTAAATGTTGATGTGAAACGATTTCAAAATGCCTTTCATGTTGCTTTATAAATATGTATTTTTCCTCAGCCTGAAGTTGTATTTTTTGTTTCCACTCGGTGGTAAAATGTGTTTTCTGTCTTCCAGGTTTGTTGGACGTGTAACCGTGACGCAGCGTGGCGAAGAGATCGTCCGGTAAGGTTTATCCAGTTACTCCTTCCTCCCTCTAAAGTTGAACAAATCAATCAGCCAGAGGTCGTAATTAGATCGTATTTCCTTAATTGGTTCTAATCACGGATCAGCAGGTGGAAAGTCTTTATTTTTTATTCCAATAGATGCAAATAAATAACAAAAAAAAACAAAGCGCTCCTGTCATTTTCTGTTCCATAAACATCTGAACTAATTACTCTATATATTTCACTTAATTGAAAACAAGATGGAGGTTAGAGAAACAAATTAGGACAAAATAGTAAAACCTTTGTTTTCTTTTGGATTCTGAAGAACCTGCTTCACATTTCGCCAATTTGTATTAAAGTCCTGAGAGAGATAAAACTAAACCATAATTGTCAGTTTAGACGTCAAAGTTGGCAACAGATCAGCCTGATTGGTCTGCTGTATTTCTGTTAACTGCCAATTTATTGTACCAGCAGGAATCTATAATATAAATCAAATAAAGGCTGGAATTAGGTTGATTTCTACTACAGCTTGTAACATTATGATGCAGTAGAAAGAAGTTGAACAGATTTAGCATCTCGGTCACACACTTCTCTCACATTTGGCCCAAAATAGTAAAACAGTATCTAAAATTAAGTGATTGCTTGGATGCATTTTTCTGCTTTAGGAAGAGGAGATGCTGAAAACCTCAAAGTAAAAATAAATGTGTTGATTAGAAATGTAAGGAAAATAACATTTTTAATACCGCCACAGCATGTTTTAGTTTGGGTCATAAAATGTTTGGTTGTTTGGCAAAAATGTGGCCTGATTTCTACGAAATTATTTTCCGAGTTGTTGTTTTGCAGTTTTTTTTTTTAGTGAGATCTAAATTCAAAATCTGTTAAATCATTCTTGATTACATCAACCTGTCCAGCGACTGCAGGTGGAAACTAGAATATTTTGCTACAACCTGTTGCCACACATTTATTTCTCCTTTTAAAAGGATAGACAAACAGTCATACACATTCACAGATAGATGCTGCTAAGCAGTTGTCAAAAGCGTCGTTTTTTTAAAAGGCTGATAACAAATCCAATTGGCATCTGTTTGATTTTGCTTGGCGTATTTTGTAACTTGTCTTCACTCAAGTCACTCCGACAAAAAGACACTGATAATAACATCTTCTAAACTCAAAGCTGAAGCAGATTCAACACATGAAATTTGCTACAGAAACTAGTTGTTTAACTGAATGTATCAAACCAGACCAATGAAAAAACACGGCCAACGTTTTTGCCTTGCAGTGGGTCTGGCCTGCTGAGCCAGATCAGACCAGCGTTAAAGATGAATGGGAATACTTGTTTAGGATATCCTCTTTCTAAACCAAGTTCTGTGTTCACTTTGCTTTCTTTCGTTTTTAGACCGCTGGGTCCGGAGAACCTGCTGCTCCGAGGGGCCAGGTTGAAAAATACCAAAGAAATATTTGGTGAGTCTGACAAAGAGAGCGAAACAAAATACATCGTCCCAGAAAAGAGAGAGATGGATAAATAACTTTATACATGATCAAGATCAATACATTATCTGTCTGAAAGAAAATTCAGTGTATCGAATATTCACCGAGTGCAGCTCAACCTCTCACAGCTGGCTGAGCTGTTCTGGTGGCTTCAGCTAACTCGCTCGCTCTTTGGTTGCCTAGCAACAGCATCCTGGGTAAGAAGCAGCTTCAGGTTCCCCCCCAACTCCGGTTACCTAGCAACGGCCTGCTGAGTAACCAGCGCAGCAGCAGCTTCAGCTTCAGGTTTTTCCTCAGTGCCTCCGAAATGTTTTAAATTAAAAAGCAACCCGGTGGAGAGAGAACTGGACGAAACGGGAAAGGTCAAGCTTCAAGTTTGGCAATATTTCAGATATTTAAAACAAAAAACCAAATCGGTACTTATTGATAATGACTGATATGAAACGGTGGTTTCGTGAGCGATATTATTGACCGTTTGGTTGGTGTAATTACCTGGACCTGCCGTGCTGTTGCAGGTGTGGCCGTTTATACGGGGATGGAATCCAAGATGGCGCTCAACTACAAGTGCAAGTCCCAGAAACGCTCGGCTGTTGAGAAGTATGGCGCTTCATTCCTTCCTTCCTTTTTCCTTCCTTACTGACTGGGGAAGCGTTTCTGTTGGAGGCCTGGTAAACACTGAATCCGCTGTTCCCTGGCAGGTCGATGAACTCCTTCCTGATCATCTACCTGGTCATCCTGCTGACGGAGGCGGCCGTCAGCACCATCCTGAAGTACGCCTGGCAGTCCGAAGACGAGTGGAACGAGCCTTTCTACAACCAGAAGACGGAGCAGGAGAGAAACAGCAGCTCGGTCAGTCCGACCAACCACAGAACGCCTCTGTTTTCCTCTCTGTTGCTGACAAAAGAATCATTTTCTGACTTTGTGTTCACATTTTCCACTTGTGTGTCACCAAAACACACCAGACCTGTTTTAATTCTGATTAGATGGTGATCAAACCTCCCAGCACACAAAGCAGATTCAGTGATAATAAAGTATAAAAACTAGTTTCTAATCATTGTAATGATCATCTGCAGTTCTGGTTGCTCACAGACCTGCAGGATGGCCGTGTCTCATAATCAGTTTTCTTTTTTTGTTCTTCACAAACAGCATTTAACTTCATAATAGGATCATCAGTGATTTTATCTTTTTTTCTTTTTATTTCTTTCTTTAGTTATTTTCTTTTCTAGTTCTTTTTTTCTCTAAAAAATTTTTCTTTTTGTTATTTCTTTGGCTTTTTTCTTGTTTTTCTGTGACTTTTCTTTGTTTTTGTTTTTTGTTTTTTTTTCTTTATTTGTTCTTTTTATCATGTTTTTAACAGATAAATTTCCTCTGGCCCTCCTGCAGATCCTTAAGTTTATCTCAGACTTCCTGGCGTTCCTGGTTCTCTATAACTTCATCATTCCCATCTCGCTCTACGTTACTGTGGAGATGCAGAAGTTTCTGGGCTCCTTTTTCATTGGCTGGGATTTGGACCTGTACCACGAGGAGAGCAACCAGAAGGCTCAGGTCAACACGTCTGATCTCAATGAGGAGTTGGGACAGGTGAGGGAAAAAATAAAAATGGATTAGAGATTTTCAACAAGATATATGAACTTGTTTTAAGTAAATAATTCTGTAATTTTGATGAAAAAAAGTGCTAATTTCATTAGATTATTTAATTTGAAACACAGGAAAAATGTTACAAGTGAAACAATTTACAAATTGAACCAACAGTTTTTCATCAAAATTGGGGAATTATTAATTTAAAACAAGCTCGTATATCCTGCTGCAAGTTAGTTTTAAGGTACTAAGATATTTACATTTGAAACTTGACCAAAAATTACCTGGTCAAAAAATAAGAGCATTAAACTATTACAGGAAACGCCAACAAGCATTTCCTCCCATAAAAGGGCTTCATCGTTTGGCTGGTCATGAAAGTTTATTTTGCAGGTGATAAATTGTTCAAGAAATGATTGCAATAAAACGGTGATATTGTTATTTTTCTAAGTAAGATAATGATAATAATGGTGTAACAATAATGCAAGTTTGTGGTCTCATACAGAACGAGCCACACGTTTTAAATATCCAAAATAAAACACAACAACCAAAAGCAATAAATAAGAAGGAAGTTAAAAACGGCTGAAACCATAAATGGATTCTGAAGGATTTGTTGTGGTTTATTATTATTTTTTTTTCTCCCTGCAGGTTGAATATTTGTTTACAGACAAGACGGGTACGCTAACAGAAAATGAAATGCAGTTCCGTGAATGTTCGATAAACGGCATCAAGTACCGGGAGATGAACGGCAAACTGGTCCCCGAGGGGATGACGGGGGATTCACCGGGCGGCTCCTCACCTCAGCTGGTAATTCACACCAATAACTGCTGAAAAAACTGGTTTTATAGCTCAAGTAAACCATGAAAACATGTTGGTTCAGGGCAGAATCCTCCTTTTCTCTGTGCTGAAGTGTCCAGATTTCTCAATGTTTTCGCTTAGTCTCTGTCAATGAATTAGAATATTATGGAAAAGTTAATTTAGTTCAGTAACTTTGGTCATTGAGATGATTCTTTCAAGTCTTTTTTGAATTATGATAATTTGGTTAAGGTATGATATTTAGAATTTGGACATTTTTATTACAGAAATGTATAATAATCTGCTCACGGGTTATTTTCAAGAGGTAAATTTAATCTGACAAAGGAACGTCATCCTAATTTATTATTATCTCCTGAATAAACAAAAATTATTGTAATCTGGTCCTGATTCAAGTCAGAGAAGGGATGATGAAGGAAAAGCTGCATTTTTCAAAATATTTTTGGTTTTAGAAAAGATAGGGAGGAAAAATGAAATCTAATTCAGAAATCGGGTCTGACATGAAAAAAATCTGTTTCTAGCTCTTAATCCAAGTCGGAACGTTGTAGCTTTAAATGCTGTTTACTAATTTATTCTCTAATCTTTTTGTGAATATGTAGTTTTTTCTGAATCAGTGGTTTAAATTTAATTTAGTAACACATCGTTTATGCGGATTCTGGTTCCCTATCATGGCTGATTAATTTGCACCAGAATAATCTGCTTGTTCTACCCAAGTTACAGAACAAGATGTGAACTCTGTCCTTTTCTCCACCGTGTTTCATCCAGATGAGTGAGGAGTTATTATTCCTCAAGGCCGTGTCACTGTGTCACACCGTCCAAATCAGCTACAACCAGTCAGAGTCCTGGCTGGGAGGGGATCCGTTCTCCCACACCAACAGCTTCTCCTTCAGCCACATGGAGTACTACGCCGCCTCGCCGGATGAGAAGGCGTTGGTCGAGGCAACGAGGAGGTGAGCAACTTTAAACTCATCTTTTTTTCTAATATTTACTGCTTTAAAGGGGAGAATAATATGTAAAATCAACTTTGTTTGAGCTTCGACCGAGCTTCCGTCTCACAAAGCAGCCCTCCCATTCAACTCCCCCAATCGGCTCCTCCAGACTAGTGGCAGCAGCAGTTGGCAAACACCTGATGGAACTGTGCATCTGCTGAGCTCATCCTATGAACTATTTCTCATAGAACTGTTAAGAGCGGTTCTAAACGGCATAATGAGAAGCTCTGCTGTAAAGACGTGCTGAAAGCAGAGTGTCAGAAAGAGTAGGAGCTTTTTGAAGAGACAGAGGCCAATTTCAAGGGAAATTTCAATTCACATTGTGCGTGTTTTTGTCATCCCCAGCACTTAAAAGCATTTTTTGGCAATAAATTTATGTTTTTTTGGTGTCTGGAAAACGAGTAGCTTCAAAATCACCTAGATCGTTAAGTCACATTCCACTGGCACTTCACCGTTACCTAGCAACCCCAGCAAAGCCAAGTGCGTCACCTAGCAACACAAGCTGAGCCCAGCCACCTTTGGCTGCTGGAAAAGAACAAGAGTTTTGTTGTTTACTTACCATCCAGACCCAGTTGCTGCATTTTTGTTGGTTGTGCAGGAGGCTCCACTTCTGCTTTTCAAAGATGTACGGCTGTATAATGGCACTTGTTTGCAGGTGCGAGTGTAAACGTAGAGTTGGGGGGGGGGGGGCGTGGCCAGCAGCAGATTATTTGGATTTAAAGTAACAAAACATTTTATTCTGAAAGGATCAAACTAAAACCTCATTATCTAAGAATGACTTTGTGCAAAGTATGTAATGAACATGTTTGGCCCATAACAGATCCTAACCTGCTGAACGAAGGATAACATGTTACCCTTAAGTCCTGTGTGATATTTACAGCGTTTCTATAAAAACCGACAGTTTCTTGATTGCGCTATAAAATTGCGTTGTGTGTCTGGAACATTCACAGAGCTGCTGCTCCTTTAAGCTATGAAAGCTTAAAATATAGCCTGGCTCTGTATTTGTTTCCATAATGTGTTGGAAAAATGTTTAGTTTCATTTTCATTTCCTTGCCTTTAAATGAGGCAGCTCCGCTGCTCAGGCTGGTAATGTAGACGAAACCAGTCGGACGCATGACGTCTTTATTTAACTGCCTAAAATGAATTATTAGGTGACTCTTGACCTTTGACTTAAAGCCAAACTTCATCTCATGGCTGCCATTTTTTTAATGTGTCAAGATACAAGCAGAGGCTGGAGTTTTTATCGCAGCCTGGTGTTCAGTCACTTGTTCATGTTTGTGCCACAGAAACTTACTGCAGGCAGTAATTTGTGGGAGAGTCTGGAGACTCGTGCAGCCGGCGGCGGAAACAAATAACGCTTTTTAAAAAGGTGCCACCATGTTCAAAGAACCCAAAATATTTGAGCTACAAACAGACCCAGTTGTAGTTTCACAACTATAGAAAGGAAATCTTTCAGAACAGAGTCGGACTGTCTTTACGAAGATGAACATTAAAGGTCCAGAGTTATTCAAAGCCCAGGAGCTTTTAGGTTTACATTTGTTTTCATTTAACTAAATAAAAATATGGAATGGGACAAAAAATACAAACATTTTGAAGGAATATTTGTTTTTTACTCATGTTTCACATAGTAAATATTGCATAAAGTTATTTTTATCCTTCTAAATCATAATTGGAAAAGTATTTATTGGTACTACAGGAATCAAAACTGTTTGTTTTGTTTTTCTCACTCCTATTTTCAATATTCCTTAAAGAGCTTCAGACCTTTGAGGGTGAACAGCCTCCTTGTCATCACCCTAATTTTTACATCTCAGGACTTTGACTAGGCCTCTTCAAAACCTTTGAATTACTTCCAGTCACATGAAAGGCAGGCGTGGAATAATTTTATAATTAATTTACTGACATTTGATATTGTTGACATTTATTTGGGATAATCGTGGCAACCATTGTTCCTCCTGATTGGGATTTTTCAAACGTTTCTGTCTGTTACCGAGTCTTGGATTAAGTTTTACTGCCTTCTTTTCAGAATTGGCGTGGCGTTCACAGGCTGCACCGGGGACACCATGGAAATAAATACACTTGGGAAAACTGAAAAGTAAGCCGACGTCTCAAACACTCAGCCCATCAAAACGGATCAATTCGGTTTAATCGTATCGCACCAATTCACAGCGCAGGCCGTCTCACGGAGAAAAGTCAATTAAATCATACAGATCAATCGGCATAGGATCAATATTTTCTGTTTTAAATTTAGATCCTATCTAAATTTACAGTTTTTAGGATTTTCATTTCTGCAGATTGTAGGTCTGAAACTGATCGTCAACTAATTTATTAATTGATTAATCGTTAACTGGAGAATGGACTCAAAAGCAGGTAATGTGCTGCAATAACATGAGAGCAGAAATTAAGCCAAAACTGCACAGAGACACGTATATTTAGAGTTTTAGATGCAATAAAAAACATTTGTCGTTGAATATTTTGTACCCAGATCTCCTTAAGTTGCAGTTTTAGCTTCACTCGTTTTAAATTCTGTAAAACAAACTTAAAAGAATCACTTTTTATTGGATTTTAGGCAAAAATATGTTTATTGATTGTTTTTGTTTCCATTTTTATGTATTTCTAATATTGTAGAAAAGGTTTAAGTGATTAAATGAAAAATTTGCAGCATGTGCCTTTTTTATGTATCCGATTAATCGATTAATCGTCAGAATAATAGATTTTTATTTGCTGTTTTTGGTCAGATATTGTCGGTAACACCCCGTTTCTTTGCCCCAGGTACGAACTGCTCCATGTGTTGGAGTTCGATCCAAATCGCAGGAAGATGAGCGTCATACTGGAGACTCCCTCAGGTAACGTTGACCTGCTTCAGCAGGGATGAAGACAGGAAAACAACGGACAAGGCAGGGCGACGTGTTTATTAATGTTTGTGCTTCTGTTTTTCCCTTCAAGGAGGGATAATGCTTTTCACAAAGGGTGCTGAGTCGGCCATCTTGCCTTTCACCACGACTGGAGAGATTGAAAAAACCAGGCTGCATGTGGACGAGTTTGCTTTGGTGAGACATTGTCTTTCTCGTTCAGCTGACATGTTTGTATTAGTACCGGGCTGCAACTAAAACTAACGATTAATCGGATAAAAACAAAAGGCAGATTCTGCAGATTTTCACTAAAGGCTTTTTTATATAATATTAGAAAAATATTAAAATATTTAAACAGTTCAGTTCTGTTTTTAAATGACAAAATAAACATTTTATTGTTTAAAATGTAGTAAGAAAATGCAAAGGATGCATCTGCAGCTAAAAATAATTTTAACATCAACATGTGAAAAGCTCTTTCTGCTTCATTTAACATCAATGCAGTGTATTGATTAATCTAATAATCTGTTGATTATTTTGATTAGCAGCGATTAAAATGAGGTTGTTTTTTTTTACACAATTTGAACAGAGTGAAGTTTTTGATAAAACATGTTTACAAAGTTGTTGTTTTTTATCTTGCATGCAAAATGTCCGTTTTTTGTTAATTTTTGTCTTAATTATTGCTCTGAGTTTATTATTCTTTCTGCACATGTCCTTTGTTTAAAGACTCCAATTAACGATTAATCGCTTACTAAATTCAATCAATCGATTCAACATAATTAATCCGATTTATCGTTTCATTCCTATGTGAGTAACTTTGGAGTGTAAAAACGATCCACTCACTTTATTATGTTTTATAAAAGTAGAGGTTTCAAAATCACACTTGAAATTTTTATTTCTGAATTTTTAAAACCTTTAAACTCAAACGTGAATAAATTTGACTGTTGAGTCAAATTTATTGACTCAGCAGTCAATAAATGCCAGGCTTCTGTGTGTAAGCCTGGCATTTAGAGATGATACAGTCGGTAATTTATGCTCTGGTGCTCTTTATACACACACACACGCCCATCTTCCACATCATATCATCAGATGTCAACCCTCAGATTCGGTGCTGCGTTCTGGGTCGGGTTCTGGTCATCAAGCCTTCAGGCCGCTTCGCTGAATTAATCCCAAGCTGTGATAATTTGAGTTTTTCCTCTTCTTTTTTCCTCCATTATGAATCTCGTCTCATCTGCATCTGCTTCGCTTGAGTTTTGCCCTTTGACATGGAGACACCTTATCGTCTTCAATGCACCGATTCATCGGTGCCGATTTCTCTAAATTTGGGAAATCGGTGATCGGCCAATTTTTACACGTGAAGCCGATCTTAACCACCGATTTCATCTACCCTGGCAAAGCTGTTTAAATCAACTGTTGTGTTCTTCTGCGCTGCTGTGAAAGAGGTTTGACTAGCAGCCTGGCCCACCAGATCAGCTCTACATGTTTGCAGTTAACAATAGTCATCTCACTGTTGGCAACTTTCTTGCTACGTTTAGCAACATTTTAGTAAAAAAAAAAAAATGCTATCAGCCGGAATCGGCAGGTCAGGATTTTTAATAGATCGGTAATCAGTGATCGGTCAGAAAACTGCAATTGGTGCACCACTACTCTTAATTCATGTTTAAAAATGCCTTTGTCCTCCATCTAACCTGTTTTTATTCGTCTCTGTTCGGATGCAGAAAGGTTTGCGTACCCTCGTTGTCGCATGCCGCCACTTCACTCCGAAGGAGTACATCGATGTGGAGAAGCGGCTGATGTCGGCTCGCACGGCTCTGCAGCGGCGTGAGGAGAAACTGCAGCAGGCTTTCGCCTACGTCGAAAAAAATCTGCACGTCCTGGGAGCGACCGGCGTCGAAGACAAGTACGGAGATTTTCATCTCGATTCACAGCAATGCTGCTGCTGCTGCAAACAGTTTTTACAGTGAACATTTACATTCCATCTGACAGAAATAAAAAGGATCGAGTTCATTACGTTTTATTAAAGCTGATCATGGCAGTTTGATTAGAAATACGCCAGTTAATCAGCCAGAGATCAGGACTTGAACTTATATTTTCTTGAACATTTCAACACCAGACTGAGCAAATCGTAATAAGTTTGCTCTTAAATTTTGGTTTCTCTTATTGTAACTCAGAGTTTTCCTGTCTCAGCCACTCACCATCTGCTCCTAAGCCTCGGCTCCTCACACTTGGTTCGTCTCTGCTCTCTCTCTCCCCGCTCACTCTCAGTCACGATCAAAGGCTCTTATGTTATGAAAGTCATGACTAATATTTCCTTCAGTTTTCAGGCTAATATGAAAAATAAAAACAGCCGCTGATATGAAAAGTTTTTTTTGAAATAGAAAGTGTCCTTATTCTCTCAAGGAACATTAGTGAGTTATAGGGGAAATGAACGTAACTCGGCCTTTTTCATGCATTATGTACAGGGCTTGAAATCCTGGAAAGTTCTTGAAACGTCATAAGTGAAGCAATTATTGTTGAGCGATTATTTATGGAGAACAAGCTTCTGTTTCTTGCTGAGAAGTTACTTGTAATTGAGCCTGATGCAGTAAATCAATTAATCGCATAAATTAAAACGAGCGCAATAATTTCCATTTGCATGATTTTAATTTTTCCTACAACCTGCTGAGAAGTTACCTGTTAGTTTTGTCTTAACAGTCAGGTGTATGACATGTCCATACGCTGAACACGTTCTCCTCCTTCTCAGGCTTCAAGACAAAGTTCCCGAGACGATCGAAGTCCTGCGTCTGGCGGGAATCAAAGTATGGGTGCTGACGGGGGACAAACACGAGACGGCGGTCAGCGTCAGCTTGTCATGCGGCCATTTCCACCGAACCATGAACATCTTGGAGCTTTTGCAGCAGCGCTCCGACAACGAGTGTGCAGAGCAGCTCCGCAGGCTGGCCCGAAGGTGCCTGCCATTTCCTTATTTATTATTTTAATAAATCATCAATACAGGCAGGATTTTATGTTTAATAAGCTATGAAGGAGATTACATGACTAATTTTATAATGACAATCCTAATTTCAATCTCTCCTGTTGGTGATTTTATTCAACAAAATAAGTTGTAGCTAAATATGCATTATTTCTAATCATTTCAATTAGAGCCGGGCGATAAATCAATTGGATCCATTAATTGAATTTTTGGTTTTAGAAGGTTTAATGTTCTGAAAATCTTGTTTGTTTTTTCACCAATGTGTTTTGTAGTTCAGAGTGATGCGAGGGCGGCCATCTTTTTGTTTTCCCGCTTCTATTTTTTCAAAATGTTGAATTCATATCTACTCTGACGGCGTTTCAGGGCCAGGCTAACATTTTTACAAGAATAAAGTCATAACGTCACAAAAATACAGTCATAGTAAAATAAGAATAAAGTCAAAATTACCACAATAAAGTTGTAATTTTATAAGAACTGGAACACAAAAAGCAAAAAAATTAAAATGAGTAATACTTCATAGAAAAATGTTTAAACTTTTAACACGTCAGTAGCAAATTATCAGTCGCAGGACTTTAAAATAATTAAACAAAATTGTCTATTTTGAGAACTGATGACATCAGATCTGATAAGTCTAAGCTTTTATCGCATTAAAACAACTTTTATCACGTTTTTTCTGTTTAAAATTGTGTATTTTTTAATTTTATGATTTTATTCTAATTAAACAAAAATTCTTGTTGCCCTAAAAGGATGATTGAAATAAAAAAACACAGTAATTTCTTTTTTGACCCCCCCACCAACAAACAAAAACATTAAAATTGTATTCAGAATGGAAAAACTGAGATTTTATTCTTAAGCCGCATCGCTCCGCCCTAATATCAACACCCAATATTTAATATGCACAACATTTCTACAGTTCCATCTTGGTGATGAACAGGAACAACGATCTGTTACTGTGGTTTTAAAATGTTATTTTCTGATAAGTGATCAGTAGAATCCAGCGTGTCGATATTCGTGGCTCACTTCCTGTGCCGTTGTCTTCCTCGTCTTCGCCTGCAGGATAAAGGAAGACCACGTCATCCAGCACGGCTTGGTGGTCGACGGCGCCAGTCTGTCGTTGGCGCTGAGGGAACATGAGAAGCTGTTCATGGAAGTGTGTAAAAACTGCTCGGCTGTGCTCTGCTGCCGCATGGCCCCGCTGCAAAAAGCCAAGGTGAACACACACCGCCCCAGCTGCAGGAAGAAAAATCCAGATTAACTGCAGATTAGGAATTATGGTGCCTAAATTACACGTTAGTCTCTCTGACTCAAAGGGTTAAATTAGTGAATCTCTCCACTTTTTCTGGAGCCGAAACTTGTTCTAATCTCAAACGGCAACACTGCAAAACAAGAGCTGCTGTGTTAACTTTGTTTTATGTAAAGTTTAACTAATGTAGAAAATATGACTGGATGATAACTAGATTTGAATTGAATAAAATTTTTATTAAATAAGGATTTTCTTTTACCAGTTGATCCCTTGGGTTGCCATAGTTCAGAGTGATGTCAGGGCGGCCATCTTGTCTTACAACTTCTATTTATTTGAACTTTGAATTCAGTTCAACTCTACGACAAAATATAAGGGTTAGGCTGTTTTTAAATGTTTTTTTTTCAGGTTGTTCGTCTGCTAAAGACTTCTCCAGAAAAGCCGATAACATTAGCTGTTGGGGACGGAGCCAATGATGTCAGTATGATACAAGAAGCTCACGTAGGCATAGGTAAACACACACACACACATCTAACCCATAAACCCGACCTGGAGCTGTGCTGTAGATGTCTGAGCTGTTCCTGCCCGAACCCCCAGGCATCATGGGAAAGGAGGGTCGTCAGGCCGTGAGAAACAGTGACTATGCAATCGCCAGGTTTAAGTTCCTGTCCAAACTCCTGCTGGTCCACGGTCACTTCTACTACATTCGAGTAGCTACTCTTGTACAGTACTTTTTCTACAAGGTAGGATTTACCATTTCAGTGGCTTTGAATTTAAAAAATGCATAATAATCTGTTCTTTCTCCAGTATGACTGAATGTTTTTTCACTCTGTTTTTTCTAGAATGTGTGTTTTATTACGCCACAGTTTATATACCAGTTCTTCTGCTTGTTTTCACAACAAGTAAGTCGTATTTCTGTTTCTGACTATATTCCCTTTGACATCCAGTTTATTTTTCCTAATTTTTAAAGTACGTAAGGCTCCATTCACACCAGCCCTGTTAAGTTTGCTTTAATCAAACTTTAGTTGTTTTGTCTAAAAGTCCAGTTTGTTTTAGGAAGAGTGAGTCAAACTTTGATGGAAACCAATAAAGAAACAAACTCTGGTCCGCCTGCAAACCTCGGTTCGGTTGAAGTGAAATCTGACACGGTTCAAATTCATACGTGTCCCAATAAATCAATTAATCCCATGATTAATTAAAATGAGCTCAATACTTTTTTAAGTAAAGCGATGCTCCCATTTATTTTTGAAAAGCCGCCATTTTGAAGTAGTTGGTTTGTGTTACCTGCCACTTTTGCCTGTTTTCCTGGTCTAAGCAGAATTATCATTATTTTTTCAAATGCTATTTTGCTTACAGAGACTTAATAATCCATTTTATTTATTATTATTTTGGATATTTAAAATAATTTCCACTTCAAGTATTTTTTAGAAATTAAAGTTTTTTTTTATTTTTGAGTGTGTATACTTGGATACATTTTATTAATCAGCCATTATTATTACTGATTAGTTGAAAATTGTCTCAAAATAACAATATTATTGTTTATTGTGAAAATTTCTGGGACAGTTTATCATCCAGCAAAATTATTGTGACAGACCTACATATGTGAACACCGACTCTGATGCATTCTGGGTAAATTCAACCAAAACAAATGTGCGAGTCTAACATTAGCGGGATAAATCCAACAACCGCTGAAATCTGTCACTACTCAAGTTTTGTTGTATTTTGTGAAGAAGGATGTTGCGCTCAGTGTCTTCTTCAGAGGATTCCGTATCTTTTCTTTCAGTGTTTTTTGTGCAGCGCCCCCACAGGCGAGGAGAGGAACAGGTTTTGCAGGAGGTTTATTTTGTTCGACTGCAGAGTGAAATCGAACGGCAGCAGCTGAAAACAGAACAAATCGAACCGAGTCCACCAGATCCAATGATCACATTATAATGTCCCACCTTTCTTTAGGAGATGCATACACCTTTATGAATGTTTTTTATTAGCTTCAGGTCTTTTCCCATTCACCCAAACAGTGTGTGTGTGTGTGTGTGTGCGCAGTTAGTCGCCCTGTTTGTCTAATAATCTGCTGTTGAAATGATCTCTGTCCCCTCCAGACTCTGTATGACAGTGTTTACCTGACGCTGTACAACATCTGCTTCACCTCGCTGCCCATCCTGGTGTACAGTCTGTTTGAGCAGCTGGTCCACCCCGATGTCCTGCAGGCTAAACCCGGCCTCTACAGGTGAGGCCCTGTGTCTACGGAACACGGACTATTACTCACTAGCCACTGTTTTAAAAACAACAACTCCAAAATGTCATTTAACAAAGTCAAATGAATGGGAGATGCACTGCAAAAACAGAAATGATACAAAGTATTTTTGGTCTAGTTTCTAGTGCAAATATCTTAGTTCACTTGAAATAAGACAAAACTAACTAAATAGTAACTTTTCAGCAAGGCATAATAGTTTGTTTTAAGTCAGTTTCTTAATATTGATGAAAAAGTTTCACTTATAACATGGGAAAAATGTTTTAAGTGAAACAGTCTGCCAGTGGAACTAGAACTCGGTTGCTAGGAGACGGGCTGTGCTTGGCTGTGGTTGCTAGCTAACGGCGCTAGGTACTTGTACTGCCAGTGGAACAAGTACGAATATTAAAGAATCGTTGACCTAAAACGAGCTGCTTCATCTTTCTGATGAAAGATACTTGTAAGTTAAATTTGTCTTAAGTGTACTAAGATATTTGCACTAGAAACTAGACCGGACTTGGTAAGATTTTGTGTTTTTGCTGTTGAAGAGCACCAACCCAATTGAGTTTCTAGTGGAAATATCTTAGTACCCTGAAAATAAAACAAAACTAACTTACAAGTAAATTTGCATCAAGATTCAGGAGTTTGTTTTGAGTCAATAATTCTTTAATATTGATCAAAACGTTTCACTTATAACATTGGGACAATGTCATGTTATAAGTGAAATAATCTGCCAATGGGTCTAGTATGTTTACATCAATATTAAGGAATTGTTGAATTAAATGTAACTCCTGTATCTTGCTAGAAAGTTACTTGTAAGTTGGTTTACTGTACCAAGATATTTTCACTAGAAACTCCAAAAATACTTGGTAAGAGTTTCTGTTTTGCAGTGCACGTGAAGCTCGATGGGGAATAAACTTGGTATTTGTGCATCTCCCTCAGAGACATCAGCAAGAACTCTCTGCTGTCGTTCCGGACGTTCCTGTACTGGACGTTGTTGGGCTTCGCTCATGCCTTTGTGTTTTTCTTCGGCTCCTACCTGCTGATGGGGGAGGACACCTCACTCATGAGCAACGGACAGGTCTGTCTGCCAGCGACGCGCTCCACAGCTGCCTCTATAAGCTGGAAAACAGTAGTTCAAGCCATAAATCCTTGGTGATAAATTCAGCTCCGATATTTGTGTTTGTGTGCTTTCAGTGCTATTATTATTATTAATATTATTATTGGATGTAGAAATAACCTGCTGCTATTTCACAACTGTTGACTTGATGTTGCTGTTTTCTATCTCTCTATTTCTTCCCTTTTTTATTCGACAGTTTGTTCATTCTCTCTTTTTTTCCTGCGTCATTTCTCTCCATCTTTCTTTCAGTTGGTAGTTTGCCGTTTCTGAATGCCCTCACTTTGATTATTCCCTGTTGGTTGTCTCTCCTTCCATCTTTTGTTGATTACGCTTTTTTCCTTCTGCCTTCTTGCTGTGCATGTCTTCAGATGTTGCGAGCTAACAGGCAGCTGGTAAGAGTCTGCTCTACAGTTGAATGCATGTCCTTGGGAGGTTAATAGGAGGACTCGAGGATTCATCATCATCCCGTTTACTCTTTAAATGTTGTCAATGATTCTCTTCAATATGGATTCAGTTGCATTTCTGTGCTAAAGAACTCAATTTCTTATTAATTCTGTGCAAATTCTGCTACATTACATTTGCAAGCTTCAATTTATTGACTACAAATTTTTGTGTGATCGACCAACACAAAGTAGCGCATGTTTGTGATGTGGGAAAAAAAAAATTAAGATTTTACATCTGCAAATATTTTAAAGGAGACCTATTATGCAAAATTCATTTTTTGCCTCTTTCTATATTTTCATTTGGACATCAACTGCTTCTAAAAACAACCCAAGCACTTAAAAAAAGTTTGTTTTTTGGGGGCGGGGGGTTCTTCAGAATAATTCATTGTTTTTTGGTGTCTGTAAGCTAGGTAACTGCACCGTTACCTAGCAACCCGAGCGGAACCTAGCCCGTTACCTAGCAACCCGAGCGGAACCTAGCCCGTTACCTAGCAACCCGAGCGGAACCTAGCCCGTTACCTAGCAACCCGAGCGGAACCTAGCCTGTTACCTAGCAACCCGAGCAGTTTGATCAGCCGGTTTTACCACAGTATGCTCTGTATAATGGCTGCTGGGAAAGACAAGCGTTTTGTTGTTACTTACCATCCAGAAACCGCTTAATTCTTTCTTGTTGGTTGTATAGGAGGCCCTACTTCTGCTTTTCTAAGATGCACGGTTGCATAATTGTTCATCTGTTTGCAGCCATTTTAACATGCGAGTGTAAACATTGAGTTGGGCGGCGTGGCCAGCAGCAGCTTAACAAGACGCCCTAAAACGACTGAAATTTAATTATTGAAGAATGATTTTCTGCAAAACGATGTAACGACATGTTTTGAAGGCCATAGAACTTTCCTAACATGTTCAAGGATGCATAATAGGTCACCTTTGTCATTTTTACTGAGATTAAGCGATACACCATGTATCCTTGACATTTATACGGTACTTTGTTTTGGTTTTACACAGAAAGTCCCTATAAAATACCATGTAGTTTGTTTGTAGTTTGACAAACAATTTAAAGGTTGAAGGAGTATGGATAGTTTAACATGTTAATCACAAGCAAAACAAGTGAAGTGCATGCATAATTTCTTAAAACTGATTTGTTTGATCAGTGCACTTTAAATAACAATAAGCCATAACTTTAACCTCATAAAAAAAGATCGGAGTGCACCGATTGCAGTTTTCTGGCCGATCAGCAGTTTTTAAAAAGTCTGACCTGCCGATTCCGATTTCAGCTAACGATGATTTTTCTTGTTTGTTTTTTTTTGTGATCTGACAGTCACTAAAACAGAAACGGTGATTCTCAGACAGTGGCTGATTTTCAGACCTTTGCGGAGGAAGATGAGATCAGTTAATTAGATCGATTTCTTGTGTAAATATCTGCCGATTCTGATTAATCTGTGCACTCCTAAAAGTAATTTTTGTAACTGAGAAAAACCTTTTGCAGAACATTAACTGTCTTTGGCTGCTTAAGCAGAAAATTATGGCACAAAAAGCATAAGCTGAACATTGGACTGAAACGTTTTAAGCTTTTGAGAAGATTAATGTTTCTTCTAAATATCCAAATCTAAGCAGTGGATCCGCTCACATTTTCCTCCCTGTCACCACACCACACGTTTTTATTTAAATTTTTCTAAAATAGTACTTTAAGTTAAATTAACTGCACCTGAGATTTTTACCGTCTGTGATCTGAATTAAACAGAAGAGGCTGTAAACTTGTCAGATATTCCACCACTAACCGACACTGTGCATGTGAGCTGAGCTTCTGTTTCTTTCTGATCATGAAGTTTGTTCAGCTGAAGACAAACTGAAGCTGACTGCTGACATCGCAACCTGTCGCTTCTTGCAGATGTTTGGCAACTGGACGTTTGGGACGCTCGTCTTTACCGTCATGGTCATCACCGTCACGCTGAAGGTAAACGCCAAGCAGTTAACAGTGTGCAGTGTGAATTAATAAACAGCAGTTTTTACACCTGCAGTTTGTTTACTTGGCTCTGAATTATCGTTGCCGTCTCTTGGCTTAGTAACCCGTGGAGACAGACGGGTTATTTGAGTATGTGGAGAGGAGGATGATGCCAGCGGCCATTAACTCCAGCAGATAATTTGTAATGGGTTGTTAGGGAGCAAGGCCTCTTCTGCAGCACAGGAGCAAATCGCCCCCAACGTTCCTGCATCAATCTCTCAACGTGACTTTTATTTCCAGCTCGCGTTGGAGACCCAGTTCTGGACCTGGATGAACCATTTTGTGACCTGGGGCTCAATCGCTTTCTATTTCATCTTCTCTCTCTTCTACGGAGGCATCATCTGGTGAGAATGTTCTTAAAAATGTCTCACATTTATTGTTTTGAAATCTTTTTGATTTTAAAAAGTGGAGTTGGTCTGATCAGCTCGGGAAAATAATCTCAGACGAGTGTTTTAATATTTCTTCAAATTGTCTTTTATTTCTGTCACATTTATTAATTACAGCCACAGCCATTCAAGGTCAAAGGTCAGAATGGAAGCAGAAAGTCTGTTTTTGGGGTTTAGCACCTCAGCAAAAACATCACATAAAACAAAAAACAGAGCAGAATTACGTAATTCACTAATACGACCAAACGAAATCTAATCTAATTGGTTTTACAGACTCGGTCCATTTACTCCAGATCTTTTTTTTCTTCTTCTTTGTTTTCAACTGGGAGGGAATTTAATAACTTTTATAAAATAATTAAGTTATTTGGCATCATTTTTCCTCTGACCAACTTTTTAACAGTAAATTTTATCTTTCTTTGTGCTGCAGTAAAAAAACCTCTTGTTTATTTTCCCACCAGCGTCTCTGAAGCTCAGATTTAATCCTGGTTAATTATCTGCCACCTGGTTGAACCAGTAAAACCAGTTTAAACTGGTCTGGACCGATCAGACGTCTGGGAGCCATCGTGACCATATTGGGCCGTTATTGATAGAATCTGTATTGGTCGTTAAGGACGTAACAACATTACCTAAGTGCACGACTCGAACTGATGTAGGACCTGAAATTACAGTGAAAAGGGCAAATCCTCCCGAGTCCGTCTGCCGATCTGCAATCAATCAGCCTCTCCAGGATGTTAAGCTTCTTTTTTATGATGATTGTGGCCAAAAATAAAAAAAACTAACGGTCAAAATTAAGTCTTTGCAAAGCCAAAATGAAACGGTTAACATTCAGAAATTGTTTGAGTGAAATTAAGTCAAGAGGGAATCGGAGTTTAAAATCAGCAAATTCAGAAATGCCAGACTAAACGTCTCCAGGTCAGTAAGTGGAGTCAAAATATCGAACTGAGACGATGCCCAAACAGAAAACTGTTCGAATTATCATACAAGCATATAATTATTACAGGACACAAATTGGCCTGTGACGGTAAGCAATAAATAAAATAATTGCATCATAAATTAAAACAAGCTCAATAATTTCCATTTACCTGATTTACGGTTTTTCTTTTTTCTCTTTTTCTACCAAAAGATGAAAGTCTGCAGTCTGGACAAAACCTTTTTATGAAGGATAATTTTGTTTACAGACTTCATGATTCTTTTTATTTGTTGTTTAATAATAATTGTTCATATACTGTTATTTAAATGAACTAGATACTATATTGACTATTAAATTGTGTATATATATGTATGTTTTGACAGATGTATGTCATATGTATCGATACATATAACAGTTGTTATATCTATCAAAACAATTAATTAATTGATTATCGGAATAATCGGATAATAATTTAATCGATTAGTCGTTAACTTTAGTATCCATTTGGTGGAAAAACATTATAAACAAATCCCTCATAACGGATTCAAAATGGTTTTAACAACAAAAAATGGTAAATGTTGGTGTTTAGCGTCACGTCTCGCAGGTTTGGTCTTTAGTCCTGAAACAGGAAGTTAAGTTAGAAGGGATCAAACAGGATTGGTCGAAACTCAGTCGAGTTTCAGTGATTGGTCAGAAAATGACATACATTGAGGTGATTGGTCAGATTTGTAGAAAGGTTGCAATGACAGGTGACTTTAAATTTGCACAAAATCTGCAAATGATGAGCAAATTTGCATAAATAGTTGGTAATCCCCACGTCCTGGATGGCGTGAGTGACGTTTTACTACTAAACACATAAAAAGCGACTCCAGTTAAACATCTGTGTCGTTTGAACCCCTGCAGGCCGTTCTTGCACACCCAGGACATGTACTTCGTCTTCGTCCAGCTGCTGTCCTGCGGCTCGGCCTGGTTCGCCATCGTCATCATTGTCATCACCTGCCTGTTTCCTGAAGTGATGAAGAAGGTCTTCTACAGACACCTGTGTCCCACCAGCACACAGAAGAGCCAGGTAACGACCAGCAGCCAGGAAACCAGTTCGCTTTGCTGCTGCCAAGCACAACGTTTTACTTTCTTAAATTCTTTTGTTTTTCCTAAATGTTACTAAAAGATTTATGCATTTTGTTTGTAAACCAGCTGCACCGTTTTTATTTTGCTGCTGATTTCAAATGAAAAAGTTTTACAGGATGTTTTCTAAAAGGTTTGAACAAATTCAGTTTTAAATGCGTCTGAATTTAAATGAAAAAAAGACGGTTTGTTTTCTTTAAAATGTCTTCTGTTAACATATATAGAGATATTAGTGCAGCTTGTTTCTGTGCTAATATCTCTAGAAAATCTTTCAGATGTGGAAACGGGCACAAAAGCTTATGTTTTTCATATTTCCCATCAACCAGTTCAAGATGACTGCCATTTTTCAAAATGGCTGCCATTTTTTGAGCCTTTTAAAGCAATTATTGACATGAAATGTTTCTCATTTTTGCACCTGGATGAACTTTGTATTTTTTTTAAAGTAATTCTCTGGGATTATTTGTGCCAAGTCAGGGTTTTATATCCTCATGTGAAAGATTTGTTGAAATATTTAATAATCTGTTTCACAATATGGACTTTTATCGCAATATTTTGTGGCGACATTGTGGTAAAGATGAAAAGTATAGAAAAACAGAAAAGGAAACTATTTAGGTGAGTGCATGACACAGCACTCATTGCAACACAAATACTGTTGGAGAAAAATCCTATTTTTAGGACGACTTTTACTGAAAATGTAGTGATTTATGTGACTAAACTGCACGATATTGAATTTACTGATATTGATGCTCAAACAGTAGAGAAAATAGTAAAAACATTAACGACAATATCATTAGTTTTATTTTTTCTTCAACATTGACATTTATCAAAACAATAAATCAAAATTCTTCTGAGAACGTTTTCACAATAAGTGATAAACATTGCGATAAACGCCATCCCCTACTCTGCAGCAATACCTAGAGCCAAGAATTGGCAACGATTACACGATAAGTCTTAAAAATGAAGTTTATTTGGAAGAAATCCAAAATGTAGACGGCCTGTAAAGTGATCCGTGTGTTAGTTTGCTTTTAGCCTTTGTTGTTTCTCAATAGCCTGCTTCCAACAGGAATGTTATCACGCTTATGTTTGCTCTGCATGACTGGCGTCTGATCGCAGACTGAGAAGCTCACAGCGTCACTTCTGCTCTCTTTCCGTATCGATTCGTCCATCTGGAGATGATTTATCGTCTCGGCTCGTTTCTCAGAACAGAAAATGAGCCAACTTCTCCAGTCCTGTGTGCCGTCTGTAGCGTCTGCTGCTTCAGTCTCCGTCCTGTTCTGTCTGAACATGACCGTGTGTGTGTGTGTGTGTGTGTGTGTGTGTGTGTGTGTGTGTGTGTGTGTGTGTGTGTGTGAGCTGGATTTCTAACCTCTCTGTCTGTGTGTTCTTCATCTTGCCCCTGTGTTTGCTGTCCCGGTGTAGATGTATTCCAACCGAGTGGTCATAGGTGACGACTTCGCGCTGCAGCCTTTGTCCAGAGCCAAGGGCCAGCTGGGCAAAATTAGGTAGAAGATTTGAGATCCGTTAAGCCGTGGACTTCATCCATCTTAAATGAATCCATTCGTGAAAAAAAAAAAAGCAAGAAACTAACAGCAGGAGCGCTTCATGCAAATGCAATATTTCTATCAACATTAAAGATGATATTTAAACGTTTAACTGCGTCTTATTTAGTCAAATATATCTATTTCTTTTAGGTTTTTTGTTTTGCTAAATTACTTTCCAGTATTTTAGAAATTGGTTTTCTTTTGACATGTCATGAAATTCAGACGGAAACATTGCTTTGCAGAGCGAGTGCTCCTCTACATGTTCATTCATAAGTCTCAGCATCCGTCGTCCTCCAGCGTTTTCTCTAGCGTTGTTGTGTCTGTGACGGCATGATCCAAACGAGCCAACCAGCATTCTCTGTCGCTCGGGTCGGGGAAACTGCTGCCAGTTTCAGGTGCTACAGCAGAATGAGAGGCGTAGATTCTGCATGGTTTGCATCATAAGAAAATGCTGAGACGTTTGTTTCTGCCTCTTCACAGCATGTCGTGACACAGCCCACCCACTGCATGAGCAAAATGCATGTGTGAATGAGTGAATAAATCAGTTTATGTTCTCATGAAAACCCCGACTAGCTGCCTTTTCATCACAAGTGTTGATGTTCCACTAATGTTGAAAAATCACAATTTATACAGCAAAACAGACAAAAAAATTAAGCATAAAGTCGTAACGCCAATGTGTGAATTTTTAAGGTCAGTGGACCAGATGCCAGCTACGTTTCCGATACTAATGCGCTCAAAATTGTCAGCATCAGTGACTCCAATGTTGAAGAAGCACAATTTCACAAACTGCGTTGTTTCCATTAAATAAGAAACTAAATTAAAATCACATGTAAATAAGTTTGTTAAAAATTCCGCAACATCGTCCTCCGACCACTTCCTGTTGTCTTCTTTGTCTTTTCCACCAGTAGCAACATCCAGCCGTTGATCACGACACGTGATGTGAAAAATACACAAATGTTGATAAAGCCGGTAAATCACCTTATTCTAACGCAAAAACCTTTTTATAGAAGTTTTTTCGAAGTTGCCGTGTTTCTTTTAAACAGATTTATTGTTTTTACTCCAAGTTGCAAAATTTAAAGGTAAATGGAAACATAATTATTAACTACGTTTCCATTCAAATGTGCACAAAACTTTATATTGGTATTCCGCTAGTATTGAAAAAACAGTTTCACAATTGCAGGGTATGTATTAAATAAGAAACTAAATTAAAATCACGTGTGAATAAATTTGTTCACAAAATAAGTAATAAAAAAAACGATGCTGCACTGTGACCCTCCTCTTTGTCATCTCTGGCAGTAGTAACATCTGGCTGTTGGTCATGTGACTCATCAGATGTGAAAAAAGTGCAAAATAGACCAATTTTGATACAGATTAAAAAAAAAATCTCCTCTTCTGAGGACTAAAACTTGCCGTGCTAAATGTTGTTTTCATAATTACAGTTTGCGCAGCTACATGGTCGGTGCAAACGCAGCTGGTGTCTGTTTTTCTCCTGCTCCTGTCCAGTCGTGGCCCTCGTGCTGTGAGGCCCTGCAGTCTGTCTGCTGCTGTGCGTGTGGATGTGGTCGGGTCTCACCTGGCATGCCGTAGTTTTATAAGCAGGACACCTGGTAGTTTTTATGTCTTGCTGCATCCCAGCCTTGTTTTTTACCCGTCGGACTGATTCCACGTTTTGAGACGGCCTCCTCTTCTCGGAGTCGTCCTGCTGCATGGTTTGGACAGATCCACACCTCTGGGCTGATGGCTCACTAAAGCTGCATGAGCAACTTTGTTTGGGTTAAAGAGCAGCATGACACTGTTGGGGAGGAGCATGACACATTGCTGTCATCGTGGGAATCTCTTCAACAATGGCAGACATTTTTGCAACGTGTTGCCATCTGTAAGAGAAATGCTCAGAGTAGCTTTAGGTTTTGTTGAAGAAAATATTTAGGGGGGTTTTGTAGTTGGAGATATTGGTTTGATTAATTTTGATATTTCAGACTAGTTCAAACCATGTTTTTAAATTTTAATGGAAGATATTTTCAGACTTATTCCTCTGCTCGATGATTCGGTCTCGTTATCTCTACGGGTGCACCGATCAATCGGCCGGCTTACCGTTCATTCTAGGTGATCAGCGACGGATATGAAACCGATATTTATCTCTGCTAAAGTCTGAAAATCAGCCAGATTCTCCTTTTGCTTTGTCTGCATTGTTACCAACTTAGCAGCTTCACAATAAGCAATTAATTAATTGTATGATGAATTAAAATGATCTTAATCATTTTACTTCTGATGATATATTGTCTGCAGACATCATAATTAGTTGTTTTTTTACTTCTGTTGTATTTGTTTTTGTTGTTTTGGATATTTAAAATATCTTCCAGTTCCAGAGCTAAATGTTATAAATAAAATTATTGGTCTTTGAAAGGGCAGACTTCCACTATTACGCCATTTTCAATTTATTACTGGAAAACAGTCTCAAAACAAAAATGTTATTGTTTATTTCAACAATTACTGGGACAATTTATCATCTAGTAACATTTATTATCATGACCGGCCTGCTGTCTGCTAGACTTGGCGGCTTTTCAGATCTCCATCGACCTTTTTCATAACGGTTAAATCGGTTATACGGAAATTATTTGGAATCGGCAGAAAGCAACAATCTGTGCGCCTCCTGATTGTTTTAAGATAAGTGACAGCATGACCCAGACGGGTTGTCACGGCTCTGATACCGATAGATTTTCCTTTATCCCCTTTTCCCATGAGAAATCTTTTAATTGCCTTAAGCTCATTGGTTGCTTAGTTTTTTTAGCTTCTTTCAACCCACAGCCAGTCTGCTCAGTTTTCTGTTGTGTTTGTTTTTGTTCTTTCTGTTGTGGGAAGTAAAAATCCTTCAGCTATTTGTCAAAATCTTTAAGCCGTTTTCTAAAGCAGCAGTAGCTACTGATCTGTCGGGATCAAGTGGGAAGGCTGGTTGACACTTTTACAGAAACCAGTAAGTGAACAAACAGCCTTCCTTGCTTCGCGTCCAGCTGCTGTGTTGGCAGAGGTCAGATCTTCTCCACCGAAACGTCTTCCTCTAATCAGTTAAACTCCCAGACTGACTCTCTGATTCACAGCTTATCCAGTAATTTGCTAGCTGCTTAATGAGTTGCTGAATTTGTATCCACTGTTCTGTTGTTTAGTCTTTTATTGAAACCCAAAACGACAGCTTTCAGTTTCAAGGTTACGATCGAGTGTCGGAGCCAGGCTCACCAGAAAAACATTAAAAAGTGGAATTAGGAGAATAAAGTCGTCAGTATTATGAGAATAAATGGCTAAAATAATAGAGTTGTGGTTAATCTGTGGTCAGATTGATAATCTGATGCTGAGCAGATGAACCATTTACTTATCTGTAAAACCAAAGCTTAACAATCCTCACTTTGACGGCGTTTTTGTGTCTTGAGGTTTCATGATATCACAACTTTACTCTCGTAATAAAGTTTTCTTCCTGGCCCAAACACTCTGCGGTATTTAAGGCATCAGCTGGTCCAAGACGTTTTAACTCAAAGTACGGCTGCTGTCCTCTGTTTCAGTAAGGGCAGACTGTAAAGGACTAAATGACGAACATGGATATGTTTCTGCAGTTTGGTTACGTCGCTGGCCTGCCTGCAGTCTGCAGTCTGACTGACGGTAAGCCAGCAGGGCTGACTGTGAGCATCTTGTGTCCTTCAGATGGAGCAGGGTGAGGGTTCAGTCGGCCCAGAATATGACCCTGTTAAAGCCCAGCGGAGCCCAGGGGAGGACAATTGGCACCTGCTAGCTGCTTATCCTCCCCCTGCCGCCCCGGCCCAGACTCATGCTCCCCTAGGTAGTACCCTGATCTGTGCCGCATTCTCCCATTGTCCCCATTTTACCGTCACTGGCCTTGTCTGGTCTGGGGTCCAACCAACCCTGTCCACCTCCTCACAGCCACAGCGACCTGCACAGCCCCACTGTTTGCCTCAAACCTGCACCGCTGCTCATCCCCCATATCGGTGTTTTATTTTAATTGTTGTGTAGAAAAACGGTTTGTCTCATTGGTCCAGTTTCCTGTCCTACGTACTCATCCCTCCCTGATTGACTGTAGCTGCGTTTCCATTACAGTTATGCACAAAACTTTGTCAATATTCTGCTAATGTCTAAAAAAATGTTTTTCACAATTTTGGTGTTTCTGTTAAATAAGAAACTCAATTAAAAATAAGTTTGTTCATTGCAATAAGTTATTAAAAAACATTCTACGCCATAATCCTCCTGTCACTTCCTGTCATCTCCTTTGTCATCTCCGCCAGTAGTAACATCCGGTTGTTGATGTGATGTGACGAAGTATTTCTACTACAGTTTTGTGAAATAAAACAATTTTAATGCAGCCAAAAACAAAAAACTCGTCCCTGAAGGAAAACTTTTTAGCTTTTGAAACTTGCCATGTTCCTTTAAACAAATTAACTTTAAAAATGTGAAATTGCCCAGTTCCAAGGAAACGCAGCTCCAGAGACCCTCCATGTAGAACTTGAGCTTCCCGATCACCAATCGCTGTTATTGATCAGTTTGGTTTCAGACGAGGAGAGAATGCTGTTGGCATGCCGGCTTCATCGTCTTGGCTGTGTTTTCATTCAGCCACGTGAAACTCACTGTTTGATCATCTGTTTGCTTCTAGTTTGTTGGCGTCTCATGAAATCCTTTTATTTTTTTCATTTTTTATTTTTTTATTTACATTTTTTTTATAGTTTATCGTAGGGCGGGGTGAACATGACTGGGATTTATTGCGATAAATAACCTTAATCAAGATATTTCTATTATCCCTGCACAATATTTTATGGTGCCTCTGTGATACCGATTAACGTGATTATACAAAACATCTTTTATTTCTTTTTTTAGGCGACTGTACGGCCGTGACGCATGACTCGCCAATCACAGCCCAACAAACACGAATACTTTAAAAAACACACCACATGTGAAGCGCTTCTTTAGGACACATAAAGAAGAAGTGCGATTTATTTCACTACATTAAATTTATTGTTACTTTCATTAAACTGCGGTAAAACTAACAATCCTGACAGTTTTGGAGGATTTTAATTCTTTGGAATTTATCGTGACGAGAATAAATCGGAATTCGTATTACGAAGAAATGCATCACGATAAATAATAAGCGATACAATAAATGGCCGCCCCTACTTGCAGGAAGTTGTGATTGTAACAAATACCTGGCAAATTTTGCACAGACTTGCAATTTTCACCAGTTTCCATAAACCTGACCGTAACGTTTTCTGACCAATCCGCTTAGCTAGCGCCCTTATAATTTAATTTTGTGTTTCATGGCGTCTCTTGAAAGATGAACCTCCAACCATCCAGCGCCAAACGACAGAAAACTTCGCCGCATTCTCCCAAACGAAAGGCGTAAGTTGAGATGGTCTCGGCTGAACTGAAACTAGTGACTCTCCAGTACCGTCTGTCATTTCTGTGCAGAAGTTGTGCTCACTGTTGCTTTCCATATATTGAAAGTAAATTTTCATTGTTGCACTAGAAAGAGCAGAAGTTCAGGGAGGAGGCATTAGACCGGCGGCCAGCAGCAGGATGGAGATGCAGGGTCAGCTCAGGTAAGGAGGGATGATGGCCTGATGAGGAAAAGGGAAGGAAAGGAAAAGCTGTGTGACCATTTTATGGCAAATATAAAGCTTGAACAAAATTTACCACAACTTTCTGGAAAAAAATTGGCAATTTTAAGCCAAAACAATTGAAAGAAAACCAACATCTGAAATGTGCAGCACGCAGGTAAATAGTCAGATAAACTTTACAGACACAATCAAACTGCAGATTTGACTTTTAATAAGTTGAAATGTGAAACTGACTTTTAAATGTAGTTGGTGGAGTCGACTAACTCGCCCACTCTTTGGTTGCCTAGCAACTCGCCCACTCTTTGGTTGCCTAGCAACTCGCCCACTCTTTGGTTGCCTAGCAACACCCTGCTCTGCAACGTGCGCAGCAGCAGTTTCATGTTTCCCCCAAGATACTCGTGCTTCACTCCTCAGAGCCTGTTTTCTCTTTCGGTCCCGTTGGTTTGGTTTCACTGTGAGGACAATCCAACAGTCGCCTGATTTTCACTGACGGAAACGTGGAACATTTAAAACAAAAACCCGCTGGTGCTTCACATGTGTGGATTGGTTTTGCTTTACGTCCACTGAGCGAGTGACTCCTAACCAGAGGAATGTGCTACTTGCAGTTCCTCCTAAAAGCACTTTAGTTTGAGAATAAATTATGTGGAGTTTGATTTGTTTGTGTTTTGCTGTCTGCGGCCAAGAAGCAAACGTTTGGCTCGACGCCAGCGTCTCACAATTCTGCTGCAGCAAAACATCAGAGTGCAGACGGTGGCATGCACCTTTAGCAAATACGGCTTCAAAAAGATGAAACAAAACTCCCTCAAATGTCCTATTATTTATGAATTTACTTTCAGTTGGACTTGGACAATTAAGACGATTTTTAGACCTCCTTGTCCTCCTGTAATTAATGTGAACAATGAATTACTAAATCCCAGCGCTCCGCAGTTTCGTTCTTGTAACCTGACTCCGCTCCTTTTCCCGTTTCCCTAATCCTGGCTTTGCCTCGTCTACATCACCCGCCGTCTCCGCGGTGCTGACTCAGATCAGAGGAACGACCCGATCCCAGATGTTTCTGGCCAGCGTTGTTCACCCATGCATCACTAGCTCTCAGATAAATCTGATTAGCTACAAAATCTATTTCGTACAAAACATGGAGTCGCGTCCAGTAGAGGCAAAGGGCTGCTGCTTGTTAATCAGATCAGAAGGCCTTCATCGTAAATTTTAAACCGTGTGGAGCAATCCATCACAAATATAAATGCCAACTTAAACTTTTAGTTTTAGAGTCCCTCCACTACAATCCACTGCTTAAAAGTGCATTTATCAATGAAAGGTTTATTGATTTCAGCAGCACAATTCCCAGGGCTTACATAAAAGTCTTAAATTACTTAGAGTTAAGGCCTTAAAATTTATTAAATCCATTAAAGAAAATGTAAGTTGACATTAAATTCATTAATTACAGATCTTAAATTTAGTTGTGACAGGATTATTTAATCTCACGTATTTTACGTAGTTTTTGTGTCTCAGGACTTTTCTGTTAGGTAAAAGTTTGAGTCGTGTAAAAACGTCTCGACTCGCTGCGTCCTCTAATGACTCCAGGTGGTAAAGGTGACCAGTAACAAACTGATGCTTTCTAGCTGGCTTTAACAGCTAGCATATGGCTCTCTAGCTAACCAGCTAGCTAGAGTGAAGTCTAATTAACTCTCTAGCTAACTACAGAGTTAACTAGTTACATAGTTAACACTCTAGCCATCTAACTAGAGAGTTAACTAGCAAGCTGGAGTCATCAAGCTAGTTAGCTCTTGGAAGCAGCTAGCTAATTTACTAGTTGGTTAGCTAGAGAGCAATATGCCACATGAGAAGCACAAAGCTGCTCCTAAAGGCCTCAGAAATTTCACAGTTTTGTTTCCCTGCATTTATTTTTTTATTTGTCTTATTATTCATAATGGTCTTAAAAAGTCTTAAATTTGAGTCAGTGAAACTTGCATAAACCTCGACTCCTGGATTACACGCACATATGAAAATGTGAAAAGACATTTTTCTGTAAATTTCTTGGACCAGTCAGGTGTAAGAGAGATTTCAAAACATAAATATTATTACATTTTAGCTTTTAAACTTCTGCAAGGTGAAAAACAGGATTTAGTTTAAACAGAAACGACGGCCTTTGGAAAACCGTCCATGAATTATGTGTTGTACGCAGTGAATAAATACCTCGGGTCTCATAAGATGCTGCGTCTCTGCAGCTGCCCTGGGAGGTAATCAGCCTTTGCTTCCTGCTGACGTGTTGAGAACGCCCAGGTTGATTTGAAACTGCCAGTCAGCTCGTCTGCACTGTTGGCTCTGATGTTTCTCATCTTCCTCTCGACAATAATCCCCACAGATTCTTTACTGGGTTCAGGCCAGTAAGGGAACCAGTGTCACTGAACCAGGTATTGGTACTTTGTTTGAGGCTGCTGCTTGCGCAACATTTTTTTTTTTAACTTGAGTTTTTTCTTTCATCAAACTTTCCAACCAAACTTGTGGCTTAACCTACTTGCAAAGGTGACCATAATTAAGTCAATATCTATGCAACGTCTGATGGAAATCATTTGATTGTAATATTCACAATTACCGAGGAATTGTTTTGAGTTTTTCATTATCTGGAATCAATAATCAAAGTTGAAAAGTGTCACCCTGTGGAATAAATCAATATGGGTTTCCCTTTATTAAATGAAATTACCAAAATAAATGTACTTTTATGCAGATATTGAGCTTCATTGAGATGCTCCTGTATTGGATAAGAAGCAGTAAAAATATCTCCTCCAGTGTTATATTAAACACTACGACTTCTTTCCATTTTATTCTAATGCGACTTTTTCTCATGATTTAATTTTTGTATTTTCTTTCCTGATACTTTCAGGTTTCTTTTGTTTTCCGGTCTGTACGTTCCTGTTGGTCCCGTTTTGTTGCTGCATGTTGTGTGTATTCCCTGTAACTCATCGCCACCCAGACGGCATGCAGCATCACCTCCCCGTCGCCCTCATTGAACAATAACAAACAGTTCAACTGAGTCTATTTGATCTAACTTCTGTTTTTGTTTTTTTTCCCTCGTTTTTATCCACCAATCTCTCTCCTGCTGTCTTGTTCTCTCTCCCCTCTGCTCATGATGTTTCACTAACCCATGCTTCCTGTTTTTCACACACCTGTTCTGGCTCTTCCTGCTCTCACCGCCTCTGCTCTCCTCCAGTCTCTATCCGCCCCCCAGGCGCAGGCCCTCAGCTGTGTGGAGTCCCTGTGCTGCTACCAACATGGGCAGAGCGGCTGTTCCCGCCTGGCCCGCCTCCTGGAACAAATGACGGGACAGTGCAAGGCCAGCGTCAACAATTGCCACACATCCAGCCGCAGCAACAGGTGGGGAGGACTGCAGCGTCGACGAGAAACGATGATTATGAGCCCCGATGAACCGTCTTTCGATTTGGGCAGCAGCTCCGAGTGTTTTAGCCCGTGATCCGGCTGAGCTGAGCGGAAGCAGAGCGTCGGTGGTTCTAGGGTGAAAGAGTCTGAGGCTGCAGATGAGTGGATCAAACACTTACAGACTTCTTCTGTCACGGCATGAATTAAACGCACACATCCAGCGGAGTTTGGAGTCGGACAGGCAACGAAACCAAAAATGTAGAGGTGAACGCTTCAGAGTGCGATGGTTGTTCTGTCCACCAGGGAGAATTTGGTACGATATTTTTATTCACCGCGGTTCACAGCTGCGTTTCCACCGACCGTATTACTGCGCTGCTTGGAATTACAAAAATATATTTACTTAATTGAAACGAGCAAATTTAGAAAAAGCCTTTTTATTTTCAGCTGTGTCAGTATTGGTGTATTTCACAAAACTGCAATGGAAACATTTTTAAGCTTGTCGCAATAAAAAATAAAACATTTATTTGCATGATAAATTAAAACTAAACGATTTCCATTAGCATGATTTGCCGTTTTTCTTTTTCTACCAAAAGCTGATAAAAGTTTTCAGTCTGGCCCTTTTTTTGAAGGACAGTTTTGCTTGGAGAAAATTCACAATTCCTTTTTTTCCATTTATTTTTCTGTTTTATTATTTATTTTGGATATTTAAAATCTCTTCCGGTTCCAGTCAATTTGATTTTAAAATTAGTTTTCTTGTGCCATTATATCAAACGACAATATTATCGTTTATCTCGCTATCTTCTGGGGCAGTTTATCATCTAGCAATTTGTTTTTTTAATGGTGACAAGAGAACAAGTTACGTTTTGAATCGGGTCTCAGTTCTGGCGGAAAGGACCAGGAAGTGACGGGAAGTAGCAGCAGGATGATGTTCTTTAATGATTTACCATGTGAACAAACTTATTCACATGTTATTTTAATTGAATTTGTTGTTCAACGTAAACATTACAGTTACAAAACGGTGGTTTTTTTTTCCTACATTTTCTCTCATTTGTAACGGAAACGCAGCTATTGATTCTCGTTCCTTGCAGAAAATGCATGTAATGCGTTTCCAATAAAAATGTGCGAAAAACTTCCACTCATTTCTAAAAAATACAATTTTGCAATTGCACTTCTTACTCCTGAGTAAAAATTAAATTAAAGTCACACATGAATAAGTTTGTTCACTTAATAAATCATTCAAAATCTTGGCGGCGACGAATGTAAACACTTATGCACATCATTTAAGGAGGGTAGTTGCTGCCAATAATCGATTTTCTGCTGTAGACAAACCAGCACGACACAAAAAAAAAAAAAATTTCCATTTCAGTTTTGTGAAAAACAGAAATTTCAATGCAGCTGAAAAACAGTAAAACTAAAAAAGTTTTATTGAGTTTTTTTTTAAATTGGTATCTCTCATTAAGCGAATTTATTTTCGTAATTCCACTTTGCGCGTTTCAACGGAAACGCAGCCTCCGGGCTGTCCTGTCTGACGCCTTTGCTAATGTATTTGCCGTTTGTGTGTCTCTGCCATGTGCTGTGATCTGTCGTGTCGTCTGTCCTGACTGTCTCTGTTCTTCTGTGATTCTTCCTGAAATGAGCGTTTGATGTCCAGACGGGGAGCGGGTTTTTTTTTTTAGGGAAAACCCTTTAGTTTGTTATGCACTTTAACAGACAACATCACTACTTCATGAAGTAGCCGGCCGGCTTCGGCCAACGCTGTATCTGTAGCCCAAACCTCATCGCAGTGATGGCGGCTGGCTGGTATAATCATAAAGTATCCAAATATTAAATGCTTACTGACACTATACACATTAAATATTTAGCTACGAAAAGCGGTGGGAAGTAGACTCTTTCTTTATCAATGCTTTAATTTCACTGGGCAGCAGTGCATTGTGGGTCTCCAGGTGATATTTAGCGGTGATGGTGGCGTGACGTGACGCGCCTCCAGCTGCAGATCCAGGTGGTTTGATGAAATGTTGAGGTTTTACTTCACGGTTTGGAGGCTGGGCTCTCAGTTTGCAGGTCCTCTGCAGTTTCTATAATTGTGTCCACCTGAATCCCAGCATTGATCGGTGTGATCATTGATCGGTGTGATCATTGATCAGACGACTTGACCGGCCCCGTTCTGCTGAGCTGTCGATTCTTCTCAAAACGTCTCAGGACTCCAGATATTGATTCGATCAGTAATGAAGATGTTGCATTCCTGTCTCTTGTTGCCAAATTTCCTTTCTTTTTTTTTAATTAATGTATTTTTAAAGGGAAAAATATGCAGTGGAAGTTAAAGAATGCCCAAGAATTTCAACTTTGATCAAATTGATCAGTTTGTAGCTTAATTATTGATCATAGTTTTCGTGACTTTTTTATTGATACTCTCTTCCTTATGGCTGAGAGAGAGAAAAACTTAAAATAACGACGGATGCAAACACTTTTCCACGTTGCCCAGTGACCATAAATATTCTCTCTGCTGCTGTAGACAAATTAGCCTGATGCGAAAAAGTGTTTCCATCGCAGTTTTTCCGTAAACACAAAATTTTTACCGCTGGGAAAAAAAGTTAAAACTTTTCAAAATTGGCACATTTCTATGAAGTACATTTATTTTTGTAATTTTAATTTGGTTAATTTTGTAGTTAATGGAAATGCATATGTGAACACCAAGCAGACCAGAGACCGCTGCAAATCAGGAAGTGGACTACAACACAGAGCATTCTGGATAAACAAACGTGCTAAGCTAGAGCTAGCAGGAGAAATGGTTCGTTGTCTTTTAAGACAAAAGAGAAATCCTGCAATCACTAATTTCTGTCGCTACTTTGTCTTTATGTCGTGAAGAAGAAAGTGGCGCTAAGGTGCAGTGCCCCCACAGGCGAGGAGGGGAACTGGTTTCTCAGAGTTTTATCGTTTGACTCGGTGAAAGAGAACCACGGCAGCTAAAAATAAAACAAATGTTGCAACTTTGGTCCCCAACCAAAGCGAATGTACCGGCCATCAGGTGTTTAAACAACCTTCATTTCCATAAAGACAGTTTGGAAAGGGAATACATTATTGTCTTTGTTTAAATTACCAGTAAAAACTCGTGTTATAGTGACTTTAGTTTTACATCCCCTTTGCTCTGATATAACTCCTGTAAAAACTGTTTCATGAATGCAGTTTTTTAAAGAACGAAACAAAACCAAAGCTCTGCCAAACCTGCAGACCTGAAATTGGCCTCCATTTTCTGATTGGTGCGTCTCTCTCTCTCTCTGTGTGCTACAGCAGATGCATATCGACAGCATTTTTAGGTGAACACGTTTCCCTACTTGTGGCTGTGCGTAGTCGCTGTCAGGGTCAGTTCTCTGAAACAAGCACAGATTTTTCCATTAAATAATGATTCAATTTAGATGAATTGCCTCCTGTGGGGTTGATTGATTTGTTTTCTGACCTTGGCACGAAGCAACCAATTGGTCTCCTCCAAGTGACAAATCACAACCAATTGGTTTCCTCCCTCAGGATTTAAGAAAACACCGACGGACGTAATGTATATTGCAGCGGTCGGCTTTTTACTATAATGGAAACAATGAAGTCAATAAATAGGATCTGCGGTTGTTTTATCCCTCTGCACTGCTTTGTCTCTCCTGACCCTCTGCAGATGGAGAAGTGGTTGTAGTATCAAAATATGCAAACCAAATACCTTCTTTCATCTACAGTTATCTTTTCAGATTGAGAAAAAGGATCATTAATGTTTGTTTAAAAGGTAATGTAGAGTGAATTTGGCCTTAATGCCTTAATAATGCCACCACAGCAGAAAAGTATTCTTTGTGTCACAACTGAACAAAGCGCCGCTACTTGTATATAATAAAAATATGTAAAAAAAAAAACAAACAAAAACATCATTAGTGGTGAAATGATTTGGTGAAAATTGGAGAGTGAAGGAATGTGGCTTCTGGGAAATGTAGTTCTACTCCTGGAGCGTTTTTCTTTTTTTGCTACTTCCTGCATCTACTGACCATTTTTCATTGGATGCTGAAGCCTTATACCTGCTTCTGAGAACATGAAGGGTGCGTTTGTTTTATAATTCCTGGTGCTCCAGCCGAGTGGAGTTGGAAAAACCGCCCCCATCCGACAGGAAGTACAAAACAAGAACGCTCCAGCCGTTTTGCTGCATTGGGCTGCCTGTGGTATTTTGTACACAATGTTACCTGGATCTGCTTGCGTCACTGTCTGTCTGTCTCCTTCTCCTCCTCCTGTGTGTGTTTTTGTCCTTTTGTGTCTAAAGTCTGCATTAATCTCAGATTAATTATTCATGTGCTGCTAATGTTCCCAGTGAGTTTGTCAGCAATCGGCCCGTTCTGTCCTCGGTTCGTGTTCCCCGAAGCTTTTTGAGGGTCGTCTTGGCTTAGAGACGTTTTCAGAGCTCAGATGTTTGTTTTTTTTTTGTTTTCCTCCTCCCTCTGTTAGACGAGCTGAGATGGTGATGCAGCTCATGTGAGCGCCTCCGGTTAATTCACCATCTGAGTCACAGGCCGACTCGGAGACCCTGGGTGGCCTCGTTCTTCCCCTCACCAACTCTTAAAGGGGAACTATTGAGCAAAACTCACGTTTTGTTCTGAGTTTGAGTTTCAGCTGCTTCTAAAATCAACCCGGGCATTTAAAGGAAACGCCCAGCTGTTTTCTGGCAATGAGTTCATGTGTTTTTGGTGTCTGGAAAATGAGCCGTTTCAAAAATCCTTCCAGTTTTTAACTGTCACTCGTTACCTAGCAACCGCGGTGAAGCCCAGCCCCCGTTACCTAGCAACCACAGCAGAGCGCCAGCCAGCAGGTTTGGTCAGCTGGTTTTACCGCTGTATAACGGCTGCTGCAAAAGACGAGGGTTGGGTGTCGAATTACCTTTCAGAAAAAAACCTTGTTGCGTTCTTGTTGGTTGTGCAGGAGGCAGTGATCTGGAGCCGTTGCTCATGACTTTCTTCTCTTTTTTATTTTTTTTTTATTGCTCATGTATTGAGTGACTCGAGTCTCATCTCGGCTCCACAGAGAGATCGGATCAGAACCCAGGTGTTACTGATGGAAAACATCTGCTCAGCAGCCCACCTCTACACTCAGGCTGAAGTTGATCCAAACTTTTCCACCCCTCAAAAGTTATTGATTCCTGTTGTTCAAACATCAACATTTATTTCAATAATCGATTAATCACAATTAGTCATTTTATCCCTGCTACAAATGATCAAGTGTACGCAACACTTTGTTGTTGCATTTTAAGCTGTAAAATGTTTACTTTGATTTAAAAAAGGGATTGAATCGCTTGAATGGAAAACTCAGCAGGATGTTCCAATCTTTTATCCGATTAATCGTCAGAATAATCGATTAGTTACAGTTGTAATTGCTGTCAATTGGTGCTGAAGCTTAATTAGCAGGTCATTTAATTTCCAACGCTTCTCGTACTAAATGTAAAAGCTGAACGACGGTTTAATGAGGAGAGAAGAAAGCTAACTCATCCACCCATCACTAACTCCTCCCTCATCCATCCACCCATCCGCTCTGCTTCCTCCAGCCTGATTGGTTGGGATCATTTTTGGTTTTTATAGCTACTGACAGCTCAGCTCTGCTGTTTCTCACACACACACACACACACACACACCCACACACACACACACACACACACACTGCGCCTGTCTCCTAACCTTCACTCACTGCTGTTTCCAGGTCTTGGAGCGACACAGAGAACTTCTACTCCAATGACCGCACCATCCTGACTCTGTCGCCCATCGAGGCCAGCCGCTGTTGACTCCCACGGCCGCCACCCCTCACACACACACACACACACACCGGTACCGCTTTACGAGCCCACTCCAGTTTAAAACGAGTGGGACGAGCTCACCGATCCTTAGAAAGAAAGAGACGAGCGTCGGAGGAAATGAAACGGGTCGGCCCGGTTCCGCCGTCTCCCGTAGGAAGATGGGATCGGCGGACGAGCAGGAAATATCAGATTCCTGAAAGATGATCCGAAAAACACATTTAAAAAGCCAGAAAGGCATCGGTTTCTTTCCTCTGGACAGAAAACGGACCTGAATCTTAGCAAACTTACTCTGTTCTGGACTTTGTTTGTTTTTTTTCTACAAATGTTGCTAAAACTGCAAAAGCACAAAATCTTACCAAGTATTTTTGGTCAAGTTTCAGCTGCAGTCTGACTTCGTACAGCTGATTTAAGACAAAACTAACTTACAAGAAACGTTTCATCAAGATCCAGGAGCTTTTATAAAGAAAATATAATATTGACTGAAGTAAAAGCACTAGTTACATCGGACGATACTATGAAAAGATCAAACTACGAGAATAAAGTTGTATTATTTTGACTTTATTCTTGTCCAAATTTATTTTCCAAACTTTTTGTTTTTGTCTTAGTTTGGCCCCAACTCGCCATCATAATCAGATTATTTCAGTTGGGACTCTTTCATTGATATTGCTGACCTAAATCAAGCTCCTGCTTCCTGCTGAAAAGCTACTTGTAAGTTAGTTTTGTCTTGATTCAAGTGAACCGAGACGTTCGCAGAAGAAACTAGACCAAAATACTTGGTGAGGTTTGGCTTTTGCGGTCGGTGAGAAATGCTCGAAGCTCAGCTGAAGATCCCGCTGCTTCCAGGATTCTGTCCGATCCACTGCTGCACCTTTAAGCCCCCGGTCAGACGGGAACCGGTTCTGTAGCATCCAGAGGTTCTGCCGGGACCTGCGACATAAACTACTGTGGTACCAAAGACCGGCCGGATCCAGACTGGAGTGAAGCTCTTAATTTTTGTGCCTGATTGAAGCTCCTGTAGTTGTAGTTGTAGTTTTGTGGCCCCTCGTCTCCCCGGATGAAGCCGGACGTTTAAAAAAGCCATATAATTAATGCAAGTGATGGAACTGCAGCTGTTGGAGCCTCTCGTTTCCTGGTTCTTGCTCCTCGCACTGCAAAAACACAGAATCTCACCAAGGAGTTTTGGGCTGGTTTCTAATACAAATATGTCGGTACACTTTAGATGAGACGAAACAAACTGACCAGCAGCTTTTCAGGAAGACACAGGAGCGTTTTTATCTCTTTAAAACGTTTTGTTTGTTTCGATTGTTTCACTTACGACTAGCCGTTTTCATGAATATTAAAGAGTTATTGTCTTTAAACAAGCTGTGCTGAAAAGTTTCTTGTAAATTGGTAACATTTGTGCTGGAAACTAAACCAAACTACTTTGTAGGATTTTGTGTTTTTGAAGTGAAAGATGCCTTTTCTCCATCAGCCTGGCGACCAAAAGCCTCTGAGCGTTACAGAACCACAAACCGCAGGGACTGTTTTAAAGATGCGAGGCAGGAAAACGCATAACCAGGTTCCCGAACGTTTCCCAGAGTCATAATTTATCGTTGTGCGCAACGGTGAGAAGCTTTTGGAAGTCGGGGGTTGATGCTCTTTAACGCTGCGAAAACACAAAATCTCACCAAGTTTGGTTTAGTTTCTAGTGCAAATGTCTTGGAGTTGAATTAAGAAAAACTGATTTACAATTAACTGTTAGCAAAATGTTTATGTCAATAATTCCTTAATATTCATAAAAAATATGAATCGGTTTGATGGCACTGCGCCGTTACCTAGCAACCCCAGACGAGCCCGGCTCGTCTCCTAGCAACCGAGTTCTAGTTCCACTGGTAGATTATTTCACTTGTAAAAAAACATTTTTCCATGTTAAAAGTGAAACTTTTCCATCGACGTTTAGGAATTAACTCGAAACAAACTTCAGCATCTTTCTGAGAAGTTGCCTGTAAGTTAGTTTTGTCTCTTATTAAGACGTTTGCACTGGAAACTAAACCAAATTAGTTGGTGATATTTGGTGTTTCTGTGGTGAAAGTAGACGGAAGAATGTTTTCACGTTCAGGAAAATTCCTTCAGAAAGAAAAGCTGAGCGTTTGCACAAACCACATATCAAAAATATCACATTTTCTTGCTTCTCATTGCTTTAAAATAAATTCATTAACACCTTAGGAATCATTCACGTCACGTTTTTGCTGTTTTCACCTCATAAGTTTCCTCTGTGTGAATGTGTGTGTTGAGGCTTCCTCGAGGCTACTAATTCCCACCAAGGCGACCAACTGGTTTAAACTGGACACCAGTAGCCTCGGCACACCCAGGAAGAACAGGAAGCAGTTTCCATTTGCTAATTATTTGAATATTCTTGTTTGTTTTCTGTAAGAAACACAAACGGGTGCGACCGATGATGGGAAGGTGTATTTATTATAGCTGTAATTAGTTGTTTTTTTGTTTTGTCTTGCATATATTACATTATTGCTTCATGAAGTTTAAAGGCAAATGTCCGGTTTGAATAATTCAGTGATGATTTACTAAAATGCTCTTTCAACCAGCTGACCTCATAGTTGCTGATCTACCAGGATGGACCTTCACTCATTGATGCTGTTTAAATAAAATTATCAAGTTTCTTGGAGCGTTTTGTGGAAAGCAGTTGAATCAAGTATTTTTGACACACTAGAAAGAAAGCAGTTGAAGTGGACTAGAAGCCAATCTTTCCCTAATGGAGCCAGCTGGCTGAGTTGCATCATGGGTATTGTAGTTGGCATGAACCATTCTTAGTCTTACCTGCCTGACGGTAGATGTATAGATGCTCGATTGGTGGGGAGTGTTGTAATTAAATCCAATGATATTTAAAACCGTTTCACAGAAAACTAAAATATTGCTAAAGATTATTTAAAAAAAACATTTAATACAGAAATGTTGACGCTATTCCATCATCGTCAATTAGCCGCCCTCAGATTGTTGCTAAAGAAGCTAGTTGGTCTGAACCATCCATCCAGTCACATTAAGGGAAAGTTTAGAGGAAGGAAAAAGGTGCAAAGGCCATTTTTGAGTGTCTGCACATCCTTAAAAAGTCTTGAATTCAATTATTGAAAAATTTTAAGTCTTAAATTAGTGAATTTTTTGAAAGTTTGTCGTTAAACACAGGGCTTAAATTTTGTTGTGCTCTTGTGAGAATTTTCCGACAGTTGATCAGATGTCGTTGGTTTTTTCTGCTTTCTCGTTTCTGTTGGCCCGTACGATGCTAATGTTCATTCTGGGTTTAAAACATTTTAAAAAGTTAATTACTACCATATAAAATTAGTAGTTTTATGTCTTACATTTCATTACCACGGGTCTTAAAATGTCTCCAAGTTGGTGAAACCGGCAGAAAGCTTGACTTTTTTCTGCCACACGTTTTCATTCCACTTAACTATCCATTAATACATCTTACGTAAACTGAAGAGCCAGGTTTTTTTTGCAGTTAGCTTTTACAGCTTTACCTATGACTAACAGCTGGACAAATGTTAAGCATTTTAGGTTTTGACATTCTTGTTCTCTGAGAAGCTGAATAAACTAACAGATTTCCATAATAAAACATCTACAGGAGTTTTACTTTTCTAATTTCAGTTGGTTTAAATTTTTATAAGATGTTAAAATTTGGATCTTTTTAGCTTTACTGCATCAATTTGACAGCTGAACAGTTTAAAAACATTTGATGGCTCTGCAGTTCCCATCATGCAACTCAAAAGCGTCTTTTATCTGACAGTCGATCGTTTCCTGTTCCTCATTTCTTGTTGAACGCTTCTGTTTAAACGGTCGGTTCCCCTTTTATCACAGTATTTGCATCTGAATGATGAAAGATCAGGGATCGATCCTTTTCCTTCTTTAATCAGAAATCCAGCTTTTCTTTCCCTTTTTTTTGGGCTGTGTGGAAAACAAAATCCAGAGATTTGCTTCAAAATGTTTCCAGTTCACATCAGGACTGTAGAGCCGTCCCCAGGTTTGGATGTTTTTCTCATTTCTGCATTGATGTCGCTGCTTTACCTCGTTTTCTGCATGAAGTTTGCAGATGGAGGATGAGGGCAGAACCATGCAGGAAACGATGTAATGCCCCCTTGTGGTCAGAGTGAGTAGCGCTGCTGGCCAAAAAAAAGCTAAAAATAAATATTGACAGGTGTCCACACATACTTAAAACGTCTTAAATGTATCTAAATTAAGGCCTTTAAATACAATGATGTTACTGGGGTCATGCTAAGAAAATAAATATTACGAGAATTAAGTCATAAATCTGACTTTATTCTCGTAATATTATGGCTTCAATCTTAGTTTTTGTATTTTTAAAAAAATGTTTATAATCCGTCAAATGAAAGTAAGTTGATAAAAATACAAGAAAAGTCAATTTTATAATAAAATTGACTTTATTCTCATTAAGACTTTATGCTCACATTGTATTTTGATTTTATTTTTGTAATTTTGACTTTATCCTCGTTACTTATTATTTTCTGTATGGCCTTAAGTCTCTGTTGTATTAAAATATTATAAATTTTTAAAAAGTTGGCCCGTAATATATTAATCACACCTCTTGACTTTTGCTAACAGAACTATTTAATTTCGTATAAGTTTGTTTTTTACTCGAGATTTATTTTTTCAGGCAAAAGTTCTCGTATCTACAGTTAGCTTTGTTAGCAGCTAGTTGGCGCTAGCTAGCTAGATGGCTGTCGAGGGTAAGTGCGAATTATTAGCCGGTTTCTGTGGAGACATGGGTCTTAAATTTTATTCACAATGACCTTAAAATGTCTTAAAAACAGGAAATTACTCAGATTGTTCTTATGTCATCATTGATCAGAAATAAATTGTTTCCTTTCATCAGCTGCTGACTTCTCCCCTCTCTATCTTTGATTGAATTTAGATATTTGTGTAATAGAATCAAGTCAAGTTTGAACTTTATGGCCCAAAACAAACAAAATGCATTTTAGAAGTCAAATCAAATGAAGGTTTCCATAATTGAATCGGAGAATCTGAATTAAAATGTCAAAGCCATCAGTTCTGTGTCCTGAGTTTCAGCAGAATAAACGTCCATCATCACTTCTGTCGACTGATGAATTATTCTGTGTCCGTCCTGTCTGTATTCATTAGAGCTAAAATATTATTTACTAAATAAATTTTTATGAGAACGAGTGTTGGAGTTTTTTTTTTTATTTCACTGCTGACCTGAGGGAAACACCAATTTACCAAACAAATCCAGATTATATTCCAGCTCAGTGTTTTTATGTTAAGAGGCAGATTATCAAGAAAAACTGATAAAACCCTGCAAGACCCAGACAGTTCAACTTTGTTGATGGATTTTGTAGGAGTACTTTTGAGATTACTGGTAAGTTTTCAGACATGAGGTTTGATTAAAATGTAAAATTAAGTATAACATTTTGCAGTTTGTACAGCTGTTGTACAAAATTGCCACTTTTTTCAATCTAAAAAAAGTGGTAATTATATGCTTTAATTAAATGTATTTATTTCAACTAGCTATATATAATTTCATGCTTTTAAGAATTTATGTGCTGCTGAAGCCAATCATGAATTAAATAGTCAACTAACTTCAAATTCTGGGCGGGTTTTAGGGGAGATCCTGACGTCTGATTGGCTGCTTCAAACGGCAACATCCTCCATGTTTAGTAAACTCTGAGGTCATTTTCACTGGTAGTCTCAAAATAACTTCAATTAATTGATGCAATTTATGCATTACAAACTTTATGTGAGAAATTCCAGCCTTTGTATCTAGTTTGGTCTGAAATATCTCTAATAAGTTTACAAAATGGCTGCCGCAGACAGACGTTAGCCTTGCCCACCGGCTAACAACGGCTAACGCTGTCGTGAACCGTTTAGCGACATTTCAGACCAAAATGGAGATGTAGAAGACGGAGTTGCTCACCCCGGGTTTGTGGGAAATAAACTGTTAAAATCTAATTCTGTTGTTGAAGTTATTTATGCACTTTAAGGAAAAAGCTTGACCTCGGAGTCTTGGCTAACTCTGATTTCCCGCTGCTTGAAGCAGCCAATCAGACAACAAAGTCTCTGTACGTGACGAAAGCGACCCACTCCGCCATGATGGACGTCAAAACAACCTATATGTGCATTATATCATATTGTAGTTAATTTATTTAGTTGATTTCATTCTAAAAAATGTGACGGGGTACTGCGTAAACAGATATGGAAACCAAAATGTCCATTTTATCGTAAATCCTTTGATAAATAATGAAAATGGCGATGGACAGCTGCCATTAATCGTAAGGATGACAGCCGTTGGTGCAGGATGGCTTCGCAATTCTTACAAGGTAAGAACGTCAACTTTCAGGTTTCATAAGTTAGATTTATACATGCAAACAGATATTGCCTTATGGAGAAAGTGTGTGCCTAATTGCTGGTTACCATGGAGAAAATGCCTCACCATCATGTAGGCCATCTTTCAAAAACAAAAAAAGGGAATCATACAGACTTTTTATACTCTTTCTGCTCCGGTGTAAGTTACGACGCCATTTATGACAGGATGTCATAAGTCAGCAAATTTAAAACAAACAAAAACACGCTTAAATAATAAAAAAAACACTTTAAGAAGCTGAAAATGTTTCTAATGCTGCCTTTCATTTCTTGGAAATAGAAAATCTGTGTTTTAATATGTCAACTGCAACTGATTACTTTAGTAATCGATTATTCTGACTTTAATTGGCTGGATAAAATATAGCACAAAATGCAGATTTTTCTCATCAGGTCGTTTTAAACAATATTTAAAATAAATTATTTTCCAGTTTTATTTATTTAAACATTGTATTGCTTAAAATGAAATGGCATGGCATCCCTTTAATGTATGAAAGCTCATTTTGTAGTAAAGAATGCATGTGCAGCTAAAGAAAACACGTTTCTAATGGCAACATATGAAAAGCTTATTTATAAAAACCATTTTTTATTTATTTTAAATACAAAACTGACATTTTTTGTACAGTTTTGTCTTAACTGCTGCTCTGTGTCAGTCTGTGAGCAAATGGCCTTTATTGAGTCTGTATCCTCAAGTTAACAATCGATTTCTAAATCAGTTGACTATTATTTTGATAATTGATTAATCCGATTAATTGTTTCAGCCCAACGTTCAGATTTCCAAGGTAACTGCAATGCAACATAACCTGTCAATTTCCAACTTTTATAAATATCTGTACGTCTCTGAGCCCCAGCCAGTTGTTTTACTTTCACAGAGAAATTAGCTGGACATAAACAAGTAGAAGCCACATCTATACTGGCTATACTGGAAAACAGCTTGGGAAAACAGTGGTAGTCATTCAGACTGTTTGCGCTGCACATGTAAATAATTTCCTCCACATACACGACAATCATTTCCTTCCCTTTTTGCTGTACTGAACTGCTCGTTTAACCACGCAGCAGCTGAGCCTCTTGTTCAATATTTCCGTGCTTAATGGCTTTCATTAATACTAAGAATCCCTAATAATAGTAATTGGCTTACAGCGCAGGGTTTCCCTCTCAATCAAGCCGCCCACCTCCTTTCTCTCTACATAAATCACCTGCTTCCCCAGCCGCCAGCTACCGCTTTTAATATGCAGCTCCTGTGTTGGTGTCTTGTTGCATCATGTCGAATATTTGTCCAACTGGAAAGACGGGGACTTTGGCCAGAATGGATGTCCTGCCTCTTAACGAAATAGAAAATTAATGGATTGGCTCTTTTATTGGGTGGCTGGATCAATACCAAATGGCTATTAGTGAAATAAATGAATAAAACTAAGCTTTCAAATCAGAAAAATGGGGAAATGTATCCAGAAGGGAGTGGATTGTCTCCTGATAGTGTGAGTCTCCATCTAGAGGACTAATGTAGGTACTGCAGATGGATGACTGGCATAAATAAGCCCTCAATCTGCCAACAAAACACATAAATTCAATACAACAACATGCCAATTCTGCATTTATGTGTCTAACAAAATATTGATCTGATATTAATTCATGTTGAGGGACAGAAAGATGGAGTTTGACTTCATTTTAGAGACACCTTTTTACAGGTTTTCACAGTAAAATCATCTATTTCATATAATTCAGTCGAGCTCTGTCCGGACAAAGACCCAACTCCTTTTCAGACCCAACTCCTTTTCCACTTCCTCTGGTGCTGCTGCTGGCAGTGTGCAGGGAGGAGAAATAAAATGTGAGGAATAATTCAAAATAAAGCGGATTTATTACAGATCTAATTCCAACAAACATGTTGGTGAGTTTGGAGTAAATAAGTACATATTTAGAAAAATCCAACAGCTGGTTCTGTTGTAATCAGAGCAGTAAGTGGATTCAGAGTAAAAGTTTTCAGAAGCTTCCATCCCGCAGAAACGCGCCATGCTGCTCTGTAATTGTGATTTTCCTACTGGTCCAGTGGTTCCCAAAGGTTTTCTTCTGGGCCCCCGATGGATTACAATAAAATCCCCCAAAAAGAAGGAAAAAAAATCAACTGGGCACAAACATCGTTCAGCCAGACATAAATCTTTACACATATTTAGTTTTCAAACTCCACTGAAGTTTATTTCACACTTCAGGTTGCAACAAAACAAACGTTTGTGTAAGTTTTTTGTTCTGACCTACCTACCTTACATAATGTTGAGTTTCCATGGATTCAAGAAAAACCTTTTACTTTTAAGCAGATATGAGGTGAAACTTGAAACTGCTGCTTCGCGAGTTACTCTACAAGTTGTTGCTAGGGAACCAAAGTTGTGGGGAACTTGGTACCGCTTCATACCCAGCAGGTTGTTGCTAGGCAACCAAAGACTTAGTGAGTTAGTCGATGCCACTGTGAGGGGATGAGCAGCTAAAATCTTTCCTCTGCCTACATTTCCCAGAATTCCGTGTGGTTCAGGATGGAAATCATCCATCCATCCATTTTCTTTACACCCTTGTCCCTCAGTGGGGTCAGGAGGTGCTGGTGCCTCTCCAGCTAGCGTACTGGGTCACCTGGACAGGTTGCCAGTCTGTCGCAGGGCAACACAGAGACACACAACCATGCACACACACACCTAGGGACAATTTAGAGAGGCCAATTAACCTGACAGTCATGTTTTTGGACTGTGGGAGGAAACCGGAGTACCTGGAGAAAACCCACCATGCACAGGGAGAACATGGAGACTCCATGCAGAAAGACCGGGGCCGGGAATCGAACCCAGAACCTTCTTGCTGCAAGGCAACAGCTCTACCAACTGCACCACTGTGCAGCCAGGATGGAAATCAGTGAATATTCAATACATTTTATATTTTCTATTCTATCACATGTTGATATTGGTCATGTGACTATTGCAATATATTATATTGGTTTTATTCTGAACTATGAAAGTTCAGTGAGTTTATTACTGAAAAAAAAAACCTTTGCTTCCAAAGATAAAATGTTCAAAAGCCAAAAATTCAAATAATTTATTATCCCTCAACTCTATTTGTGAGCCAGACTTCTAAGATCAGCAGGTTACAGTGGTAAATAAGTCCAGTTTACATGGTTCCAGTTGGAGTGTGTGTGTGTGTGTGTGTGTGTGTGTGTGTGTGTGTGTGTGTGTGTGTGTGTGTGTGTGTGTGTGTGTGTGTGTGTGTGTGTGTGTTTATGCAAGGCCAAGTGAGTGGTGTTGGGTTTCCTGCAGAGCTGGTTCTTTATCCGACACCCTGGCCTTCTTGGTTTGTGACCTGGAAAGGACCAAAGCAGTTCTTCATCCACCTCTCCGGACCCGGTCATGGGTGACAAATTGAATCTGTTGGAGTGTGTGAGCTCAATGCACCGCCGCTGAATGAAGCGCTATAAATTATACAGAGAAGCAGATTTTAGTTTCCATACGAACAACCAGAAAAACGACAGCCATGTTGTTTTGGTCAAACGATCTTTTAAAAAAGGTGGAAAATATTAATGTGAATTATTTTGTTTTGGTTCAGCCTAAAACTAACAGTTGCTGCACAAAAACACAAAATCTTACCAAGTATTTTGAACCAGTTTCTAGTACAAATACCGTAGTTCATTTGATGAAAAACAAAAAACTTACAAGAAACTTTTCAGGAAACATAGGAGCTTGTTTTAAGTATTGATTAAATAGTACTAATTCCACTGGCAGATTATTTCACTCATAAAAAGACATTTTTCCCATGTTATAAGTGAAATAGAATCAAAAGGTGCCATTTTCACTAAATGTTTTTAAGGCTGTTCTGATTTTGAAAAGTCTTTCAACTGAGGAATATTTTAACTAATATATTGGTGGGTTTGATTAACCTTTCATGTTTTTGCTGTGAATGTTTTGTAAAGTCTTTGCCAGTCTCAGTCAGGATTCTCCTGTCAGAGATTTTCTAATCTCAGTGGTGTTGATATAAAATGCCAAGAAAAAAAATATTTTTGGAGGATCAACTTAATATTTTAAGCTAAAAGTTTGGATTTTTGTCATTTTCTACAAATTCGTGCCTCCTATCACTTCCTGTCGTCGTCTTGTTTGTCGTTTCCGTCAGTAGTAACATCATGTGATCCCTGGGATGCGAAATAATCCATTTTAAAACAGCCAAAAAAATAAAAAAAACAATTTTGTTTTTCAAATTGTCACATTTTCTTCAAGCAAATTTATTTTCAAAATGTCAAATTACAGCGATACGGTTGGTCAGTGTAAACGCATCGAGTGTAAACTGGAGGTGGAAGACCTGTGTGTGTGTGTGTGTTTGGTGATTTGCACAAAAGGGAGTGGATAAGCTCATGAGCGCAGAGGCTTTCCATAAACTCATGAATCTTATCTGCTGACGACGGCCTCTCTGCCTGCAGCACAATATTCATCACACAGTAAACTTTATGAATGGATAATAGGGGAAAACAAGGACCAACGAGCTAATTATCACTATAAGAGCAGAAACAAAACCTAGATTCTCCCCTCGCCCATCACGGTTGGAGGCCTTTGATGCCTCCGTGCCTGAGGGAGCGAACCTGTCTGTCTGTGAGTGATTATGAGCCTCCTAATAGCGAGCTCTGTGCAAATGACAGGCCTTTCATCTGGCAGCTACACAACTTTAATGGCCCTGACATCATGTAAGCCGCAGCAGCTGGGCGCTCGGAGCAGGACTGTTTGCAGTTTGACTGAGTGTCGATGATCGGGGAGTTGTTGGTACCTGCATGGTGGTGTGGCTCTAATCCATGTTTGTTCTGCTCCAGCACCAGGAGAGAATGTCACACACACACACACACACACACAGACACACGTATGCGTGCGCGGTTACGGCACACCTGCAGATGCATGCACTACACTCTCCACGCTCAAGGTGCATAAGAAGCAGAAGTTATTGCATCCTGTTTGGATAGGAGCAGTTATTTTATCAGTGGATGGAGAGATCATGATCTACATCAGACCTGGACGTTTTCTGCTTTGTGTTTTTTGTCTCAAAGCTTCAAATTAACACAAACTTAAGTACTGAGTTCAGTTCATAATACAGAATGTTGCACAAAAGGTTTTTTCATTATTATAGCTCAGGGGTGGGTAAACGTGGTCCTGGAGGGCCGGAGTCCTGCAGCTCTTAGACGTCTCTCTGGTCCAACACACTTGAATCCAACAGCTGAATCACCTCCTCAGTGCAGGCAGGTTCTCCTGAGTCCTGCTAACGACCTCGTTATTTGACTCAGGTGTGTTGAAGTAGAGACACATCTAAAAGTTGCAGGAGTCCCTCCAGGCCTGGATTCCCCACCCCTGTTATTGCTACTTATACTTAGAAGACACATCCAGAAATAAAAGGATGTTCGCTCATCCTTAAAAAGAATCAAACCTGTACATCTAATATCTGTAGTTTGTTTATTTATTTATTTTGTGGGAGTTTTTTTCAAGCAAATGTTTGAGTCACACGCAGAGATCTTCATCTTTGTTCTGTGTTACGAAAGCCAAGGGCAACAAGATGCAAAAGCCACAAAGCAACAAGAAACTCCACAAAGACAAAAAGCCGAACCATCATTATAAAAGCTACAATGCTAAACTATGCTAGCAAGTTAATCACTGCCTCCATTCTAGCATAGCTTCCATTGTGGCTATTTGTTGTATTGTAGCTTTTGCATGTTGTTGACCCTTCACGGCCACCGTAGGTTAAGACCACTGGGAACTAGCTGCTAATATAATGTTGCTAGCTAGGCCTTTTTGCATGTATGTTGGGTAAAATTCAAATGTATCGTTAGTTAGCTGGACAACATTCATTTGATTTGGCTCACTTCTGTTGTCAAGGTTAGGCACTAAAAACCTTTTAAATATGGGACAAAACTCTTCATAAGCAGCGAGAGAATCACAAAGAAACATTATTAATTTGATTGAATCCCTCAACCATTCCCTATATTTAGCTTATTAGTCTTAAATGTAATTCCGGGTGGCATGAAAAAGGTCTTTAAAAGTCTTAAATTTGACTTGCTGAAACCCGCAGCTGCCCTGAGTAACGCAGGAACTGTTGCTGCTACATGTTTGGCCTAACTTCACTAACTGAGCCTGATGTCTGGGAATTGAGACATACATACCAGTCAGTCAGTGAGCTAATCTAAGAGAGAAGGGGGGAGACCACCAACAGAGGCGGCGAGTCTATCTGAAACCGTGTGTATGAGCCAGAGAGGCCCGTTATCGCTCCGCACCTTTGATATGAGACTGAGTTGGAGCTGAAGTGGAAAGATTTGCACAGTTCGTTTCACAACTTCTCTTATCTGCAGCGACTGAAGTAATGCCTGATACTGCCATTACCCTGCTACTGTGTGTGGGATTGTGCAAAAATGACTGAGCACATCAGGTAATACTGCTTCTTCCTCTGGATTTTATTAGACAGACATAAATGGGAAGGTTTGAATTCATCAAGGAATATGTTGCAACTGAAAAAAAGAGTAAATTTCTGCCTAAAAATAACAAAACAGGCACATTTGAAACGGTGAAAATGTCCTAAAAAATTAAGAAACTGGGATTTTTCTCGGAAATTTCTTGAAAAACTGACATTTCTGAGCTCCAAAAGTCTAATTTGCTAGAAAAAATCTCAGAAATGTTCAAGAAAAAGTGACATTTCTGAGTTTAAAAAGTTGAAAACATCACGTGGATTACCTTTTAATACAGCATCCATCAGTATATATTTATGTGATTCTCTTTCCAAGTTAATTGTTCCTTCAGCTTTTTATGTGAGGAGGAAACCCTGAAACGGATACGAAGCTTAGAAAAATACACATTTCTTAGAATTCTGACTTTGTTTCTCTTCATTCTTTTTCTTAGAATTGTGACTTTTTCCACATAACTCAAACATTTTTTCCTCAGAGTTTCGTGGCTTTAACGCTTTTCTGCATTTCTACAACAAAATCTCCAGTTTTCTCTGAAATGGAGACCAGTAAAGTTAGAGTCTGAGTGGTCAGGCGGTCGCTCCTTCCTGTGCGCTACATGTGGAGTCAGGTGTGTGTTTGGAGGCAGACAGCTCAGGTATGTTTACCCAAAGCCACTATCAGCTGCAGACCAAACATGAGGCTTACCTGCTTCTCCTGCTTTCTTCCTTTTCAAAGCCGTCCGTCTTTCTACCCTCATATATGTTCCTCTGAAGAGGCAAAAACACCCACAGACACGGAAAACGAAGCAGGGAGGACTCTCACCCTTTTCTCAAGGTTTGAGTTGATTATAGCAGCAGCAGAAATTGACTTGTGGAATAATTGACGGTGACCTATTATGCTTCCTTGAACAGGTTAGGAAAGGTTAGAAAATGTGTTTGTCACATTTTTTGCACAAAAATCATTGTTAGATAATGAGACGTAGTCCCTGGTGCTGGGCACGCCTCCCTGCTCAACGTTTACATTCACACATGAAAATGGCTGCAAACAGATTCACAGCTATACGACTGCACATCTGTGAAAAGCAGAAGTGGAGCCTCCTGCACAACCAACAAGTGCTTTCTGAATGGCAAGTCCATAAAAGAGCTGGATAGAGAAGACAACAATTTTAGTCAAGAGTGCAACATATTTTTAGTCAAGTAAAAGTAAAGTATTTGATAAAAAGAGTACTCAAGTACTGAGTAAACAATAATAAAAATGAATCATTTAATATTTAAAAATTATATGTTGAAATTTTAATATTCTAAAAGACACTAGGCTTCCCCATCAATAAAACACCAAATCCATGGACTTTATTCAGGTGTTGGAACATGTAATAATAAAACTGAACTATATAATATAAAATTAAATCTTTAGTAAATCACTGAAGATCTGTTCTGTTTCTGGAAAACCTTCATATGTAGACAAATTTAAAAGAATTCTGGAAAAATTAAGTCAGGACTAGTAAGAAACCTTTGGATGAACTGTAGAAAATGTTTAATAGGATTAAACTGGCTGTAGTTTTTGCTTCATAGTCCGTCAAACTTGACGGTATTTTTTTGTTTTTCTGAGTTGCAGTAGTTATTTTCTCCACCACCAGATGGCGACAAATGTTCAGAAAAGGCAGCCCGGCATCAACCGGAAGCAGGTTTTCACGCCGCCGCTAGGTTTCCTGCAGATATCTGCAGCTTCAATGATGTTATTGAAATAGAGAAATATTCTGATTCTGTTCAAGTTTTTTAATTTTTTTCTCCTCAACACATCAATGTAAGTGACACGTTTATTAGTATTAATAAAAATGATTAGCATTTTGTGCTCCAGCTGTTAAACTCCTCCCAACATGTCGGTCTGTACACCTGTAGGCAGCTGAACTCTTTACTTTTGCGTTTAATGTACACAGGAAATGTTCTTGTTTTTCTGAACCAGCAGCTGTTTCTTTGTGAGGACGTTAATCCCAGTCTGAAAGTGAAAACACACTGCAGCACCTTGATCTATGAAAACTCAGCAAATATTTACACTTTAAAAGCTTTAGAGATCATTGCTTCTTTTAGTTTTCACCATTACAGCAGTAAGTTGTTTGTACTGAACAGCTTGAAGGGATTTTTTTCTTTCTCTTGGATAAAAAAGGGAAGAAAGGGAAAGAGGGCTGGTTAAAGGGCAGTCCTGTTGTGGACATTTTGATGGATGGAACTGGTTTTGATTTCATACTGGTTCTGCCACTAAATCCAATCCAGGCGTGTTTTTCTCCTTGGCTTGACTTTGAAACTCGTGAAAAGTTTTCTTTCTAAGTTAATGTAACATCTGAGCAGCTAACTCATTTAAACAGTTAATACAGTTAAGAAAAAGTGTGAAAATTCACAGGTGAATATGGATTTTAGAAACCAAAAAGAGGAAACAAAAGTGGTAAAATGATAAGTCATAAAGCTGTCGATGCCTTTTAGTAAAACACGTTCACAACCTTCCATAGATTTAGGGCTGGGTAATGAGTCAGTTTTATCGATTGATCAGATTTTCTGTTTTTGAATACATTTTTTAAAAATTTGTTGTTGTTTTTTCCAGAGGGATCCTAACCGTCATTCGTATTTTTTTTTAATACAAATTGGAAATCTAATTTGGTTTTTAAAATATTGGAGATGTAAGTTTTAAGCACTATCTAGATTATACTTATATCTGGAGCATATTTTTGAACATATTTATATTAAACAAAATCCAAATTAGTTAAAAAAAACTTATAGAAAGATCTCATCATTCCCTTACGTTTCTTTTAAGACAAAAAGAGAAAAACCTTCTTTATGAGACTCGATCTTGTTTTTATACATTTTGATTTAGTTTCATTAACTGAGTTTAATTTCTTAATTACTTGGGTTGTTGTGAATGAGAAATTGCATTTGCACTGCAAACTTTGTGCCAATATTCCAATATTTAAAAAAAAATCATAATTTTGCACTTGCATTGTTTCCATTAATTAAGAAATGCAATTAAAATCACGTGTGATTGAGATTTTAAGTAATTTAAAACATGCCTTCATCTTCCAACCACTTCCTGTCGTCTTCTTTGTCATTTCTGTCAGTAGCGACATGAGGCTTTTGATCACATGACTCGTGATGTGAACAATGAGTTTCCATTGCAGTTTTGAAAAGTACAATAATTTCAACATGGCCAAAAAAATAAAACGTTTTTCTAAATTGTTTTGTTTCCATTTCCTTTCCAATTTGCACAATCACATGGCCAATGGAAATGCAGTTGCTAGTTTGGTTTCCATTACAAACACGCCTAAAACTTTGTCGATATTCCAATAATGTTGGGGAAAAAAAACAACTTTGCAGTTGCGTTGTTTCCATTAAATAAAAAAAAACACAAAGTCACGCTGAATAAGTTTGTTCATGTGAAAAGTCGTTAAAAACGCGCCGCCCGTCTTCCTGCTGTTTCCTTTAGTTTTTTCCAGCAGTTGAAACATCTGGTTGTTGATGATGTGATGGGAATAAAATGTTTCCATTGCCGTTTCAACAAATCCACCAGATTTGTTTCAACAAATCCACCAGATTTAACAAAAACTGGTGGGAGTTTTTGTTAAAATCTCCCACCAGATTTTAACAAAAACTTTTTATCAAAAAAATGTTTTTCTTTTAAATTGGCATTCCCATTAAGCAAATGTATTTTTGTTCAGAGTTGCTTTTGAAACATCATAAATTAAACATTAGTCAACGGTGCCACTTGACTAAATGTAATGCTTCTATTGTTTTCTATGACTTTGTGTTTTAGTATTTTTACGATGTAAAGAACTTTTCTGAAATGTGCTACACAAATAAACTTCACTGATTGATCTGTAATTACAATTTGTGCAATTTTAATGTCAATGAAAATGCAGCTAAAGGGAAAACCTGTGTAAAGGTCAGATAAAACCATAAAAGTAGCAACAAACTCCAACTATCTGAGTTTCACTGTCATAAAGAGGAAAAACTCAAATTCCTCATGGTTTCGTTGTGTTTCTTAGTGGTTATTCATGAGGCCTTTCCTTCCACCAAACTTTGTCTCACTTTCCAAAATGCTGATGGCACAGATGAAGAGATGAATCTGGAGGCTGAATCCGGCAACAGGAGGAGAAATTAGAGGTGGTGATTAAAGATAATGGTTGTTAAGGGGAAAGAAATGTCTCCCACTCTCTTTTTGCCCGTCTTACCACCGTCTCAGCCCGGCTTTTCAATCAGTGGGAGCTTTCACTTTGCCTTGCATGATAAATATGATGGTGGTGTGTGTGTGTGTGTGTGTGTGTGTGTGTGTGTGTGTGTGTGTGTGTGTGTGTGTGTGTGTGACTAACCAAGTCCAGCAGTTCACTCCGATGTATGAGTGGTTTGGACCGTTGCCAGCATGTAAAGCCTAGCAACAAGATTTGCCTTGGCCTGCTCAGAGCGGGTTCTGGCATGCTCACAGTTTGGGCATATGGATCTTTGTTTGGCCGTTTTGGACCATTTAGTCATTCTGCCACTTCAACTGGACTACTTAGCGAATTGGTACTACCTCTGGTTCTGGTCCCACACGCACACACACACTCACACACACACACAAACACGGGCCAACCAAAGCTTGACTCTGGTGCTTTGCAGTCTGTTACTGTTCACAGGCGCTGAATGAAATCGAGAAGCCTTTCCAATTAATCCTTTTAACCAACATGTGTGATCCCTGGCTGTCGCTGACGGGCCTTCGAGCTGCAGAGCCATGCCAAGTCCAGTCAGATCACGGCCTCTAGGGCTTTTCCTCTCCAACTCCAATGATCGGCCATGACGTCTGGTGGCTCCCGCGCTGATTCTCCTCCGCATCGAGTAAAACCCAGTCAGGATTCTTCTACAAATGATTCTCTATTACTAACTGCAAATCTAGAAAAAAAAAAAAATATTTACTGTTATGTATCATTCATATCAGCAGATTTTTCTGTGGATGTATTCCCGCACATTTGAAGATGCGTTCACACCGGTCCTGTTTAGTCTGTTTTAATCCAACTCTGGTTCTTTTGCGTAGAAAGTCCGGTTCGTTTTGGGAGGTGTGAATGTGTAATCGTACTCTGACGCAGAACAAAAAATAAACCAGACTCTCAGTTTGGTTTGAGACAGTTTGAATGAATGTGTGAACCCGAAGCGGACCGGAGATCGCTCTAAAAGCAGGAAGCGGACTAAAGCGCAGGGGATTCTGGGTAAATACAACCAAAACAAACACAAGAGTCTAGCAGTCATGGTCATTTATCAAGAACAAAAGGAAAATCCTACACTGCTCAAATTTGACGCCATCCCATTGTTTACATTTCAGTGTCTTCGGAAGTTTTCATGTTGTTTCCTGTCAGTAGCTTGTGGTGCAGCGCCCCCACAGGTGAGGAGGGGAAACGGTTTTTTAGAGAGTTTAGCAGTGTGAAAGTAAACCACAGCAGCTGAAAATGGGAGAAATGTTAACATTTTTATCCCGAATTGAACAGTTTACAGGATTATCAGGTGTTTAAACACCATAAGAAAAACATGAAGATGGGAACTTATACAACACTTCATCCTGATAAGCAATAGAAAACATTTTTGTTTTTGTGTTGTTGTCTTTGCGACTCCTGTTTTTCTGCTGTGGTTCCCTGAACCTGTCCAGAGTATAACTCCCCTCCTGATGATGACCGACACAAACCTCCCTGTGGCCCAAACCACTTTAATCGGGTGCAGAAAATGAAAGGATGGAGGTTATAAAGCAGCAAATCTTTCAAAGTAAATTCCTGTTGGCGTTCCTGCTCGTGATCAGATGTAAAACGGAGAACTTGTTGGTTTTGGACGGGATGGGACAGTCATCCCAGCAGGGAGCCAGATAACCCCCCATCCTCCCCCCCAGGGGTCTCCACATCCAAACCTCAACAAGAACTGAAGCGTTTTTAAATTGGCCTCGTTCAGAAATACTCTAAATCTGTCATGCTTTAACGCGGTGTCACATTTCCCCAGATTACCATCATTACAGTAATTAATGTTTTAATTTCTGCGTATGTTTTGAAATGAAACCCAAAGTGCTGTGATTTTCGTATAATATGGAACTAATACAGTGTGGAGCATTTGGTAATCTGGCTCCCACATGCCTTGGATCATTCTGTAATTTGGTGCTAATGCTGAGCTCCAGTCAGTTAGAAGGAAAATTATATTTATATAAGCCTTATAACGTCTCTGCATCTGATTTTTGAGGTTTAGAAATCCATGCAGTTTCTGATGTGTGTGTGTGTTTTTTTAAAGTTTATTAATTTGTGAAAAATTTACCTCCACGAAAAGAAAATGGATTATGCAGATTTTATTTTATTTTTCATTCAAATGAAGCCGCCAGCCCTTGAGTAGATAAAATGAATAGGGCTTTTTCTGGTCGCACGCAGATGGATCGCTAACTAGGTTACAGTTTCACATAAATGACTTAATGGGCTGCACTGCTTTTGAGATCCAAGTGGCCTTTCACAGACCTCACAAAACCCGTGTCTAATACATCCAGCTTGTTCAAGTGCTGTTACTGATAATGAATATTGCTATCTGTGAGGCTGCTGCTAAAATTAACTTTTAATATGCGAAAAAATACGAATAAGCAGCTTGAATGTTTAGCTGCTGAATCTGCGTGTGGTAAGGTTTCGTTTGACTGTGATTTCTCTGCAACACGGGAAAAACACAAAATTCTAACAAATATTTTGGTTGAGTTTCTGCTGCAAATGTCCTAATATCTTCAAACAAGACTTACAAGTAACTTTTCAGCCAGATATGGGAGTTTGTTTCACGTCAATAATTCCTCAATTTGATGAAAAAGTACTAGTTCAATTGGAAGATTATTTCACTTATAACATGGGAAAAATTTATTGTTATAAGTGAAATAAACTGCAACTAATCTGAAAGTAGCTTTTATCAATATTGGATTAAAAGTAGCGGTGGATGCCTTACAGCACAGTACTGTATATTTATGCTGTTTATATTTTGAAAAAAGCATTTTTGTTGTAACTAATGCACATAAAGTCAGACCCTCCTTGACTTGAGTCTTGATGTTTGTCTGCTCTGAAACCACATGAACATTATTGGGCATAATTACCGTATTTTCTGCACCGGATTATAAGGCGCACCTTCAATGAATGGCCTATTTTAAAACTTTTCTCATATATAAGGCATTTTAAGGGGCATAGAATAGACGCTTCAGTTTGGGTTGCCGATTTGTTCCGTACTCTATAATTACATATCCACATTTTTAAAGAAATGGTCCCCAGTGCTTTATATAGTAGCTGCCCGGGTTGTTGTTTCACTCACGGTGTTGGTGTTGCCATATTGTGCCCAACTGCTTTCTGGGTAACAGACCAACCGAAACGCTGCCGCCGCAGTCTCTGTCTCTCAACCCCCGCCCCTCCGCCCCCCTGGCTTTAAATGTATTATCAAACTTTATTAACAAACCAGCGTTCTGATTACTATCCCAGCATGCACCGCGCACTTCTTCTTCTACGGGGAAAATGAAGTCGGCGGCTGCTTACCATAGTTGCTAGACCTGTTGTGGCTCAATATTGGTCCATTTATAAGGCGCACCGGGTTATAAGGCGCACTGTCGACTTTTGAGGAAATTGAAGGTTTTTAGGTGCGCCTTATAGTGCGGAAAATACGGTAACAAAAAAACGCATACTTTTTTTTTGAAAACAAATGGATGTTAAAGCCTTGAATGAAGTTATTTTGTAGTGAACGTCATATATAAATCTACTCAAAACTCAATTCCAGTAAAAATATGTAGGTAATGTAGGTAACCTTTATAGCCAGAGGCCATCAGGTGAAATCTGTTTAACCAGGAAAAGATGACGTTTCCAACGTCTGCAGCGTTTCTCTTATTCTTTCTGTCTCCATTAGGAACATAAGGTCACATGACTGTGATTTAAGTGTTTAGGATTTTCTGCTTCAACAGTTAATGTAAAGAAAGAGAGACTAACGCAGCTTTACAGTTAACTTCACCCTTTTTTAAGTGGAATTCTGCAAATTGCAGTTTCATAGAGCACATTTCTTGCAGATTAAGGGCATCGGATGGTATGAAAGAAAATGCCCAGCATTTCTGCCACCTTGAACTTTTCTTCAATGCGCGCGAGACATTTCACGAAGCTTCAATCAAGAGTGAGTGGTAAATGACCTTAATGTGTTAGAATGTATGAAAATCCTTGAGCTAAAAAGTTTATTGAAGCGCAGAAAAATCTCATTAATTTGGGAAACTGGGAGGAAAAGGTGAACAAATGACTTCTGTATACGGCAAACCACTGTGGTCTGAGAAGTCAGCCTTACATTGGCTGTAGTTTGGTTAAAATTAGACATTTAAATACACCAAATTTAAAAAAAGAAGTTAAATCAGATTAAATGCCTCTTGCTTTAGGTTAGAATTACCAGCTTTAGTTATTTTACAACATTTAATTTCCCTTTGGGATCAACAGCATAATTTTAGGTTTAGTTATTTTTTATTAACTGCATAGTGTTTATTTTAAAATTTTGACCTCACTACAGTGTTTATTTCTTCATTCTGTTTTTGTATATTTTGTATTCTATCTTTGTGTGAACCTATTTCTTTTATTATTATTATTTTATTAATCCGTCATTTAACCAGATTAAAACCCATTTAATTTTTCACAAGAGTGTCTTGGCGTAACAGACGAGAAATAACAAAAACAGACAAAATGAGAATAAGTTGACAATAAAGTGCAAAGTTGTGATTGGAGCAAACACTCTATAAGTTAATGTAGCTACCGAGCAGTTAACTCGTTTAAAAGATTAAATTAAAACAGTTAAGAAAAAGTGTGAACATTCACAGGTGAATGTGGATTTGGAGAAACTAAAAGAGGAAACAAAAGTGGTAAAAAGTTTCACTTTGCTGCTGTTGCAAACGAATTTCCCCCTTATGGGACAGTAAAGGAGTGGGTTGCTAGGTAACGGGGCTGGGCTGCCTGGCTGGGTTGCTAGGTAACGGGGCTGGGCTCCACCCCGGCTGGGTTGCTAGGTAACGGGGCTGGGCTAACGGAACATTTGAAACGGCTCATTTTCCGGAAACCAAAAAAAGCCACTAACTTATTGCTTTAATCTTTTTTAAGCGATTGGTTTGTTTTAGTAGCATTTGAGACCCAAATGGAAGTACAAAGAAGTATAAAACTAAATTGAAGTAGTTCTACTTCTACATAGTTTTGGCTAGTCCACCCAACACAGTCAACAACTAAAATTGGTCATCATTTGTTTTCATATCATCACCATTAAGCTGGTTCTCAAGTGATTTATCTGCCTCACTGGATTCCAGTGACCGTGTCGGGCTTCGCGATGTTTTGGTCCAGTTTTTAAATTGTTTTGGGTTTGAGGGAGCGAAGCCTCTGCTAAGACCGCAGGAATGTGACGGACACAAGTGGGAGGTGTGTGTTCTGGTTGTTAAAGCCTCCTTAGCATCCATCACACAGCTCACTGACGCGTCTCACTCATTAACATCACACACACACACACACACACACACACACACACACACACACACACACACACACACACACACACACACACACACACACACACACACACACACACAGATTTCTCATAGGAAAGGCTCAAAAAGAAAATATAAGTATTTGGATTTTTTTTTTGAGGATGGGTTTTTACGTCGGCTATTAGTCATAAAAATAGGATATAAATATAGAACAGTCATACAATCATGAGAATAATCAAATTTCGAGAATAAAATAAGAATGACAAGAGTAAAGTAATATTTCAAGAATATAATCATGATAGGGCTGCACAGTGGTGCAGTTGGTAGAGCTGTTGGCTTGCAGCAAGAAGGCTCTGGGTTCGATTCCCGGTCTTTCTGCATGGAGTCTCCATGTTCTCCCTGTGCATGGTGGGTTTTCTCCAGGTACTCCGGTTTCCTCCCACAGTCCAAAAACATGACTGTCAGGTTAATTGGCCTCTACAAATTGCCCCTAGGTGTGAGTGTGTGTGTGTGGTTGTGTGTCCTGTGTGTCTCTGTGTTGCCCTGCGACAGACTGGTGACCTGTCCAGGCTTCTCACCCGAAACGTTAGCTGGAGAGGAACCAGCACCTCCTGACCCCACTGAGGGACAAGGGTGCAAGAAAATGGATGGATAGTCCTGATATTTCAAGAACAAAGTTGTACAAAAATAGTCATATTATGAGAATAAGTCGAAATCATACAAGAATAAAGTCATAATAATATGAGAATAAAATCATGATGTTGTGAAATTCTTATCATGAATTTCACAAGAATAAAGTTGCAGTATTATGACTTTATCTCGTAATTTTACAACTTTATTCTAATAACTTTGCTATCTTAGCGTGGCCCTAAAACTGCATTGTGGATTTCAGTCGAAAGTTCAAATTAAGAATTTCAATAAAACTCAAGAAACTGATGAAGTGACTTAGTCAAACAAATTAAGTTACTCTGTCAGTAGAATATCCTGAAATGTTACTCAGGTAACGATGCTTCATAATAAAACTACTGGAGTAAATAAGACTATCAGGCAAAAATAAAAATGTTTCCAAATCAGTTTCTTTCCATATAAAAGTTATGAAATGTTTATATTGTTGTTACCAAAAACTGCAGGTCTGTCTGTGTCTGTTTGGTGAATTTTTCAGTTTTCATTCAGTGAGTCAATAAATTCAAAAGTGAAATGCACAGTGTACTAAAATTACAAAATATATAGAAACCTGTGGTCAACATGCAGATGATAAATTATAAAATTTCTTACCTGTTTTGTCATTTATTACAAAAATAAAACTTACATTTGTAATAAATGCAGGTGAATCTTTGATTAAAACATGTTTGTTTTTCATTCAGTTGGTAGAAAATCCAGACATTTTACTCAAGTAGGAGCAGAAAATACTTCATAATAAAATTACTCATGTAAAAGGAAAAAAACCAGTAAAAATAAAAAAGTTACTCAGGTAAATGAAACTAGTTCTGAACGGTTATTTTAACCTTTAAGGATGTGTTGAAGCAGATCTACTCCTGTTGGGTCTAATGTTCAGACCTTCCTCTGGCCAACATGAACAATTATAAAACTGTCTTACCTGATTTATCATTAGTTACAAACATAAAACCTAATATTTTAACATTTCAGTAACGGCCTGAGCTTTCATCTCCACTGCTAAATAATAATAAAACAAACTCTCCGTACGCTTTTCTGCTCTGTCTCACCCAAACATAAAAACACAGACACATGCACTTAGTCACTTGTACAGGCCTGATTAATGGAACCTAATTAGCAATGGTAATGACCAGGTGTCTGAGAACCAGCCAGCTTCTTCCACTGCAAGGGGGCCAAAATGGGGGAAGCAGTGTGTTAAATGTGATGGTGTGTTCAACGGGTGGGGGAGGGGGGCTCCCGGTTCCCAGAAAATCCATTCCCACTGGCTGTCAGTCCCTCTGACTCGCCCTCTGTCAGGGAACCACAGCCTGAACCCAAGGCCAAGATCAATTAAGTTTTTGGCCAACCAGGATGGGGACGGCGCTGGAAGGAGCTGACGGCCGGGGCAGGGGATCTGGAGCTGCTGCTGCAGCTGCTGCAGCTGCTTCTGCTGCTGCTTCTGCTGCAGCTGCTGCTGCTGCTGCTTCTGCTGCTGCTTCTGCTGCTGCTGCTTCTGCTGCTGCTTCTGCTGCAGCTGCTGCTGCTGCTGCTTCTGCTGCTGCTTCTGCTGCAGCTGCTGCTGCTGCTGCTTCTGCTGCTGCTTCTGCTGCTGCTGCTTCTGCTGCTGCTTCTGCTGCAGCTGCTGCTGCTGCTGCTTCTGCTGCTGCTTCTGCTGCTGCTGCTTCTGCTGCTGCTTCTGCTGCAGCTGCTGCTGCTGCTGCTTCTGCTGCTGCTTCTGCTGCTGCTGCTTCTGCTGCCGCTTCTGCTGCTGCTTCTGCTGCAGCTGCTGCTGCTGCTGCTTCTGCTGCTGCTTCTGCTGCTGCTGCTTCTGCTGCCGCTTCTGCTGCTGCTTCTGCTGCAGCTGCTGCTGCTGCTGCTTCTGCTGCTGCTTCTGCTGCTGCTGCTTCTGCTGCTGCTTCTGCTGCAGCTGCTGCTGCTGCTGCTTCTGCTGCTGCTTCTGCTGCTGCTGCTTCTGCTGCCGCTTCTGCTGCTGCTGCTTCTGCTGCCGCTTCTGCTGCTGCTTCTGCTGCAGCTGCTGCTGCTGCTGCTTCTGCTGCTGCTTCTGCTGCTGCTGCTTCTGCTGCCGCTTCTGCTGCTGCTTCTGCTGCAGCTGCTGCTGCTGCTGCTTCTGCTGCTGCTTCTGCTGCTGCTTCTGCTGCAGCTGCTGCTGCTGCTGCTTCTGCTGCTGCTTCTGCTGCTGCTGCTTCTGCTGCCGCTTCTGCTGCTGCTTCTGCTGCTTGTGCAGCTGCTTCTGCTGCTGCTGGTGCTGCTGCTGCTTCTGCTGCAGCTGCTTCTGCTGCTGCTTCTGCTGCTGCTGCAGCACCAACCGCTTCTCACAGCACAACGTCAACACTGTGAAAAACGCAAAATTTTACCAAGTGAATTTGGTGCAAATGTCTTCGTACACTTGAAATAGATAAAACTAACTTATAAGTAACTTTTCAGCAAGTTAAAGGAGCTTGTTTTAAGTCAATAATTTCAAAAAAATGATTAAAAAGGACCATTGGCAGATTATATAACATGGGAAAAATGTCTCGTTAAAAGTGAAATAATCTCCCATGGAACCATCAACTTAACGGCTATAAGCTCCTATATCCTGCTTGGAAGTTTCCTGTCAGCTCATTCTGTCTTATTTCCACTGAACTAGAAACTAAACCAAAATTACTTGGTGAGATTTTGTGTTTTTGCAGTGAAACAGGAGCAAAACCAAAATATTTGATCTAAGCTGACAGAAATTGAGAAGTTTTTGTTTAACTTTGTATGGTTCACACGATATCTGGGAAAACAAAAACTTCATTTAAAGTCAGTAAAAACAATTATTTCAGTTTTTGTGTTTGCATGAGTACATGGTGACAGGCCTGTGGCAATTTCCATGATTTAGCATTTTTCTATTTTCTCTTTTACTTTGAAATAGTGAACAACAAAGATCTTCAGTCTTTTTTTTTATAGAAACTCCACAATTCATTTTATTTGTTGTTTAGTTTATCGTTTTTGGATATTTAAAATGTTCCATTCTGCCAGACGCATTATCTATTGATATTGATCACGTCTATAATGATACATATTATTGATTTATTGTCCAGCCGTACTTATGTCATATTTAAAAGTATCTGTCCAATGAACCGCCTGCCGCCATGTTTAATTCAGGGTTCTTTTCAAGCAATCCGATTGGCTGACATAGGTTTTAGCTTTGTGCTACATAATTATGTGAAGATGAATTCATAATAATATGACTATTAATATTACATCTTTATTCTCATATTCTTGTAATTTTATTTCTGTATGTTTGTTTCCAGTTTGACCCTAACGCTCCACCGTATCTCCAAAGCCTGGATCCTAAACCCACTTCCTGTTTCGCATTTCATCATTTTTCTGTTTCTCGGTTGTGAAACGTTTCCTTTTCTGTATCAAATTTTCTGTTTACTCGGGTTGTTCAAACACTCAGAAGTATGAACACACACACACACACACACACACACACACACACACACACACACACACACACACACACACACACACATGCAGACCTCCTGCAGTGTAGGATTTGGTGATAACTAGTGTTAGGTGGGCAGGTGAGAGGGTCATATAGCAGCAGTGGGAAAAGCTGTTATCAGCCTACCCTGTTCCCACACACACACACCACACACACACAGGGTTATCACCCTCTCTCGTTCCCACACACTCACCTTACATCATTACCTGGCTGCAGGAGCCAATCAGCCAATGGCACCTCGAGGCCTGAGTCATGTGACCCGATCAGGAAACTCTATCGGCGGGATGAGGTTACACTCAGCCCTGCTCTGATAACAACTCTCTGTCTTTCCCTCTCGCCCTCTTTTTCCTTTCCCTGCTCTGCAATTTACAGATTCTGTTTCACCTTTGCTTTCATGCTAAGCTGTTGGATCCCAAAGCCTGATGAATCTGGGACTGGGAGTGTGTGTGTGTGTGTTCATGTGTAACTATCCAACAGGGGACATGCGTGTCATTTTACACTGACCAACAGGGGACTCACCGTTGAAGAGGGGTGTGTGTGTGTGTGTGTGTGTGTGTGTGTGTGTGTGTGTGTGTTTGCTGTTCTCGGGTTAAATACTTTGACATGTGTGAACAGCCAAAACCACACAAGTTTGCTACTTATTTCTGTCTGAATCTCCTAAGTGGAAGTGGAAAAGTCCAAGTTTCGTAAAGATGGACTCAATGTTTTATTATTGCATATTGCAGGATTAGGGCCAAGAAAATACAAAAAGTAACAAGAAAAAAGTCAAAATAATGTGAGAATAAAGTCATAGTACAACTTTTTTTCCTGTAAAATTACTTTTTTCCTCATATTCCAACTTTATTTTCATCATATTATGACTTGACTTTATTCTCATACAACTTTATTCTTGTAATATTGTAACTTTATTCTCATGCGAATTTATTCTCGTAATTTTAATTTTGTTTTTATTAGTGTGGCTCTAGTACCACTGTTGTGATAATAATAAATATGATTAAAATACTTATTTATTGCTTTTTCTTGTAATGCTGCACTTACAAAGTATTTTTTGATAAATTAATTTAGTTTCAAAATGGATTTCTTTCCATCTTTATTCCTCTGAGTTCCACATTTTTGTTTTTTTTTGTAACTGAGAAACGCATCCATGCGTTTTATTCACACCGATTGAAACTGTCTTCATAACCGCCATCATACCAACAACCCTCTGGACCACCCAGGTTCTGGTTCTGCTCTGCATCCAGAACCAGAACCAAACATGGAGAGGCAGCATTCAGCTTCTACGCACCACAAATCTGAAACAAACCTCCAGAAAACTGTAGAGATGCTGAAACACTGACTGTTTTCAAACCAAGCATAAAATCTCCACCGGTTTTTTGTTGCTTTTGATTGACAGCAACTGGAACGTTGATTAATTTTTGTCTAAATTACAACTTTTAATTAGTTTATTTATGTTTTCATCATGTAAATTAACTACCTTATTGCTGATACAAATAAACGTGACTTGACTTAAGAAACGTTTAATTATTAGGATAATGCACAAATGTTTTAAAAAATGAGCAGAAGAAATGTTGTTAAAAATACTGTTATTAAATTTCATGTATTCAGTTCAGGACTGAAGATTTAGAAATCCTCCTGCTGTTTTTATATCAGCATCAAGCAGTTTTTCTGGGACAGAAGCTCCTCTGATTAAATATTTGTTCCGTGTCGCGACCGACTCTTGGTTTTCAGAATCCCATTCAGTAGTTTGTTGATGATAGTGATGAAAAGGTATTTCTCCTGCTTTGTGAACCTCGTTTTCTTGTCAGGTTGTGATTTTATTTTCATAGCTGCGTTTTATTGTTGTGTTGAGGATCAGTGCGTTCTCTATGTCAGTGTGAATTTCATTCCAATGGCTGGACATTTTTATTTTATTTGTCAAAATCCACATTTCTGTTTTCATTTTACACATTTCACAAATCATTAGCCTCTAAGAATGTGGAAAAAGTTAAATACTAGTTGATTTTGTCAGTTTGTAATCTTTTAGAGCTCCAGTTAAAATATTTAGATTCTGTATTTAGATTTTCATATTAATTAGATATTTTTTTGCTGAGTTTCTTTTATTTACCTGTTTGCTGGCATTTTAGGACTTATTTTGATGTTCTTTTGTCCACATAATGTAGAATTATGAATAGTTTCCATTTCAATCATCGTTTTGACTTCTTTCTTTGAATTATTGTCTATTAGGATTTTATTTTTATTGAAAAGTGCCGCAGAGACGGGGATTTCTAGTTTGAGACCAATGTTTCTCAGATGTTAAAGAGTCGGTACATATAAGAATTAAGAGCAAAACCAATTTTTTTCTGTCAGTCGTGGGTCGGTTAGCACTAGAGGGAGACAGAGGATGAGATTAGGGAAGAGAACATTTTAAATCTTGTAAAGAATAATGAACTTTGCAACATCAGCATTTTGGGGTCATTTTATTTACATAATTGGATATAAACTCTATTAAACCAGAAAAAGAAATCTTGTTTATTTTCAGACATGGCAGAATCTGTGCAAAAATACCTAAAAGGAAATTTGTTGCTTGGCTTCTTTTGACTCAAAACAGATGAATTCTGTCTGGAAAAATCCAAAGTTTTAATATAAAGAGGTATTTACATTAATCATGGCTGTTACATGCGTGTGTTTGAGTCATTCATCTTATAAACTAATGTCAATTTGGTGGCATAACTTATTTTATGACGATGTGATAAACAATTGTAGTTCGCTGACGACATGGCAGCGAATGCGAAAGTACGACGGCGGGTAACCATGGCAACCGGTGACGGTTTAATGTCAGGCTAGCTCTTTCTGCCGTCAGTTTGCTCGCACTAGCATGGAACGTCAGCATGCTAGCGAATGCTAAAGTAGTAAGACGAAGACGTGTAACCATGGCAACCGTTGTTTTAAAGTCAGGCTAGCTCTTTCTGCCGTCAGTTTGCGAATGCTAAAGTAGTAAGACGAAGACGTGTAACCATGGCAACCGTTGTTTTAAAGTCAGGCTAGCTCTTTCTGCCGTCAGTTTGCTCGCACTAGCATGCAACTTCAGCATGCTAGCGAATGCTAAAGTAGTAAGACGAAGACGTGTAACCATGGCAACCGGTGTTTTAAAGTCAAGCTAGCTCTTTCTGCCGTCAGTTTGCGAATGCTAAAGTAGTAAGACGAAGACGTGTAACCATGGCAACCGTTGTTTTAAAGTCAGGCTAGCTCTTTCTGCCGTCAGTTTGCTCGCACTAGCATGCAACTTCAGCATGCTAGCGAATGCCAAAGTAGTAAAACGAAGACGTGTAACCATGGCAACCGGTGTTTTAAAGTCAAGCTAGCTCTTTCTGGCGTCACTTTGCTCGCTCATCCGCCATGTTTACAAACAAATAGTCTTTTCATAGGAAGATCAAGTTTATATTGCATGCTAAAGGTGTAACTCTAGCTATCCCGTTTTCTCCCTCTCCATGCACCTTGAAGCAGACCAAGTTGCACCGGAGTCTGTACTGTCATCATCTGCAGGTCAGTAACCTAATATTGATCCATATTCCTCCCGGCCGGTGGAGGCGCAGGCTGCGGCGCTGAGAGATTTGTCACAGAGGTGAAGGTTATGGATCAGTGCTATGATCTGCTGACAGTGAGTGACAAGACTCCTCTCCTGTCTCCTTATGTGCAACAGGACTCCGGTACCTGATCGTAGCCCTGACCCTGAGACCTCTGACCCCACCTGCCAGGTCATTCTCATGCCACCTTAACCTGCTGAAACCAGAGAGCGCTGCAGGGGAGAGGAAGTGAGCCTGCATCAAACGGTTAAATCCAGGTATAATTAAACTTTTTTTTTTTCTGCTGTTCATCTCTGAAATAAGAGGCCAGATTCGGTGAAAGGGACATGAATGCTAACGTGCATTTGTGATGGAAAAACATCTCTTTCATCCAAATCAGTGGAAATTCATCATACATAATTAGTTTAATAATCTATTAAACTCACTGGTGTCTTGAGTATGGCAATTTATTAGGTCTGTAACACAGAAGACATTCAGAATGATAAAATTATGAAAAATATTGCTACTGAAGGCTGCAGTATGTATTTTTCATAAAGAATATGTTTTGTTAAAACTGTCACCAGCTTGTTAGTTTATGAAACAGATAATCTGTGAAAAAAAATCGATCTCCAGCTCCTCTCTGAGCTACTGCTGCTGTCTGAAGAGATGCATCACTCCCAGCCGAAAACAACTAGTTGGAGCCTGGAGGAGGGTCTTAGCGCTGTCAATCAACATCATGTACTCGCTGCACGACTGGAAGAAAGTACAGCTTGATTTTTATTTATTTTTTTCACAGATTCTCCCAGTGCTAACTAGAAACAACCAATCAGAGCCCAGAAACGGGTCTTAGCGTTAGTCAGTCATAATTTTGTGCCGCACCGCTAGTTCTCCTCCAGCTCCGCCCTTTGACCTCTGCTAGCGCTACAGCTTTTCCCTGTGAGTACATCCGATGGTTGAAAGCTACACTAGTTAGCATAGCCACCAACTACGGCGGATAAATGGTTTTTCCTGTAATGTTAAATTGTTTCTCCGCCATTAGCACATTTAGCAGCAAATAAATGAGATTGATTGACAGCACTAAGACCCTCCTCCTGGCTCTGATTGGTTGTTTTTGGTCGGGAGCAGAGAATTTGTTCAGACAGCAGTAGTAGCTCAGAGAGGAGGTGGAGCAGATCGATCTTTTCTCAGATTATCTCCCTCATAACAAACAATTTCAATATGTAAAAAGTTATTTTTTATACAAGTTAGATACTGCAGCTTCAGCTGAACTTATCCAAGGGGCCGTAGCGTTCTGTAATCATGTTTCCATTGTAGTCCTTATTACCAGAAGACCAGTTGCTTTCAGCACACTCAGTGCTTTGATAAAGGATAAAATAGTTCTGAAGGTTCGGATGTTTTCCGCTTGGCAGACATCGTGTCTTCCAAGCAACCGCAATCTTCCAAAATCCAAGCTGCAGATCAGTGAATGTTTAGCTGCTTTTGTGAACCTCAGATTCCAGCACCAGACCATTGTGACTGACTGGGAAGCAGAAATACTTTCAGTCCAGTGGGATTTGCTTTTCCTGGTACAACATGACACCAGCATGTGAAGAGAGTTACCTTGATGTAGGCAGGGCAGGCTGAGGCAGCCTTTCTGCACCATCTGCAGGATAAGTCACCTAGTTTATATGTCTTCTCAAGGAAAATATGACCAATTTCAGTTTGTAGTTACTAATCAATCTATTTATCAATCGATAAATTGCACTACCCTAGCTTACACGCTGCTATTCAGGCTGGTGAGGGTTTGTAATATTCAGACTCCTCAGCTGTTGCTTCTTCCTCTGAAGTTTCGTCTTTCTGCTCTACTGTCTGTCTGTCTCGGCTGCACAGTGGCGCAGTTGGTAGAGCTGTTGCCTTGCAGCAAGAAGGTTCTGGGTTCGATTCCCGGCCCCGGTCTTTCTGCATGGAGTTTGCATGTTCTCCCTGTGCATGGTGGGTTTTCTCCAGGTACTCCGGTTTCCTCCCACAGTCCAAAAACATGACTGTCAGGTTAATTGGCCTCTCCAAATTGCCCCTAGGTGTGAGTGTGTGTGTGCATGGTTGTGTGTCTCTGTGTTGCCCTGCGACAGACTGGCGACCTGTCCAGGTGACCCCGCCCGGCACGCCAGCTGGAGAGGCACCAGCAACCCTCCTGACCCCACCGAGGGACAAGGGTGCAAGAAAATGGATGTCTGTCCGTCTCCTAAGAGCTCCATGTCTGACTCTTCTTCCACAGACTTCAGTTTCCTGAAGTATGAAAAAGGTTAGAAACGGTCACTGAGTCCCACAGTCCCCTACGAAGGACCTGGGATGAAACTTATTGACGTGGTTAAGATTATTGTACATTTCTGATAGGGGCAGTTTTAGGTATTTTCCAGACACATAGCGTCATATTATAGCAGAACAAAGTAATTATGTTACCTTCAATTGTTATAAAAATGTGATTAAACACGATTTAAAATATGGTATAGATAGAAATAATATACAACATTAAAGCTGTAAAAGGTTTTAAGTTGGAGTTTTGCTGAGACCTGTTGCAAATCATTTCAAGGCTACACTGCAAAAACACAAATCTTAAATCAAAGTACTTTTCATTTATTCTGCTGCAAATATCTAAACTTACTTACGTAAATAATTGCTAAGTGTTGATGAAACCACTGGCTGATTATTTCACTTGTAACAAGACATTTTTCCCATAATTAAACTTCTACTTTTCTTTAACAACATGAAGATATTATTTACTTTAAAAAACTGATGTTTTTCTGAAAAGTTACTTGTTAGTTTTGACTTGGAGACGGGACCAAAAATACTTGGCAAAATTGTGTTTTGCAGTTCATTCGATGCGATTTAGTAAATAGAAAACATTTTAATAATCCCAATTCACATAAAACGAGAAACGTTTATTCTGATTTTATTCAACTGTGTAACAAATGCTTATGTGTGACTTTAAAAAGTGTGTGAGAGTTCCTGGTTTCAATAAAGGTTAGTTAATTTAAAACAAGCTCCTTTATGTGGCTGAAAAGTCACTTGCAAATTAGTTTTATCTTATTTAAAGATATTTGCATTAGAAACTCAAACAATGTGTACAACTTTACTTTGCATGCTCTTACGATCTTTGTTTTTTTTTTTTCCTTTAACATGACAGCTAACGTCAGCTAGCTTATCTAGAACATGAGGATTACTCCAGCCCAAATAAAACGTGCTATCTGTTTTAGCCTTCGGTGACAGTGGAGAACACTCAGCGGTATCCGGTTGACCGTAACCATGGCGTTGCACCAAAGCAAGCCGTGCAGAACAATTAGAATCACGTCGATGTTTGGCAGCTTATCGCTGAGCTCCTACAGTCAAAGACAATTGGCATTATCTGTAAAACAAGTTATTACACAGACTTTGAATTTAAAGAGGAGGAGAGGCAGAGCACAGTCATGTACAAACACTTTGATACACACAAGTTTATCTGTCAGGTCAAACCTATTATTAACCCCAAGGGCCTTGGTATTAAAGCCTTCCTCCTGCCGAACAAAACATCCTCCTGAAGAGAATAACTACTGAAGACGGAGCCTGATAGCTTCTTAAAAAGAAAAAGCCACATGAAAAAGATAAGTAAGCTCTGACTGCCTCCTCCTCCTCCTCCTCTTCCTCCTTCCTTCCCCATGAAGGCTGTGCACACCCCGGGGCACACGAGTAAAGGTTTGGTATCAGGTAAAGCCTGATTTTTGGGCGGCCATTCCTATTGTCGTCTTTCTTTTATGTGTCATATTAGTTACAGAGAGACAAAGGACGGATCGGACCAGCGGAAACCACGCACAGCCAGATGGAGAGGAGTCGGTGAAGATCGAGTGGGAGACGGGGGGGAAAGTGAGAAGGGCCGTGGTAATATCACGCTGCTGTTGCATCGGGGTCAGTGGGGCGGGAAGCCCTGGTGGCAAACGCTCAGGTTCAGGACGAAGATCTGTCACCAGAGGGACATTCCTGTTAGAGACTGCGCTGCTGTTCTGTCCTAGAAAAACAACAAAAACACACAACTTCTGTTGTGTTGAAGTGGACGACACACCAGCGTTGATAAGAAAGTCTGGCGCGTTTATGGAGGAGTGAATGTGCGAGAAGTGAACTCTCATGTGGTTCGAATGCGAATGCAAAGTGAACCAAAGATGGCGTTAAAAAAAGCAGGAAGTGGGCTGCAGCGCAGGGCATTCTGGGTAAATACAACCAAAACAAACGCACTAGCCCAACGCTAGCAGGAGAAATGACTTGTGGTCTTTTACTAGACAGAAGAGAAATAATCCCACTGCTAGATGTGACACTACTCTGTTTTTGTTTTCATTTCATGAAGAAGGAAGTTGCCCTCAGTGTCTTCAGAAGTTTTTGTGTTTCCTTCAGTGGTTCTTGGTGCAGCGCCCCCACAGGTTGGGAGGGAAACAGGTTTGGTTCGTTTAACTCGTTTAACTGCGGTGGGGGAAGAGAAACACTGCAGCTCAAAATGTCACAAATGCTGAAAGTTTGGTCTGCGATCGAACCAAGTCTACCAGACTGTCAGGGGTGAAAACAGCCCAACTGTTTTTTGTTTTTTTAGATTTATTGCATGTATTTTCGTGACGTGTTGTGTTTGTGTCCGTTTCTGTTCACAGCAGCACCGATTTATTTCTCCTGGTGTTTCACAAGATCTGTATCATACACTGCAAAAACACAAAATCTTTCCAAGTATTTTTAGTCTGGTTTGTGGTGCAAGCACCCTAGTCCTTTTTCTAGTGCGCTAACGTTTCAGCAAGATATATGAGCTTATTTTGAGTAAATAATTCCTTAGGTTCTAGTTCACATAACGAGAACAATGTCCTGTAAAATAATCTGCCTGTGGAAGTAAAACTTTTTCATCAATATTAAGAAATTTTAACCTAAACAACCTCCTGTATCTCGGTGAAAAGTTACTTGGAAGTTAGTTTTTTGTCTTATTTCAGGTGTACTAATGGAACCAGACCAAAATTACTTGGTAATATTTTGTGTTTTTGCAGTGCAGCTAATAAATTGATGTGTGAGCAGTTTGCACTTTGACCGGCCTGGCTAAAGCAGAGCAGTTCCCCCACACGGCATTGAACCTTGCGTCACACAAAAACATTCCCATCTGTGATTAACTCTGCAAATTCAGGCCCTTTGTAGAAACTGTTTGTCACATTTTCATCTCTAATTAAAATGCAGATGCATTTCCTGACCTGACAGAGAGGCAGACATCCTCGTCGGCCGCCACTCGCTCACTCACAAACACACACAAGGACAAATTCAACAGCTCCATCGGTCCTTGGTGACTGAGAGGCGAATCTTCCATCTCCTGCTGGCAGCTTCAGCGCGCGTCAAGGTCACTCCTCCATTCAGAGCCACCCAGCGTGTTTTGATAAACACCGAGGGGAAGCGACCTTGATCGGCTGCCATTTTTTTCTCCATCTCATGCGCTGAAGCTAACGCTCAAGTTGAATTTGGCTATTTAATTAAGTCTTTCAGCGCCCAAGAAATAAATATTGTGCATCTGTTTGCCCCTGACTTGTCCTGATATCTGCATTTTAAGCAAATGCCAAGAGACTCTCACCTCAAAATAGTCAAAAATTGGAGTGAAAAGCAAGGCGGCCATTTTCAAGTTAAAATGTTTTTCTTCTTCTCTTTTGTTTCACCAGGAGTTTGAACCAAAACTACCAGTTCTGCTGGTTCTCCAACTCACAGCGTCGTCCTATAAGTGATTTTAGCTGCTGGACGTATTTAGTTATGGTCTCACAAGGTCAAATCTGGGGAATTAGGGGTCAAATTGCTGATTATCAGCCCACACATGACCAGATGGGAAATGGAACAAGTTGATATTGGTAAAAACAAAAACAAGACAGTTTTAGTACGTCCTACTATTTTATATAACTTAAAAACAAGAGAGATACCTTTGGTTATAATTTTGGCACACATATTTGCTTCTCCTTGCAAAACAAAACAAAGATTATCTGCGAAGTGGATCCATTAAACACCAGGAGCCACGAAAATGATTTGTTCAAGAATAATGATCTTTGCTTCGTCAGAAATTCACCAAAAGAAAAGTTTCAGCCCAGAGCTTCAGTAGAGGTCAGTATGAAATCTGGGTTTAATGACGGACTCAGACCTGAACCTCCAGAGCCACATAAAGACGGTTTCAAATTCAGCCTTCTGTCGCCTGAAGTGAAAGGCCTCGTTGCTCAAAGGTGCTGCAAATAAAAATAGATTTTGATTTGTAGAACATTTCCAGGATTAAAGGACTAACGTTCCAGCAAGATGTAGAGAAACTCATCCATGCATAGGTCTGTCACAATAAGCAATAAATTAATTAATCAATGATAAATTCAAACAAACTTAATCATTTGCATTTGCATGATTTAATGTTTTTTCTTTTTTCTCTTTTTTTCAACCGAAAACAGGATGATAAAACTCTTCAGTCTGTGTTTTGGTCTCAACTTTTAAAGGACAGTTTTGTTTACAAAGACTTCAGTATCCATTTTATTATTTATGTTGTTTTGTTTATTTTCTCGTAATATTAGGACTCATAATGTTATGACTTTATTCTCAAAACATTTTTACTTTAAAGTCATAAAATTACGAGAGTTTTCTCATAATTTCATTTTCTTAGTGCGGCCCTAATACTCATATAAACATAATTACACTGCTGAGTAAATATGTATTTATTTTGTGTTGTTATTGCACATTTCATATTTTTCTAATATTTTGCAGTCAGATAAATAGAAAAATAAACATTTGCATAGATCGTATAGCTTGGTGTGTTTTTAATTTGCTTCTGGTCAAAAAACTCCCAAAAGCCATATTTACGTTAAGTGGTAGTTTTATTTTTAGCATTTCTAAGATGTTTATTTGAACCTCTCATTTATTTACCTCTACCAATTGTATGAAAAGTGCATTATTGTTTTATTTAAAGCACCGAAACCACAAATTGCTATTTAATCCAACGATTCCTTAAAGGTCAAAGTTCACATCGATGTCGCGTTCAAAGAACCTTTTTGTCTTTAACTTTCCAGCCTTGATTTCAGCGTCATCCTCAGTCCAAGCAGCTGATTTGAAAAACACACAGGCACTTTTGACGAGCAACCAAATAAGGTTTTCCTCTGCTGTCCCCGTAACGAGGTGCCAAGACGTAAGTCGTGTTATTTTAAGTGTGTGTGAAGCTGACACCGAGGTGGAGCGCTGAATCCTGTCCAACGGTGATAAGGCTTCTGATGACAGAGCCGCATTAACTTACCTGACACACACTGGCATAAACACACGCATGCAGCTTGTTTGGGAGGGACAGGGGGTGTGTGAGAACACGCTGTAAGAAGCCGCGGTTCTCTGCGGCTGACGCTAAGTCCCATTCATGGCGACAAACACCCTGACAGGCTGAGGTGGAGGTTTATTAAACACCAGCGCTACATGGAGGATGTCGACTTTACGCAAGAAACGGCAAAAAGGTCCAAATGGCAACGAAGGGTGCGTTCCCACCAGTCCGGTTTAGTTCGCTTTACTCTGACTCCAGTTCGTTTGTCTAGAAAGTCCAGCTCGTTTGGGGTGTGTGTGAATGTAACCGAACTCTGATTCAGACCAAAGAAGTGAGCTCTGGTCCGCCTGAAGCCCTCGGTATCGGTTTGGTTGGTCTGAACTCTGATGCGGTTTGAATGCACATGAGAACGCTCCAAAAGCAGCAAGTGGATTATAGACACGGAAACTTCAGCACTGGAGGGCAGAAAGACGATTCTTTCACATGCCGTCCATGTAAGACGCCCCCGTGAACAAACTGACACCGGGAGTCAGATGTCTTTAGTGCGGTTTGCCACAGCAAAGGGAAAAATAAAACAGGAAAATCATTCAACAATTCAAAACCACTCATATTTTGTCTGCGCTACACACAAACACGTCGCCATAGCAACTGACTGACAGCAGCTCCACTAGTGCATCAGGACATAAACCACCAAAACACACGCAGACAGAACATTCAGTACGTTACAGTTTTACGTTTTCATGCCTGACGTTTATTTTGTGATTAATCAATAAGTGATCGATGTGGTAGATTACCTCCCTCTCCATTGTTATTGTTTTGTCTAAATTAAAACGTTTTCTTGACCATCTTATCCAGGCGTCGTAGTTTAGCAAAGCACCGTGTCCTTTTCTCTTTTATACATCAGGCGTACATTTAAGATTTAGTGCGTAAGTTTGGTAACAGCTAAAACCAAAGACAGTCATCGTCTGTGAATAGTTTTACAAAAACAGGATTTTAGGTCACTTTCTTTCAAAACGCTTTTCCACATTTAGCCCAGTTTAATAAGGTAGATAAAAGCTTCATTTGGTGCAGAAAAGTCGACTTTTCAGTTAAATTCTCTTGGTAGACGCGTTTTTACTAAAAGATGAATTTTTTATTAGACTAAAGGAAAAAAACTTTTTATTAATTTTATTTTCCACCATAGATTTAAACACTTGGAGAACTGAAAGCAGATACGTTTATATGCAATTTGCAGCTTTGCCGTTAGATGGCGGTAAAATTCGTGTAAGAGATCTTCTATGCAGAAGATGAGTCACTCTCCCGTGTTTTTGGCTGATTTTATTGCTGCGGTATTCTCCCGCCTCAGGCCGTTTCCGCCTGCCGCTGTTGGTGATGTGTGGGTGCGGTGAGCAGTTTTCTGTTTCACTTTGCACAGCTTGCAAGTTTGAAAAAGGAAAAAAAACAACTTTTTTTCTCGATTCTTTTAAAACTACATACTTTTTTATCTTACTGTTTACAAAAACAATAATTATTGCAAACAAAACACATGTTACAGGCTGACGCACAGAAGAATTGATCTATAAAATAACAAATAACCAATTAGATAAGAGAAGGATTAAATAAAAATAAAACAAACAGGCAAATAAAAATGCTTACACATAAAAATGTATATATTTGGGACACGCACAACACATAACTAAGTGGTGTCAAAACAAAACATTTAATTAACATGTAGGCTAGGATGCTGTTTTTCTGGCTGTTTTTTTCTTATTTGCGCCTTCATTATTTTCCCTTTCTCTAATATTCCTTGTTTTGATTAATTTAGGATAACAGCTAAAACAGATGTTGGCTAAAATAAAGGGGATTGTGTGGAATGAGAATCCATCCATACATTTTCTTGCACCCTTGTCCCTCAGTGGGGTTGGGAGGGTTGCTGGTGCCTCTCCAGCTAACGTTCGAGAGGTGGGGTCACCCTGGACAGGTCGCCAGTCTGTCGCAGGCCAACACAGAGACACACAGGACACACAACCATGCACACACACACTCACACCTAGGGGCAATTTGGAGAGACCAATTAACCTAACAGTCATGTTTTTGGACTGTGGGAGGAAACCGGAGTACCCGGAGAAAACCCACCATGCACAGGGAGAAGATGCAACTCCATGCAGAAAGACCGGGGCCGGGAATCGAACCCAGAACCTTCTTGCTGCAAGGCAGCAGCTCTACCACCAACGCCACTGTGCAGCCCAGAATGAGAATCGTGAAAGATAAAATGAGCTTTTACGTTTCCTTCAGTGTTTATTCTGATGTGCTTCTGGATGGCTCCAGCAGAAAACCCGGTTTTGTTCTTGTTTCTGTTTTTCTATCTGTTCCATCAGAGACAGAAACCATCATCTCAGCTAAGCAGCTGTGAGAGGCGACAGTTGCCAGGCTTAAACCAGAAATTGTCCTTTTGCATAATTTAGTCTCTCCTGCCGTTGAGAACATCAACATTTGGCATTTGTGCAGCACAACTGTTAGTAATATTATCTCTACGGCTTCTTTATGTTTGCATACAGTAAATATTACTTGATACAAACAAATGTTGACCTGTTTGGCTTGGAGGGATGCTGTAGACTATTAAACAAATTATTTTGCCAGTAAAGCTAAAAACAAATGACTAAATAATCAGAAAAGCCAAGTTTTGAATATATTTATTATATTTTGCTAATCTTTATTAAGAATGCATATTTTCAAACAAAGTCTCTGTTGAGATTTTAAGTGTGGAAGTTTTTATCAGTCACAAAGTTTCCTGCAAAGTATTTTAAGGGATTTCATTTGATTTCTACTAGAAAAAACTTTTTATTCTTAAAGTGTTTAAGCCTGTTATCTTTTGTATTTTGTTGTTTTATAATTGGGAAATTGTGTTTTTCCGACAGTAGTGGAAAAACACTGGCCTTAAAATTGCACAAACTGGAATTACAAGATAAATTCAGCAAGTTTTTAAAAACACATTTTTCAATAAAAGGTTTTTGCGTTGGTTGAGGCGGTTTTTCAAAAGTACTGGATTTCACAAAAGTACATTTGAAATACTGTTTTCACATCACACAAGTCACATGATCAATGAATGCTACCACTGGTGGAAATGACAAAGAAGACGACAGGAAGTGGGATGAGGACGAAGGCGCGGCACGTTTTTAATCACATATTGCACGAAAAAACTTATTCAGGTTTTAATTTAACCGAGTTTCTTATTTAATGGAAACCTCACACTTAAGAGATTGTTTTTATCTCTACATTAACAGAATATTGATAAACTTTTACGTTTCCATTACTGTTTGTAATGGAAACGCAGCTTCTGTGGTCGTCATGCATGCCAGGAGTTTTCATGGAGTTTTGTGAGTTTTGCAGGGAGGGAGATGTGACCATCCTTCATGTATCAGAGCTCTGAGACCAACAGAGACCCCCCTGAGACCCAGCATGAACACACCCACACACACACACACACACACACACACACACACACACACACACACACACACACACACACACACACACACACACACACACACACACTTCTACATGTGAGGAGGTCCTTGGCTATAGGCTGAGGGCTCCGTATCTACAGATACCTGAAACGGCTTCAAAGGTGAGGCAAACCGCCCCCTGGCCTCCGACTCCATATTCACGCACACACACACACACACACACACACACACACACACACACACACACACACACACACACACACACACACACACACACACACACACACACACACACACACACAAACACACACCGGCCTTAGACTAGGACTGCTCTTCCTTCAGACAAAGTGAGACAGTCATCCATTGTCAGAAAAATTGGAAAAAAGTTTTTCAAATCAGGAATCTATAACAGCACGATGTTAGGATAATGCTAAGAAAATAAATAGAATTACAAAAATAAAGTGAGAATATCACCAGAATGAGTAAAATAAAATCATAATGAATAAAATCATTATTCTGTTAATATTACGACTTTATTCTCGTACTAGTTTGACATTATGACTTTAATCATTTAATATGATTTCTGTCTCTATTAGTTTGACTTTATTCTCATAATTTTATCACTTTATTCTCATAATACAGCCTTTTTTATTATTTAGACTTTATTCTCGTAACACTGACTTTATTCTTGTAATATTATGACTTCATTCTCACGTTTTTAGTTTTTGAATAAATTTCAGAAAACTTCGGTTATCCTTTTACTTGCACATCTTTGATGCTGCATTTTTTCCTTTCACTCAACCTTCCATTGTAAACTTGGACACAGCACTCAGCTACTTTGGATTCTTTAAATAATTAACTTTAACTAAATCGTGTTACATACTGAGATACATGTATATTTTATTAGCTTTTCTGTGGATTTCAGAGATAAATTCCTCTCCAGACGTCTACAAAACAAACTTCTAACCTCTAAACTTAAAAGCCAAATATCCATTTACCTCTCATAATAATAGTGAATGAACATCCTGATTTCCTGCTATAAACATCTTGTTGTTTTGTACAAAAGCTTTTCTTATTTTAAAAGAAAATTCACACAGCCATATTCTTTTTATGTATTGAAATGAAGCAGGATGAAAGCACATCAACAGGACATCAGACATAAACGTCCTGACTTTTATTGACGGAAAATGATTCACATGGAGTTTGTGCCAAAGGTTTCAAGCCAGATAAACGAGTCGTTAATTATTGGTTTGAAATGTCAGACAATTAGAGAACATTTCCTCTTGTCTGAGTTGTTCTTCCTGCTGCTCTGTTTGTGCCAAGACTTTTATGCTTTTGTTGACAACAGCAGCTTCCTGTTAGCACAAGCTAACACCATATTTGGAAGTTTGGACGTTTTATCACATAATAAACGCGATTATGAGTCAGAAAAGTTTGAGAAGGAGTTTGATTAGTGAGAAGAATGTCCTTTTACATGGTGAACTTGAAATGGGGTTGGTTCAGAAGAAGAAGAAGAAGAACTGTTTCTTCTTCTGTGGTTTCATCAGGGCTTTTCTTTTAGTGTTAATTTTTATCACTAGATGTGATTTTTTTGTTTCGTTACTAAATTTTTAACAGAATAGAAAAAGTTTTCCAAAGTATTCAGCTACATATTCTGTTTAATTCCTGCTCCAGTTACGCATTTTAATTTAATTTAATATTTAACTGATCCTGTTATTTAAAATAACTTAAATTGATCAAAATTAAAGAACAAAATGTTCAGTTTAGACTTTTTTCAGGATTTGCAAACAAGTGAAAATAATGATGATAAAGTCATAATATTTGATTTTATTCTCATATTTTTGACTCTGTTATGTTATTTGCATGTTATTCTCATAATTGAAATGATTTTATGTTCATATTAATATGATTTTTTTCTCTTATTATAACTTTTTTCTCTTATTATTATGACCTTAATCTCTCGTTATGAATTTATCTTTCTGATATTATGACTTTATTCTTGTACCAGTTTATTCTCATAATATTACTTTATTTTATGACTTCATTCTCATAATTGTATTTATTTTTACATATTTATTTTACATTTTTCTTAGTGTGGTCCTAAAACTCTGTATTCTTATTTCCCTTTTGTCTCTATAGACATTTATCTATATATGGAACTAATTTTTCATCTATATTAAGGAATTATTTACTTAAAACAAGCTCCTATATCTTGATAAAAAGTTAATTGTTTTGTTAATTTTGTCTTATTTCAGGCGTTCTACGATATTTGTATTAGAAACCAAACTAAAATAACTTTTTGCTGTGAACTTGGCTTAAATATTGGCGTTAAACCCAAACCGGACCAAATCCGGCCTCCATGAAGAATGAAACAAACGGCTGAAGTCCGTCTGGCTCGCTGTGATCTGTGTCACTGGGCCTCGGGGGAAACTCAGCCATCAGTCAGTGGATCCACCCATCCATCCTTCCTTGGTGCCCAGGGGCCCCGGGGGGCCACTCCTAACCCCAGAACGCCGCACCCTGCGTGGGATGAAACCCGGCCGCGCGCCTCCGAGGAGCCGCCGGCCTCGACTCGTCTTACAGGGCGTCGATTCAGCCTGAAATCAAACCCCGGTGAGAGAGCGCATACCTGGACGGCCAGACAGATAGATGGGTCCGCAGACAGCCGGGCGGATACGTGAGCGCAGGACGGACGGACGGACGCATCCAGGCCGGACAGGGAGGACAGGGAGGCGTCCGCGGGGACAAACCGACGTCAATAGAAGAGGGAAGTTCATCGCTTTCCTGAGGGACGAGGTTTAAAACTTTCCTCAAGTTTATCTGGGTTTTTTGTGTTAAAAAGTTGAAATCTGGCACAAAACATGGCTGTGGGAGGAGAAGTGGAGGCTTTCTGTTCACCAGCTGTTGTTTCAGAACACACACACACACACGCACACACACACACACACACACGCACACACACCAGATCAGTCTGGTTCGATGAAACTCAGTCAGCACATACGGCAAACGGAGGAGATTTTAAACCCAAATCTGAACAAGAAACCAGAGTTTTGTAGTAACTCTGGTTTCAGTGACTTTTTACTTTTACTTGATTTACAAAAGCAGCACAAACAACATTTTCGCTGCACAAATGTAGCTGAGTGAAGGTGGGAGGTTGGTTGACCTTTCCTGACCTCTGAAACATTTATCATCTTTTGTTGATGTCGGCACAATCAAAAATTTGCAGCACAAACGTAACTGAGCTGTTTGACATCAGATTGGTTTGATTTTGGTGCTGGTTGACCTCTGATGACCTCTGGAAGCTTTTTCATTAATACCTTTAAAATGATAGCAGCACAAAGAAACATTTTTGCAGCACAAACATTTGACACCAATTTTATTACATTTGGTTTACAGGGTGATTGACCTTTTGACCTTTAAACTTTTGTTAAAAGCAAAAGCAGCACAAACAAAAGATTTTGCAGCACAAGCAGAGCTGAGTTGATTGACACTAAATTAGTTTTATTTGAAGAAGGCGGGAGGTTGGTTGACCTTTCCTGACCTCTGGAAACATTTATGAATATTTAAATAACAGCGGCACAATTAAAATTTTTGCTGCACAAAACCTTGACACTAATTTTATTAGGTTTGAAGATGTGGGGGGGAGGCGGCAACAAAAAATGTTGCAGCATAAAGTTAGCTAAGTTGTTGGACACCAAATTTGTTAGATTTTGTGGAAGTGAGTCGGGCTGAGAGTGGTTGACCTCTGATGACCTCTGGAAACTGTATCTTTAAAATGACAGCAGCACAAATAAAATTTTTGCTGCACAGATGTAGCACAAATATTTGACATTAATTTTGGCAACTACCGGGGCCAATATTAACAAAAGTTTTGACCTTTAAACTTTTGTTAATATCTTGAAAGCAAAAGCAGCACAAACAAAACTGTTTGCAGCACAAACATAGTTGAGTCGATCCACAGCCAATTTTGTCTGATTTGAAGAAGGTGGGAGGTTGGTTCACCTTTCATGACCTCTGGAAACATTTTGCATCTTTACGACGATAGCGGCACAAACTAAACTGTTTGCAGCACAAATGCATAACACCGGTTTTTTTAGAAGGAGGGAAAAACTTCCCTCAGGTTTGTAACGATGAGCAGGTGTTTTTCTAAAACTGAAAAAGCAATTAGAGTGAATGTTACAAACTGAAAACTTTGATGGTACCCAATCCGCTCCAACCCAAACGAGAAGAAAAAAAAATCTGACTTCTGGTTGTGATTTTTTTTAAATCCTAAAATATCTTTTTTTTTTTTTTTTTTTACATATTCTGGCCTTTTCTTTCCGAATCCCTCTCTTCTCTTGCCTTCTCTTCTCCTCATTTCAAGCATCTGTCCAGAAGTTAACATGAAGGGAAATCAACTTTGAAGCCTTGCAACCTCCAGGCGCCGCGGGAAGACGGCAAGAAGGGTCGGCAGATGAAGAGGGAAATGAAGAAGAGGAGCAAGACTTTGTTACTCAGGATTTTCCATCCAACTATCAAGTGAATTTTACGCAAACTTTAGAAAACTCTCAGAAAGTAAAATAGGAATTGGGCACGCTGCCATCGGAGGAAGTGGAAGTTGACGGGAGCAAGTTGCTGCAGATAGAAGATGGGAGCCGTTTTATTTTGTTTTATTGTGAATCCAGGAACAAGCGAAGAAGCGAAGTTGTCGGCTTCGCCATCTGTCTGCTGAAATCTTGCAGCTCCGGCTTTCTGCGGTGTTTGGTTTCCTGACATTAGCAGACCCCGTGGCGGCTCTTTGAAGCTTCGCCGCTGCTGCTCCGGCTCATTTGGTAACAGGTTGGGAATGGGCCGCTGGCGAAAAACGAGACCCTCGTCACCTTGGAAACGGGTCCCCCCATCCCCTCGGCCCCTCCCGCTGCTGCGACGCGGCTTGGAGGAGGAACACGGTGACATTTAGACGTTTCTGGGGACGAACAGGTAAATTCACAGAAGAAGAGATTAGCAGACGAGCTTTGATCAACTATTTTTTGGTATTTTCCCATTTTTCTTGGTTTGTTGCTTCAGTGTGAGAATCAGAGTTTATTCCCACTTTAACAAGGTTCTTTAAGGCCGATTAGTTTTGGTGCACTGCAAAAACACAAAACCTCACCAAGTAGGTTCTAGTGCAAATATCTTGGTACACTTGAAATTAAAAAAAAAATAACTTAGAAGTAACGTTTTAGTTCAATGTAGGAGTTTATTTTTAGTAAATATTTCCTTAGTATTGATGAAATAGTTCTAGTTTTATTGGAAGATTATTTTACTTATAAGACATTCTTCCCATGTTATCAGTGAAATATTTTTCTTAATATTAAGAAATGATTAACTTAAAACAAGCTCTTATATCTCGCTGAAAAGTTACTTGTAAGTTTTATCTTATTTCAACTGCACTAAGATATTTGCATTAGAAACTAGACAAAATGTATTTGGAGAGATTTTGTGTTTTTCAGAATCAGAATTCCTTTAATGTCACTTTGCACCAAAATAAAAACACAACAAAGCTAAAAAAAATGTCAACTCTCAAAGGCCAGTCAAATAACTGAATGAATAAATAAATGATGATCAGGTTTTAGACGGACCTGCTGTGTTCAGAAACAGTTTTTAGTCTGTTTGTCCTGCACTTTATTGCACTGCAGCGCCTCCCTGAGGGCAGGAGCTTAAGACGGGCTGCGACGGGTCGTTGGTGATGCTGCGGGCTCCCCGGAGGCAGCGGGTGGTTGGTCTCCTCCAGGGATCTACAGGATCAGGCCAGTCAGTCTCTGGACGGCGTTTCAGGATCAGGCCAGTCAGTCTCTGGACGGCGTTTCAGGATCAGGCCAGTCAGTCTCTGGACGGCGTTTCAGGATCAGGCCAGTCAGTCTCTGGACGGCGTTTCAGGATCAGGCCAGTCAGTCTCTGGACGGCGTTTCAGGATCAGGCCAGTCAGTCTCTGGACGGCGTTCCTCAGGAACTGCAGCCTCTGCTCTGCCTTCGTCAGGACTGAAGCGGCGTTGGGTCTTCACTGATGCAGCAGGAACTTTAAATCTGGCTCCATCTCCGTTTATACTGATGGGCTGGTTTACACTAGAAACAACTAAATGTTTCCAATGAAATGTAACTGTTGGAGGTCATTTTAAAGACCTTGTTTCATAAAGACGTTTTCCTTTGGGAAAAGAAATGATAGAAATAGTCATAGGGCTATGGGTGAAGAAAAATATGTTTATCATTTCCCCCCCATAAAATCATTCTTATATGATGAATTTTAGGCCCTCTTGTCACTTAAATCCAAATAATCTGCTGCTGGACACGGCCCCAACTCAACATTTATACTTCCATGTGACAATTTCTGCAAACAGTTGCACAATTACACAAGCGTACGTCTTTGAAAAGCGTGAGTGGAGCCTCCTGCACATCCAACAAGAATGCAGCAAGCGGTTTGTGGATGGAGAGGCAACAACAAAGCACTTGTCCTTTCTAGCAGCCATTGTACAGCGCATACAGCAGTGACAGCAGTTGGGTTGCTAGGTAACGAGGCTGGGCTTAGCTGGGGTTGCTAGGTAACGGTGTGACTTAACAACTGGAAGGTTTTGGAGAGCAGCTCTTTTTCCAGACACCAGAAAACATTAATTTATCGAACAAAAAACAGCCGAGTGTTTATTTTTAAGCGGTTGGTCTGTTTTTAGGAGCAATATGACTATTACATAACACATGCCATTTGAATTCTAATTTTCTTTGCATTTATTAATTCCTTTTATTGCATTTTAATGTCATGTCTGCTTTGGTCAACATCAGTTGTTCTTAAATCTACAAATAGATTTGACTTGAAGTAAGTAATAAGACACAAACACTGACCAGATTTTTCCTGAAAGCTTAATAAAAATGATTTGCTGTAACATCTGGATTTTTCTGCTCCAACGCTCTAAACATTTCTCTCCTCGGCGACCTGAGGCTTCTGAAGTACTTTGTCAGTGTTGTGACACTCACAAGACTCTCTCCTTCAGCACTTTGAGTGAAATTAAGTTTTTCCTGCATTTTAGACAGTTAATTATACTCACAACTAATTATCAACTGGCAGTGCCACTCAGATAAACTCAAAGTGAGTCGCAGGAACAAATCAGGAGCAATTTTTCTTCTGCAAACATCTTTTCCTGGCGGCAATCAGGCGGAGATCAACCTGATGCATTTAAAGTAATTTACATTACTGCCTATATCCTCTTCCTGTAACGTGTACAGTTGAGTTTCTCTCTTTTCGCCTGTTTTGCCTCCATTTTCTCTCTCTCTCTCTCTCTTTCTCTCTCTCTCTCTCTGTGCTGCTGATTAAGAACACAACCTGTTGTTGTTGCACCTCTTTCCTGATTACCTGCTATTTTTTCCTCCTTCCTCCGCTTCATCTCTACCTCTTTTTGGCCTAGCTGCTTGCTCAACCACACGTTGTGTGTGTGTGTGTGTGTGTGTGTGTGTGTGGCGATGCATGGCAGCCTAACGAGTTTGATGGCTGTCACCTGATCTCGGTGATGAGGGGCTGCTGTAGTAGCGAGAGGAGAGTTGGGTTTCTCCGCTGTAATTAGTTTTCCCAGCCTCTAATTATACGAGACGGAATTACAAGCCTGATTGACTGTCCTTTAAGCATTTTAATTCACAGAATTACCCTTTTTCTCTCTTTTTTTTTCAAGAAAAAGTGGGAGAGTTGTTGTTTTGACAGGCGAGTGTGTTGGGATGGTCACCGAACATTTTCATGGATGAAAACACTTTTTTTAAAATTGGAAAACATGCTACTACATATGATAATATGACAAATATTCTCACATTATAACCTAACACAATTCCCAAAACCTGCAGCAAAGTGCAGCCACTTCACTGATGTACCTGCCTACGTTTTTCATGCATCTGTACTTTATTGAAGTTGGTGAAGTTGTTGGTTTGCTCTTGGGTTACATAGTGATCAACTGTTTTCACACCCGATAATCCAGCAGACTCGGTTCAGTCGGTAACAAAAATTGCAGTTCGCACTTGGTAGAGCTGTTGCCTTGCAGCAAGAAGGTTCAGGGTTCGATTCCCGCCCGAAGCTCTTTCTGCATGGAGTCTCCATGTTCTCCCTGTGCATGGTGGGTTTTCTCCAGGTACTCTGGTTTCCTCCCATAGCCCAAAAACATGACTGTCAGGTTAATTGGTTTCTCTAAATTGTACATTTTTTGTTTTCCTGTCTCTGTGTTGCCCTGTGAGAGTTCAGTTATACATTCGTGCCTGCATAAACGAACCAGAGTTTCTAGACAAACGGATTTGAGTTTGATTAAATCTGCAATCAGACTCTAATGTGGGCCAAAAAAACTAACTCTGGTCCTTCGGTTCGGTTGAAGTGAACTCTGGTGGAGTTCGGATGCATATGTAGACCGGAGACCTCTCCAAAAGCAGAAAGTGGGCTGCAGCGCATGGCATTCTGGGTAAATACAACCAAAACAAACGTGTGTGTCTAGTGCTAACGGGAGAAACAGCTTGTGGCCTCTTACTAAAGACAAAAAATAAATCCTACAACTGCTAAAATCTGAAGTTCCTTCATTTTTCTTTTTACATTTTGTGAAGACGGAAGTTGCAGTGTCTTCTTCAGAGGTTTTCATGTCATTTCCTTCAATGGTTATTGGTGTAGCGCCCCCACAGGTGAGGAGGGGAACAGGTTTTTTAAAGGGTTTGGTTTGTTTCACACAATGAAAGAAAACCACAGCAGCTGAAAATGTAACAAATGTTGCAATTTTGATCTCAAATCAAACCGAGTCTACTGAGGTGTGAAAACAGGTTGAACCTCAGTGCGGCAGCAGAAATCAGATTTTTCTTAAACTGGAATAAAGCAACTTTTGCTGAATATTTAAAAAAAAAATTAGCATTGAAATAGAAATTATTAATTCTTTCACCGAAACGTTTGTTTTTTTTGTTGAAAGATTACAACCTGTGATGAGTATTTCCTTTTTTATTTGTGTTAACTGAATAAAGTGTTTTGTCTTTGCCTCCATGACCTGAGAACTCTGATCTCGTTAATAATCCGGCCGACTGAACCGAACTCGCTGCTTGCAGCTCTTCTTCTCTTCTTATCATGCTCTTGTCAGTCTTTTCCTTTTCTGTTTTCCTTTTGTTCTCGTTTCTTTGCTCTCCCTCCTCCTCCTCCTCATCATCCCGTCTTTCCGCTCGGTTCTATCTTTTCCTCGGTCTGTTTCTCATTCTCGCTCCCTGCAGACTTCTGCCTCTGATAGGGCAGCAGCCTCTCAAACTATTAACTCTGCAATCCCTTAATAACAATCTCAATCCCTCCATCCCTCCCTCCTTGTGTCTTTCTCTGAAGCAGTTCATTTGATCACTTTATTCGAACCTCCCATTCATGGGGCTCAGATCACACAGGGGGCTGTAATGACAGCACATTTATTAATTAATTGCATGTGTAATTGCTAAAATTAAGTTTTGGAAACTTGGTAATGATGTGAGGAATTACAGGGGACGGGCTTTGAAGACGAGCTCCCCCTCTAGTTCTTGTGGGGAAGGATGGATAGAAAGATGGAAAATAAAAGCGGGGGGGGAGGAATAATCCAGGAGGGGAGAAGTGCAGAAGGGACCGCCGATCAGAGCCCAGAGTTTTGTCTCTGGGCTAATCTTCTCCTCTGAAGTGGTGTCATGGCCGTCACTCCGCTCTTCCTGGCAGTCCCGATCTGTCCGTTGTGTGGCTGCAAATTCTCTCCATTGATTCAGACTGGGCTACTTTAATTAACTTCCTCCCTGAGATAATGGCTAGCTCAGAGGAATCTGCTCGTCGCCAAAAAAAAAAAAAAAAAAAAAACTCTGAGAAAACTTTTCCCTGCATCTCCAGAACGGCTAAGGCGGCGCCTTCCGCTTTGGCGTAATTTATTTCCTCTTATTGTCGAGACTTTGTCCGAAAAATTAGATTTGAACATGAGTGGTGAATTGTTTATTGTCTGGGGTATTCCAGAGCAGATGTAAGTCCTGGGTCTCTGTGTGCCGAGAAGATAGGAACAGACTCCATTATGTGTTGAATGTGTAATTTGACTGGATGGACGTGTGGATGGGCAAAACGTCCTTGAGGGATAAATGGTTTATCACACGTGTGAACTGTTGAAAAGAAGAGAGCGAGAAATGGAGGGAAGAAAGAGGTGTAAATATAGCACATTTTACCCATAGAGCTGTGCAAAAGTTATGGACATTAAAGTAAGTGAATTTTCTAAAAATAGATCTTTAAATCAATAATGGAAACTACTGTTCAAATAGTATTAACAAATAGTGATTTGTTTAATATCTCTGAGATATTAAACAAACTTTATTTGAGAAATGGTTAAGAAATGTAGCATTTTTACTGTACATTACTACATAAGAATTACTGCTGTAGCATAAGTCATGTACCTAGAATGCATTGCAGTGTAAACAACATGACGACGTTCTTGCGACATTTTATTTAAATTGATAAAAACTAAACATCCTACTACAACAGCGTATTAAGGCTTCCGAAGATACAAAAAAGGAGAACAATTTCGCAAAAATATTAAAAAAAATTCTAGAAAAAACAAGCTCCAAAAGTAAAAAAAAAAAAAAAAGCCTGATTTTTAGATTAATATCAGAACTTGTGTAGAAAAAAACGTGGAAAATTCTGAATTAAAACAGTAAAAATAAATAAATATTTTTTTTACTCTTGAAAGTCAGAAAATAACATGTTTTTTTTCCGGAAAATTTCTGAGATTAATAAAAAAGATTCTGAGTTTTTTGCGGTAATTTACTCTTCGTTTCTATCTACGGTGACCCAGTTTTGTAAAATAAAATAGTCACATGTACGTCGCCATGTTGTTTACGTTGCAATGCATCCTGGGTATACGTAACGTACGCTAGGAGCTACGAAGCTAGCTCCGTTCGGCCAGCGCAGTAGTTTTTGCGCGCTGAGTAACGGTCAGTCCTTCAGTTTGAACCGGACTGAGTTGAAATGGAAGACGAAGCAGAAATGACACGGAGAAATGAAGAAGCGAAGCTGACCGGCTTGATTAGGCGGATCAGTTTCACCTGTCGGTGTGTAGCGCAAACCAAGGACGGGGAATTGAGGAGACTTGAGGAGACACGGTTTGGTGTTTGGGAAAAAGAAAAGGCGAAACGCTGAGGAAACAGGCACTGGACTGAGCTGTTGGGGCAACCAGGTGAGAAGCTGTTAGCTTGAATTCCAGGTGAGCTAATCATACCTGTCTAAACCAGTCTGTACAGGTGTTATTAAGCTAAGTGCACCGTTTTAAATCTGGGGTTTTCTGTGGCCACTACCTCGAAATAGTAGCTTATAAAGTGAGGAAGTGTAAATACCTATAAGTTTGACTAGGGCCAAATTGCAATAAAAGAGAAGTGTGTCAAGTTTAAGTTCAACTTAAACTTGACACACATAAAAACAAGCAATAAACATTGCACTTAGTCAAATGCCATCATCAATACACATCAGATAAACTGATCAATGTTTTGTAGTTTTCTGGAAGTTTGTTCCAGATTTGTGGAGCATTGAAGCTGAATGGGGCTTTTTGACCAGAACCAGAACCAGAAGTCAGTGTAAGAACTTCAGAACCGGGTGATGTGGTCCATCTTCCTGGTTTTAGTGAGAACCTGAGCAGCAGCGTTCTGGTGCAACTGAAGTGAAGACTGTTGCAGTAATCAGTGCGACCAGGGATAAATAAATGGGTGAGTTTCTCTGGGTCTTCCTGGAACATTGGTCCTTTAATCCTGGAAATGTTCTTCAGCTGGCAGAAAGCTGACTTTTTACAGCAGAGCGATGGGATCAACATGTTTTAATGACACATTACGGTGCAGCTGAAAAACCACCTTGTAACGGTGATAAAACTTTTTGGTGCGTTTCCGTTAAGCCTATTTATTTCTTCTGCGTTTCTGTCAGTAGTAACATCCAGCTGTTAATCATGTGACTTGTATGATGTGAAAAAAAGGTGTTTTTCTCGCAGTTTTAGCAGCAAAAAGTTACTCTAAACTAAAGCAGATTTTCTGTACCTCAAACAGAATCTTATTTGGTAATTTGTTTGTATTTTTATTACTTATATCCTTATAGACTCTCCATCTCACATCATACATTAAACTAGCTAAGGGGTTAACGCTTTGGCAGTCCGTGTTGTTTAGTGCTCTCGACCATTAAACCTCCCCAAAGGGAGACAACATCTCATCTCTACGTCTCTGTTTTCGCTGAGACCGGGCAGCTAATCCGCATCGGGGGGGAAGAAGAGCCGGCCGCTCCGATGTGAGGGCTTGTGATGGCAGAGACACTCGATCACATTTATCTGCGGTTTACACCTTCCTGTCTTGATCTCTGAGGGATACAGGGGATCGCCTTTCTGTCTTTAAAAGAAGCGAGCACGTAACGGAGGGCAGAGGAGGAGGGGAGGATGGATGGAAGAGGAGAAAAGAGGCCGGGGTTCTCTGTGTGAATGCTGGTTGGAACTGTAAAGCGAGCCGAGCGATGACAGCTAAATGCGCTAATTTTCTGCTGGGACGCACACTTTTGTCTCGCAGGGAGGGCTCAGGACTCTGGGGGATCAATAACTTTTCATCATTTCAATGGTTCAGCTTCGACTTTGGCGACCAGATTTAAGCCTTTTTGCAGGATACCTGATGAAAACACTGTACAGCAGAAGAGGGCAAGAAAACGGCTCAATGTTTCCAAAAACCTAATCAAAGCAAAGCATCGTCTTAAAGCTAAAAAATGTATTTTACAATAATTGATTTTTTTTCTGTTCTACACTGCAAAAACACAAAATATTACCAAGTATTTTTGTCTGTTGGTACACTTTAACTTACAAGTAAGTTTTCAGGAAGATATAGCAGCTTATTTTAAATAAATAATTCCTTGATACTGAAAGTTTCTGATTATTTTCACTCATAAAATGGGAAAATGTCGTTATAAGTGAAATGATCTGCCAAGGCGCTAAGATATTTAGTCGGATCTAGACCAAAAATACTTTATCATTTTGTGTTTTTGCTATGAGAAAAATAACTTCTTCAATAATCCTGCAGAGAGTTGTAACTAGTTACATTTACTCGAGTATCTTTCTTGAAAAGTACTTTTGGGAGTATTTTTACTATACTTTTATACTTTTACTTGAGTAATTTTATAATAAGTATTTCTACTCATCAGTAAAATTTCTGGATTTTCTTCCCACTGAGTGAAAAACAAACATGTTTTAACGAAGAATTCACCAGACAGACACACACCTGATGTTTCTGTTCAAGTTTTCTAAGTTTTTTAATGACAGAAACAGATTTGTAATTTTTTTTTATATGAATTATTGTCATTTTGGTTCTTAAAATACAAAAAAATTCCACTTAACTTTATATTTTGGTCTGTCCAATGTCATTTTAAAATATTAAATTATTGATAATTTGGTCCCAAATACTTTTTCACTTTTACCTGAGTAAAGTTTTTGTGTACTCTGCTGGCCGCGCCCCCAACTCAACGTGAAAATCATCCAAAATGTCAGCTGAACATTGTGAGAAGATTTTATTTCCAATACATTTAACCCAGTTGACACAGTTTTAAAATCAATTCTAGAAAATACCTTTTCCACTCTGGTAAATAAACGGCTTGATTACATAATTGAAAGCCCAGATTTTATTTGACATTCTGGCTGGCAGCGTAGCAGAGATCCTGCAAATTACAGTGCACAACAACAAAGTACTTCTTTCATTTCTTGCCATCTCAGCACTTTCTCTTCCTAACAGAAGCAAAAAGACCAGAACTTTCCCTAAGACTGACAGCACTTTATCTCATTATCTTCAGTGATTCCCCTGCCTGAGGGCCGCCGTGTTGACGGATTACTACCAAACATCGGCAAACACAAGACCAAGCTCAAAATTAAAGGAAGCTGTTTCACACAATGTTTTATTTAAATGCTGTTGTTGCTTACATTTATACCCGTCACTTTAACAAATTCTGCTAATGGCAGTACACTGCAAAAACACAAAATCCTACAATGTAATTTTAAAACGACAAAGTGAATTATGAAGTCTCTTCAAAACAAAAATATTACCAGACTGAAGACATTTGTCATCCAGTTTTTGGTGGAAAGAGGGAAAAGGGAAAAATAAGTCCTGCAGATGGTAATTACTGAGCTTGTTTTAATTTATTATGCGATTAACTGATTTACTGCGACAGGCCTACTGCAATCTCAGCGGAGTACACCCTGCATACACTTGGCCAGTCCATTACAAGGCAGGACAGAAACACACTAAGCTCCACTGCATTGATGCTTTGCACTGCAGTTGGAAGTTAAGAAAATCTGAAGGTTAAAGTTATTTCACCACTGATTCTTCAGAAACCTGGCAACCTCTTTGAATCACACAGTTCAGCTTTTTCTAGCCCAAATCCCACCATTTGGTTATAAAACCACAGAAAATCGACCGTGGTATTGTTTGTTCAGCAGAAAATTGAAAACTAAGCTAATTGTCCAGTAATTGAGTCATGTTGGACTTCACCAAACTCCTGAAAGTGACCCATTCCTCCACAGATGTTTTTAGAAACACTGAAGGTTCTGGATTTTATACACCAGAAAGGTGATTAGTCAATATTTCGGCAGGATAGTGTATCAATTTAAGGTCAATTCTTTTTCCAGATCAAGAACAAATCATCTATATTTTTAACCTCAGCGGAACTCTGCCCGTTACCTAGCAACCCCAGCGGAACTCTGCCCTTTACCTAGCAACCCCAGCGGAACTCTGCCCTTTACCTAGCAACCCCAGCGGAACTCTGCCCTTTACCTAGCAACCCCAGCGGAACTCTGCCCTTTACCTAGCAACCCCAGCGGAACTCTGCCCTTTACCTAGCAACCCCAGCGGAACTCTGCCCTTTACCTAGCAACCCCAGCGGAACTCTGCCCTTTACCTAGCAACCCCAGCGGAACTCTGCCCTTTACCTAGCAACCGCAGCGGGACTCTGCTTGTTACCTAGCAACCCTAGTTGAGCTCCAGCACGTTTGGTCAGCTGGTTATACCGCTGTATGTGCTGTACAATGGCTGCTGAAAAAGACAAGTGATTTTTTTTGTCGACTTACCATCTAGAACAGGGGTGTCAAACTCCAGTCCTCGAGGGCCGGTGTCCTGCAACTTTTAGAAGTGCCTCTGCTGCACCACACCTGAATAGAATAATTAAGTAATTAGCAAGGCTCTGGAGAACTGAGGAGGTAATTAAGCCATTTGATTCAGGTGTTTTGTACCTGTGGCACATCTAAAAACTGCAGGACAGCAGCCCTTCAGGACTGGAGTTTGACACCCCTGATCTAGAAACTACTTGCTGCATTCTTGTTGGTTGGGCAGGAGGCTCCACTTCTGCTTTTCAAAGATGTGAGTTGTATAATTACGCATTTTTTTTTGAGGCCATTTTCACGTGCAATACACGTGTGAGCGTCGAGTTGGAGGGGTAGAGGGTTTGACCAGCTGCAGCTTATTTGAATTTAAGGTGACGGAGGCCCTAAAATGGCTCATTCTCAAAGGAGCTCAAAATCTTATTATCTAAGAATGATTCCGGGAAAATAAATAGGCCACAGACCTGTGAATCGTACTTCAAGGAAGCATAATAAGTGTTGTTAAACACCAAACCATTCAGATGTTGGCATTGTAAGCTAAACATGCATTTCTTTAACCCTTACTTACTAAAAGCAAAGTTTTATTTGATTTAACAGTCAGAGGAAAAGATTTGGTGCCTTTCTTTTGCAGTGTAGGTAAATATCTGTAGTTATTTAGATCAAAGATGGAGAAAGTGGAGAAAACGGCTTTCTGTGAATTAAAATCGTTTTGAGTTCAAGTTCTGCACAATCTGTGTTTTTAAATCAGGCCGTTTGACAATGGAAAAACTTTGAGAAATAAACCAAACTTCAAGTTCTGAATTGGCAGAAACCTCCAGGCAGGTTCATCCAGAACATGCAGAGGCCATTTAAGGCTAAACAATCGGGCTCACACACACACGCACGCACACACACACACACACACACACACACACAGAGAGAGAGAGGGGAAAAGAAAAACGGACAACGTAAAGGAGCAATAAGCGCTGATAATCCTCCCGGATCCTTCATGGGAACAGGCTCTCTCTTTTTTTAGTTGTAATTATCCTCTAATATGGACTCTGATGTCGTCTCTGTTTCCCCCTCACACACACACACACACACACACACACATACAGTAAAGTTTTTGTGCACATCCACACACACATTATTGCTCTGTGCATCATTACACTCACTGTATAGCCTTACACAGGTAGAAACCTGAACGCCGTGTTAAGCTGTTTAAGACTCTTTTAGCTTCATTAAGGCAGACTGAGCTCGGTCAGACAAAGTCGCTTTCACTGAGGTCCGCGCCGTTTGGTCATGCTTAATTTAACTCGGACCAAATGTCAAGTCGTTTTCAACTTTTGCTCTGATTCTGCGCTGTTCTTTCTCCGCCTCTGCTCCATAATGCCAACAATTATCATACAAATATGAGTGAAAATGTGCTGACAGGGATGTTTAAATCACACCTGAGCACAAAAAGTGCTCTGCCAGTGGCTTCACGTGACTTTTCCACCTGAGGAGAGGCTGATTGAAGACAGGAAAGCCGTCAGAACTTGGAGCTGAGGGAAATAATCTGTCAGGAAAACGCCTCGTGACTTGACGAGAGTCGGTATTTTCTGTCGGTGCGGTTGCTTTAATGTGGCTTCGCTTTCTGGCAGGACATTAAAACAGACTGAAGAGGTTTCAAATGAGTGTAATTACTGTATAATGAGATGAATTATATTAATTCAAAAGTAATTTTCCTCCTGCAACATTTATTCAAATGTAAAAAATAAATCTTTCTCTGCGTTTCTCTTTCTTATCCTGGATTTTTTTTTTAGAATTAAAATTCCAAATAGACACTTCTAGACATTTTCTCTGCTTTCTGTAAAAGCTGGAAGCCCTCAGTCTGTTTTCAGCTACAAATAATAAGTTATTTACAGATGAAACATTGATTAGTGAGTTGTTGCTTCAAACCGCTGCTGTAGCGCTGGCCTGCCACCAGGGGGCACTGCTACTTCACGCGCTCATGACGCAGCGCGGAAGAAACGGCTGAGTGGTGACAGTTTCTGACACAAAACAAAAACTGTGATTGACGGCAAATAAAATGTGGGACGAAGAAAAGACCATTCTGTAAAGAAAGCTGAGGTACATAAACACAAGATGTTAACTTCTCTTGGAGACATAAAAAAATACACTTTTTTTTAATTCGCTGTGAGGCAATGTCAACTTTTTTGGTCGTTTTCTTTATAAATACACACTTTTATTTTTTATTTTTAATCCACAAAGTTTTTGATGGAGGTATCAAGCTGCAAAGCATAATACATTTTAACTTTTCTTTTAGTGATCTTCAGGAGTTTAGCTTCAAAACAAAGTTGCCTCCACTTTGAAAGCTTATTTTTCTAATGTGATTTTAAAAAAAATAATTTCTCTGGATTTTACCTTGGACTTGACCTCCAAGTTGCTTTCTCAGCTCTGAGTAACCTCGGCTCTCGTTTAGGAGCGAACAAAAAAAATAACAAAACGCATGCTGCTGCTGCAGCAATGACTAACAATGGGTAAGACTGCACAATGAGCTGAAAAAGCGAGAACATCAACTTTGTGGCCCACTGCAAGGGAGGTCAGAGGTCAGAAACACAAAGCCTAAAGGGAAAAAATCTAGAAAAGTCAACAGTTTGCTGTAGGAATTAACATGTATGACTAAAAAGTTAAAAACTGCATAAAATGAGGTAGAAGTGACCTTAAAAGTCTGAAAGTAAACATGAGAGAGAAGAAGAGTTTAGAGAAAGTTAAAGGTGCTTCGTGCAAAGAATAATTGGAAAACAGTTGCTCAGTTTTCAGATGAGGGTTTAGGATATTTCTAATCCCAAAAAGATTGTTTTACTCTTCGCTTTTAATAATTTTTGCCATAAGTATACATTCTAGAAAACCTATATTAAATATTACTATGACATGAAACCACAGCGGATATTGGTAACAATTCTAACTTTTTAAGAAAATTTTAAAGGTTTTTAGGGCCTTTTCTATTTATTCTTTCTATTTACTTCCCGTATATTTTCACTTTGATTGTTGGATGACCTCTGGCAGATTTAATGTCTTCCTTTTTATCCATTTTTAAAAGTTTCTTTGGTTGTGTTTGGAGGCTTTGACCTGCTGAAGATCCAAACCTCCCAGTCCAAGTTTTAGGAAATACACTAATTTCCATACAACCTCTTCGTAGCTCAAAACTTTATCAAAAAACGTGAATTTTTTGCTAAGTTGGCTTTTTATTTAGTAAATTTATTTAGTAATTCCAGTTTGCGCAGTTTTAAGGTCAGTCGCTGCATATCCATTACAAAGTTACGCGAAAAAAGTGTTTCCATTGCGGTTTTGCAAAATCCACAAATTTCAATACAGCTGAAACCTCAGCCTATCGGAAAACTTTATTAAAATAAAAAACGTGTTATTTTCTAAGTTGGCATGTTTCCATTAAGAAAATGTATTTTCGTAATTACAATTTGTGCAAAAAAAAACAAAAACAAACCATCATCCTCCAACCACTTCCTGTCATCTTCTTTGTCGTTTCCACCAGTGGTAACATCTGGTTTTTCAAATGGGAACGCATCTGTTTTCTTAACGTTTTGTTGTTCAAAGCATTTAATGAGGCTCACAGTCCGTTTCGTAAGCAGATGAATCTCATCTGGGGAGCGACAGATGCTTTTAGGAAAACTGGCTGCTAATTCCAGGTTTTCCTAAACTTTAATTTGAGTGGCCTTTTGGTTTTGAACAACTTGCCTGTTCGTTTGAATCAGTTTGTTAAACTGAAACATGCAGAAGTTTAGGCGTTTTTCTGTAACCAATGATTTCGGTAAGTTTTGAAACGATGAGATTGAATCAAATTGACTAAATCAGCTGAGATTAATTTGCTCTGCTGTGTCGTTTCCCTCTTCAAATCTCCAACTGGTCACAAAGGGAATTGTTCCTTTCCACTGTCGCCACGTGCATCAGCAGTTTGAGGGATTGTAGAAAACGTGCGTTTAAAAAGTTACGTTTATTTGTATTGCACGTTTCAGCAACAGGACGGTACTTTTTTTATGAAACCTAAAGTAACAAATATTACATTTTGTCAAATGCCAACACCAGGAATAATCATCTCTAAATAAATTAATCAATGTTGCAGCTGTTTTTAATCAAAGGAAACTCTGAACAGGAGGTTTTTTAGTCAGTGTTTCGGCAGTGTGCCGTTTTCTGGAAATTTGTTCCAGATTTGTGGTGAATAGAAGCTGAATTCTCCTTCTCCATGTCTGGTTCTGGGGATGCAGAGCTGACCAGAACCAGAACCAGAGTGGTCTGGAAGGTTCACTAAAAATTCACTGCGTTTAAAAGCATCTGATTTAATCTGAATCTATATTATTGGAATAATCTGATCACAAAATCCTACTTCTTCCTGTAAAGTGAATCTGTTTGCTTTGTAGGCGCTGTTAGCCAAGAATAGGTGTGAATTGGGATTGTATTAATAAATGAATTGGAATTGATTTTATTTATTTCCGGTTCGTTTGTGAAAGTGTGAATCGAACTCGGATTGAAACCAAAAAAATCAGACTTCAAACGGTCTTGGTTTGGTTGAAGTGAACTCTGGTACGGTTTGAATGAATGTGAACACTAAGTGGACTGGAAACCAGTTCTAAAGCAGGAAGTGGACTACAGCGCCGGGCGTTCTGCACTGTTAGCCTAACGCTAGCTGGAGAAATGACTTGTGATGTTTTACCAGAGACAAAAGAGAAACCCTACAACCGCTAAAATCTGACACCACTCCTTTTTTTATTTACATTTCGTGAAGAAGGAAGTTGCACTCAGTGTTTCCTTCAGTGGTTCTTGGTGCGGTGCCCCCCACAGGCGAGGAGGGGAACAGGTTTTTAAATTGGTTTGGTTGGTTTGAGTCGGTGCAGTGAGAAAACGAACCACAGCTGCTGAAAATAAAACAAACGTTGTGAATTTTGTCTCCAATCGAACCAAATCTGAAAACGCCGTCGACCAAATCTACTTTTTTATTCAATAAAAGTTTAGCTAACTATAACAAGACCAGATCTAGCCAGTTTTTTTTCCTGCTTTTCCTAACCTGGAAAAAAGAGCAGAAGGAAAGATGGAGAGAAGTTGAAAACAGGAACAGAGACACGAGTCAAAAGCCTGAAAGTGTTTCCTGAGCTTTTATTTACGTGTTCGTGTTGTGTGTCCGTTCTGGAAAAAAACAAAAAAAAACATCTGTGGTCGCAGTGATGTCATTGGCAAAAGAAGAGCAATTAACCATCACACACACACACACACACACACACACAGAGAGAGATGGTGTGGGATAAAACAGAGCTGTAAAAACAGGACCAGCTTGCGGCCAGTCAGACCGTTACCCAGAGTGCTTTGGGCCTGGATGGTTGTCAGTAGGTTCCGGTCGGCGTGGCAACAAAGCTTATTAATCTGCTGATGGAGGGCCAGCTGCAGAGGTGGCAGACACACACACACACACACACACTTACACACACACACACACATTTAAGCAAAGACAAGCAGTCACCCTTTCACACACACACACACACATCTAAAATAAGCACAAGTGACTATTTGTTGTGATGAAATTTGCACGCATGCACCGCTCTCCCAACACGCCCAGCGCTGCTGCTCACCTCCACATCCAGCGCCGCGTCCTTTAAACACAATCTGGCAACGTGCATCGCTCACCTTCTTCTTCTTTTTTTTTTCTCTCTGTCATTCAGCATTTCTGATTGGTTTCGCAAATACCGAGAGAAAGAGAGTAAGCCTGAACGTGTGTGAGTCTCTCTTTGTGTGTTTTTCTACAACTTTAATGCTATTCCCTCAGCATATCCCTGCTGGTTGCCTAGAGACAGGGATTTGAGCGAGGCCCCTTGGTTCATTCCCACACAGTCCTCTGGTGTGTGTGTGTGTGTGTGTGTGTGTGTGTGTTGAAAGGATATTTCTCCCCTATGCCTTTTGATTCGTTCTCAGTGTGAAGCGGCTCCCTGCAGAGACAGTATGGGTGGGCAGAGGAGGAGGAAGAGACGGAAAACGGTGCAAAAAAAAAAGAGAGATGAAGAGTGGACAGGAAATCTTGAAAGTGAAAGAGCAGAAGGACAGCAGGTTGAAAAAGAGAGAAGTGATTGAAGGAGTGAAAGGAAGGAAGAGAGAAGTTAGGCCGAGTGAGCGATGGAGGAAAGAGGGCAAACATCAGACGGCCAAACTTTCTCCTTTTTTTTTGTCCACAAAAACAAGAGATTCCTCCAACAGGAAGAGGAAGTTTCCAAACCTTCAGCAGTCGGGGTCAGGATAGGCGACTGTTTAGGACCGATTTCAGTTTCAAAACGCTACAAATCTATGCTAGACTGTGACATTTTACACAATTATATGCAGATGTGAGTGGAGTAACTAAAAATTATACTAAAAGGTAGAACTACTTCAAGTAAAAGTATCCGCCCAAGAAATTAGAGCAAAAAAGTATTTGGTAAAAAGTCGACTCAAGTACTGAGTAACTGATTAAACTATAAATCACTTAATATTTAGAAGTTACATCATCAGAAGGTCCAAAATATAAAGTTAAGTGGAAATTTAAGAACCGAAATGACAATAATTCAAATAAGTAACAAAAAGTTTCTTTCAATAAAAAAAAAAACGTATGAAAATTCAACAGAAACTGCAGGTGTGTGTGTGTGTGTGTGTTTGGTGAATTTCTGCTTAAAACATGTTTGTTTTTCATCCAGTGTGGAGAAAATCCAGAAATTTACTCAAGTAACAGAAGAAATACTTTATAATAAAACTACTCAAGTAAAAGTAAAAAGTACAGCGTAGTAAAAAATACTCCCAAACGTACATTTAAAAAAGAAAAGTTGCTCCTGTAAATGCAACTAGTTACTGCACAACTCTGAACTTGCACTGCAAAAACACAAACACATTTTTGTGTAGTTTCTATTGCAAATATCTTACTACACTTAAAATGAAACTTACATTTCAGCAATTTATAGTGGCTTGTTTCAAGTTAACATTGATAAAAAAAAAAAAAATTCTGATTATTTCATTTATCAGTTTGGAAAATGTCTTGTTTTAAGTGTACTAGTACTTTTTAAATTAATTATTTACTTACAACAAGCTAGTATATCTTTCTGAAAAGTTACTTGAAAGTAAGTTTTGTCTAAAATATTTGCATTAGAAACTTAAACAATAAAACTTAAGATTTTAGATTTTGCATTGACAATTTTCAAACATATAAAAAAAATCCTAATCTCATTTTGCCATTCAGATTATTACCAAGACTCAACTGTAAAATGTTTAGTTTTAGGTAAAACAAGCTGCTAATGGTAAATTATGATCATTAGAAACTTGTGTCCTTTAGGTACAAAGTGTTTGTAAAGTATTAAAATATTCTCTGTAGTTGATAATAAAATGGATTTTATTAGTTGAAATTAAACTTCAGATATGAGAGATGAACAGTCTCAGATAAAAACTTTTAGTTGATATTTACTGGCTGATTGGATGAACAAAAGAGCTAAAAGTATAAATATTAACCAGCTTAAAATGCATCATCATGCTATAAATCCAGATGATACACTGAGGTTTCCACATAAATTGTTCTCTTGTTAATATTTTTAGTAAAACTTGAGCCCAAACCTTGAGACGTTTAAAAGTGAAGGTTTCTGGAAACGCCACTGGAATTATATTGACTCAAAATATTTGCATATTTAAGCTTTAAAAGCAGTTAATCACATGTGAAGGCCTTTTCTGAAGGTTTTATAAGCTGAATGTAAAAAGTTGGTCACATATTTGTCAAAGCAGATATGTATGCGTAAAATCTTTTTATAATCCACATTTTTACCTTTCTGCATGGAAGATGATTCAAGATGTCAAAGTAAAAAAAAAATAGCAGCTATAAATGTATTTTTGATACCTGAAAACAGTCAGTTGTTAGCTGACCTGTTGAAGCCAAAAGTGTCAAAAATGCCCAGAATGAAGTTTCATCCGGTTTCATTGTTTGGCAGCAATGGCCTCCATAAGTATCCAAAGTTTTTTAACTTTGCTACATGTTGTCACGTTAAAAACTTAAGCCTGAATGTATTTTATTGAAATTGTTTGTAGTAGACCAACACGAATGCACTTTTGATCATTTTGAAAAAGTTTAGCGCACTTGGCCTCCCCCTAAGCTAAGTGCGCTAGCGGTAATTAGCGGTAATTTACATGCTTGTTTTGTAAACTTGGAAGTTGAACAAAGTTCAACATCTGTGTTGAAGTTTTTAGTGACTTTTAAGAATTCAAGTAGTTAGACATTTATATTCATGCTCTTATTTTGAAGGGGCTGGAAACTGTTTAAATGGCAGTTCCGTTTCTGTCCCCCCCCCCCCAACAAAATTAAAGCTTAAATATAATATCTGATGTCAAAATTATATTGGTGAGTATTGTAGTCTTCCAAGGGCAAATGTAATTTAAATTAGCGCTATAACATTAGCTTTTGCTTGTTGGTGTAGCGCTTTAGCATTAGCTTGGACTAAATTTTGAGTTGTATAGATTTTTATCACTGGCTTCCTCTAAATTACAAGTTGGTGTAGCGCTTTAGCACTAGCTTCCTCTAAACTACATGTTGGTGTAGCGCTTTAGCACTAGCTTCCTCTAAATTACATGTTGGTGTAGCGCTTTAGCACTAGTTTGTACTAAATTTTGAGTTGTATAGAGTTTTAGCACTAGCTTCCTCTAAACTACATGTTGGTGTAGCGCTTTAGCACTAGCTTCCTCTAAATTACCTGTTGGTGTAGTGCCTTAGCACTAGCTTCCTCTAAACTACATGTTGGTGTAGCGCTTTAGCACTAGCTTCCTCTAAACTACATGTTGGTGTAGCGCTTTAGCACGAGCTTCCTCTAAACTACATGTTGGTGTAGCGCTTTAGCACTAGCTTCCTCTAAACTACATGTTGGTGTAGCGCTTTAGCACTAGCTTCCTCTAAACTACATGTTGGTGTAGCGCTTTAGCACGAGCTTCCTCTAAACTACATGTTGGTGTAGCGCTTTAGCACTAGCTTCCTCTAAACTACATGTCGGTATAGCGCTTTAGCATTAGCTTGAACTAAATTTTGAGTTGTATAGCGCTTTAGCACTGGCTTCCTCTAAACTACATGTCGGTGTAGCGCTTTAGCACTAGCTTCCTCTAAACTACATGTCGGTGTAGCGCTATGGCGATACCGGAACTAATGGTTATTAGTGCTTTTGGGTTTGCATTTTTTAGTTAGCTACGTCTGTCTTTTTTCCTAGACTTCAATGAGAGAAACTTTTTAACCCTTATTATGCCCAAAGGGATCAATAAAGTATTTTTGTTTTTGTATTTTTTTAGACAAGGCATGAGGACCATTTAAAAACTAAAAATAGATTTTTAAAAAATTGTGTGTTTGTCAGTTGAGATTTAGAAAATGTTAACGTTTTGAGAACACATGTGAAATATTATGTGTGGCAGAAACCAAACGCTGCACATCAGTCTGGAAACGCAATCCTTGCTGTGAAGCATGGAGGTGGCGGTATCATGCTGCGGGAATGCTTTTGTTTAGCTAGGTTGCTAAATGCAGGAAACTCCTTGGTTCACTTTGTGTTGTTTTATTGTGTGAAATCCCTGAAAACGGCATTAAAATGTGACTAAGTTCAAACGTAAATACTTTTGTAAGTCACTTTATTAGCTGCAGTTTTTACTTACTTGCAGCTACAACCACATGGTTAATGTTAGCTGAGAATAGCTTTTTGCTGACAATAGTGATTTTTTTTTTTCCAACAGTGAGAATAAAAATTACTACTCCCGTGGCACTAATAACAGCTATTTCAAATTACAATGGAAGTTATCTTTGTTGTACTGTCACCATGTGAGTGACTGAAGTTTCAATTTCCACAAATTTCTTCCTACGTCCGTCAGTCTCTTTTTCTTTTTTTACAGGATTAGTCATCTTCTTCCTACACTGTACAAAGAGGGAAAAATGACAATTTAATTTACTTATTAGACTTTTAGGAATTGGAATATAACCAGGATCTTAAAAGCAATCAGTTTTAAAATCTCTGGAGATGGAAACTTTGCAAACTTGCTAGGTTGTTTAAAAATAATAACAAAAAAATGCAGTTGTAAGATAATCTTGCTGGAGAAGCAACCCTTAAATGCTAACCATTAATACACTGAAAAGGCAGAATATCTGACATAATATTGTTTAGTTTATGGTGCAAATATCTATACTTTACATTTTACATTGTAAGAAAATTATATCCATTATAATTTTATACTTATTATAATTTAAAAGTCTCCATTTGCACCTACTGGCCAAAATTGTCCCATTTTGGATTAGCAGCTCAGGGCCACAAAAAACCAGCCCAAGGCCACAAACGGCCCCTGATCCGCACTTTTCACACCCCAGTAAATAAATATTAAGTAAATAAATCCTTAATATTGAAAAAAATCCCAGTTCCACTGGCAGATAATTTCATTAATAACATGGGAAAAATGTTTTGTTTTAAGAGAAATATACATCATAACATTTATATCCCAGTAGAACTAATAATTTATCATCAACATTAATAAATAACTGATTTAAAACAAGCTCTTATTTCTTGTTGAAAAGTTACTTATAAGTTAGTTTTCTCTTATTTCAAGTGAACTAAGATATTTGAACTAAAAACACTTGATAAGATTTTGTGTTTTTGCTTTTCTCACGCAAATATTTCCTCGCTTGCTTTTTGTTGTCCTCCTTTTTGCTCCTTCATCATCTCCTCATCATCACTTCCCCAAAACTTAAAGCCTCCTGATCTGAATAAGCCCCCCCAGGCCCCCCCCTGCATACCTCCCTGCTGATGTCAGACTCTAAATGAACCGCCGCGTCCACGCGCGCGTCTGCGTGTTCGTGTGTGCGACTGGGTCAGGCTTGGTTGCCAGGACGATGGGCACTCCAACAGCTTTCTGCTCCGACGCTTTGAGCTCTGAGCCCCCCTCAAAGCATCATGGGAAAACAATTAAAACCTCCTCCAAATCTCTCTTGCTCTGCCTCTCGTTCCTTCTCTTTGTCATTCTATCCCTCCTTTTCTCTTCGTTTCCCCGTCTAACCCTCTCCATCTCGCTCGCTTTCAGACGATCTTCACTCAAGCTTGAGCCTCTCTCTGAATTGAAAACAAGTTTTTTTTATTTTTTTTTATACTGTTTTCCACCTGAGATGTCTCTTATAGGAGCAACACAACAGGGGAGCTTTATGCTAAACACTATAGTTTGTGTGCATATGTGCGAATGCACCTGCGTGAGAAGGATTTTCTTTTAATATTCATAGTTCAGTGGAGTGAACTTCTGTTTAGTTACCAGTAGATGATGTCCAGGAAAAAGTCTTAAATTATACCCGAGAGTTTGAAACTGTGCTCTGAGTTTTATCTGTTAAAACTCGGGTTTCAAAAGATAAATTTACTAATATTTAACCGTAATTTACATGTTTATCAATCAATCAATCAATCAAATTTTATTTGTATAGCACATTTCAGCAGCAAGGCATTTCAAAGTGCTTTACATAATTAAAATAAAAACAGAAATAATCAGTGAGAAAGAGATAAAAAAAAAAAAAAATTACATCATTAAAACGTCGAAAAGAAAGAAGAAGAAATTAAAAACATTAAAGACATAAAAACATCAAAGACATCAAAACCCGCACTCTAACCCTAATTTAGCCATAAGCAACTCTAAACAGGAGGGTTTTAAGTTGAGATTTAAAAGCACCCAGTGTTTCAGCTGTTTTACAGTTTTCTGGAAGTTTGTTCCAAATCTGTGGTGCATAGAAACTGGATGCTGCTTCTCCTCGTCTGGTTCTGGTTCTGGGGATGCAGAGCAGAACCAGAACCAGAAGATCTGAGGGGTCTAGACGGTTGGTACAGCAATAACAGATCTTTAAGGTATTGTGGTGCTAAACCGTTCAGTGATTTATAAACTAACATCAGTATTTTAAAGTCTATTCTCTGAGCTACAGGGAGCCAGTGTAGGGACTTTAAACCTGGTGTTATGTGCTCTATCTTCCTGGTTTTAGTGAGAACCCGAGCAGCAGCAGCTTCTGGATCGGCTGCAGCTGTTTGATTGATTTATTAGTCAGACCTGTGAAGACGCTGTTGCAGTAATCAATGCGGCTAAAGATAAACGCATGGATGAGTTTCTCTAGATCGTGCTGAGACATAAATCCTCTAATCCTGGAGATGATCTTCAGGTGATAGAAGGCCGACTTTGTGACTGTCTGTATGTGGCTCTGAAGGTTCAGGTCAGAGTCCATCACTACTCCCAGGTTTCGGGCCTGATCGCTGGTTTTTAGTTGTAATAATTGAAGCTGTGCATTGACTCTGGTTCGCTCCTCTCTAGGTCCAAACATTTACATACAATAAAAAATTTAGGTTTAACATTTACATACAATGAAAAATCTTTTTTTTTTATTTCAGGAACTAGCTGTGAAATTTTTGGGAATCAAGAATCGCTAGAATTGAAACATGAAACTAAATGTTTATCTGCAAAAGAACAGATTCTAATTTTTTTTAACGTTTCAACTTTTGTTAAAATGCTTTGAATGGTCTTTTGTTTTTTTGTTTAACCAACTGTGTTTTCTCTAAACATAAGTTCTGCTTGTTATTAACCTCGTACAATCTCTGACTCAATTTTTTTATTTGTATATAGAAAGTGTAGTCATTTATAAAAAAAAAAAATGTTGCTCAGCAGATCACAGCAACCAGAAAGTGTTGAAAAAGGACTTTTAAAATAAATTATGAAATGTCTTGCATTGCAAAAACACAATCTGACCAAATATTGTTTAGTTTTTAGTGCAAATATCTTGTACTCTTTTCAAATTCATTTTAAATGAGACCAAAATAACGTACAAGTAACATTTTAGTGACTTATAGGAACTTGTTGTAAGTCAGTAATTCCTCAACATTCATGAAAAAGTTCTAGTTGCATTGGAAGATTTTTTTTTACTTATAACAAAACATTTTTCCCATGTTAAGAGAAATAATCTGCCAGTGGAACTAGTACTTTAAAATCAATATTAATTGATTTTAAAGTACTGATCACTGGGTTTCGGGCCCAGCGATCAGCCCGAAACCTGGGAGTAGTGATGACCTCTGACCTGAACCTTCAGAGCCACATACAGACAGTCACAAAGTCGGCCTTCTATCACCTGAAGAACATCTCCTGGATTAGAGGACTGACGTCTCAGCGCGATCTAGAGAAACACATCCATGCGTTTATCGTTAGCCGCATTGATTACTGCAACAGCGTCTTCACGGGTCTGACTAATAAATCAATCAGCTGCAGCTGATCCAGAAGCTGCTGCTCGTGTTCTGACTAAAACCAGGAAGATAGAGCACATAACACCAGTTTTAAAGTCCCTACACTGGCTCCCTGTAGCTCAGAGAATAGACTTTAAAATACTGATGTTAGTTTATAAATCACTGAACGGTTTAGCACCACAATACATTAAAGATCTGTGATTACTGTACCAACATTCTAGACCCCTCAGATCTTCTGGTTCTGGTTCTGCTCTGCATCCCCAGAACCAGAACCAAACGAGGAGAAGCAGCATTCAGCTTCTATGCACCACAGATTTGGAACAAACTTCCAGAAAACTGTAAAACAGCTGAAACACTGGGTGCCTTTAAATCTCAACTTAAAACCCTCCTGTTTTGCTTATTGCTTATTTTTAATGTTTTTATCCTTTTTAATTTCTTTTTATTTCTCTTTCTCACTGTTTCCTTTTTAATGTTTTCTTAAAATCTCTTTCTCTTCCTCAGTGTTTATTCTATGTCACATGCTGTTTTTATTTTTATTTTAATTATGTGAAGCACTTTGAAATGCCTTGCTGCTGAAATATGCTATACAAATAAAATTAGATTGATTGATTGATTGATTATAGGAATTATTTCCTTAAGAAAAGTTCCTACTTGTTGAAAAGTCAGGAGATGTTGGTGTTTTATTCAGGCATTGAAGTGACGAGCCCTGCCTGCGTGGGAGTGGCTAATTAATTTATTAGTTGTCATTGAGTCTGTGTCATTCGACGCGTTGGACTGGCGCACAACGTTTAATGAACTGTGATGCAGTGAGAGCTCCGGTGGAGCCAAGAACAAAAACAAACCGTCATCACGCTTCTACTTCCTGTTGTCTTCAGCGTTTCTGCCAGTAGTAACATCCAGTTATTGATCACGTGACTCGTGTGATGCAAAAAAAGTGTTTCCATTGTTGCAGTTCTGTGAGATGCATCTATTTCAATATGACTGAAAAACAACCCCATCCAAGTTTTATGTAAAAAAAAAGAAAACATTTTTCAATGTTTCATTAGGCAAATTTAATTTTGTACATTAAATTTGCGCTATCCGTAGCTCTCATGTGACGCCACGCTTCCATAACCTTTCTGACTGACAGCCATCTCGCCATTCAGTTGCTATGGAGTTGCTATGACAACAATAAACGACCCAGAAGCTTAACTAGCTCTCACCTGGTTCCTATTTAACTTATCGACAATATAAGCACATTACCGCTATTACTCATTACAATTTTTGAATACTTTACCCACCTCTGTGTAATACTAAGATAAATATCTATGATATTTAATGTAGTACTTACTACTGAACTAGCAATTAGCTAGCTAAGTTGGACATGTGGCCGAAAAAATCTTGGTTATATTTTGTTTCTGAATGTTTTACACCTTATTTTACAGATACCTTATATTAAAACTAGCTAACCTGCTAATCGGTCCAATAACGCCTGGATCGAAACCCTGAGATGTTACATCTCCTCTCTATCTGGATGCACATTTTCCATCTCCATCATTGTGATTTGCATTAATGCATTTTCATTAACTTATCCCAGCTTTTCATCTTCACATGCGCTTTGCAAATTTAATTAAGCCCTGCTTCCCGTCTTGTTGCATTCCACAAACAGCCGAAATAATTTTGGGAGCTGCATTAATTCACTGCACATTGGCATTTCCCGTCCCAAGCCGTCACATTTTCTGTCTCTGTCTGACAAACTTACTGTAGTCATAGATAATTCATTTGATTCCAAATTACAGCTTTCTGTGGTGCTGCGCGCTCTGCTTGCAGTGGTTTGTTGTGACAGGCGAGCTCGCCGCTCGTCTCCAGCCGTGATTTCTGTCGGCTCTGATGACAAAGATATCATGCAGAGCGTCTTTAAACATGAAGCTGACATGTAGCACTTATCCACTCACTCACACAGAACAAGACAGAGGTTGCCTCTCATGACACCTCCCTCATTTCCCATGATGCACGTGGAAGGGGTCGCCTCCGCATGACGATTAATAATAATGAGAGTTCTTGAACATTTTGGGATGTACTTTTTAGAGTTGTTTTTTTTTTTTCTTAGGATGGGGAGGGAAGCTGAGAGGGGACAAAAGCTGCCAGAGAGCCATTGTGTTTCCATAAAATAAAACATTTCTTCTATTGTGTGTGAACGATCCACTTATGAACACAGTTACATTGTTCAAGACTTTCGTGATTCTGATTCAAATTTGCATCAGAAACAACAAAAAGGTCTCGTTCTGTGACTGGGAAGAGGACAGAGTAAAGTACAAGATAAAGGTCAGAAGAAACAAAGGAAGCAGGAGAAAATGCACTGCAAAAACACAAAATATATAAATATTTTTGGTCTACTTTCTTATACACTTGAAATGAGACAAAACTAACTTGCAAGGAACTTTTCAGCAAAATATAAGAGCTTGTTTTAAGTCAATAGCTCTTTAAAGAGGCAATATCATGTAAAATCAACCTTTTTAAGCTTTCCATCATGCTTTAATGTTGTTCCTTCATCGGACCTGGAGTGTTGCTTTGATTTTTTCATTGATTAAGTAATCCCCTAATCTCCATGGCAACCATTCAGCTGAGCAAAATGCCTGGATGGACCTAGCCCCGCCTTCGAGGCGCAGCTCCTCCCCCCACTTAGCTCCTTCAGAATAGCCAGCAGCATTTAGCAAACACCTCCTGAGTTTCAGAAAGAGCAGGATTTCAAAGACAGATTTAAATTCAAGGTATTAAATCAGGAAGTAAAATTTCTTTTAAGTCATTTGATGTTTACAGCATTTTATCTGAAGTTAACAGTTACTTGATTATGCTATAAAATGGCACGATGTGCCTAGAAAATGCATAATACTGCCTTTTTCATATTGATGATGAAGTACTACTTATAAGTGAAATAAACTGCCAGTGGAATAAGATGCATTAAAGTAGTTAAATCAAAACTCATTTATTGGTTCCTTTGCGTAGAAAGTCTGGTTCACTTGGCGAGGTGTGAATCGAGCTCTGATGCTAGTCGTCCTCCTAACCTTGGTCTCTTTTCGGTTGAAGTGAACTCTGGTGTGGTTTGAGTGAATATGTGAACACCAAATGAACTGAAGATGGCTCCAAAAGCAGTACATGGATTTACCCAGCAGGGCATTATGGGTAAATATAACCGAAACAACAAGCGCTATCTGGCTCGTAGTCTCTTACCAAAAACAAAAGAAAAATCCTACAATCGTTAAAATCTGACGCCACTCCACTTTTGTGACGAAGGGTGTTGTATTCAATGTCTTCTTCAGAAGTTTTTATGTTGTTTCCTTGTATAGTAATTGGTGCAGCGCCCCCACAGGCGAGGAGGGGAACATGTTTTCAAAGTGTTTGGTTTGGCACAGTGCAGTGAGAAAGAGCAGCTGAAAATGTAACAAATGTTGCAATTTTGGAATCAAAATGGAACCAAATCTACCAAACTATCAGAAAAACACCCCAAAAGTGAACTTTGGCAGTTTTTTTTTCTTTCCACAATAAATGTGGAGGGAGATGTAGACGTGCATTTAGGAAAAATAACTGACTTAAAGCAGCTCCCAAAAGACTTATCCTTTGAGTTTTAGATATTTTCCTGCTGTTATAACTGACACAAAACATCAAGTTCTGCAGAAACTTGGTGATGAACCATTTGATTTACTTGACCCATCCATGTGTCTTAGAAATAGAAAACACAGTGAAACATGATTTCACACTCCACTTTTCTAAAGATTTTCTGCTAATGCAAAATATGAGGAAATTAAAAAGTAGAAGAACAAACATGAAATTGGAAAAACCCGACTTATCGGAGCTCAAACTGGAAAACGGAGGCCTCACAGGAATTCTGGTGACCTTTTCCCATGTTAATCAATTTGGAGAATGGCTGGATGGTCTGGCCTTAGGCCGCAGTATCCTCACACAAACACACACACAGTTGTGTGTTTGTATCTTGTGGGGACTTTACATCGACTTAAATTCATTTTGTACAGCCTAACCTTTACCATAACCATCACAAGTCTAACCCTAATTGTAACCAAAAGTCAATTCACACCTTAGCCCTAAACTTAACCCCTAACCCAAAAAAACAGCATTTGCCCTCATGGGGACCAAGAAAATGTCCCCATAAGAAGCTGTGGTCCCCATAACCCACATTGTGGACATATATAGGTTCCCACGAGGATATAAAAACCCGAGTTCAGACACACACACACACACACACACTCAAATAGAGGGAGGGAAATATCAAAGAACCCAGTGTATCTCCCAAACCCAAAGAGCCCCTACTTGTTTGCTACATGACATCCCTCCAAAAATGATTTGTGTGTATGTGAGTGTGTGTGAGACCTCTTAGCCAGAACTTGAGTGCTTCTGTCAGCTTCAACTGTCTCCCAAGGCACACAGCACTGTTTCATTAAAGACGGCAGGGGAACACATCTCTTATTTTGGTTCTCAATGTTCTCTTTATCTCGCTCGCCCGTCTCTCTCTCTCCCCCTAACTGCTGTTTTGACAGCTATTGTGGGCGTGGCCAAAAAAAAAAGGCTGCTAAAGAAATTTGTCTGTCGATCAGACGGTGTGTCTGTCAAATTTTCGGCTGATAAATTGTTTGGGAGGGGCGTGGGGGGGGAGAAGGTGTGATGAGGCATCGGACTCACCCAAATTCTCCCCTCTGCCTCTTCCTCTACTTTTCAATCTTCCCGACATGCATTAAAACCCAAATGAAGGGAAGAGCCACAATTTCAAAGATAAGATTTTTCCATTTGAATATGAATACACGTTGGTTTTGTGTGTGTGTCTGTGTGTGTGTGTTTGCATGCTGGGAGCATTTCCTCTCCATCAAGTTTTTGCTTTTGTAGCAGCTGGACTTATCGGCCAATCAGAGGCGGCCATGTTGTTGTTAGGTGATCCGTTATTCTTGTGCCTGTAATCTTTTTCCACCAGGATGTCAAAGTCTGAAATGGAAACGCATCACTGAAGGAGGGAACAATAAATAAATAAATCACAGAAATGAAAACGTGCAGAAATCAAATGACAAAAATGGCGATTTGATCAGAAGCTTGCATTGGCTTTACAGAACAAACAAAACGTTAAATTTAGATAAAAAAAATCTAAACATCTTAATTTTGATCTTTAATAACAGGAACTTACTGAATAATGTTAGTGCTTTTGATGTGGGTGATATGGCTCCCCACTCAGGACACCATTCTGTTTGTGGGCGGCGTGAAAAAATAAAAAAATGGAAAAATTAATACTATGAGAATAAAGTTGAAACAATGTATTTGAACTCATAACATTATGACTTTTACTTTTGTAATATAATTTAAGGATTCCTGGGGTCCACACAAAACATTGCTATTAAATCATCCTTTACAGACATTATGAAAAACACATCATTGTATTCATTAAGACATAAAACAAATTAATTTAAACACAATATTCAAATCAACCTATGTTACAGTTGTAACATCTTGTAAATATTACAAAATTACATTACCACACAAACAGTTTCAGCGATATCAAATCTAAATTGGGAGCAGCCGCCCGCGCAGCATATGATGACCGTTTTTAAAGTGAAATCAACCAAGTAGAAGCCATTTTACGTCACCAGCTGCCTGTTTTTAGACGGGCTTTAAAGGAGGCATTGGTTGTTTGACATCCGTCATGGCGGCGCGGGCGGAGCTCTGACGTCACGTGCAATAGGTCAATAGGTCAGTTTATTTACTAAATAAGTAAGTTTAATATTTTTCACTGACTTGTGAACCCAATTCTCAAGTGTAAATAAATGAAGGCAGGTGAGTAGATATTTTTGCTAATGAGTGAAAACTGAAGTTTTGTCCTTGGCTTCATATAAGAAGCGCCACTGCAGTTCCTCCATTCATCACTGCTAAACATGTTGGGTCTCCGTCGATGTTCTCCAGCCTCAGAGATGCGCCTGTGCTGATTAATTGCTGTCTGATCGCTGCTGCTGCTCCCTGCTAATTTTTCACAGCCTGCGGCAGCCTGGGTGTGAGGGTTTCTGGCGGTAATTGTGCGGTATTTGTTGCTAATAGGATAATAATTGGCGCAGGTGCAGATAGCTGGGTACTTATTGGGCCTGTTGAGGAGATATGGAGATTGGCGTCACGCCAGGGTTTCCTGCTGTGCCGCGTGGCAACGCAGAAATGTAAAAACACGCTTTTAAAACCAGCGCCACACAGAGGGAGGGTAATTATCCATGTTTTCCCCCCTCTTATCCAACTCTGTATGTGGTTCTGAAAATGTTGCACTTTTGTATGAATCTGTTTTCATTCTTTTCTCTGCCCTTTTTGTACATTTTCGTCATTTTTAAAATTAAATCCTGATCTAACTGTTGGGTGTGATAACAGCAAACAGAAAATTACTCATGTCTGTGTTGAGTTTTAGTTCTAAAAACGTTGGTTTTAGTATTTAAACAAGGGAGTATGTGACACATTTTGAATCAGTTGGACTAAAAAACAGCAAATGTAATAAAGTTTCACATCTTAAAATTTTTAATTTAATTTTTTTGGTGTTTAATCAGATGTTCATGCATAAACAACCATGTGGATTTTGCTTCTTACAGTTGAGTTTTCTCTACCTTCTCTCTCTTCTAAAACATTTTGAAAGAATTTAAAGCTGTTTTATTTTTTTCTAAACTCATACCGACTAAAAAAAGGTTAATGCAAAAGCAGCGTTAATCACTTTAGAGTGGATTCACACCAGCCCTGTTTATTTCTCTTTACTCCAGTCCATTAGCCTAGAAAGTTCGGTTCATTTGTGGAAGTGTGAATTTAACTTTGGACCAAAACAACCGTCTTTGGTCCTCCTATAAACTTCGGTCTCGGTTCGGTTGAAGCAAACTCTGGTTGAATGCATATGAACCCCAAGCGGACTGGAGACTGCTCTAAAAACAGGAAGTGGACTACAGCGCAGGGCATTCTGGGTAAATACAATCAAAACAAACATAACCTATCGCTAGCAGGAGAAATGACACATTTTTTTTTACCATAGATAAATCATACAACCACTAAAATCTGACGGCACTCCATTTTTGTTTACATTTTGTGAAGAAGGAAGTTGTGCTCGGTGTCTTCAGAGGTTTTTACGTAATTTTCTTCACTAGTTCTTGGCACAGCGCCCCCACAGGCAAGGAGGGGAACAAGTTTTTCAGAGAGTTTTTGAAAGAAAATTGTAGCATCTCAAAATGTAACAAATGTTGTAATTTTGGTCCCAAATCGATTGGGTGTCAAAACACCCTTACAGTGAGCATTTGCAGTCAAATCACCATCAGTCAAGAGTGTAATCTTATTTAATCTCTGAATTTCGATGAATATAGTGAATCTACAATCTTGTGTGTTATTTATCCAGACGTATCAAACCACAGCAAGGTTACAAAGTCACACCTAAACTTAAGGTCCACAGTAAAACTTATGCCTTTTCAAGGATAACAAATCTTTACAAACACATTAATTATATTTTCTAAAACTGGAAACAAATCAGTCGCTGAATGTGCTGCGTAACGCCTCATGATTACAGCAGGAGATTTCCCCTGTAAGGTCAACCTCTCACAGAACAGGACGCTGCATTTGGGAAGCAACAGCGGCGTTGTGATCATCCCCCCTCGCTCTCCTCAGAGACTCCTCCGTCTTGAATATGGTGATGATATTAACACTAATCGTAATATAGCTGGCGAGAGATACAGGCTGCGCCGCTTTGAACTGTAAATGGGGTTGTGTTTGGAGGAAGAGAGGCGATTAACTGCTGCAAGACTGTATAAGACGGTAAATCTGGGGAAGTAAGCAACCCCAACCCAACGCAGTCATAAACAAATAAGCTAGCTCTGCTCCTCTACCCCCCCGCTCCCCTCTACACCAATTCAAATCAGTTTGGATTAGGACAGAATATGGGAATATTCCCTTTTAATGTCTCGGAGACGCAGAGCGGATGCGGCTTCTACCTCTTATGCCCCCGTTACCCCTCCACCACCGCCGCCGTTGCCACCTTAGCGCATGGCTTTTGGAGATGTGCTGTGTTTAGCCCTGCTTAGCCAAATGAGCTCCTAATAAATGCAGCGCTGAGCCCGTCTTCTGAGCAGCCGCAGATAATTGGAGGGCTTTCTCCTTCGCTTTCGAGAGGGAAGTAATAACGAAGGGGTGGGGTAGAAGGTGGAAGGTGCCTTCACGTGCAGATGAAGGTATTTATAAGGTGGAGTGCTGCTTAAATGTGTGCAAAGGGTGGGCTGGTAGGGATTTGGGTTATGTTTCATTCTGTGATGGTGCGAATATGGAAATATGGGTTTTGGGTCTTTTGTTAATGTCAACACTCCTGCTCTTGTATTTTTTATTTTTGGTGCATTCACACCAACCCTGTTTAGTCTGGCTTAGTTAAACTCTAGTTTGTCTAGAACAGTATTTCTCAAACTTTTTCAGGCAGATTAACACTTAACCCATTTAACAAACACTCATGGACCACCTAACTTGAAATTGTCCCGCAGTACCAGAACATCTTAACCGGAAATAAAAATATTAGTCTCTTAACGCACTTATCGTTATTCTTTTTGTTCATCCTGTTTTGTAAATATGAACGGCCACGACAAAGCCATGAACACTCCGGGCATTTCGAGTTATTTTCAGATTCTTAAAGTGTGTATTCTCAGCTTTCCAATGATAACACAGAAAAACTGTTTGAACAACTCAAAACCTTCGTATTCTTCCTTTTTACTGCTCTCTGTGTCGGCTGTGCTACACGCAGGCTCGTTGCCATAGCAACTGACTAGCGACAGCTCTACTTGTGACATCAGGATTCACCTCCAAAAACCACACAAACATTTCCCACCCAGAGCAAAAACATTCAGTCAGTTACAGTTTTATGCTTTCAAATTGATTATTAAGTGATTGTCTGAATACTGTGGTGGTTGATTAGCTAATTTAAACACCTGATTATTGATTATCTGTCAGAGTTGGTATGTGGGTCGCCTTGTTTTTTCTTTTTTTACTGGACCTAAACACACAGAATTCAACATTTACATGTTATGGCTGTCAAAGTCAAGCTAGCATAACTGAACTACCAGTAGTTTTTTTTTTTTTTTAATTAAAACCTTTTTCTGACCTTATGTAGTGTTGACAGTCAGTAGCAAAGCACTGTGTCCCTATTTCTTTTATATATTACGTTTGAATTTAAGATTTAGTGCCTTATGTTGACAACTGTCAGCTAAAACCAATGCTAGTCATGGTTAGCGAGAAGTTTTTGCCCTCCAGCAGAAAGCTATGCGGCAGGATCTTGTGCGCATGACGTCACGCTGCATCATTTCTATACGCGCTGAGCTGCTTATCCCATTGACAAGATATTTGTCTACTCGGGTCTGAAGTGACAAGAAAACAAGCAATGTGAGAGACTCCATATGAATGTGTTGATGTAAATGTTTGTCAGTTCAGCCAGACGAGGCCAAAGCTTTGCGCTGGAATTTGACCTAACCACAGAAAGAGCTTTTTTCACAAAAAACGCCAGAAAACATGGAAATACAACTGCAAAAATGGAAGAAAGATGCATTCTCTGCAGCAATGTTCCTCTCATCGACATTCACAATAAAGTCTCTGCCGCCTTTTGTTGACATTCCCATCTCTTTCTTCGGCACTAATTTGATTTCTAGAAATCAGGGTTTTGTCTCGTCGACTGACTGGCAGTTGCCTTTGCCTTAATGAATGCTGCGTTAAAAAAAATAAAGATTTTGTGGATAATGCTCCTCCCTTTCTTGCTTCCCCCCTGTTATATCAAGCTAAAATAATTAATTCACACACATATCTGCAACATTAGTTCCAGAGGAGATAATTAAGAAAATGATTTGGGTATTGTTCCCCAGCATCTATCAAGAGAATGCTGCTATCTGTTTTTAGAAGAGCCTGTAGTCACCATTACCGTATCTTTAAAGGGCAGTGATTTTGCGTTTGGTAATTGCATGATGGATTTGAAGCGATGCTATTAATTGAGAGGAGTGAGGAAGCATTCATCTCGTGTTCGTTCTCATCAAGTGTTTGCCGCTCGTATGTGTGAGAGTCTGTGGGGGAGAGATAGTGTGAACGTGTGTTCAAACAAATAAACTATCTCTGTGTCATATTCCTCGTCATCTCAAGCCATTTATTTTTCCCGCTATCTGGTGGCAAACATTTGCACGTTGGGCTCATTGTCACGGTTGCACCATTCAGTTGCCGCGCGCCGTGTTTTCATTGTGTCTGTATCTTGTTCATCATGCTAACGTCAACATCTAACATGAAAGGCAACTTCTAATCAATAGAGCCGGGCAGCGGGCCAAATATTAAATTAAATGATTTCAGGAAGTTGAGTGCTGCTATTTTTCTTCCTCCTTATGAAAAAGTCTAACCTTTCAAAAGCTTATTTGCATTTTGATAATGTTAAACAAGATCATACATGTAAAAGCTGTGACAAAGCCTTAATTCTTAAAATGTTTATTTTTGAAACTTTACTGCAGTCGCAACATATTAAACAAGGATTCAAGATTTATTTATTTATTTATTTTGTCGTCATACCAGCTTTGGTTGTTTGTGGTACGAAAAGCAAGTTAAGAAATCGTCTTGTCGCTGAAAAACGTAAAACAATATAAGCATTTTGTCAGTCAATATTGATAATTATTGATTGGTTGTGTGTTTTAAATATGGTGCTATGACCTTTCCTGTTTTATCCAGTTTTCACTCCTTGTTGTTTTCTATTTTTAAGCAGTTATAAGAAACGGTGGCAAAACAAACGGCTACGCAAGTTGCTCAACAAGTTGTTGCTAGGTAGCCAAAGAGTGGTTACCAAGGTAACCAAAGAGGAAGTTAGTTGGTTCATTCCACGAACTTTGCTTAAAATGCTGTGCGGTTCTGGATCAAAGTTCAGTGAATATCATCAATATTGGATATTCTATTGGATATGTTATCTATAGATATTGATAATGTGTCTATTCCATTTTTAAAGTTTGCCAGAGTTCTTTTCTAATCCATAACTTCTTGTTTCAGTTGTATATAAATGATGATGTGACACAGAGACAAATTTCTCTTAAAAATGTCAAAAATAAAAGAACTGGCTACGTTAAAAGAAAAGTGTTTTTCCAGATGGGGCCACCAGGGGGCTCGGAAAGCTGGAGGGAAGATGTGAAAAAAAAATTAAAAACTCAAATTTAATAAAATCCTTAAGCATAAAATGTAATCTATTTTCAATCATTACTATAAGTTAAACTAACTTGATGAAATGTTATTTGCCATGCTAATCTTTCTGAATGGCTTCAAGTGAAATTCATCAAACTGCTTCTCTCAGGCTAGCATATTAGCATAGCAAAAGCAGAATGGAAACATTTAATTATGCTTCCTGGAACAGGTTAGGATGGGCTCTTTGGAAAAAACAAATCATGTTCAGTATAATGTTTTCTTAGATGAAAACATTTATCAGGTTTGTTTAAACAGGAAACAAATCCTGGACTAATCTTTGGCAGAAGCCTCTGGAGCCACCCAGTCGCACTTTTCTTAAAAATTGAGTTTTTCTCCAGATAAACACATTTTCAGATAAATGTGTAGTTATATTTATTTATTTTGGAAATTACATTATATTATAACCATTATTTCCTCTGGGTTTAGATGCTGGAATGATTTTTAATAGTTTTTTTTACAATAAGACTGTTGTTGAATGTAGCTGAAGCTTCTTTTGTTGACCTTTGCTACCAGTCCTATCAATCAATCAATCAAATTTTATTTGTATAGCACATTTCAGCAGCAGGGAATTTCAAAGTGCTTTACATAATTAAAATAAAAACAGCATGTGACAGTGAATAAACAGTTAGAAAGACAAGAGAATTTTTTTTTAAGAAAAAGAAAAAAAGGTAAAGATAAAAACATTAAAACCTGCACCCCTTGTAGGACTTCAGTTAAACGTATCACACCTCAGAGTTTTAGTTAAGATGTTATTTAACAAGGATTCTCACACCTCAGAGTTTTAGTTAAGATGTCATTTAACAAGGATTCTCACACCCCTTGATATATTCGTTTAACTGGGACATTTTCCGGGGGGCTTTACATAGACAGTGTGAAAGAGAAATAAAAAGAAGTTAATAACTAGTTGAAAAGTAAAGATAATAACATTAAAAACATCGAAGACATCAAAACCCGCAATTTAGCCATAAGCAACTCCAAGCAGGTGGGTTTTAAGTTGAGATTTAAAGGCACCCAGTGTTTCAGCTGTTTTACAGTTTTCTGGAAGTTTGTTCCAAATCTGTGGTGCGTAGAAGCTGAATACTGCTTCTCCTCGTCTGGTTCTGGTTCTGGGGATGCAGAGCAGAACCAGAACCAGAAGATCTGAGGGGTCTAGAATGTTGGTATAGTAATAACAGATCTTTAATGTATTGTGGTGCTAAACCGTTCAGTGATTTATAAACTAACATCAGTATTTTAAAGTCTATTCTCTGAGCTACAGGGAGCCAGTGTAGGGACTTTAAAACTGGTGTTATGTGCTCTATCTTCCTGGTTTTAGTCAGAACAGCAGCAGCAGCGTTTGGATCAGCTGCAGCTGTTTGATTGATTTGTTAGTCAGACCTGTGAAGACGCTGTTCTACATTAATATTAAAATCCATATGCAAACAGTTTAAGCTGATAGTTTTGAGTCTTAGGGCATTAGGCTTCAGTTTAAATTGTTGTTTAAAGAGAAGCTAAAGGGATTTTAGGCAAACACTGTATGTACATTATGATTTATACAAATACTGCAAAACCTGTCTGTATTATATCTCAAAAAATACGTTTTGTCTGTAAATCTCTCTGGTCGCTTTGTTTCACATACAGTAAAATGTTGTTGCTCTTCGTCTTTTTACCCTGATTTTACGATTTGATCCCAATATTTATTTCTTGGCAAGGAACCATGAATATTTCTCTGAATCCAGGGGAAGCAGAAATGGGGTGTATGAAAGTTTTAGTAATGATTATTTTTGTGTGAGTGTGGAAAACCAAAGGTCTTAAGGTCTTTATTTAACTTTTAATCTGTTTAAGTGAAGGATTTTTATTTCTGATAGTATTCCAAGAGAGCCATGACATTTGTATTAATGTTTCACTTTTCTTTTTGTTTAAAATTGTGATGTTTCAACAATACTTCAGTAAAACCACAAAATAAAGCATTCACGATGAAAGGAATGCTTTTATGTACTTAGGGGTCAACTTAATTCAGAAAAGCTTCTGTCGACAATTGCATGTCAAAAGATTGGAACATTCTTAAACTTATATTGTGATTTTTCTTAAATATTTTTTTAGAATATTATTTTATTTACAAGAAAGGTTAAAAAGTGCAAGTTGCCATTGATTTGTCCTCGTTATGGGTTTTAAAACGGGCCATCAATAACCTCAAAGCTTGTCCTTGATCAAAGTTATGATGTTTATAATTTCTGCCAACCATCAGGTCGGTTCATGGAATGCCTCCTAAAATTGGTAGAAACGTTTGTTTCTTGTGTAGAGAGACGAAGAAGAAAACGAAATGAGTTGAGCCGAAGGGTCTGATGGACAACTTACCAAACGGCCTTCAAATATTTAATGAAAATCACTCAAAATCCATTCTTCATCCGTTCAGTTGAATATATCTCTTTTTTACCTTCTAAATCCTAACATGACATTTGTACTTAATAACTAATTGGCTAAACCAAATTTAACAACGATATGAACTGTACATTAAGTTAATAACTACTCATTTTGATTAATTGGTGTAAAAAATGTAGCCTTTACTAGTCAGAATAAACATTTGGTGAATAATATTTAATCTGATTTGTATTTTCATGCAGTTGTTTGGAAATCCATGCATCTACACGCTTGCAGGTTGGTTGCTTCTAGCACAAGTCGTGTTTTTGCAGATCAGGCAACTGAGCAAACCCTGATGATTAATGGCCTGTCAGCCCCAGGACCAAACCCCTCCTAACGGGACAACAACAAACCCTGCTGAAGCTGCCAGCCTAAATATGAAAACGCTTTAGCAGAGCACCATATAAATGTGAATTATTACACCCAGCGTCTGATTGAAGAGACTTGAAAGTTAATAGCTTAATGACCCAGTAAAGACAGCAAGGTGTCGGAAACCTTTGGGTCTGTACTGACATAAAGGCATCATCACCTAACATCAACAGTATGAACCTTTTGTGCCACCAAATTTAAAGGTTGTTTGGTGATGATGGAGGACATTAACGGTGTAAAGTTGTTTGAATAGAACATTTACTCAACAAGGCAATTCAAAGTGGTTTACATGATTAAAACATAACAGAATAAAGGAACTGAAGACATTACATCACAGCAGCAAAAGAAAGAGACGCAATAAGTTACAATCCAGACTAAAACTGATGATGTTTTACTTATTATTAATTAGAGATGGGCATTAATTATGACCAATGGTAACAGGCTAACAACCAGGGGGGTTTGAGTGGCACGTATGCAGACTGATTGACAGCGCTAACACCCTCTTCCTGACTATTGTCCTAATAATAATAACTACAGATCACATGACTCTATGTGAACAGAAAGAATAATATATCAATTAGCCTATTCCAATATTGATCATCAAATATCCATTTTCTGAACCTTGACTGATGATTCACTAGAAATTTGTTGCTTTTGTAAAAACTCATCTGCCAATTTTATAATTATTATAATTATTCCTGTATAATTTAGAAAACTTGGGATGAGCAGTTGGCAGATTTGGGTAGTAACTAGTTACATTTACCTGAGTAACCTTTTTGGAAAAAAAAAAAAAAAAAGACTTTTAGGATCATTTTTACTGTGCTGTACCTTTTACTTTTATTTCTTCTCTTGAGTAAAATTTCTGGATTTTCTACCAACTGAATGAAAAACAAACATGTTTTAACCAAAGATTCACCAGAAACAGAGACACAGACCTGCAGTTTCTATTAAAGTTTAATCAGTTTTTTCTCTTTATATTTTGGTCCATCTGATATAATTTTTAAATATTAAATGATTTTTAATTTGATCAGTTATGCAGTACTTGAGAAGACTTTTTACCAAATACCTTTTACTTTTACTTAATTAAAAGTAGCACTAAAAAATATTTTTCCTTAATCAATCAAATTTTATTTGTATAGCACATTTCAGCAGCAAGGCATTTCAAAGTGCTTTACATAATTAAAATAAAAACAGGAATAAACGGTGAGAAAGAGAAAAAGATTAAAACAAAAACAAAAAAGATAAAAACATTAAAACCTCAGAGTTTTAGTTAGAACGCCATTGTGTACTCTGCTCAGATTTCGCTGTATAGGATGAGAAAAACTGCATATTTATTTGGTTAAATCGGTGCTAATTAAATTTAGAAAGCCCTAAGTATCTTTAATTTCAGGTGAAGCTGCTGACATTTGAGGTCCAGGTGCTGCAGAGAGGAAGGGAACGAGGCGACTCGTCTTCCTCCAACATGCCTGCAAACCGATCAATTACCTTCTGCTTTCTCCGTTTCTTATCAGCCTTTCACAAATCAGTCTTTGATATGCAGCCTTCAGTCTGTCTGATTGTCTGTTTGTCTTTTGAAGTAACCACTACAGTTCAAGTTAATCCCGTAACTTTGATCTTTGAGGATGTGAGTGAGCAGAAACGTCAACCGTGCTGCTGCTACAGCATATTAAAGGGTTATTATTGCTTTTTTTTTTTTTTTGTCAAGCAAGTTGATTCAGAACCTGGGATTTTGCAAAGCGGTTACACAATAAGTGAAGCTGAATGAGTGCAGGCTGGCTTTGTGCCAGTGGAGCTGGCAGAAGCATTGCAGCCACAGGGCAGAATTACCGCCATCCGACAGTGTCGGTTTCCAGCCCCACTCGCTGCCCTGAGGGCGGAGCCACTGTGCAGCAGGTGTGTTTAAACCAGACATGATTAGCCGCACTTTGCATTCAGCTGTCAGGTGTATGTTTCAAACTTTTGCCCCATCACCAAATTGAAAATTAACCCATTTCTTCTGCTGAACTGGAGCAAAAATAAACAAGAACCTGACCTCAGCTGGAGCAGCCCGCATGTTTTCATCTGAGCTGTGGGTCCAACATGCAGCAGCTGCAATTACTTTTGTTGATTTAAAAAATACGTGACAAATAACACAAATTAGAATTTGGACATAACCATAAAAGAAAACCGCTGACTTGTTTTTTTTGTCTTGTTTGCCAAACGCAATGTTGAATAAAATTCAATGTTTTTTATAAACTGGATGCAAAAGTTAAAGTTTATGATGGATTTTCTCTAATTCACACAAAATGTTGTGGCTAATATATATGTACTTTACCTACATATATAAGTAGCTGAGGAGTGTGTGTTTTATTATTAAAAACAAGACCTATTAATTTCTCTTTATGGATTATTAATGTCTTGAGTTTGGTTTGTATTTTTGTTTTTACCAACATGAACTTGATTGTTTTTGGTCTGATTTTTAAAAACTTAAAATATTTTTTGGGATTTTCTCAAATTCAGACATGAAAAATGTTGCGTACGCTAATGTATAAATATCTACAGGTTATAGAAGCATTGTTCAGGATCGTCATTGTTTCTTAAGACCCAGGCTTGTTAATTTGTCTTTCTTCATCATTAGTGTTTTCAGTTGGTATTTTTGCTTTTAACAACATAAAATGTATTGTTTTTAGGCTTGATTTTTAAAAACTGAGAGCTCAGGTTAGATTTTTAATGATTTTTCTCCAATTCACACAACACGAAAATGTTCCAATGTCATGTAGGCTAAAATATACAAACACTTTTACCTACATTTTCTATAAGTAGTGTCGAACGGTTTTTTTCTTACCTGCCAAGGCCTATTAATTGCTCTTCATTGTTGATTATTGCCTTGTGTTGGTACTTTGCCAACATAAATTGTTTTTTTAACAGCACTCTTAGAAGTGTAGATTTACATAAGTTGGAAAATCCTTCGGAGAAAGCAAAAAAAAAAAGTAAGAGGTTAAAACAATTTAGATTTTAATTAAAGAAATTAGTTCAGACGTTGAAGAACCATCGGTTAAGGTCTGCCATTAGCAGGAAATTGATTCTTTGCCTTAAAATCAAACTCTTTAACCTCAACCAAAACGTTCAGATGTTCACATGGACATCTAAAAGCAGCCAAAGCTCTTAAATAAAACGGACAGCTATTTTTTTGGCAATAAGTTCATATTTCTTAATGGCTGGAATATGAGTCGTTTCAATAACCTCACAAAGTGTCATTCTAAAGGGTTTTAATGTTTTTATCTATTTTATTTTTTAAATCTCTTGATTTCTTTTTATTTCTTTTCTACGTTTTAATGATGTAAAGCCCCCCGGAAAATGTCCCAGTTAAATGATGTTTAACTAAAGTCCTACGGGGTTTAGAGTCCCAGTTGACGGCTTTCAACTAAAAACCTAGAGGTTGGAGTCCTTGTCAAACAGTGTTTTTGACTAAAGTCCCAGAGGGTTAGAGTCCCAGTTAAACTACGCTTAACTGAATTCCTAAAGGGGTGCGGGTTTTAATGTTTTTATCTTTTTAAAATTTTTTTTAATTCTCTTTCTCACTGTTTATTCAATGTCACATGCTGTTTTTATTTTAATTGTGTAAAGCACTTTGAAATGCCTTGCTGCTGAAATGTGCTATACAAATAAAATTTGATTGATTGATTCAACTGGCACTACCCTGTTGCCTAGCAACCCCATCCAAGCCCAACCAGTCTCCTAGCAACCCCAGTGGAGCTCCAGCTGGTCTCCTAGCAACCCCGGTGGAGCTCCAGCTGGTCTAAACGCTGTATTCACTGTACAAAGACTGCTGAGAAAAACAAGTGTTTTGTTGTTGACTTGCCATACCGTTGTCTTATTTTCAGTAAATATAATTTTCCTTTCTGCACCAAAAAGCTGCAGCTAAGGCAGGACGATATGGCTGTAAAACGTTTCATGAAATAAGTGCTTTTCTTTCTTTCTTTTTTCTCTAAATAATCTTTCTGCTGTCAGAACTTGTCATCATCACTCGGGTTCCTCCAGCTTTGTTCGTTTCAGGCATGTTCACTACAGACCACCTTCAGTCAGACTCTGAGTGCTTCACAACGTTTCTTATTCGCTCATTCGTCTTTGGGGTTCGGTGTCTTGCCTGAGGACAAGACGGTGTGTTTGACAGGCGTCAAACCAGCATTTACCATGCGAGGACATTAATCTCAGCTAAAACTGTGCTTTTGAGACGCATAACACCATAAATGCTGTAACTGTATTTTCTGTGTAATCATAAATGTCAGTTAGGTTGATAAAAACCATCCAGTAATTTTCCTGCAATCAAGTTTATTTGTTTAGCACATTTCAGCAACAAGGCAGTTCAAAGTGCTGAACATCATAAAACCATCCTCCATGACCAAACAAGTTGACCATGTTTTGTGCTACCTGTTACAAACCTTAAAGCTCAACGATAAGTCAAAACTTTCAAATTTAAAACGTCTCCATAATCCAGCAGTGGTAAGAAGGTTGCTGATCCCAATTTCTAGCTTTGAGAGAGAAATCCATTACGATAATAAAACCCAGTTTTCATTTCCAGCGTTTGTGACAAATTTTGTGCTTTTTAAAGGACCTAAAATAAAATCAAGATATTTGTAATTACTGACAAACTCAATTTGAGCAGTGGCTAGGAAAAAAACCATTGCTTTCATTTTATCCACATTCAAAACCAGCTTCACAGTATGTAAACAAGTCTGAGCTACATTAAAACCATGTAAAAGTGAAGAACAACAGTAGTAGATTACCAAGTCATCTGCACAGAAATGAAAAAAGCATTTGACAAATTATCACAATTCATTTATTGGAATAGAGAATAAAAGGACCAAGAACGGGGCCCTGTGGTACACCTTTTATAAATATGTTAGTTTCTCTCCTGTGAACAAAGTTATTTTGCTAAGAAAGCTTTGAAGAAAACAATGATTACTCATCACTTTAAGTATTAATAACTGTTCAGACATGGTAGAATATTGTAATTTTTCCCCCTTGGATGATGGAATATTTGAAACTTTGAATGTGAAAACTGCCTCAGTTTGATTATACTGATAGTTTGTTGACATGTTTGGTCTGTCTTAGTTTCTTTTTAACATTTTGGTCTAGCGTTTCTGGTGTAAGATTTCAGATTCATCCTCGTTTCTCCGTTTCCCTCGGATGTGAAACACCACGGTTGCTAAACATGAGGAATCGCTGTAAACTCAGCAATTTTCTTTATACCAATTTGAATTATAGTCTGGGATTTGTTTGGATGATTGAACTACTTTTTTCCTAAAGAAACTTGAGTGTATTTATTGTAAGCTGGAGTTATAAACTGAATTGCTAAAAATGTCAAACATTTATTTACCTAGCCTTAAACTTCTCCTTTTAGTAGAAGTCTGTAGAGTCGAATTAAAAGTATTATTTTTGCTTGATTGTGTTTTGGTTTTTAATACGGAAAAATATAGAAAAGTCTCCCTCAATGAAAAGCCTCCATCCTTCATATTGATGTTGTGGTTATGAGCCTGACTGATTTTTGATAGATGGTGTGGCTGATTAAAATATTTTAACACAGCTTAACCAAGGTACGCCGTGTCTCTCAGCACATGCAGACACCGTCGGCGGCTGGTCGTAACTTGTTGGACCAAAACTCAGTCACTAATCCAGTTTACACTGAATTTTATTACTCCACTGTTCTGACAGCTGTTGCACATAAACAGTCTTTTCATTCAGGTTTGATTTGCTATAAAACTAAATTCACCATGAATGTCATGTTATAAACTTTGATATTAAGACGGTTAAGTTACAAAAGACAAAGAAGGCGGATAATGACAGGGTGAACAAAGCCACTATGACCAAATTGACACGTTCGTGGGTCTTTCCCTCTCTGACATGACGACTCGATTTATCTCAAGCCAACTTTTGTCCGCCTAACGTGCCAAACAGTAAATCAAAGCTTGTCAGACAGAGGAGACATACACATGTTCACCGGATAAGATAAATGGATTTTCTGGCTCTGGGCCTATTCTGCATGAACTCTCTCTTTTTATCTCTCTCATTTCGTCGGTCTTACAAGGTGTGCGTGTGATTGAAAGGTCATCCTATCGCACCTGTGGACCGCCTTCAGCGTACAATGCAACATTTGCAAACCTGTGTTGGGTGGTGGCCACCTCGGGCTGAGGGAGATTCCTTTGTGTGGGTGGAGTGTGTGCGTGTCTGGTTTTCATGTCTTTTCTAGGAACATGGCAAGCATCCTTTACCATGTTAGCTACAGATTGATTTATGTTTTATATGAAAGGCAAAGAATTTCCAGCTCATTTTCTGCAGTGAAGAAATTAAATCGACAAAAGTGTTCCAGGCAATTAAGAAGGAGCATCATGAAAGTTCACCTCAGGCTAGTGAATCTGGATGCTAGTTTGTACACCTAACACTGCAGCAAATCTGCTACAACATTGGCAACAATATCAAGATCCTGCTCATCAAAGTTCAGACTTCATATAGGTTCTTAAGCAATGTGTGGATAAACTCAGATCATCTAATCTGTCCAATCATCTGGTAGATTATTGGGCAACCAGCCAATCATCTGGATTGGGTTGTGCCATGTGGCCCAGGAACTTACTTTCTAAGTACAGTGTTTAGTTGACCACCAATATTTGTTGTTTTATGGACCACAACTACCAGCGAAGAGCTGAAATCAATGAGCCTCCATCTCAAAAAGTCTTATAACAACTTATTTTGATAGTTCAAACAACAAATGTACCTTAATATTCATTGATATTTACAGTGGAAACCATCTTGACGCAACTGCAGATACCAACATCTACAGTTTTCCTCATCTTTGTTATCTCAGCCAATCAGCACCAACTAAAGCAAATGGTGTTCCTGGATTGGCTACTTTGCAAACGCCAGCCAGCAGCATTGCCTTGATATAGCTTCACAGCTGCATTTATTTGGATTATTTTAGATATGTGCTATTAAACAAATCAGCAAATCAGATCATTTTTTATCAATCAATCAAAATTTATTTGTATAGCACATTTGAGCAGCAAGGCATTTCAAGGTGCTTTACATAACCAAAGAAAAAATAAAAACGGCATGTGACATTGAATAAACGGTAAGAGAGAGATATTTTGAAAAAACAGAGATTAAAAAAGATCAAAACATACTTTTGTTACGGAATTTAAGCGCCTGTCGTCGCCGGACTCCGCTGTCCGTTTAACACGGGTATTATCCAGGTATTATCCAGGCCCAGTCGCATGACAGGACAAGGTCTCCACATGTCACGCGAATTTTTACGATAGAACTTCACCGTCCTACACGGATTTTTGTGCACTACTTTTACCTGTTAGTCTAGAATTTACAGGGTTTTTCTGTGCGCCCAGTGACCCTCAGTCACTTTTACATCATTAGGAAGAGGAATAAAAAAGAAATGAATAGATAGATAAAAAGTAAAGATAAAAACATTGAAGACATCAAAACCAGCACTCTACTCCTAATTTAGCCATACGCAACTCTAAACAGGTGGGTTTTAAGTTGAGATTTAAAGGCAACCAGTGTTTCAGCTGTTTTACAGTTTTCTGGAAGTTTGTTCCAAATGTGTGGTGCGTAGAAACTTTGGAGTTATGTTCTACAAAAAATCTGTGAATATCCAGTCTAATCTCAAAGAAACAGCAGGGAACCCCATGGAGCTCACATATCGCTGAAATGATGGGGGTCAGTGCATTTATTTCAAATTGTGCAACCAGTATGGGTCCCAAATTTCAGCCAGAATGAACCTGCTTAAGATTATATTGGCATTTACTACAGGGCCGTGATGGGGCCTAAAGACGGTCACACATGGGGCCCATTTTGACCCATGTCTTTATTAATTTTTAAATATTTTCCTGTTTACAGTAAATGAATATCATGACGACACATTTTTCTCTGTACACGCCACACATAACTGTAGATTCTTGTCTCCAAATATTCTCATGGAGTTAAAGTGGGGATAAAAATGTCAAATCTCACAGACGGTGGATAAATTACCATACAAAACATTTTCCTTGAAAGTTGCTTGGCATGCTGAAAAACCCTCAGTGTTTCGAATCAAATTGCAGATGTAGCCTGAAAGGAAACGGGGAATAAATGTTCATCTCTGCCTGCCGTCGCCTCAGGAGGATCTCGCCGTCCTTTGATTCCCGGGTGAGACAGTTACATTTCAACGCAGCAGCTAAAATTGCAGCGGTTGACTAAATATCAATGTGCGGCACCAACATTAAAGAGTGAGACATAATTGAAGAACATATCTACAGGACATCCCAGAATAAGGTGGGGCGGTGGTTGTCATGGTGATCGGTTGGGGGTTTCTTTCGGTTCCGTTGGTTCTCTTCATGATTCACTCTGGGGAAGCTTTCAGTCCGACACTTTAACACATGCTCTATGTACTGTAAGGATTTAGCACAAGATTTAACCTCCTTTCTTTCATTTTTGTGTTTTTTTTTTTTTTTTTTGCTAAACCAAACGGCTGCAACATCAAGACGAGCAAAACAAACCAAAAACCTTCAGGGTTGGTCAAAATGTCCAAAGCTGCAAATGTTTTACGCCGTTTTCACACCTGATAGTTTTTTGGATTCTGTTCAATTCGGGACCAAAATGCAACATTTGTTACATTTTCAGCTGCTGTGTTTCTCTTTCACAATCAAACTCTTTGAAAAACCTGTTCCTCTCCTCACCTGTAGGGGCGCTGCAACAAGAAACACAGAAGGAAACAACATGAAGAAACAACTATCTGCGTTTCCATTGACTGTATAATCGCACAAATGGAAATTATGCTAATAAATTAGCAATTTCGGAAAAACTCATGTTTTTCATTAAAGATTTTGCATGTTTGCATGTATTTTGTAAAACTGATATTGGAACACTTTTTTTTTTGTCACATGATCAACAACCGGATGTTGCTACTGTCAGAAATGACGAAGAGGATGATCTGTTCTTTAATGACTTCGTATCACATGAACAAACTTACTCATGTGTGATTTTAATAGTTTTTTTTAATCTAATGGAAACACTGGTATTGCAAAATTGTGTTTTTTGACATTAGCAAACTATTGACAGTTTTGTGCACCTTTCTAAGGAAAATGCATCCACTGAGCATAAATGGAGAAGGGTCAGATTTTAGAGGTTGTTGGATTCATGGGTTTGTTCTGGTTTTATTTACCCAGAATGCCCTGCTCTGTGTTCCTCTTCCTGATTTTGGAGCGGTTTTCGGTCCGTTTGCCATTTTCATATGCGTTCAAACTGCACTTCGGTTCACTTTAACCACTTCAGGAGGACCAGAGTTTGCTTTTCCGTTCGAATCAGAAATCCTGTTATTGTCATTGTGGACAGAACAAAGTTTAAAAAATAGCAACTCTCAAAGTCAAATAATTGAATAAAAGTAACAATAATCTGTAGGCGTATTTTATCATATTAAAATGGATTTAAAACTCAGATTGAATGTAATTTTTTTTCCTGAAAGTTTCATAGTTCATTGCGCGGTGACGGACATTTCTAATAAAAAATAAACCCACATGGATGTGCATGAGAATTTAAACCTCAGGCATTTTAGATATAGGTTTGAGTTGATGATGCCTCTCCAAATCAGACAAAAACAATTATTTCTTTTTTTCCCTCGTGGAGTAAAAAAGTGAAACTCCAGCTAACGGGTGCAGTGAAAGCAGTTCTGATTGTGTGTTTGCTCGGGAGTTGATGAAGCCCGCCGTTAATAACGGGTTCATGCGTTCACAATCACTGATGACAGCAATCAATTAATGTGTCCACACTTCACCTGAGAATGCTTAATGCTAGGCTAGCAGCTGGAAGTGGATCAGCTGTAATCAATGAGACGGTCAGACGGAGCAGCGGGAAGGGAAACGAGCAGGGCTGAGGACGAGCTTCTGCTTCTGATGCGCCCAAACGCACAAATTCATGTTTCTGTCAAAAAAATATTAACAAAAAGTAAAAATAGTTTGGAGAAATGCGTCTTTGTAATATTGTTCCCACTATATGACAAAGTATTAGGAGCGTACTAAGAGAAAAAATAAAGTAATATTACAAAGATAAAGTCAATATGATATAAGAATGTCAAATTTTGAGAATAAAATCAAAGTATTACAAGAATAGTCATGAATGTTGGATATTATTTTGACTTTTTTCTTGCAATTTTATGACTTTTCTTGCAATATTAGGACTTTTAATCTCAATGTTTCATAAACTTAATTTTTTCCCCATTCGCCCTCAGTATGACACACATTTTTTAACACGCCAACATCACAGATGAAGAAACGATGTTACAAAAGCTTAAAGTGTTATTTTTTACTCCCAATTCAACCAGGATGAAATGAAAGTTAAATTTCTAGAGATTTCTGCAACGCGGCATCAGGTTGTAGATTAGATTGAACAACCAGCAGCTGCTTGTGTTTATCCAAAATATGTAAAGACAAATTTTTCTGCTCCTTTGCAACAGACGCATCCACAGATCCTGGAAACGAGCCGTCCAACAACCAGTTGCTGGTGAGACAACAGGAGGCCCCCAGCCGTGACCAACACATGGTGCGCCAACACACACGCCAGGACCCATCTGTGAGTGTGTGTGTCATAAATTAATAAACATATCTGACAAGTGCATTGCAGGCACCCGAGGGCATTATCATGTTTGCAAACAACTCCCCACTTTCACCCCTAACGTGCACACACACACACACACACACACACACACACACACACACACACACACACACTCCCAGAGGAGCAGCGATTGTTAAATGATTCAATTAGCTGCATGGCGTGCTGAGAGCTGGAGGCAAGATGGAGTGATAATTGATAAACATGTTTAATCCTGAGAGAGAGATAGAGAGGAGGGGTGGAAAGATAAAACCAGATAAAACACACTCAGCCGCAGCCGCGTTCACACACACACACACACACTCACACACACTTTTTTACAGTCCGACGGCTCATTAAGTTTTTACTTTGTTCATCAGCGACTCGTTTCTTTATCCAAACCTTTTCAACGTAAAGTAAAAAAACATCTTTAAAATAAATTATAAGCTGAGTAAAGACAGAAAAGTTAAAAAAATAGTTGATTAAAGAAGAGAAGCAGTTTGGTTTACTAGGACTGAGGATCAGGGCCAAAGAATTAAATAAAATTATGAGAATAAAGGGCAACGGTTCATGTGAAGAGGTTTGCATAAAAATGACGCCGTCGGGAACATGAGGGCGTCTGCATGAAGGGTTATTCAGTAAATAAAGAGACTTTTAATGCAAAGTTCAATTAAAGCTTGAATTACTAATCCATTTAAAGTGTCATTATTCACCAAATAATGCAAAGTTGACACTTTTTATGGACTTTTGATGCAATTTTTAGTGCCTTCGCCTTTTGCAATAAATCAATAAGTTGCATCAGAAATTGGAACAAACTCAATAATTACCATTTGCATAATTTATTGATTTTTTCTTTTCTATCAAACCGTTTGGTTGTCGTGGTCTCAACAAGGATAATTATGTTTACAGACTTCATGATTAATTTTATTAGCTTTTAGGCCTTTTGGATTTTTAAATGTCTCCCAGTTCCAGAGTTAAATTTCCATTAGAATCTAAAGTTTATTAATATTTGAGAAGATTCTTTAATTATTCTATCATTACCACTAAATTACTTGAAAATGCTCTCAAAATAAAAAAATATTGTTGTTTATCGGAATAACTGCTGGAAGAATTTATCATCCAGCAACATTTATTTTGAAAGGTCTGAGTGCAACTTTGCATTATTTGGTGAATAATGAACTTTTAGTGCAACGTTGCATTAAAAGTTGCATTATTTACGGGGTGACGGCAGTCATCAACATTCATGAAGTCATATGAGTCATATGCTCACCCCTGCAAATAAAGTTACCAAGTCGTCATAAAATAACAGCAAAGTCATAAATTCACAAGAGATTATAAATGTATAATAGCAAATGTTTGTGACTTTAACGAATGAGATTTTTTTTATTCCATCGTCTCTCATTAATTTATGTCTACAAAGATGAATCGAGCAGATTCAATTAGAAAAGTAATTATGTTTTAATTGATTGAGGTGTTTTTTTTAAGTGTCCCGCTGTAGGAAATAACCTTTAAAACTCATTCAGGAGTATATATATATTTTTTATTTGGGTGGTGTTCATGTTCCTGCATGTTTCTCACCTGCAGCAGCATCTTCTTTTTTAATCACTTCTACCTTTAAAATAAAAACAAAACCATCAGTTTGTATTCACAATTTCAGAAATATCCAGTAGCTCATGATGTTCCTCCAAAACATTTTCTGTTTTTATGTTACAGAATCAACAAGCTTGATTGCTGCAGTAATGCGAAAACAAATTAGTTTTTTGTAATTTCCAATACTTTCAACCTCAATCTTGTCTCTTTGTTGACGCTTGTTTGTTTTTGTCCATGTTTGCATCGAGGCCGTCATTCAGCGAAGTGGATTCTCCACAGAGTTTAAACAGCTGCTCTGTGTGTGTTTGGCTGTGCCGACATCTGCCTAAGCCTGTGTTTGTGTCTGCTCTCCTGTGTGTGTGTGTGTGTGTGTGTGTGTGTGTGTGTGTGTGTGTGTGTGTGTGTGAGTAAACTGGGGAATTCACTATGTTCTTTTGTGTCAATGGGAAATATTGACTTTACTGTCCAGACAGACATTTTCCTGAGAAATAACATAAATGTTCCCAGTGTCTTTATAATTAAACATTTAACAACTTAATATTTTCAAAGCTAATTAAGTTCATGCTGATTTTTGTTACTCGATCACAAATTAACTTGGCATCAAAGCAGAAGAAGTTAGAGTCACTTAAACTCAATATTCTTGACTATTTTTGCAGATAATTTGCAGTAAATTTATAATTATTCATTATTGGCGTTAAAACATCTGTTCTTTGTTGAAATGATGCTTTGATGACATGATACTGAAGCACATTCATCCATTTATCCGTCTCTTTGGAGTCAAAAGGGCCGCATAAGAAGACGCACCCACCGGCCACTTTTTTAGGTACACCTGACTAGTACGGGGTTGGACCCCCTTCTGCCTTCAGAACCGCCTTAATCCTGTGTGGCATAGATTCTGGAGACATTCCTCAGAGAGTCTGGTCCACATTGGACCTGATGGCATCACACAGTTGCTGCAGATTTGTCGGCTGCACATCCAGGATGCTAACAGCCCGCTCCACCATGTCCCAAAGGTTCTGTACTGGACTGAGATCTGGTGGTTGTGGAGGCCATTCGAGCTCATTGTCGTGTTCAGGAAACCAGTCTGAAGCAGTTTTTCAGTTTTCTGGAAGTTTGTTCCAGATTGTGGTGCGCAGCAGCTAAATGCTAGCCAGCTAAGTGGCACTCATTTGGATTTAAATGTCTCTGTTGACCTTTTCTGATTTGCTGAATCATCCTGGTTGCAGCGATGAGTCACTGAATCTCTGAATGTTTGAACTTTCAAACCTGTGACGTAATTGGCTGTCTTTAAAAAAAAAAAAAAAACCAAGAGTGATATTGTTGATTAAAGCCCGAACCTCAGCCTGCAGCCGCCGCAGCCTGAAGAGACGCCGCTGCTCACACTCCTCCAGATTAGCTTCTTCTGGGTTATTTCTGTGCAACTGTGTGTCAGAGAATGTGTCCTGCTGGGCTGCAGAATTAAAGGAGAGCCTTTGAAACGGACACACACACACACACACACACACACACACACACACACACACACACACACACACACACACACACACACACACACACACACACACACACACACACACTCACACTCCTGTTGCACCCTTTTATTTGTCATAACCATCTGCCTGCTCTACAGGGAGAGAGAGGATTAGAGAAACTACACCCTGACTTCAGAGCATTCACTGTTATCCTCCTGCTTCAGTTTTTCTTTTTAAAACTGACTTCATGCTTAGGAAGGAAGATTTAAAATTTGATTTTATATAGATATAAAATGATCTGTATTTTAATATTCTTGTTTTTATTTTTAGGAGAAACTAAGTTTTGAATACAGATTTGAAATCTTAAATGACTGATTTGTATTAGTTAATATCTTAACACAAGTTTTCTAAATCTATGATGGAGTATTATAGCCATACTAATAAAAACTAAAAAAACTAAAATAATTTTACGGTACGCTAGCTGGAGATAGGCACCAGCAACCCTCCCGACCCCACTGAGGGACAAGGGTGTAAGAAAATGGATGGATGGATGGATGGATTTTATTCTCATAACACATTTTGTTCTAATATTAAAAAACATTAGAACAAAATACTTTGTAATATTATAAATGACTCATAAATGACTATCAGCATAAAATCATTTGTAAAAATGATTTTATTATTCTCATCAGAAATAACTTTATAGTGAGAATTCTCAATAAACTCGTACAAGAAAAAAGACGAAATATTACATCACTAAAGTCATAATATTAGGGGAATAAAGTTATAATATAATGTAAAGTTGTATGAGAATACAGGCAAAATAATACAAAAATAAAGTCGTAATATTATAACTTTATTCTTGTAGTACTACAACTTTATAGTCATAATACTATGACTTTATTCTTGTACTATTATAACTTTTTCTTGTAATATAACTTTATTCTTGTATTATTTTAACTTTATTCTCTTGCAAGTTTATTCTTGTAATTTAAAAAAAATTATTTTTCATTAACTCTTCTTTTAAACTGCCAACTACAATTTCCCCAATAGTGGGCGGGGCTCCCAACTAAGCCCCGCCCACTTTTGGATAAATTGTACAGAATTAGCACTTGGCGTTTCCTCTGATTGGCTGAATTATGAATATAATCTTATGTAGCTATTTACTATCTGTGACTGACATGATTTTTATTATTCACTTGTGATTTTAATTTCAATTATTTAGAAATTGTGTTTTTTCAACATCAGCAAAATATAGACAAAGATTTGCTCACATTGGTAATAGAGACGCTGCTAATGGCTCATCAGACTCACAGCTTCCCGTTAAAAATGGAGTTGAAGTGTAAAATGAAGATCAGGGAGAAGAAAACAAAACATGGAGAAAGGAAGCAAAAGCAAAGGAGATGACATGCAGGCTCTGCTGTATGAAAATAAAAAAACTGACCGTATTCAGACTCAACCCCCCTCTGTATCTCATAATTGTAGCGTCTCCAAACAACCAAAACAAACCAAACCAGGTCTAATGTATCTCACTGCCGCAATTGCCCGGCGGGAGCCAAATAGCGGCTTCCAGAGTGAGATGTTTTTCTTTTTTTAAAAGCGGCTCTGATAAATATATCCCTCTGCATGACAGATAGCAGACTGGGGCACTCCCCTTCTACCGTTTTTCTTCTCGTGTTCACACCGCCCTTCCATATGTTCATTTCTAAAGTAGAGAGAGAGAGACGGAGCGCGCTCTGAATACCAAAACATGCTTTGCACACAACAAATCACAATATGTCATGTGTGAATGTTGAAGTTTCAGTGTAGCTGGATGAACAGGTTAGCATTAAGAAACTAAATTTACTGTAGGAAGTAAAACTTAATATATATATATATATTTTTGCTTTATGTGTATAATTGTATGAAAACTAATGTGACTGATATTAGGTGTGCTAACGTTCCACCAAAACGTATATAACAAGACTAAAGTATTAAAATAGGATAAATAATCCTTTATTTCACTCATGCGTTGTAGAAAAATCTATTTTAGCCTAATGTTTAAACTGATTGAGTAGCAAATCGTTGATATATACCCCTTAAACTTTTTGATTTATGTGTAATTTTCTTTATACTTCACGGTGGTATAGACAAGATGGACAGTGATGTCACACACACACGATCCCGCCCCCGTCCCTGCTGCAGGCTGAAAAGCTGCTTGCTAACAATGACTAGCATTGGTTTTAGCTGCAAAGTTGTCAACATGATGCGCTAAATCTTAAATATACGCCTGATATATAAAAGAAAAAGGGATGCAGTGCTTTGCTACTAATTGTCAGCACTTTTACAACCAGATAATGAGGTCAGGAAAAAGTTAATTTAAGAAAAGTAGCAAAGGAGAGGGAAGTAGCTCAGGTATGCTAGCTTGACTTTGATAATCCTACCATGTAGATGTGCTGTGGAATTCTGTGTTTCGGTTCAGTTAAAAATTAAAAAAACATTTGATCCACAGATCAATCATCAGGTGTTTAAATTAGCTAATCAACAACGGCTGTGTTAGCTTAGCTAATAGCAGCGGTAGCTAATCCACCAGAGCGATCACTTATTAATAATCACAAAATAAACACCAAGCCTAAAAACATAAAACTGTAACGGACTGTTCTTTGTGTTTGAGTGTTTTTTTTGGTGTTGGATTATGATACATTAGTGGTGTTGTTGTCAGTTGCTATGGCAACGAGTGAGTGTAATGTAGCCATCGCAGAGCGAGAAACGATGTGGTTTTGAGTTGCTTTTCGACGGTTTTTCTTTATTTTTCCCTTTGTTGCGGCACATTGTGAACGGTGACCTGCAGCGTGTCTGTTCTGCTTTGTGCTGGTTTTTCACATTCAATTCCAATGAAATATATTTATGTCTGTGGCTGTAATAAGGAAAAGTTCAAGAGGTATGGATAGTTTTTCAAGCCACAGCATTAACAAATACAATAAAAAACACTAATATTTTGATAAATAGTTGTATCCGTTTCTGAGTGTCGGTCATTTGTGCAGGTAAATTTTCACAGACTGTTGATAAAGTCACCCAATGACACTTTCTGCTGTAATAACAGACGTGTTTGTGTCTGGATTTTTGTTTGTAAAGGCAGGTTGCATGTCATGGGAAGGGATTATCGGTACTTTAAAAAGGGTTCAATGCTAATGTCAGGCGAGTTCTGCATTAAACCGATGACAGCTCTGCCTGCTGCACGCAGACACCAACAGATCAGTGTTTTAATGCCTCTCAAATGTTATTAACGACATGCAGAAGCTTATTAACGGGTTAAAGGATGTTAAACAGTCTCACAAACATAAAAAAATTCAGCCCATGTTGAACTAGCTAATCTAATTAACGACATGAAACGGAAATCCCTGACATATTCATGTCCTAGAAATAAATTTAGCTGCCTATCATCCAGCCTTCACACTAACACATTTTGCTGATGTTTTGCAGAACGTCGCACAAATGTGAGGGTGACACACATTTATTTTAAATTGTTTTATTCAGAATAATTTCACTAAACATACATTTCTTAAAACAAAGGCAGGTGAAATTTAGCAAAACAAAATACAAAAAATCACATTTCAGCACTGATTTTGGTTTATTAAAGGGGCAGGATACTGTAAAATCAACATTTGTCGTCATGTTATAATGTTATTCCCTCATCAAAAACAAACCTGGAGCGTTGCTTTGATTCTTTCATGCATGATTGAGAAATCCTTTAGTCTCCATGGCAACCATTCAGCTGTGCAAAATGGCTGGGTGGACCTAGCTCCGCCTTCGAGGCGCAGCTCCTCCTCAGAGCTGCAGTTTCTACGTTTCTGTGATTTCCCTGCGGCTCCCTCACTCAGCTCCTTCAGACTAGCCAGCAGCAATTAGCAAACACCTGGTGGAGCTCATTGTAGGAGCTGCTGCTCAGTGAAACGCTGGTAAAAGCGTGTTAAAGGGTTAATAGAGGAGCCATGTTGGGATGACTTCCTGAAGGCGGAGCTTCAGAAACAGCAGGAGTTTTTAAAGAGACAGAGGCCCAATTCCAAGGCATTAAATTACAAAGTCAAATTTATTTAAAATCATATTTCTATCAATCAAAGTGTATTTGTATAGCACATTTCAGCAGCAAGGCGCTTTACACAATGAAAACACAGAATTATATATAAAAAACACAAACACCGTACAGTCGATGATTGAAAATATATTTGATATAAACGGCATTTTTCTAACTGAAGGTGACATAATTACTTCATTGAGCGAGAAAATGGCAAATACATAATCTTACCTGCTCAACAATTTCAACAATGTGGAAACGTCCAAATGCTGCCATTTGTATTCCATTATCAAAGATGCTTTGCGTTAGTTTTGTGTAATAGTGACTTTCTCTTAACACAACTTCATTTTTTTTAAAATTACAACTTTATTCATGTAATTTTTAAGAGTTTTCTTGGGGTGGCTCTCATCCTCTGTAGTTACAGTTTTTTGCTGCTATTCTTTTCCTGTTGGTGTTTTTGCTGTGATCAGTCGAGCTTCTTGAGGGCGACTATCTGAGAAGTTACAACAAAATCCAGCAGAAAAATGATTAAAAAAAAGAAGATTTCCGTTGCAGGATTTTAGAAAAATGTGCAGTAAAGCGTTGGTCCCTGCAGCCCTGCCTACCTGACCAGGTGAGTGAGTGAGTGAGTGCGCCGCCACGCCTTGGATCAACCTAATGCCTCTCGCTCTCCAAACTGTTTCCCTGCTGCAAGAGCCGACCTGCCCCCCGAACGTTGTTTTTCTCAACATGAGCGGCTTCAGTGCGTGTGTGTCTGTGAGAACGCAGCGCGGCGCAGGGCGTAGCAGCGGCTAGTTTACTCACAGAGCAAACAAATCTCCAGAGTGTTTTCTTAACCCAGTAGTCACAGCTGACACCGTGTCAACAAACGGAGGGGGGAGGGGGAGGCGCATCTTCTCTCTCTTTTATCCGTTCATGTATTCTCCGCCTCATTATCTTTGTCTTTCAGTGAGAGCTTTGATTTTCGTCCGCCTTTTGTCTGGGTTTAAATCTCCCAGTTCCTACCTCGGCCGTGTTTTCTCTGTGTTTATTCCCGCTGCGGTCCTCCCTTTTCTTTCTTCCATTCAGGAGTCGAGAGAAAGCGGCGACCGCAGAAAGTCGTGTAAAGCTCGGCTCTGTCACTTCCTTCGGATGCGAGTGTTTGCCGATCCCCGCTGCCAATTTGTTTCTGATCCTGTTTGTGTGTTTGTTTGAGCCCAGCCAGGTGTGCTGGAAATGATCCAGGGGAGAGATTAAAACATCAAATCCGGTTTCCTATGATACATTATTGATATTACAATGATATTTCCTTTGATGGTTTTTCCCACTTGAACTGAAGTTTTAGTTTGCATAATCATCAAGGTGCTTCGAGTTTCTTGGCCCTCGGGGTCTTAAAAACCTTTGAAAGCCATTTTACGTCATTCAATGATTCAAAGAAGAATATCTCTGACAAATCAGCTATTTTGGTCTAAAACTTTCAGTCTGGAAAGACGATAAGAACATTTCACTTTCTCTGCTGCTCTGCAACTCAGGATGGTAACTTTCAGTGACTGGACTTTTGCAAAATGTTTCCAGTTTATAGAAATTATTCTTTTAGTAGCTGGATGTCGTATTGTTTTAGGCGGACCAGAATTCACACCTCCCCAAACAAAAATGTTTATTATCTTATTTAAAAGAGGTGTTGAGTCATTTATCAGGCATCTTTTAATGCGTTTAATATTGTTAAAAAGGCCTGAGAGGTTAAATGAAAAAATCTGCAAAATGTGACCATCTTTGTGTAAAATTAATCAACTATCAGAATAATAAATTGTTACAATGATTTTTAGTAGCAGCCCTATGAATATTACCCCAAACCATTGACATCTTGCAACACCTGTTATGGTTAGAAGTTATATTTAGTTTTTTTAAAACTCATAAAAAGGTCTTTCTTGTAGCCTTAAAAAATGAGTTTGGGAGCTCAGGTCTTAAAGAAACCTGGAAATCAGTAATGACCAGCAAAACCACTGCAAAACAACATTTTAAAAGTATTTTAGTTTATTTTCTAGTGCAAATATCTTAGATATGAAATAAGGCAAAACTGACTTACAAGAAACTTTTCAGCAAGAAATGGTTACCGTATTTTCCGCACTATAAGGCACCTAAAAACCTTCAATTTCCTCAAAAGTCGACAGTGCGCCTTATAAATGGACCAATATTGAGCCACAACAGGTCCAGCAACTACGGTAAGCAGCCGCCGACTTCATTTTCCCCCGTAGAAGAAGAAGCGCGCTGTGCATGCTGGGATAGTTGTCAGAACGCTGGTTTGTTAATAAAGTTTGGGGAGGTGAGAGACAGACAGCGGCTGCAGCGTGTCGGTTGGTCTTTGTTACCCAGAAAGCAGTTGGGCACAATATCACAACACCGTGAGTGAAACTGCAACTGGGGCAGACGACTATATAAAGTACTGGGGACCACTTCTTTATAAATGTAGATGTGTAATAATAGAGCACGGAACAAATCGACAACCCAAACTGAAGTGTCTGTTCTATGCGCTTTATATATGAAATTTAAAAAAAAAAAAAAAAAGCCATTCATTGAAGATGCGCCTTATAGTGTGGAAAATACGGTAATTTTAAGTTCATAATTCCTTAATATTGAGGAAAAAATTTAAATAATCTGCCAGTGGAACAAGCATTTTCCTAAAATATTAAGGAATCGTTGACTTAAACGAGCTCTTATGTCTTGCAAAACGTTATTTGTAAGTCAGTTTTGTCGTATTTGAAGAGTAATAAAATGTTTCCATTAGAAACTAAGCAAAAGTTCTTGGTAAGATTTAGCAGTTTTACAGTGTAGGAACTTGTACCAGATCCAAACTTTGATTGATGGCTTTATTTTACCTGTTGCCTCTTTTCTCCCTTAAAATGCCGCCAATAAAGATTAATCTGGAGGATAAAATGTAGTTTTTGTTCACAGAAAATGTGCCGCTACTTGTAGATGGTTGAGTTTTCCCAACACCACAAGCAGTTTTTATTTTAAGAGGTCAGAAAGTGTCACTCATCTTCACTTTCCTTTAAGTGAAGGTTTAAGCTCAAACAGCCGAGCAGAAATCCTCCTGCCCCAACAAAGTGGTTGTTTCCTCATTACCCTTCCCTCTCCTAATGCTGCAGAAACCCTAAATAGTGGCATGTTAAAACCTTTGCTCAGGTTCTGAATCACAGCTACACACACGCTTACACACACAGGCTGTGGTGTTTTGACTGGTATGTCAGAGTTAAGAGATCAGCGCAGACCACCCCAGGAGGCAGGAAGAGAAGGAAAACTATTTCAAATATGTCGATTAAAGCTCAACTTTCTGTTGCATGCAGTGCTGAAAGATTTTTTTATGCACAAAATGTTTTACTTTGGATGTTGTAAGACAAATGCTTTGGAGAAGATACAATAAAAGATGGAATATATTCAACAAGTCAAGGTCTTCCTCAGTGACGAAACGTTTTCTTTTTGAAGGTTTTAAAGTGTTGGTTGCTGATGGGTAGGAAGGGGGTTTGAGAGCCACTGAAGAGCAGCAATGAAAGGGAAAACATTCCTTGACCTGCTGACCCTGCAGCAACAATATAAAATCCAATATTCAGTTTTTAGGCATTGTTCCCGTTCAGGCTGGAAGCCTCAGCTGTGAGATGCAGCCGCTGCATTTCACATTCAGTCAGTTCACTGCAAAAACACCCAGCAGCTGTGGTCTAGTTTCCAGTGCAAATGTCTCGGTACACTTGGAAAAAATACTATTTAACTTGGATTTGGGGATTTTGCAGTGTATATTTAATTATTATTTTCTTTACACTGCAAAAACACAAAATTGTTCAAAGTAAATTTGTCTAGTTTTCAGTGCAAATATCTCAGAACACCCGAAATAAAACAAAACTAACTCACAGGTAACTTTTAAACAAGATATAGGAGGTTATTTTAGTCAACAATTTATTAATACAGATAAAAAAACAACTTCTGGTTTCACTGGCAGATTATGAAACTTACAACACGGGAAGATTTGTTTCCCAGGTGAAAAACAAATCTACCAGTAGCAAACTATTGCAAATAGAAATGGAGACAAATTTACTTGGTACAACTTTGTGTTTTTGCAGTGTATACAAATATACACTCCAAAAACAGAAAATCCTAACGAGTATTTTTGGTTTGGTTTCCAGTGCAAACATCTCAGTGCACTGGAAATAAAACTAATTATAAAGTAACTTTTCAGAAACATACAGAAAGTTATTTTTAGTCAATAATAACTAAATATTATTTTATTTATAAAATTAGAAAAATGTCTTGTAAGTGGAATAATTTGCCACTGGAACTTTTTCATCAATATTAAGCAATTCTATGCTGAAATAAACTCATATATTTTTCTAAAAAGTTACTTTTTAGTTAGTTTTGACTTATTCCAGGTGAACTAAACTCTTTAACCAAAAATACTTATTTTTGTGTTTTTGCAGTGAAATCTTTAAAGTGACTGATTTTAAAGCCGATCAACAGTTTAATTTATGATTGTATTTAGTTATGTGACGTTTCGGCCTGAGAAGCTGTTTTGTCTGAAACGCCGTCGCTGTGGATGGAAATGCCTTCTGGGAATCTTTTCCTCCAACCACTTCTATCACTCAGCCAGACAATACAAGCCAACAATGACTTGAAAAGGACGGATTTACACAAAGCAAGAGGACGTGGACAGGAGTTCATATGTGGGCTGAGCTTCACGACGTTTCCTCCATGTTTATGTTGGCATCAGACTGAAAGTCGATACCAACATAACTATATTTTAAAATATTAAATTGGTTGCCACATGTAAACATTTTGGAGAACTCATAACTCTGTATGTTGGTAGTGTTTAAAGTGGAAAACGGATCCTTGAGGTTACTTCACAGTAAAACTGTCAGTGTTGAATTAACACCCAAAAGTGTCAATATGTGTCCAAGTCAGCTGGTGTTAAATTCAACAATACAGAGTCGCATTAATATTTACAACGGTGTTGGTGTTAAAATACATTAAAAGTAACACCAGTGTAGTGTTGATCACAAAAAAGTAAATAATTGACCCACAAGGTGCCAATATCAATCAAATCCAGTGGAAAATATTCAAGACAATACACAGAAATGGAAAGTTTAACTTTTCTTAAACCCATTTCAGTTTCATAGACCAATGTTAATTTAACAAAACAATGGGTGTCAATCTTTTAACACTTTCAAAAGTGTTACTTTAACACCAGCCGACTTGGACACATATAGACACTTTTGGGTGTTAATTCAACACTGGCATTTTTACAGTGTTACTGAATTTTTCATGTTTATAATTTTTAAAAATATTTTATTGGATGTTTACTTTAGCTCGCTGCAAAGCCTTGTTCTCCTTTCTAGCATTTGTATTTTATGATGTACTATAATGTCACTTAATCCTAACAAAGGCTGAAAAGGAAGAATCTATTATTGTCTAAAACACAATTACAAACCTGCCTTTTATCACCTGAAGAACATTTATAGGATTAAAGTCCCTAAAACGTTTAGAGAAACTCGTACATTCATCACCACACATCTAAAGTCCTTCCACAGAATACACTTTAAAATATCTGTTAGTTTATAAATCCCTTGGCACCACAGTACATTAAAGACCTTCCAGACCTCTCAGGTCTTCTGGTTCTGGTTCTGGTTCTGCTCTGCGTCCAGAACCAGAACCAAGCATGGAGGAGCAGCATTCAGTTTTTATGCTCCGAAAATCTGGAACAAACTTCCAGAAAACCGCAAAACGGCCGAAACACTGAGTCATTTTAAATTGAGAGTTAAAATCATAAATTCCTTTTTTCAACTATTCATAACTTTTTTTGTTTGCTACTGCAATGTTTGTTTCTCACTTGTTTGTTTTATATTATTTAGTTTTAAAATTACAAACAAATCAAAATAATTTCTCTGCAGAATTTCGACCAGACAGTAAATCCAGTGGACTTACTATCCTAATATCACATAAAACATTAACACATTACTAAATAAATCCGTTAGTTTCATATGTTAGTTTGACCCTCAGCTTTAAAATCAAACATAAATTGTTTTACTGCAAATACAAAAGTGTTTCTGGTTGAGATTCTAGTGCAAATATCTTGGTGACAAAACTGAAAAGTAGCTTTTCAGCAAGATATAGGGGATTGTTTTAAGTATAATGTTTATTATCGCTGAATATTGTATATTATTTCATTTATAACAAGACATTTTTCAAGAGATAATAAGGAATTATTGACTAAAAACAAGCTCCTCCATTTTTCTGAAAAGTAATTATTGACTTTAAAAGCAAATATTTTACAAAAAGTTATTTGTTAGTTAGTTTTGTCTCATTTCTGGAGTAAATAAGACATTTGAACTAGAAACGCGATCAAGAATACTTGATAGGAGTTTGGGTTTTTGCAGTGTATGTTTCAATATTATTTTCCCTTACACTGCAAAAACACAAAACTGTTCAAAGTGAACTTGTCCAGTTTCTAGTTCGAGTTATAAAAACGTACTAGGTCCATTTGTAGATTATTTCACTTATAAAATGGGGAAAAATGTTTTGTTAGAAGTAAAATAATTTGCTGGTGGAACTAGAACGGGGTTGCTAGGTAACGGGCTGGGCTGTGGTTGCTAGGTAACGGCGCAGTGCCGTCACTTGTGAAATAATCTGCCAATGGAACCAGAACTTCATCAATATTAACTTAAAATACCTAATTTCTTGCTGAAAAGTTACCTGTAAGTCAGTTTAGTCTTTTTTTCAAGTGAACTAAGATATTTAGACTAGAAACTAAACCAAAAATATTTGGTAGGATTTTACATTGACTGCACTCTTAAATAAATTCCTGGTTTATTGCTCAAAATGTATTTATTCTGCAGCGTTTTGGAGTTTAAAGGGTTAACTGCAAAATTGACTTGAGGCCTTTACGCAAAAAAAAAAGAAAATTTCCAGGAGCTTATGCCATGTTGACTGTAAACCCTGCAATTACAGTCACTCACTTGTATCTTTATTTATCATTTCGTTTGTGTAATTGGAGAAACACGCGCATGAACACACACCCAGGAGAAGGAGAAAGTCAGGAATGTGTTTACCGGCCTTTACAAGGCAACTAAATGTTCAAGGTAAACACGGCAGATCCCTCCCACACCCCTCATCCGCCGGGCTGTTCCCACACACACACACACACACACACACACACACACACCCCCACACACACACACACACACACACACCTACAAACCAGACTGCTGGAATGAACCTGGTCCAGTGCGGCTTGTTGACAATGACTGCAGTGACAGACGAAGCTTTACGCTGACATCCGTCTTGACTGACAGCGCTGACCCCGGCCGTGACCCTGCGAATCAAGACACGCTCGCAAGCATCAATCAGTCACTGTGGAGCTGTTGGGGTTTCATTTATTAGGGTGGAGAAAGTCATAAGACTTAAGATGAGATTAGCATCAATTATAATGTTTAAAGGAAATTCTGATTGCAGAGCTTACAGAGCTATTAATGCGGCTGAAAGAAAAACAAGCAGAGGTGGGTAGAGAAGCCACAAGTCGCTGTGAAAACATAAACAGATTTCGCAAGTAGAGATACAGTTTGGTCATGAAATCTGGAGAAAAGTGTACAAAATGATGGAAAAATAAAATGAGCATAAAAAAACTGACATGGGAAGTTTGCCGATTGAAAACCAAACGTATTGAGAGCAGTAATTTAGCCCAAACTGTACTATAAATTAGGGCTGTTGTAAACGATTATTTTAGTAATCAAGTAATCTATAGATTTTTCTTACGATTAATCGAGTAATCGGATAAAAACAATTATGAAATAAAATATTGGTAAATCTTCCATAACACCAGTGTTACTATCGGATATCAACATCAGTCTATTTTTTCCACATTTGAGCTTCCCTACCAGTTACCTTTTTGTAGACCGGGGGAGCAATACGGGATATTTACGGCTCCTCCGTTCAGAAACTCATCTACCAGCCATGTTCCGCCTCCCGTTTGTTCAGACCGGGATGATATAAGTTTATTTTGCGGTTCGTCCGTAAAGCTGCTCTTACCCTGTAAGCATCAACCCTCAGCCGCCCGCCGTGTTCAGTCTCTCCGCTCACCTGTACAAATCCTCCTCAGCTTCTTCCCGCCGTTCAACCAGCAGCTCCGGAGCAGAAAGGCTGCCGGACTCCCGGCATCGCGCCGGTCATTTTAAGGATGTTTATTGGTCACACAAAAACGATGAAAACCCGGAATTATCACCAATCAGTAAAATCCCCGCGGGCCGAACTTGAAGATTGGACGTTATGCCGCTAACACGTAGCTTCCGTCAACAACTCAGAGGCGGAAGTCAGAGCTCCGCGCAACGCAAATAATGTTCCGGCTGAAACACGGTGCGCTAAATGATAAAACATAAATTAACGAAGCTTCGAGGCAGGACAATTTTCCTCGAGGAATTTTAATAATCGAGGTACTCAAATCACTCGAGGAATCGTTTCAGCCCTACAATACATGTTTATTTTCTTATTTAAAAAATGAACTGAAATGTTTATTTGCGTCTTTTAATGCATTTCTAATATAGAATGAAAAAGGCTTAAGTGGTTGCATGAAAAATGAATTTTAATCATCAGAATAATTGATAAATTATTCCTTGGTTGCCTCCCCAGTGGCTGCCTGTCTAAACTGTAGCTTGTAGCTAAATTTCTGCCAGCTGTGCAGTAATAAAAGGTGAAGAAGAAGAAGAAACAAGGAGTGAAAATACATTCTGGTTGAGCTGGAATTAAAAAAAAGAAAACGTAAACAACCCCTGAGTCGCCTTTATCTTCTGACAAGTGTGAAATCTTCAGCCGTCTGGAGAGAAACGCGTCAGATAATTGGTGACAGATGATCACTGTTGGTTTTTGTAGTTTAAATGATGAAGCAAACCATGAAGAATTTCCTTAAATATGAGAAAAGATGGTTTGCAGTATCAAATACTACAGAGTGTCGTGTAATTTTCAATGGCCGTCCATTCATTGTCGCAGCTGGAAGCGAAATGATCACGACTCCTTTTGAAAAAATAAACTTCACATGAGAGAATAGGGAATTCAGAGCAAATTATCGCCATACAAATAATCCAGATTGTGGTTTTTTTTTTGCTTCTGGAAATGCTGATGGAATATCGAGAAGCTTTGCAGTCTGTAATAATTTTGTTTTCCAACCTGCAAACGTCAAATATGCACTGCAAAAAAGCTAAATCTTACCAAGTATTTTTGTTTTAGCTTGGGGGTGTCCAAAGCGTGGCCCGGGGGCCATTTGTGGCCCCTGACTTGAGCTCACTAACAATGCAGATTTGGGCCCCGAGTTCAGGTATTTGATATAGATGGAGACTTTCCATCTTTACTTAGGACGAAATGATCACAAACCAGTCACATGTTGGCTTTGGCACCAAGGATTTGCTTTTTCTCTTCAAGAACCAGAAACTTTTACTTCACCAGAATCTGCTCATTCCTACATTCAGCTAAATACAGAAATTATCTTCAAAGACAGAGTGACCTAAAATCTGATTTTATTCATCAAAATCAGTTAAATTGTGTTTTTATTTTTCCCTCTTGATTCCTAGAAATTTAGTAAAATTATTTTTGATGAGGCAAATCTGCATAAACCTTTTAAAGTTTTGGATCTGGAATAATTTCCAACAAGTCTGAATACTTGATCTGTTTGATTATTGAATGATTTATTGATGAGTTGGTAAAAAAAACACACAAAAAAACGACAAAATGCAGCAATTTTGACCCATTTGACAAAAAGTTTGGACACCCCTGTTCTAGTTTCTCATGAAAATATCTGAAAACTAACTTATAGGTAACGTTTCAGTTGTTTAAAGTCAATAATCCATTGATATTGGTGAAAACGTTCTAGTTTCACTGTCGGATTATTTCACTTGTGATATTTTCCCGTGTTAGAAGTGAAATAATCTGCCATTATAACAAGTATTAAATCAGTATTAAGTAAATATTGACTTTAAACAAGCTCCTGTGTCTCGCTTAAAAACTCATTATTAGTTTTGTCTTATTTAAAACATTTGCAACAAAAACTACAACAGAAATACTGATGATTTAGTTTTTTTTCAGGGTGAGACATGACTCATGCAGTGGAAGTTGTCATCTGGTGAAACGCGGCCAAAAGGCCAATTCCTGACTTGAAACAGCGATGCGCCTCCTGATTACATCCTGTTGCTTATTATCTCCTATTAACACATGTTGCCTGTTCAGAATTACTTCTGGTCGCATTCAGATTTCAATCTTTAGATCTGTTGCCAGCTGCAGCTTCCTGTTTTGACTCAAAAAGCAATAATCTAAAGTGGTTAAACGACTCGGAGGAAGCCGTCTGAAGCGCTGCTGTCACCGCTGAACCCGGGGGAAATGTCAAACTCAGGGTGCGTCAGGATTGGGCGTGCTGAACCTGGATTAACGTCTAATATTAGGCTGAGGGCAGGTTCAGGTAAGTCTGAAGCTGGTGGAGAAAAAAAAACAATTATCACTTCCTGTCTGGTTTCAAAGTAATATAATTCTAAATGAGTCGACGCGAATGGCATCCACTGTTAGCATGCGGCCATAAAGCCAGGTTTGAATGGAACGCACTGTTAACTGAAAGGATTAATGCGAGATTTACCTTGAACGGTCGGCTGACTTAGAAGAGAGCGTGAGGATAACTCGTCTGGGATGTTCCTGCAAAAACTGAGCGGCGCACACGCAAATGAAAGTGCGTGAAAAGTGCACACACTCTGCCTCTCCGCCCTGTGTTTCTCTTTCGCTCACACGCATGCACAACCCCGACTTCCTCCTGTTGTTGTGTGTGTTTTGTCAGCCTAATCTCGGTTCTAATCCTCACACTGCTGCCAGACAGACAGGCCCACCCAGGTGAATGAGCCTGAACCCAGAGTGTGTGTGCGCTTCGCCGTGATTTCGCTCACAGAGAAACAAACAGCTGGTGGATGTTTTAGGTTAAATTATACCAAGTGGTTTCTTTGGTTTTTGCTTTTCTTAGCATCACCTCAATGTTCCAGGGTTCATACACTTCATATTGTAAAAATCAAGCACTTTCAAGGTAGTTTTACACTTTTCCAGCACCACAGATCGGAGATGAAACAATTCAAGTAAACTACAAAACACAAAACGTGTAATTCGTTATTACATGGTGTCATTTATTACTGCTAATAATGTACCGATAGTATCCTACAGAAGGGATATTTTTAGTTTAAAATACTAAAAATGTTATGTTTTGGGAAGTCTCTGTCATACACCTGACCAGTCCAAGAACAAAACACTAAACTCAGTGAAGTTGTGTAACACATTTCAGCAACAATTCAAACTGTTTTACTTCATGAAAACATCATAAACGCATCATAATCACCACCAGCGTGAAAACCAGTAACAAACATGACATTTTGTTAAAATCAGTGATGCACATCAACAATGTTGGTCAGTGTTTAATTTATTGTGTATAAAAAGCAGCTCTAACCAGCTGGGTTTTTAGTCTAGACTTAAAGGCACTCAGTGTTTCGGCTGTTTTGCAGTTTTCTGGAAGTTTGGTCCAGATTTTGAGGCATATAGAAGCTGAATGCAGTTTCTCCGTGTTTGTTTCTCAGAACCAGAAGAAGAGAAAAATCCCCCAATTTCAATCATTTTAATGTATAAAATGCATTAAAAATATTTCATCTGCACAGGTCAAAAAGACATTTAGCTATTAGCAGTAATATATATTCATTACTTTAAAGCAATCCATACAAATGGTGTAAGGTTCCTGCTTAAATTTGTTGAAATCTTTCAAACACAATTTACAAATACAATTCTAAAAACATAAGTTTTTCTTTTTACTTTTTTGGAAATAATTTTTGAAATTCCAGCTGACTAAAAACAAGAAAAGTTTAGTCTGATTTAACTTCAGACAGCAAAAAAGAAAACAAATATTTGTAAATATCTGATTTCAGCTGTAAATAATGTCCAAATTTAGGTGAACGCTAAAGCTAACACGCTAAAGCAAAACAAACTTCAGTTCACATTATATCTGCTTTAAAAAAAACAACCGTTGAGCTCTAATTAAACTTTGACATTAAAATTTATGTTTTATAATGTTTGTGTTTTATTTTGTTCCCGTGTTTCTTGTTTCAAGTTATTAGGAAAAAAGAGATAATGTGAGGAGAGGAAATGGTAATGGTCTACACCCCACTTCAAAATAAGAGCCTCAATATAAACTTAACTCAACTGAAAGTTTATAAAACCGCCAATTAAATTAGTGCTTTAGAATTTATCTGATGGTTAATTTAGGGCAAACTGAAAGCACTAAAAGTTTTCAATGCTAAAGCACTGAACCAAAAACTAGCTGGCTATTAGCGCATTTGTGGTATTTCAGAATAATGCACCTGACAATGAGAAAGATTGAGATGGGGATTGATTGCTAAAATACTTCATAACATAAAGAATAAATCAGTTTTTTTTTTTTAATAAAGATTTGGTGTGGATTCAACCTTGTAATGAAATCACAAACTGACTTTTATTCAGTTATTTAGCTTTGGCAAAAGTGACATTTTCCTCAAAGAAGCATTAATCTAAATGTATGACAGACGAGAAGCAGAAAATACGACTTTTCCTCCTGTAACTTGGCCTCCTGCGCTGCAGCGTGCAGCAGGACTAAACCAACGCCTCGGGGAGGAAATGGCGTAAGAGATCAACAAACTTGCAGGCCGACTAGCAGAAGCATGTTTCTGACTGGATAGCGTGTCAGCGGTTGGTGACTACATCACCGAGCCGCCAAAGATCAAAGATTTCACAGAGACACGCAGATTAATTTGTTTTTGTGTGACCATGGCATAGGTTTGATAAATACAGCGTCAGCACAACAACTGTAGGTGGTCTGATGAGTTGGATGAATCAGGCGGATTTCATGTACTTAAGACCTTGTCCTTGTAAGCTTGTTGCTGACAGCAGCCTGGATATGAAGGCAAGAAATTAATTGCTGCCTACATTTCAAACCAAAATGGTTTACACACCGTCTTCTCAGAAAAGGAGGAGGAGAAGGCCTGACGAGAATGAATGAAGCCATTTCTCCCCAGAATATCGGCAGAGATTTCGTGTCCTTGATGGATAAATGATCTACACTGAAAAACGAGCATCATTGTTGTTTTTCTCTTCCTCTGCCCATGACCTGACCTCTCCTTTTCTTTATGCTTCTTGATTGTCTGAAACGGCACAGCCAGCCAGGAAGGTCACAGGAAATCTGAAAGCTGTTCATGGACATTTGTGGAGATGGGGATCAGTATGATCAAATTTACATCCCAGAAAATGTACGGTTTTCCAGATAGAAGAGCCGTTTGGATGGTATAAATTAGGCTCAACAGGTCCTGTTCTTAACTTATAAAACTGATCAATTCCAAATCCATTCACATTCTTTTATTTATGTGTGAAAATGGCTGCAAGCCGATGTGCAATTATACAATCGTACATCTTTGATAAGCAGAAGTGAGACCTCCTGCACAACCACCTATAATGCATTAAGTGATTTCTGGATGATAAAACAACTAAACACTTGTCTTTTCCAGCAGCCATTGTACAGCACATACAGCAGTAAAACCAGCTGACCAACAATTGTTAGAGCTCAGCTTTTGGTTGCTAGGTAACAGTCTGGGCGTGGCTTGATTTGCTAGGTAACACAGCACCGCATGTCAAATGTGATCTAACAATCATGAGGTTTTTAGAGTGGCTCATTTTCAGACACCAAAGAAGTTTAACTTGGTGTCAAAAACAGAGTTGAGACACAAATGGAATTAAAAAAACAAACTACAAAAAGTGAATTTTGCACCACAGGTCCCTTTAAATGTGACACAAATGGTCAGAATGCAGGGAAAGGGTTCAAAGCTACATTTATTTGTGTGTGATTATGAATGTTGAACTTTTTTTTAAGTTGGAATTTCATTTGGTAATCTGTGTCTGGAAATAAAAACTTAAAAAATGTGCAGAGGGCAACACGTGGAGCTTCTGTCATTTTAGATATTCTCCATTTTGTGTAGAGCATTTGGGATGAAGGGCATAAAAGTAACAAGATGGATGGAGTTAGATAGTTTCAAGTGATGCTAAATTAAATGTTTTCCACCATAATTAGTGATGATAAAAGCTACACAATCAGATCCATTGAGAAGCAATGCTGAGTATTTTTTACAACAGTGTGGCAGGTTGCTGAGGAGTTTTGGGAAGAATAACTTTTTCTTTTTGGGTAATAATTTGCATTGAAACGGCAAATCTAGCCATTATGCTACTTTACATGTGACAGTAAGTATCTGAGGTTGGTCTGTTTTCACAGTACAGTAGATCTGACCTTTAACGTACGCCAGCTAAATCAAAGAATGGAGAAATGAAAATGATTTAACCTAGAAGAGAATCACAGTTTTGTGATTTCCAAAAATGTCAAACCAGATTGCTACCTAAAAAAACAAAGGAAGGAGATTAAGACGAGCATTACATCTACTAACTAAACATTTGTTCAAGTTCAAGAGAGAAACCTTATGTTTAAGAAACATGCAGTACAAAAATGCCCCTAATTATACGGTGTCTAATGTTTAAACACCCACATATGTAGGAAAAAGAATCGCGCCAACACTGTAAAGTATAACTTTGAAGATTTCTCCTAATTTAATCCATGTCTTCACCATTCCCAGCTGACATTAAAAGCTGAGTTGCATTTTATATTAACTGAGACATGCAGCTACAATTCTATATACCACATATGACAAACAGCTAATCCTTATTTGTGCCTTGCCAAGCCTGTCACAATTTAAGCTGCGGTTGCATTATGGCCAGTGGCAGGTAAAGTGCAGTAAGCCTGACTGGATTTGGCAGCAGTGTGAGACACAGACCTCAGTGTTTCCTTCAAAAATGAAAGATATCCCCCACTTGGAAACTGACACCTTCTCTTGCGATTGTCGCCAGAAAAGTAGAGCTTCTTGCAGAGGAGCAAAAAGTTAGAAACCATGTGAGGACTTGAGCTGAGGTGCAGCTCTGATGATGTTATTACCAGCCCTGTTTATTACTTTGCTTTAATCAAACTCCACTCCGTTTGCCCTCAAAATCCGGTTCGTTTGAATGTGTAGTCAAACTGATGTGGACCAAAAAAGTGAACCTTGGTCTTGGTTCCTTTGAAGTGAATTCTGTGCATAAGTGAACGTCAAGAGGACCGGAGACCGCTCCAAAAGCAGGAAGTGGACTAAACACAACCAAGACAAATGTGCTAAGCTAGTGCTAGCGAGAGATGAGACCTTTTAGGAACGCCAAAAGAGAAATCCTACAGCCGCAAAAATCTGATTCTACTCTAGTTCTAATTTGTGGAGAACGACGTTGCGCTCGGTGTCTTCTGAGGTTTTGTGTTGTTTCCTTCAGTGGCTCTTGGTGCAGCGCCCCCACAGGCCAGGAGGGGAACAGGTTTTGTAGTTAGTTTGGTTTGGTTGATACAGTGGAAACAAACTGCAGCAGCTGATAATGTAGCGAATCGAACCGAGCTTACCGCACTATCAGGCGAAAACACCTTTAGAAATCACTTCCTGCATTCTAGCTTGTTGTGCAGGAGGCTCCACCTCTGCTTTTCAAATATATATAGTTATATACAGTGGTGGAGAAAGTACTCAAAAAATTTACTTAAGTAAAAGTACAAATACACAGTCAAAAATGTACTTAAGTAAAAGTCAAAGTACCACATTAACATTTTACTTAAGTAAAAGTAAAAAAAGTCCTGGCTTTTAAAAATACTTAAGTATTAAAAGTAAAAGTACTCGCTGAATGCATTACCTAATCGCTAATATCATTAAGTGTGCCGATCGTATTTAATTTTAATACATCAGAAATGTGCCATTTTAATTAACACTACCACAGATTAAACATGTTCTTATTGTGTTTATTCTCTGTAACAGTTTAGACTTAGATATGTGATTCTATGAATCATAATTTCAGGGATGGAAACATTTTGTCTCCTGTCCTAACATAGCATGAACTTCATTAGTCACATTTATTTAGAAAGAAATCTAACTGAAAGGGGATGGATGTAAAGAAGGTGCGGGCGGGGTGGAGGACATGCAACCAAGGAGCCATGTAGCAGAGTTGTAGTCAAGACCACCGAACCCAAGACCAAGACCAGCGCCCCGCGCTAAATGACACAATAACATTAAGTTTACCTATCAAAATTGGTTTTCAGATTGATCTGAAAGATCCACATTCCCATAAAAACACCTAGATATTAAATACTTAGAGCTGAAATATATTTAACCAGTATCAATTAAAACTCACTTCATTCTGTTTTGCTTTCATCGCTGTGCTACAATCCGCAGAGGTCTCCTGCTATTCCTAGAAAAATAACGCCCTGGGCGGTTGCCCATATTGCATATGTCAGAAACCACAACTGAAACATCGCAATTAACGGTAAATAACGTTCAACTATGAACACTGTCCAACGTTCAACTTTTACTTATTCAGAGATTAAATGAATGTCTACCGCACACTGTGTACCGCAGTGTACACAAGAACAAAGAACGGCTCTCAGTGAGGCTTCAGTCCTTAGGACTTAGTAAAGATCCGTCCAGAAGAATCGGATCGTTCCTGAATGTCATATCACTATATTGCAGACTTTGGTCACAGCGTTGTCCCATATATGCGACACCTCAGTCAACACCTCCACACAATAATTCAGCGCATGAGTGACAACTTTTTTTCATCAAATGCAACATGTGTCTCAGTACAACTAGCTTTGCTAGCACAGATCTTACCTTTCTTTAAGCTTTCCTTCCAAGTGACAAAAGTTGGACGAAGTCCCACCGTCTGTGAAAGCGATGCGCTGCTGATTTTACATGTCGCCATATCAATTTATGCAGCGCTATTATATTATAGACAAACATCTTCTCCCGCTCAGAGGAAACCACTGCGCATGTCTGGAGCTCCGCGTGCGAGTAAAGGGGGAGCCGATGGGTGACAACAGACACTAAGTCACGTTATTGCTCGGATTTTACGGCGCCACCTTAAATCCCTGAACTTCACATTTTAACGGACAAAAAGTGCAACGCGACTTGGATGTAACGAGTAACGCGACAGTTTTGTAGAAATGTAGTGAAGTAGAAAGTACAGATACTTACTGTAAAATGTAGTGGAGTAAAAGTAGAAAGTCCCTATTATTAAATCTACTTAAGTAAAGTACAGATACACGAAAACTCTACTTAACGAAGTACTTGTACTTCGTTACTTCCCACCACTGGTTATATAATTGCGCATCTGTTCACAGCCGTTCTCACATGTGAGTTATGGGGCGTCGCCAGCAGCAGCTTATCTGGATTTAAAGTGACAGAGGCCCTAACAAGCTCAAAATAGGCAGACTGAGCAGAGTAAAATCGAACTTTCTCTATCATTTTTGTGCAAAAAATGTAATCAGCATGTTTTGTGTAGACCATAGACCTATCCAAACCTCTCCAAGGATGCATAATAGGTCACCTTTAAACCAGCTGCAGCTAATTTTCTGTAAAGTCTGACAGAAGGCCTGCTTCCACCAAGCACACCTGAACAAAGATTTAATCAGCCCAACGTGCGAAAGAAAATCCACGTCCTCGTTTCTAAGTTATTATCAAAGAAAACAAGGATCCAGAAAATATGATTATCAAGACAAACCTAAAGTCATCTTGTTGTAAATTGATCTGTTTTTGTCATTTTCTGAAGCTTTTCACAATCTGTGAGGCCAACAATGACAGAGAAAATAATCTATTTTCTTGGTAATGGGTACTATTGAGCTGTGAATGAGTTTGGGAATTATTACTCTTCATATCTGTCCCTCTGTTGTTTGCCAAATTTAGCTGCAGAAAAGATTTGTTTCCCTGTGAGACAAAAACTGAACCGTGTTTCAGACGGTCTGTTTGTACATGTGAGAACAAGTATTTCTGCAAACTGCAGAGGGAGACAACACAAATCTAATCCCAGAAAAAGCCTGGCAGTCACAGGTCACCATCTGAAAGCAAACTCACTTTTGCTCTTAATTAGAATACAAACTAACAAAAGCATTGATCCCTTTGGGTCCAAACACTAATTTTGTTGGATTCTAAATGTGGTAATGCTGTTCCTTTGACTGACTGCACACCTTTCTGATTCATCTGGCAGCTAACATGAGTTCTCGATTTCAAGAAGTTTGCATATTGAAATGTTCATCATTGGACCAACAAACAGATGTAGACGACTCTAAATGTTTGTCGTTGTGATGGATTGGACACAAAGTCATAGAAAAACAAATCAATCTCTGCAGAGGTTTGCTTCATTCTAAATTAAAAAATTTTGACATTGCTATCAAAACAAGTTTAATTTTTCTTACTGTCTTAGTCTGTCTTTGGTTTTTATACCAGATTTTATGTAATTAATGTTCCATTTCCACAGCGTTTTTGTATTTTCATTTTAAATTAATAGAACAGTTTTTTCTTTTATGCAATTATAGGAAAGTTCCTCGTGATGAAGTGGTGATTGGTCCAATCCCCATTTCTCAACCAATGATGTCTGGAGCTGAGCATTAGCCCCGCCCACGACTCTCCACTCATCAGCAGGTAAAGATGGATTATGAAACTAAAAGACCAACAAGGGACAGATAAGTAAAAACTGAAACTAAAAGTGTAAAGTATTTATTCCCTATAAAAACAAACCTTTAACATTAAAATCAGATAAGCAGCTATTTAAAATTGGAATATTTCTCAGGTCAGTAGACGGAACCCATGTAAGTGGATGTTTAAAATTCCCTTTTTGACAACATTATGAGTCTTTATTTTTTATTTTTAAAACCTCTTGACTTTTCTGAAACTAGCTCTGTGTGCATCTGGGTCCAATTAGAAGCCAAACCTTACAGTTTGACTTCCTTTGATGACGAAACATCTGATATATCACAGCCTACAAAGATCATTTTAAATAAAAGTGTTTTAACTTTAAGGTAAAACTAAGTGCAGGACATTCGTATCTTTATTGATTCTGTTATTGGGACACATTGAGGATCTTAAAGTCATAAAAACGCTACTTTCCCACATTACTGCATTACTTCTTTACAAATATGTGCAAAACTTTGTCGATATCCTCCAACTTCGCAATTGCAGTGTTTCCAACAAAGGAGAAATGCAATTAAAATTTCATTTGAATAAGTTTTTTCGTGGGTTAAGTCATTAAAAATCATGCAGCACCATCATCCTACAACCACTTCCTGTCGTCTTCTTCGTCGTTCTGCCAGTAGTAACATCCTGTTGTCGATCCTGTGATCTGAAAGTGTTTTCATTGCAGTTCTTTAAAAGTAATTAAAAATCATGCAGCACCATCATCCTACAACCACTTCCTGTTGTCTTCTTCGTCGTTTCTGCCAGTAGTAACATCCTGTTGTCGATCCTGTGATCTGAAAGTGTTTTCATTGCAGTTCTTTAAAAGTCATTAAAAATCATGCAGCACCATCATCCTACAACCACTTCCTGTTGTCTTCTTCGTCGTTTCTGCCAGTAGTAACATCCTGTTGTCGATCATGTGATCTGAAAGTGTTTTCATTGCAGTTCTTTAAAATACATTAATTTCGATACAGTTGAGAAGCTCAAAAACGTGAGTTTTGTGTTTCCATTAAGCAAATTTATTCACGTTATACCAAACTTGTGCAACTTAATAGTCGATGGAAACTCAGGTTATCGCTCACATTTCTTTACAGTAATACTGCAGATATCAAACAAAATGCATTCTTTTTCTCAAATTACATTCCTGGAAGATGAGGAAATTCCCCCCTTCCTGCACTTTAATTTTGGGGAAAAAGTTTCATTTTTTTATGTTTTTGCGTTGCTGAATGCGGGTTGCTCTGCCGCACTGAGAGCCTGATTGCAGGTGAAGAGGCCTCTTGGTATGCTGGGTAATTTACATGACATGATTACTCCAGCAAAGCCCTGCTCTTTGTGTGTGTCTGTAAGTGTGTGTGTGTGTGTGACAGAGCGACGGTAAAATGGTGCTAAACATCTGTGAGCTTGATGACACTCACTTAAAACAACGGCTTGGGAGGCGTGAGGGCGGTGTGATTGAAGGAAGAAAAGCGGGAAGATGGAAGAGAGCGGGCAGAGGGGGAGGATGATGGAGGAAAAAATGTAGAAATGTATACAGGTATTTGAAAGAAGGAGAGACGCATGGTGAAGCTGAAAGATAGTCCTCAAAAACTGCGAACGTGGAGGGAGAGATGTGAGGTATTTCTGTGTGTGTGTGTGTGAGGGGCAGACAGGGCAGGTGAGCTGCATGGTCCAACTTGCTTTAAAAGCACCTGAAGAAACAACACGAGGCTGGCATGATAACATCTCCCTGCCTGCCTGCCTGTCAGGCTCCATATGCATCTAAATTTATACCAACACTCCGGCTTTGACATGCAGATTTCTGCTGTTTTCTCAGACCTGCATGACAGTAATCCTCTTTGGAAAGTTGTGTTTATGATGGCTGCAGATTTATTTACTTCTCTGTTTATTATGTTCATCCCCAAATGGAGTTTGTAGTTTTAACAGCTGCTTCTGGTTTTCCTCATTCAGCACTTTGTCACAGGAGCAGCACATTTATAACACATCAGATGATTTTATACGTTTGTTTAGCACTGAGATAGATTTAAGTTTCTAGATGTTTGTTTTAAGTAAGATCTCAGAAATGTTCATAAATATGAATGAAAGTTTGGACCCCCCGGGGAGTACAAACTTTACAAAAGTTGAAAGATTCAAATTTAAAAAAAAAACAAAGTAGTCAAGTTCTATATTTTTACGTCTATTTTTATTTTTTCAAAATGGATTTTCATTGTAGATCCAAAGCTTGGAAGGGATTTTTAACGGTGGCGTATCAGGGCCAAATTAGATTAAAAGTTTGTAAATAAGAAAAAGTAGTAAATTTTCAGAAACCCATAAATGTTCTAGAAAAAACTGAGAATTTCTGTTTGAAATTTTGAAAATTTGCTGAAAAAGTTTCAGGGATTTTGAGATTAACCTTGGACTTTCGACTTTTGGAATTTGTCAAAAGTTGAAAGTTTCAAAGTTTAGCAGATTTTCCACGTTTGCTGTATTTAAAGAAAAGCATCTAGTTTTCAGTTTCTTTTGGGCTCCACTGAATACATTTATTTTCAGTAATAATAACAGGATTTGAGTCACTATAATTCAAAACATTTGCTATATTTGGTCAAGTCTAATAAATTAAATGAAAGTTGATTTCAAAGTCACCTTTTCAGTAAAAGTTTCTGGATAAACTTGATTTTACCTTTTGTTAAAGCTTGGTTGTAAAAACTTTGTGTCCCATTATGTTTGTAATAAATTTACCCTTACTACAAATTAAAAGTATCCATCTGCATCTATCAGCCAAATTTCTATCATTTTTGAGTTGCAGCTGGGGGCCACACACAGTCAGTCTAAGGGCCACAAGTGGCCCCCGGGCCGCACTTTCAGCACCCCTGCCTGCTGTAATCAGTTCTTCCAGGAAGTTGTGATCCCAACTATCAACTATCAACTCATTAAATCATTCACAAAATGTACACAAATTCACCACCAATGTTGACCCGTCATCACAACCTTGTCATAAATCCGACCAATCACATCAAGCCTTTCTCTGCATTTACTTCTTTTCTGACCAATCGCTGAACCAGTTCCCTCTCTCTCCTTCTAATTTAACTTTTTGTTTTGCTTACATTTTGTGAAGAAGGAAGTTGGACTCTGTCAGAGGTTTTGCTGTCGTTTCATTCAGTGGTTCTTGGTGCAGCGCCCCCACAGGCCAGGAGGGGAACAGGTTTTACAAAATGTTTGGTCCGTTGGACTAAGTGAAAAAACATCAGCAGCTGAAAATGTAACAAATGCTGTGATGTTTGCTCCCAAATCGAACCGATTCAGCTGGACTATCGCGTGTGAACACACCCTATGTTCCGGTTTCACTCCATCTCTACATCACCAGTCCAAACTGTTGATAAATATTTTATTTATGAACCTGCAGCTAAAATAAAAACTTCATTATGTCTATTCTGTGTAAATGGTTTTCTGACTTCCTAGTGCCAGTCCTCTGCTGCTGTAGCTTCATCATCCTGACATGCATTTGCGGCATAAAGTGGATCTTTACTCATATCAAACCTGCTATTTGCTATTAAGCAGTTGAACAGTTATAATACATGAAATGTCTGCTAAGTACACATGTTTATATATGTATCAATCAATCATCAATCAAATTTTATTTGTATAGCACATTTCAGCAGCAAGGCATTTCAAGTGCTTCACATAATTAAAATAAAAACAGCATGTGACAGTGCATAAACAGAAAGACAAAGAGAATTAAAAAAAAGAGGTAAAAAAAAGAAAAACATTAAAACCCACACCCCTTGACTTCAGTTAAGCATCTCACACCTCAGAGTTTTAGTTAAAACGCCATTTAACAAGGATTCTTACACCTCAGAGTTTTAGTTAAAACGCCATTTAACAAGGATTCTCACACCTCAGAGTTTTAGTTAAAACGCCATTTAACAAGGATTCTTACACCTCAGAGTTTTAGTTAAAACGCCATTTAACAAGGATTCTCACACCTCAGAGTTTTAGTTTAAACGCCATTTAACAAGGATTCTCACACCTCAGAGTTTTAGTTAAAACGCCATTTAACAAGGATTCTTACACCTCAGAGTTTTAGTTAAAACGCCATTTAACAAGGATTCTTACACCTCAGAGTTTTAGTTAAAACGCCATTTAACAAGGATTCTTACACCTCAGAGTTTTAGTTAAAACGCCATTTAACAAGGATTCTCACACCTCAGAGTTTTAGTTAAAACGCCATTTAACAAGGATTCTCACACCTCAGAGTTTTAGTTAAAATGCCATTTAACAAGTATTCTTACACCTCAGAGTTTTAGTTAAAACGCCATTTAACAAGGATTCTTACACCTCAGAGTTTTAGTTAAAACGCCATTTAACAAGGATTCTTACACCTCAGAGTTTTAGTTAAAACGCCATTTAACAAGGATTCTCACACCTCAGAGTTTTAGTTAAAACGCCATTTAACAAGGATTCTCACACCTCAGAGTTTTAGTTAAAACGCCATTTAACAAGGATTCTTACACCTCAGAGTTTTTGTTAAAACGCCATTTAACAAGGATTCTCACACCTCAGAGTTTTAGTTAAAACGCCATTTAACAAGGATTCTTACACCTCAGAGTTTTTGTTAAAACGCCATTTAACAAGGATTCTTACACCTCAGAGTTTTAGTTAAAACGCCATTTAACAAGGATTCTTACACCTCAGAGTTTTAGTTAAAACGCCATTTAACAAGGATTCTCACACCTCAGAGTTTTAGTTAAAACGCCATTTAACAAGGATTCTCACACCTCAGAGTTTTAGTTAAAACGCCATTTAACAAGGATTCTCACACCTCAGAGTTTTAGTTAAAACGCCATTTAACAAGGATTCTCACACCTCAGAGTTTTAGTTAAATCGCCATTTAAGGCCATGTAGGACCTGATGACGTAATTATTTCATTCTTAAAGCAGTTTGTCCTCCAGTGAACTCATCATTTTCAATGCTGGCAAGAATACAAGCAATCTGTCAGTTAGTGAAAGATCCTTTAGATCAGAAAGTGAGTTGAGAGTGAAATTTAATTTGCTGTAGAGTGTGAGGTATTTCACTCTCTACATCAGGAGGAAATGTTGCTCTTAAAGGCAGAGGATGCGAGCTTAGGCTGATTCCTCAGACAATGCAGCATCAATAACCGTCTTTCAGCAGCAGCGGATACTACGGCATGGGCAAAGGATTAGTTTATAAAACCTCTACAATGCACAGTTACGTCAACAAAAGCTGGTTAAAAGGTGCAGCACGTCGTGGAAAAGGAAATATCTTTAATATTTCGTCACTCTAGAATCTGTATGGAAATCAGAAAGATTTACATCTTCAGAAGTAACCAAGTACCTCTTTTCATATTAATCCCTTTAGTGAAGAGAGTTTATGTCCTAAAGCACAAATTAATCCAGAAAATATGAATAATCTGAAGATGATGTGCAAGAAAATGACCTAAAACAGAGAGAGAGGTACTTTTTGAAAGAAAAAAAAAGTACTTTTAGGAGTATTTTTACCACGCTGTGCTTTTTTCTTGAATAATTTTATTATTACTTCTCTGACTTGAGTAAAATTTCAATTTTTTTACCCACTGAATGAAAAACAAACATGTTTTAACCAAAGAATCACCAGACTCAGACACACACCTGCAGTTTGTTAGTGTCATAAGATTTTTACTGAAAGAAACTGATTTGAAAAACTTTCTTTTGCCTGATTTTTGTTGTTTTTTTATATAAATTATCATTTTCATCCTTAAAACAACAACATTTCCACTTAACTTTATAGTTTTGTCCATCTGATTGTCATTTTTAAATATTAAATGACTGATAATTTCATCAGTTACTCAGTACTTGCGTCGACTTTTTACCAAATGCTTTTTTACTCTTATTGAATAATTTCTTTTCACTTTTGCTTGAGTATAAATATGTTGAAGTGGTGCTACTCTGACTTGAGTGCAACTTTTGGATCCCCTGATTAAACATATTTTCCTGCGGTTTTCCTGAAAACCCAGAATATTTTTCCAAACACAGATTGCTTTCGTGGATGTGCAGCTTTGCAGCAGCAGACTCCGCTTTACTGCGGCCCGTTTCTAACGTCGTTCAGTGAGATTTCAGCGTTTAAGAAAACACGGCTACCCTTGACGTCGCTCTCTCTGTGCTTCACCTCTCGCTCTGCGTCTCCCAGGCAGAGGCGGATTAGCAGAGTTCTGCTTCGTTTACCTTCACCTGTCAACGCCGGCTGCGTGTGTGTGTGTGTGTGTGTGTGTGTGTGTGTGTGTGTGTGTGTGTGTGCGTGTGTGTGTGTGTGTGTGTCCTGAGCACTCAGCCATGAGAAGCTACCGCTAAGACCCTGCATCATAGGTTGTGTGCAGGTGACAGCTAAAGAGTCCCACCCAGAACACACACACACACACTCACTCACATCCCTAAGGTTTAAAGTGACGCTTAAGCCGACTAAATGCGTCGGGGTTTCGGGTCCTGTGAGCCCACGATGCACTCAGAATATGAAAACCTGACTCCGCTTTTAATTTTCTGTTTCCACTTAAGTTGAGAGGAGAAGATGTGGAGAACAGCGTCAGAGGGGGGGAGTGTGTGTGTGCGTGTGTGTGTGTGTGTGTGTGGTCCCGTGTGACGAGAAGGAGCTGCACCGCCACGGCTCACTGCCATCCTCCTTCCTCCCTGAGCTGCCGGAGCCTGCTCTGGCCTGTTGGCAGGAAGTGTCCTCCCAGCTGACAAAAACACACTCGCTCACAAACACACACATCCTCACAAAAAGCTGGCAAAATGCCGCCCTGTCCCGCCCCATGACGCCGCAGAACGCAACCAAAACCTCTAAAGACGCTCCGCCGAGTCCCATCAGGACCAGAGGATCCAAAATTATAAGTAAGAGCAGCACGACTTCAACATATTTTCACTCAAGTAAAAGTAAAACAAGTATTTGGTCAAAAGTTTACTCAAGTACTGAGAAACTGATCAATCACCTAATATTTAAAAATTACATCATCAAATGAACCAAAATAGAAAGATAAGTTAAAGTTTCTACCCAACTCTGCTAGTTGCAGAAAGATCAGCCGCGCACTGCAAAAACACAAAATACCACCAAGTATTTTTGGTTTAGTTTCTAGTGCAAATATCTCAGTACATTTGAAATAAGACAAAACTAACTTGGATGTAACCTTTCAGCAACATGTATGAGCTGGTTTCAAGTCAATAATCCATAGTATTGATGAAAAAGTTCTAGTTCGACTGGCAGATTTAATTTATGGAAAAATGTTTCATTATAGGTTGAACTAGAACTTTTAAAAAAAAAATCCATTTTAAGGGATTATTGTCTTAGAGCTCCTAGATCTTACTGAAAAGTCAAGAATTGCGTACTAACTAGTTACATTTATTCAACTACATTTACTTGCGTAGCTTTTTGGAAAAATATCTACACTTACGAGTATTTTACTACGCTGTACTTTTTACTTTTACTTTTACTTGAGTAATTTTATTATGAAGTATTTCTACTCTTACTTGAGTAAAAGTTTTGGGATCTCTACCACCCCTGATAAAGTGACTTCCAGCAGGTGGCGCTCTTCCTTCTGGATTTGTCTGCAACAGACGGTAAACATCCAAAACACTTGGAGGAAAAATAACAGTTTTCCTGTGCAGGAAGTAAACAGGTTTGCAGAAACAAAAGGTCCTTAAAGAGGTTTTCCACTTCTGCTCCCGGTAAGAAGCTGCAGCAGGTTGGCTGGTGCTGAGAGACAAAGTGAGAACGTCTGTTCAGCGCTAACCTTGGAACCAAATATCATTTCAATTGGCTTCATTCAGACTTCATTGTTTTATTAGTTTTAATCAACAAAAACAAGCTGGAAAAAGTTTTTTTTTTAAATCAGACAAAAGAGACATTAATTAAAACAAAAGTTTACAACCTGTCATGTTTTAAATAGTTTTTAATAATAGTAATGAGATGAGAACTGTGTCTTATGTGTTTCTGTTTAATAGTCGCCGTGATCTGCATGATTAAATCCCTCCTGGTATAATTCAGCTATCACACAAATCTGAAGAACATTTTGAAAAAAAGACTTTGACAGGAAAAGCAAAAAGCCGTAGCTGTAGAAAAACAGACAATAGCCTCTAAAGTTGTTTAATTCAGGCTGATTGCTCTTCTGATTCATCGTAAACAGCTGATCACTCAAATCATTTCAAATAAAACATTACTAAAGACTTAAACCATCTGAAGTGAGAGAGTATAAACACTTTTATATCAGTAAACTCGCTTACATTAGTGTTTCTCTTCCTTTTTGAACGGTAGCTTTCCATCAGTAGTAGTTTCTGTTAAAGACTAAAAGGAAGATTTTCAGTTTTTAAAGTTTTAAAAACAGCAGCCACTTCACTACAAACATTTTCCACGAACCACCTGAAGAAAACGCTCCCAGAAGTCAGACTGCTGTTCAGATATCGAAGGATTATTTATACCTGGTTTAAGGTGACATACTTACTACAACATCTTCATTACATTTTTTGCACAAAATCATTTTTTAGGTAAAGAGATTTTGAGTTTTCTTGGCTCCTTTCAGAAGCAGCTGTCATTTTAAACCCAAACAGGCTGCTGCTGGCCACGCCCCCCAGCTCCACGTTCACTCTCTCACTTGTAAATGGCTGCAAAAAGATGCGCAATTATACAATCGTACATCTTTGAAAAGTAGAAGTGGAGCCTCCTGTGCAACCAACAACAATGCAGCAAGAGGTTTCTGAATGCTAAGTCAACAACAAAACATGAGAACAGCTGACCAAACGTGCTGGAACTCTCATTTGGTTGCTAGGTAACAGGCCAGGCTCAGCTGGGGTTGCTAGGTAACGGCGCAGTTGTCTTCAGTTTTTGAAACGGCACAAAACATGTTTTTGCTTTTTTTGCTTGATCTGGTTTTATAAACTGTTGAGGCTGAAATGAAAGTGTAAAATGTGCAAAAAAAGTGAATTTTCCACAATAAATCCCTTTTAATAAACAGTTTAAATGGGCATTTTCAATTTGTAACTCATAATAATAATAACAATCGCATCTAAAAGTTTCATGATGGTTCTCAATATGAGCATTTTGATGACCCAGAAGTCCCTAAAATGTTTAGAAAACATGAATAAAACTGCTCAAAAACGGTCAAATCATCAGCCTCGATGCTCAGCTTTGCAAAGTTTAGATAAAAAATGTAAAGAAAACGAGCTAATGCATCCGTACTGTAGCCAAGGACCTCGCTTGACTGATTTATTTTTCATTTTACTGTAACTTCTCCCCCATGGGTTCAGAGAGGGGTGGCTTGTCTAAGTACCTGAATTAGAGACACACAGAGAGAGAGGTAATTAGAATCCAGTGATTAATGTTCTAATGAGTTTATTCTCTGAGGGGATTAACATGAAGGCTAATAGCAGCTCTGCTAAAAACATCCCAAAAAACCCAAAACACTGGAGACAAAAAGGCAGGCTCAGGATTTACTGCTTCAGCAGAAAAAACAAAAACGTGTTGCTACTCTTGTTTTTCACTCCTTATTTTGTTTATTATGAACTTGCTCAACCTTGAAATGACCTCAACTCCGCTTGGCAGCACTGCAGGAAAAAGAAACGCTCAGCCGTTCTCAGTCAGCATACGGAGCAAAACAAAAACGGTTCACTTTCTAATGTATAACAGCAATAATGTGGGGTTAGATTTGAGCCGAAATGTTTCCTCAGCAGGAAGACACGTGCATAAGACGTTCTAAAAAACCCCTACATAAAAAAAAAAACAGACCTAAAAAGGCTTAAAAAACTGAAGACAAAGACATTTTTTGCACAATAGTGACAAACCTTAAGATCTCAAATGATCACAAGGACACACAAAGAGTCAGCCATGCAGTAAAACACAAAATAACTGCTTATAAGAGCCAAGCTGTTAAACTAAAAAGATCAAAAAGAGAAGCACAATTACTAAACTGGAGAGGAAAAAAAGAAACAAAACATGTAAAGCGAACACAAAGTGTTGTGAAACAGGCAAAATCACAGGTAAAATACACAGCTGGGGAAACAGAGAAACCACAAATTACGATTGCGGTTTGTGGTCGTTTTGTATCTTTTCAGTTTGTGTGTCTTTGTCCTCAGTAATAACAGTTAAAGGCCTTTTTCATGCCGGAGCCCTGGGGGTCTCCTGCTTCACAGCAGTAAAGATATTATTCACTTTCCTCCTCCCACACAGACAGAATAGATTCAAATTTCAGTGATTTTTATTTGATTTTTTTCAGGAACACTGCAAAAACACAAAATCTTACCAAGTATTTTTGGTCTAGTTTCTACTGCAAATGACTTGGAAAACTTGAAATAAGACAAAACTAAATTATAATTATCTTTTCAGCAAAATACAGTTTGTTTTAAGTAAATACTTCAAAAAGTACTAGTTGTATTGGCAGATTATTAGACTTATAACAAGACATTTTTCTCATGTTATAACTTAATTTACAATTATAACAGTTTGTTATAATTAAAGAATTGTTTACTCAAAACAAGCTTTTATATGTTGCTGAAAAGTTACTTTTAAGTTGGTTTGTCTTATTTCAAGACAAACTTAGAAACTAGACTAAATTAACTTGGTAAGATTTTGTGTTTTTGCAGTGAAAATGAGAGAGGAGGACGTGACAAGGTTACACGACGAGATGCAGAGAAAAGCAAGCATGGAAAAAACATATACGCTTGTAACCAATTGGTTTTTGGAGTGACATTCGGGTTGGCTTAGCCATTTTCTGAAGGAAAAGGAGAGATTAAGACAATCCTCAGCGAGCCACCTTCACCGCGCCGAGGTGCTTAGGGACACCGGGAGCAAAGAGGATTGTGGAGAAGAGAGGGGGCTTCTGGGAGAGCGTCAGAGGGATCTTAGGAGGCATTAGCAGTAACATACTCCACCTGAGATAGACGGGGAAAGACCACACCAGCAGCACCGGACCCCTTTGTTGACAGGCTTAGTGGTCCTGCCTTTGACAGACACACACAGAAACACACTGCACACTGCAGCGTGTCGTGCATGTTGTTGCACATCGTGGATGCAGCAGAGGAAAGGCTGCCTTTAAAGGGGGGAAATGTTATACAGAACTCACATTTTGCATGTTTTTGAACTTTCATTTGGGGCGCTAGTGCTTATAAAAACAAGCCAAGCGCTTCAAACAAACACCCAGATGTTTGTTTGTTTTTTAGCAATGAATGATAAATGGACTGAACTAGAGTAGACTTGTGATCAGGTTTGATTTCATTAAGTTAAAATTTTTTGGTGTCTGGAAAGTGAGCTGTTCCAAAAACCTCCTGAATGTAACGTCACACGTTAACAGGCACTTCTCCGTTACCTAGCAACCCCAGTGAAGCCCAGACCGTTACCTAGCAACCCCAGTGAAGCCCAGACCTTTACCTAGCAACCCCAGTGAAGCCCAGACCGTTACCTAGCAACCCCAGTGAAGGCCCGACCGTTACCTAGCAACCCCAGTGAAGCCCAGACCGTTACCTAGCAACCCCAGTGAAGCCCAGACCGTTACCTAGCAACCCCAGTGAAGACCAGACCGTTACCTAGCAACCCCAGTGAAGCCCAGACAGTTACCTAGCAACCCCAGTGAAGCCCAGACCATTACCTAGCAACCCCAGTGAAGCCCAGACCGTTGCCTAGCAACCCCAGTGAAGACCAGACCGTTGCCTAGCAACCCCAGTGAAGACCAGCTAGTCCAAGTCAATAATTCCTTAATATTGATGAAAAATATTCTGCCAATAAGGGATGAGTTCTTGTGCATCACAAACAACTTTTTGGCTAATAGGAAAATTACAACATTTTAGGCCAACATGTTCTTTAAAATAAACACCTTTCTGGAAAATTTTTCTAAAAATTATATATGTTTAATAATTCACATAAAAGTTTTTACTAGAATCATTGTTTACTGTAAAAACTGGTCATTTTATCTCATGTATGCATGTCGAGCACAAATTAATTTCAGAATAAAATTCCTTTAAAGTTTTGCATTGAATTTAGTTTTTTCTTAAATTTGATGTTGGATTTCAGATTTTTTTTTTTCATATCTTCATCATAAGAGACACTTTTTAAAGTTGATTTCTTCAGTTCTGTTGTGGTAACAGTTTAGAAAGTTGCACTCTCCACCATAGAAAGGAGACACTCAAAGCAAATGTTGACTTTATCACGATGTGAACGTCGAAGAGCTGTCAGGAACAAATAAACATCAGCCTTTCCACACACTGTGCTCAGAAGAGCTAAAGAGTTAGCTCTTCTCAAGGTTAGCGGCGTCTCGCTCCGCGTGTTGGCGTGTCCTTGGGCGAAACATTGTCTCTGCATCCTTTGATGCTGCGACATAAAACTCGCTGCACTCCACAGTCTAAGAAGCTGAAATGTATGTTTGAATGTGGCTTGAGGTGTAAAGCAGTTGTCAGTAAACTAGTTCATACATGTATTGGCGCCTCTGGCAAAGCTGCATAAAAAGCCTTAAAATTGATGTATGTTTTTATTTTTCACAGAGGGTGTTATTTAAAATTGATCTTTTCTTAGCTTTTTTTTTTTTTTTTTGAAAGCCATGTTTTTCCATCATCAGAAACATACAAGGAATACCTTGAATCTCCCATGGCAACCATTCAGGAATACCCAACAATCTGCTCTCTGCCCCCACAGAGACCCTCCTCAGATCTTCGCTCCCTCTCAGCTCCTACAGACTAGAGCAGCACCAATTAGCAAACACCTGGTAGAGATCATCGTACCAACTGCTTTTCAGTCCAACGCTCCTAAGAATGTTTATTTTAGGAAGAAACAGTGTTTGACTTGCTGAAGGCAAAGTGTTTAAAAGAGCAGGAGACGGGCCTGATTTCAAGGCGTCTAACTGTGAAGTAAACTTTCTTTTAAGCTACGTAGCAATCTGAGGAAAAGAGGCTTGATTTTGTGTCTTAAGAGTTAGTTTTATGTGAAATTGCTTGATATTTTGGAGCTACGCTGAGAAACCCGTGCTGATCATCAACTTGCTCGTATGAATACGTTTGTGCATGAATTTGAATTCAAAAATACTTTATTGAATAAAAAAATAAAATAAAAAAACGAACTAAATCTGGTGAATGTATTTAACTCATTTGCTCTGTCTAGACTTCCATCTATCTGATCCTGAGATCTTCTTCATTCCTGATATTGTTCCTCTGTGGTTTATTCTGTATCTTTTCTCCTTACTGTCTCTAATCTTGATTTCTAGCTATATAGTCCTCAATAAGGGGCTGCACAGTGGCGCAGTTGGTAGAGCTGTTGCCTTGCAGCAAGAATGTTCTGGGTTCGATTCCCGGCCCCGGTCTTTCTGCATGGAGTCTCCATGTTCTCCCTGTGCATGGTGGGTTTTCTCCAGGTACTCCGGTTTCCTCCCACAGTCCAAAAACATGACTGTCAGGTTAATTGGCCTGTCTAAATTGCCCCTAGGTGTGAGTGTGTGTGTGCATGGTTGTTTGTCCTGTGTGTCTCTGTGTTGCCCTGCGACAGACTGGCGACCTGTCCAGGTGACCCCGGAACAATAGCTGGAGATAGGCACCAGCACCTCCCGACCCACTCAGGGACAAGGGTGTAAGAAAATGGATGAATGGATGGATGGATAGTCCTCAATAACTCCCTGTCTCGCTCTTTAAGGCTGTTTTCATGTTTTGCAGTTCCTTTACTGGTGATCTAGGATTTGTTTTGTGGGAAACATCTCACTGTTCAGGCGCTGTCCACACACTCAGCCATGGGACTGATGTCGTCTCTATGTGGCTGGCAAAGAGCAATCCAATCCGTAGCCTCCAAATTGCTCTGCAGGGCTTCTTCTGCTTCAACTTTCGTTCAGCGGTTTTTGTTACAGGCCGTCTCTGAACAAAGGACTTGTACGCTGAACAGAGAAACACAAGGTCATGATTTGATTTCCCCAGCGTAGGTCTTGCTTTGGACATACGAGTCCTTGACATTTGTGAAAAACAAACCCAAAGTCTTGTTTTCTCAGGTGGAGCAGGTGACAAACTGTTGAAAGGTTGGCAGTGTAGCGGAGAGTGAGGCGTGATTAAAATCACCAGATATTGCCACAAATGCATTGGGTTGTTGTGTCCGTATCCTAGCAACAGTGGAGCTGATGACATCACGTGCATTATCGGCAACAGCTCAGGGTGGGATGTAAACGGCTGCCAGCAAAACAACAAGGTGAATAAATATGGACGGAAACTTACTGCCAAGAGTTCGAGGTCTGCAGAGACGACACTTCACAGAAACTGGATGACACCATCTGCTGTTAACTGGCACTGCTAATCCGCCTTAGTGAACAAAACTGATGTAATATTCTTAGAAAGTTGGGTAGTAACTAGATACTTTTACTCTGTTACATTTAATTGAGGAACCTTTTGGAAAATATATACTTTTAGGAGTATGTTTACTCCGCTGAGTAACTTTATTATGAAGTATCGCTACTCTAACTTGAGCAAAATGTCTGTATTTTCTACTCAATACAAGTCACTGAATGCATCTTACCAAGTATTTGTTGTCTAGTTTCTAGTGTAGATATATTAGCACCATTGAAATAAGACAAAAGTAACTTACAAGTAACTGACCAGTAAGAAATAGGAACTTGTCTTAAGTCAATAATTCCTTAATATTAGTGAAAAAATACTAGTTCTATTGGCAGATTATTTCACTGATATGGGAAAAATATATTGTTATAAGCGAATTAATCTGACAATGGAGCTGGTACCATCCAGCCATCCATCCATTTTCTTTCACCCTTGACCGTCGGTGGGATCGGGAGGGTTGCTGGTGCCTCTCCAGCTGGCGTGCCGGACGAGAGGCGGGGTCACCCTGGACAGGTCGCCAGTCTGTCACAGGGCAACACAGAGACACACAGGACAAACAACCATGCACACACACACTCACACCTAGGGGCAATTTGGAGAGGCCAATTAACCTGACAGTCATGTTTTTGGACTGTGGGAGGAAACCGGAGTACCTGGAGAAAACCCACCATGCACAGGGAGAACATGGAGACTCCATGCAGAAAGACCGGGGCCGGGAATCGAACCCAGAACCTTCTTGCTGCAAGGCAACAGCTCTACCAACTGCGCCACTATGCAGCCCCACGGAGCTGGTACCTTTTCATCAATATTAAGGAATTATTTATTTAAAACAAGTTACCATTTCTCGCTGAAAAGTTAGTTACTTCTGTCTCATTTTAGGTGTGCTGTTATATTTGAACTAAAGACTAGACCAGAAATACTTGGTCTAGTTTCTACTACAGTGTGAAGAACCAGTTTGTTTAAACCCAAAGTTCAGGTTTTATTAGTTTCATGTATAGAAAGAAATTTATTTGAAAACATGTTTATTTTGCCTGATAGTTATTTATATGAATTATTTTCATTTGATCTTTAAAATGACAACATTTCCACACAATTTTATTTCAGGGTCCGTCTGATAATTGTAATTTTTAAATATTAAATGATCAGTTGGTACTTAAGTAGTCTTTTTACCAAATACTTTGTTTATTCTTACTTTAGTCATTTCTTAGATGGCTGCTTGTTACTTGAGTAAAAATGTGTTGAAGTTACTCGCCTCCAACTTCTGAAGTTTGGGACATTTTTTTTCTCGTCACTCACCTGCATGTGACGAGTTTTGGTCATAAAGACGAATCCCATTTGCTAATGATAGCATAACTTATTTTATCATGCAGTCATAGTACACCGTCAACAAGCTAGCTAATGTTAAAACGGCAGGATCAATCAGGGTAACCATAGCAACCACCGAGAGTTTAAAGGCCTTTCTGCAGTCATATTACGAATCTGCCGTGTTTACAAACAAATAATCCCTCTGTAGTCGTTTTTACGCGTTTCAATTTTCAATCCTGACATTTTAACACAGAAACTTAACTGAGCAAAGCCGATCTGTTGAGCCCTCAAAGGAAAACTGAAGATGTTTTTCTCGTTGTTGTTAATTTCTCCTGAATGCCGATCAAGTGACCGTTATAAAACGCAGACATGAGCATCCAGGAAATCTCCCCCAGGAAAACAGGCAGGCAGTCAGACAACTGGACCCAACAAGGTAACGACGACGGGAGAGGGAACAAAGGAGTTCATGGCTGTCGTTGGGTTTTCTTTCGTTTTTGTCGTTGTTTCATCCCTTCTTTTGTCTGGGGGCAAACTGCAGGAGCCAGGAGGCCCCGAGCAACAGCTGGCAGGTGGGAAGAGAAGGAGGGAGAGAAGGAAGGAGAGAGGAAAAGAGGGGTGGCGTACAGACGACAGGCTGAAGAAAGGTAAGAGGGAAGGACACGAATGGTAGCACGGAAACTTTTTACCGTAACATGTTGACTGCATGTTCAGCTACTAATATTTCAGATCTAGGAGAAAGACTGAGGATTTTAGACATGTGATAGTGACTGCTAATGTTGAGTCCATGAAAAGACAGGAGATTATCAAAGGTACATTTACGCATAAAATTATAATTTGGCACACATGAAACTCTCGGTCCCTTTTTCCCTGCTGAGTCTCTCTCTCTCTCTCTCTCTCTCTCTCTCTCTCTCACAGACACACACACACACACGGTAGGTCTCAGTTAACCAAAGTCAATAGCCTGCAGACAGACAAGTGTGATTACAGGAGATACTATTGCTCTCACTATTTAGCAGCTTCACTTTCTGTGTCTGAGGGGAAAATGAAGGGTGTTAAAAAGAGACGGCAGATCAGGCCAGAGGTTTCATCTCCGATCGACTCTTCACACAACTGACATGAGGCGCTCTTTGAATTACTTTATCACAGTTTTTGGTTTTTAAAATGTCTCCCTCTATTAATCGGCATTTTGATTCATGATATCTATTTATTTTTATATTCAGCTACAAAAAGAAAAAGCAGGTTAAACTTGCATCTTATTTTGGCTTCAGTAGTAAGTTGAGTTTTTATTTTCCATTCTGTAAAACTTCATTCCCTTAATATTATGACTTTCTGTAGTTTTGACTTTTTTTCTCATAATTTTGACTTAAGTTTTTATTTTCTAATAATCCATTGTAGAAAACCAACCTTTACTGCTCTGATATTTAGCTAGATGAAGCATCTTAAGCAGAGTTGTGGTAACTGGTTATATTTACTCGGTTAAATTTGCTTTAGTAACTTTTTGAAATGCATTTACTTTTTGGAGTATCTCTGCTCTTTCTTGAGTAAAATTTCTGGATTTTCTACCAACTGAATAAAAATCAAACATGTTTTAACCAAAGATTCACCAGACTCAGACACACACCTCCAGTTTCTGTTAAATTTCATAAGTTTTTTATTTAAAGAAACTGATTTAGAAAAACTTCATTTCCTTGCATTTGTGTTTTATTAATTGAATTATTGTCATTTTAGTTCTTAAAATACCAAAACTTCCACTTAACTTTATATTTTGTTCCATCTGATTATGTAGTTTTTAAATATTAAATGATTGATAATTTGATCAGTTGCTCGGTACTTATTTTATTTTTTTTTTTACCAAATACTCTTACTTTATTGTTATTTTTTGTTGTTGTTTTCTGTGTTTAATGTGGACAATTTACCAAAATAAAGTGATTGAGTCATTTCATGAACAGCTACTTTTTACTTTTACTCAAGTAGAAATATGCTGAACTAGTGCCACTCTTGCTAGAATATAATTTGTGGGAACTTTACCCACATCTGGACTAGGAAAAATGAAACTTCATATTTTTTTTTAAAGTGATCAGTGAAATTCATTCGTTTATCCTCTTAGAAAAACAGTTTTGGTCATACTGAGGAAGGAAGAAAACTCTCCAACTTGTATCAGTTTTATGTTAGTACAAAAATAAAAAACAAAGAAAGTCACTGTGAAGAAATGAGATAGTCTGGTTTTTTTCCAAGCAGGTCAATTGCAGCCTAATGTCCGACTGTTGCTTTGCGTTATTTATTTACATCAGGCAGCCTCAAACACTCAATCACCCGTTTATCTCTGCCTGTCTTACCACACACACACACACACACACACACACACACACACACACACACACACACCCCGCTCTGACCAGGCAGATGGTTGTGCCACCCCTGCCAAAGCAGCATAACAAGCCACACACACACACGCGTATAAAGGGGAGTGGGACGTCTGTTTCAGCTGCCTCTCTGTGTCGAAGCGAAGCTGGCATCAGCCGTGAATCCATCAATCCTCCACGCTGCCCCCCTTTCACCTCCACCTGTTACAGTACAGGCTGTTTAACTGGAAACACGGGCAAAACAAACTGGTGATGTGAACAAGCTGTGTTTCCATTACAAATGTTCACCAACATTCTACTAATGTCAAAAAACAAGCATAATTTGGCCATTTCTGTTTCAATTAAATAAGAAATTAAAATAACATGTGAATAGGTTTGTTCATATGATAAGTCATTAAAAACCATCCAACTCCATCATCCTCCCACCACTTCCTGTCTTCTTCTACTTTGTGGTTTCTTCCAGTAGTAACATCCTGTTGTTGATCATGTGACTTGTGTGATGTGAAACAAGTGTTTCCATTGCAGTTTTGTGAAATAAACCAATTTCAATACAACCAAAAAAACACACCTTATCCTACTGCCATTTTATTTGATCAAAAAACTTTTTTTTTTAATCGACATATTTCCATTAAGCAATTTTAATTTTTAAATGTAAAAAGCTACGTTCACACTGCGTCCTGAAGTCACCCAGTTCCGATTTTTTTTATGTTATGAAAAGATCGGATGCGTAACAAACTTAGACCCACATGTCCAGGTGGCCTGGGTCACATTAAGGCAGAAACATCAGAATTGGGTCACTTCAGGCTGCAGTGTGAATGCAGCCTATGATAAGCTCCGCCGTTAGCATCCATGTTTACTTCCACAAACTTTGAGCACTTCTTCTTCTTTCTTTGTGACATTTGGTAAAACACTGAGAACACTCTCTGTGTGACGTTATTGCGCCCTCTACTGTCCATGTGGGACACGTTTGGGTCATTTACAGTTCACACTAGAGATCGCATAAATTTGGAAGTGTGAACGACCACGCAAGAAAAATGAGATTTGACAAAAAAATTGGTTTGGGGTCAAATCAGGAAGCAGAGTGAACCTAGCCAATTGCGTAATTTTCTGGTCAATAGAAACACATCTACAGGCTAAAAGACCTTCAGACTGGATGATTTTGTGATTTTGGGGCCGCTTGCAGCTGTCGAACACCCTGAAGCTGCACCCAAACACGCACACGCACGAACACACACACACTATCACATCTACCAAACAGGCTTTACAACTAACAGCATTAATCACCTTTTCAACAAAGAGAGTGACAGCCAATTTTAACGGCCAAGATGGATCGCGGTAAGAATAAATAGCCGAGTATCACAGAGCATCTGGGTATGTCTTAATATGCATGTGACTGTACGTCACTGTCAACGTGTGTTTGTGTGTGTGTGTGGGTGTGTCTGTAAACAACTCAACTTACACAGATTACTTCTGAAACTCTAACTGGAATACACACACAGACAGACACACACACACGTACAGACACACAGAGACATCCTTATCCATGTTTCCACCTTCCAAATCAACACATCCTCATAGATTACTCCACACACCTTAATCTCCCGCTTAATTCCTAAATGTCTTCGTCAAACGCACAAGCCAGCAGAACCCAGATTAGATTAGGCTGCTCTCGGAACAAGGTGGCGCTGCAGAAAAAAAGATTTTCCAGCATACAGCAAAAATAAAATTTAGTCAAAATACTGAGTCAACCGTTTGCTTCAGATTTGTGAGGTAAATCCAGAGTGATTACACAGTGTCTGAGTTGTTCTGTGTTATTTTATGCATGCAACACAAAACGCTGAAGCGGAAAATATGCTGTAAATGCTTGGATTTAGCCATAAACAGGTGGTAGTGATGTTTACCGTCGTTTACCAATATCTTATATGTTTGCATCATTAAAATAGTTGCTGTGAAGCAGGTGATTGCATTAATCATCTATTAAACTGCAACAAGACAAAATCTTACCAAGTATTTTTGGTTTGGTTTCTAGTCTAAATATCTCGGTACACTTTAAATAAGACAAAACTAGCTTACAAGTAACTTTTCAGCAAGATATAGAAGCTTTTCTTATGCCAATAAATCCTTAAAATTGATGAAAAAGTTCTAGTTTCACTGGCAAATTATTTCACTTTTAATAAGAAAATTTCCCCGTGTTGTAATTGAAATTTTCTGTCAATAAAACAAATACTTTTTCATCAATATTAAAGAATTATTCAGTTAAAATGATTTCCTGTCTTTTGATAAGTTTTTGAATTGTAAGATATTTTCACTAGAAACTGCACCAAAAGTAACATTTTGTTTGACTTAACTATATATACCTTTTCATATCTTTGTTTAAATGCAACCACTGACTGTTTCAAATAATTTATCCAGAGAAACAATCAAAGATCCAGCAGAATAACTTCACCTTCAACAACTGATGAAGATTTTTCTAATTTTTTCCTCTGACCTCAATCTCAGATTTCTTATTTTTTCAAATTTCTGACTTTAATCTTCTGAGGTTAAGTCTGAATTCTAAGAAAAATGTAAAAATGATAAGAAGTCAGATTCATTCCGAGTTTCAAAACAGAATTATTAGTTTAAAGTCAGTAACACTTTTCAGATTGTTTGTAAAAATGTTACAATCTTAATTTTTATTATAATATAGAAAAGGGACAAATAAAACTGGACAGATATGCAGGATTCTTTCCGACCTGACTTCATTACAAAGAGACACAATCTGTAATTTTTAATTAGTTTGATACTTTCTACTCTTTCCAATACATTTATTTTCGCTAGGATGCTTCATGCTGCTTCCTTCCCAAAGTTAAATAATTTAATTTCTTTCTTCATCCAGCTGAGTGCTGATATCTCATCCAGACTGAACCTAACAGCGTATCTGTCTATCTATCAATCTATCTATGGTTACAGAGTTCCTCTTATTAACCTCATGCCCTCTGGGGCATCAATAATAGAAAAAGAACTAATTTTGAATTTGACACCAAGGATTACCGGCCTTTTGCTTTACAAAACACCTCCTCCATCAATTATTGAGAGAGCAAATCCAATACGGGAGTGCAGGGCTGCATGAAGAGATGCGGAGCGGCCCGGAACCAAAACTGACTTTTATGGATTTCAACTGATTCATAATGGAAAAATAAAATAAGAGAACATGAAATTTTGATCATTTTTAGTTTTATTTTATCTGAATTATTGTGGTCGGCTGCAATAGTTAGGTTATCTTTGATACTTTTCATAATTTAAATCAATAACTCAACATTTTACAGGAAAAAAATTGGTGCATCTTAAAAACAATGAGCATTTATTTATTAATATTTTACTATTTGAATGTGTTTTTACAATGTTACATATCAAATGTTTGGACAAAACACAGTCAGAAGCACTTTTACCCAGGTGAGGCAATCTGAGCAACACTGTGAAAACTATGTGGTGACATAAATTATGAATTAAAACCGTGCATCAAATGTCACATTGACTGACATGTAAAATCAGGTGAGCATCAAATAACAACCTGCTGGCATTCTATCCTGTTGTGTGGCTCACCCCCAAGCAAGTTTGGTAAGATAATCATTTAATTAGAGCCAGACAACAAAACAGATTAAAAATAGATGTAATCCAGTTCTAATGATTTTTCTGTCTTAGCGCTTCACTTGTATTTTTGATTTTCTGATGTAAAAACGGAAAGATGGAGCAGGATCTTAATTCACTCATCCAAAATATTATTCTTTTCAGAACGTCACAGAATGCAAAATTCATAATTAAATGCTTTTTAAATAACTAAATCCCAATAAGCTGGGTTTGAATCTAATTCAGCCCAAATTATCAACTGAATTTAGTTTAATCAATATTATGATCCACTGCAGTGAAACTGAGTTGAGTTCTCAACATTACCTGTGATATTATCTCTAAATCCAGAAAAAGTCATTGACTTTACAGAAATCCCTTGTCCAGATGAAAGAATCCTGAGTGCAGACACTGAGCAAAGAATACTATTATGAAAAGTAACTAAGTGACACAGACATTGTTAATGGCCATGAAAGAGATTTTGCTAAACACATAAAGACAGAGCCAGGAGCACTTTTAAAGGAAAAGTGCTGTATATTGTTTCATCCAGGAAAGACGCAAGCTAACAACACAAAACTTGAGACAGGAGTACATTCTATGCAAAAAAAAAAAACAACTTAAACATAGAAAGTACCCAAAGTTAATGTCAGGAATTGTTCCAAAAGATATCTTGCTAGCACAGAAACACAGAACGAAGAGCCCTTCGTGGGGGGGCGCCGATTTATATTTTCGCATCCACCTGAATAATGTGTAGTTGCGCCCCTGCCCATGGCACTTCAACAGTATTATTTTACCTTTTATCTGGAAATAGTGTCTGTTTATTCTTGCCATACAGTCATCTGTATTAATTATTGCTCAAAAGGTCTTGCCATACCAGTTTATTCCTCCGTATTTACTTTAGTTTCTTAGTTTATTCTTGCATTTAGTTTCATTTGATTCGTATTATCCTCTCTTGGTTTATTGCTATGTTCACTTTAGTTTCTTTACTGTTGCTAAATTTATTTTATCGTTTATTGACGCTCAGTAATTTTCCCTCATCACCTGCTGCGCCTCCTAATCATCATGTTTCACATCATGTGTTGATTTTTTCACTGTTCAGCGTCGGATTCTCTGTTTTTATGCCATAATTCACATCTAGTTCGTCGCTCCGTTTTATGTCCCGCTTCTCCAGTTTCAGAGTTTAGCGCAATGTGCGCGTCGTTTTGTTGTTTGTTTGTTTTTTAACTCCCTAAGGTGCAGGGCGGTCGGGAAACATATCGATAGTGAAAAGGCAGACTGACATAAACCTTTTAAAACAACGGAAACAATTTTGGTGTTCTGATTATTGAAATTTAAAAGTGCTGTGGTACCGTTGTTCCATCAAACCCGTTTCATGTCGGACCCCTTACAGCACCAGTGTTAACGCTATAAAATGAACGCTCTCTATCAGTGGTATCACCCATGGAGGGATTTCTTTATTTAAATAGGTTCATTTTTCAGAGGGATACAAAGTCGTGATTTTAGTAATTACATGTTTATAAGAGCGATTTTCGGTTGTCGGGCAGCCTTCAAACGGACAAAAAAAACACTTTTTAATATAAGTTGCTGCTTTGACATGATCACAGAACTGCCAAAACATATGTAGCTACATAAATACCAGACAAAGTGAATCACAGCAGCGTCATCAGCCGGTGTAACGCTGAACTGATGCGGAGCGGAGCGGAGCCATGAAGCTACAAACACTGAATAGAAGAAGAGCTGCCATCGATACAGTTTCAGCCAAGCATGATTTAATGTTACACAATATAGTTTTACCAAGTTGCTCAAAGTCTAAACTAGTATTGTTGTGGATTTAAGGTGTAAAGTTTACCTTCGACTAAACGCCCCCCAAAGGCATCCCAACGCCCCCCTTTTGTAAAAATGTCCGCCAGCGCCCCCTACCGTCCTCTGAACGCCCCCTGGGGGGCGGTACCACCCACGTTGAGAACCGCTATATTAAAAGATGAGTAACTGTAGCTTTATTTCATCCAGGTACGAGACAAACTAAACACAAAAACTAAGCCAGTAATACTTTCTACGCAAACAAAACAAAAACATAAAAAGTACCCAAAGTTAAAGGAAGGAGTTTCTCCATCAGTTGCCTTATCCATGAAAGAGACTTTGCTAAACACACAGAGCCAGGAGCACTTTCAGCGGAAAAGAAAATCAAAAATGGTATACAAAGTTAACAAGAACAATAGATCCACCATTGTTTTTTTCTACAAAAACAGTTGAACAGAGATACTTACTCAGGAGTACTTTCCATCAAAAAAGAAAAAGAAAGTACTATGTCTGCTCTATTTCTAATTTTGAAAGTTTTCTATTTTCAAAAAAAAACTTATTTCTTTTGAAAGAAAGAAAAAAGCTAAGCACACAAAAACTGAGCCAGGAGTAATTTCTGTATAATACCCATAATAACACATTCATTCTATTGGCTGAGAGGTTGCCAGGCAACGGTACTTTTCCGTTCCACGCGCGAGCAGAAAATGATTTGCAAGTGAGCAGAGAGGTTTGCAAGCAGAGATTTGATCCAAGCAGAGAAGTTTTGAGCGTGAGGAGAAAGGTTTGAGAAAGCACAGTGAATATTTGAAAGAGAGCAGAAGTTTTGAGAACAAGCAATACATGTTTTGAGAAGAAAGACACAAAGTCTTGCTTTTAAACTGAAAATGTGTGCTCTTGACTTTTGGCAGAAAAATGCTCTATAGGCTTTCATCATGCGAAAGGTATTGAAAGGGTATTGAACAGTAGAGGCGCACGTCAGTAGATTAGAATATCAACAGTGATGTCAGTAATTGGACCACTTCTTTCATTAACGACTAATCTAACATTTTATTTCAAATCCAGTAATCAGATTAAAGTTACTTTTCCAAATCACTGTGCGTTACGATTCCTGTTATTTTTCTAATAATTTAATTTAATTTCAATTATGCGTCTTGGGAAGTGACAGCTCAGCAACATTATCAGTACCTGTGATTTGTAAAAAAAAAATTTTTGTTGTTTTTATAACAGGTATTAATGTTTAATGATGCATTAAAATGCTCTTTAATGGTAAGTATTGGCAAAACTCAATGTAATTTTTATATTGAAGTGACGGAGGGCTGACAACAGCCACAGCACTTTATGTATAATTTGGCACTTTATATATAAAACTACTGAAAATAACTAATGAAGTAACTTTTAATCTAACTTAGTGACTTTCCAAATCAAGTAGTCAGTAAAATATCTGAGTTACTTATTCAAGGAGTAATCAGTATCTGTGCCATCGTTGATAATCAAAAAGTTCAATTGTTCAATGAAGTTCTATGAACTGATTTATCTTTAAAGTGAAGAACTTCTATGCTTTTTTCTCCCTGCCACATACACACACACACAGCCATAACCTGTGGGGACTTTACATTCACTTCCCTTCACTTTCTGCAGCCTGACCCCTATCCTAACCCTCTGAGTAACCTTAATCATCACAGACCTAACTCCTAACCCAAAACAGCATTTCCCCTCATGGGGACCCAGAAAATGTCCCCATACGGAGCAGTGGTCCCCATGACACCGTATTGTTGACAGAATTAGGTCCCCACGAGGATATAAAAACCTGGTTCTCCCACACACACACACACACCAAAAAGCTGTTGTGAAACACTTAAAACAGAACCGAGGACGAGTTAAATGCGATCTGCATGGGACTGGTGCGTGAGTACGATGTGGTGCGAGGATTACTAGAGCTAATACCAGGTGTTAGAGAGCAATCAGCCAACCCATACGCGCACACGCACGCACACACACACACACGCGCGCACACGTCACAGCCTGTCTCCAGGCACCTCTCAGCTCCATCAGCACAGGTAAGACAAACAGAAAACCCACGCATGAATGTGTGAATCACCATCCACTCTCCACACGCACGCACACACACACACACACACACACACACGCACATACACACTGAAAAGAGAAAAACATGCATACATCATCAACAACCTGCACATACACACATAAATACACAGATATCACAGTGCATTTCCAGAGCTGGCTAGCTGCCTAAGCTGCTAATTACAGCTGTGTGTGTGAACTCTCACTCTCACTGACTGAACAACCCAACATTAAAACACATGAGAGAGAGAACCTCAGGGTAGTTCCTCTATAATCCATATTTAATGGCTTACTATAGTACAGCTTGTGGTTGTGTTCTGCTTGTGTTTTCATTACAACGATTAAAAGGATATTTAAAAAGAAAAACCTTCTGTTCTGTAAATAGTTTCAACATTCAGACTTTCACCTTCATGCCTAATTTTCTTTGATATGGATACAAGAACACAGTTGAGTCTCCTAAAGGCTATACAATTGGTATATTATTAAAGAGAAACCTTGAATGCTCATAAAACATTGATTTTATGTATATTTGTAATCAGTCTTTGCTTAAATGGTCTAAAGAATAAAAGGCATAAAAAACACAAATTCAATTCAGTTTATTTACGTAGTCCCAATTACCAACAAATGTCATCTCAAAGACACTCTGTATATAAAATTATTTAAATTCAATCACACACACATTCCAGTTGATCCATGTTATCAGCCAGTACACAATTCTCAATTAATTATTTGAAGTAGTTTGTTTTTTGTTCCAAACTTTCAAATGATTTTAACCATTTTCACAATTTCTGTCTTAAAAGAAATCAAAGTTTTCAAGTTTTTTTGAGCTTGATTGAACAAAATTATTCTGCTATAAGAGAAAGATTTGAAAACTTTGAAAGATTTGAGTCACTTTCTTTCAAAACACTTACTGCATTTAGCGAAGTTTAAGAAATTAAATAAAAGCTGATTAGGTACAGCAAAGTCGGCTTTTCAGTAAAAGTCTGCATAGATGTTGTTCTACTTGCTATAAAAAGAGAAGTACTTTGTATTGTGAGAAAATCATATTGATTAGAATTTTACCCTGATTACAAATAAGGTCTGGGCCGGTTTCTAAGTTGGCTATTTTCATCTTTTGTAAGTCATGCTGTCTATTAGGCCCAACCAGGTGTGTTAATTTGTCTGTAATTCAGGCAAATTAGCTCGACTGGAACAAGCATAAGCCATGAATAAACTGCCAAAAACAACTTTGGAAAACAATTTCAGTTGCTCTGTTCAATATTTCCGCCCTTCACTTCCGACGTCCGTCATCATGCCTGGAATGATTTGGTGACGTAGTTGCAAATGGTCAGTAGAGAGAAAAATAACTGAGAAATTATGAAGTTAACACTTGAAATAGCAGCAAATAATGCAAACTGGAGAGTAGTAGAAGAACAAGGTGAAAAAAAGTGTCAGCATAACTACAGAAATAGTTCAAGATAATTTTTAAAATGATTAAAAAAAAATAACTACTTTCACTGGCAGAAGATATTTTCCCCATGTTAAAAATGAAATAGTCTGTCAAAACAGTTAATAATTATGGACTGTTGACTTCAAACAAGCTTCCATCTCTTGTAGAAAAATCACATTTTTTAACAAGTTTTGTCTTATTTCAAATGTACTAAGATATTTTCTGTAGAAACTAGACCAAAAAATATATTTTTTAAGTTTTTCAGTGATCTTTATTGAAATATCCTTCTTAATCCCCTGAGAAACCACTGTATCTATTTGAAAATATCACCAGAATTAAAGATATACATTTGAATTATGTAAGTGAAATATATATAAAAATTACTTCAAGTAAGAAAGCTACATGAAAGCATTTAGAAAACCTGATTTAATTATTCCCATGGATAGCGGTTTTGAACCTTGCCATCCAAAGTGAAACTTCCCATTTGAACTGGTTTGCTTGTTCACTCTCTCCAGTATTTCCCAATGCCTTAGTCAACATTTAAGCTGTCTGTATGCACACTGAAGTGTGTTTGTGTATATGTGGGCTCATGATTTGTTTGTGTGCCCTGCTGATCCAGCTAAGCCTTCACTTTATCTCCCACCAATGGAATTTTCCCACTTCTTTTCCTCTTTAAAACATATCACCGCTATAAACAGGCTAAACGCATTGGCTGTCCTATGATCTTATGTTTAATAAAAGCAAACCGTACATGCAGACTGTTGCTCTTTGCAATAGAAACTGAGAAATACAAGAAAAAATTATCCATTAATTGCAACAGACTGGTTTTAATCTTATGATGAATAAAATGTAGCCTTGAAGATAATTGCACCAGAAGAGATGTCTCTATGTTGGATATATGAAGTGAAAAGAGAAATGTTTTATCCAACGCAGAAACCAGTTTTGCTGAAAGATAATGGGAATTGTTGCAATCAATATCAGTCTCCAAATCACAAAGTGAGTAATATGGAGAAGAGAATCAATTAGCTGGACTCAACTCTACAAATTCAGAAAAATATTCTTATAAGGCCTTGAACAGGTTAGGATGCAAAACATGTTCACTACATGTTTTTGCACATCACGCCCCCTCAAACGTTTACACTTGCGTGAAAATGGCTGCAAACAGATGTGCAATTATACAACCATACATCTTTAAAAAACATTAGTAAAGCCTCCTGCACAACCAACAAGAACCCAGCAAGTGGTTTCTGGATGGGAAGTCAACAACAAAACACCAGTTTTTTCCAGCAGTCATTGTACAGCGCATACGTTAAAACCGGCTGACCAAATGTTCAGGAGCTCAGCTTGGGTTGCTAGATAACTGGATAGGCTTTGCTGGTGTTGCTAAATCAAAATCAAATCACGTTTTTTTGTATCGCACATTTCAGCAACAAGTGAGTTCAAAGTGTTTTACATCATAAAACACAAAAATACAAAGTGATAGAAGACAGTCAACAATTGAAAACATTACATTTTGCCAAGTTCATGCATAAATAGCAGAGCACATGCAGCTGAGCACTAATTTATAACACAGTGAAGCTGTCTGGTGAAATAAAATTAATATTTTTCCTACATCCTCAAAAAGTTAAGATACTTTAGTATTAACAACAAGGCCTTTCTTTGATTAATCTTTTCATCTGCGGTGACACAGCTTGTTTTCTGAACCGTTCAGTCTGGCGATTATTATATCAGTCCGAGACATCTGTGTGTGCAGTCATCTAGAAAGCTCTACGACTGTTACCTTCCTCCTCTGTCGTCACCTCAGGTTTACAGTACTATGGGCCTACATACACACACGCACACACACACACACACACACACACACACACACACACACACACACACACACACACACACACACACACGCACGAGCACACACATTTCAATACAAGTGAAACTAGAAAATGAGAATTATGAAGGGACATGCATGCTTGCACATATTTAGGATGGATCTCTAGAGGAAGGAAGGATACATTTTTTACACTATCCACATATGAAAGCAAGTTATTTTTGTTAAATAAACTTTCCAGTCATGAATCAATATCAGCTTACGCTTGATTAAAAGAGAATGTCCAGTTTTAATTACTTAATTTTTAAAAAATGTTTGAGCTCCATAACTTTGATTTCGGAGGCAAATATAATTTCTGAGAATTTGTCTATTGGAAATACTTTAATAATCTGTTTTTCTTACTGTTGATGGAAGGTTTCTTAATATTTTATTCTGAATAGTAAAAAAAAAAACCTTTCATGTAACATAAAACAAAAAAACTGACTTTGAACATACTTATGCACAAAGAATCTCACATTATTTTGAGAATCTGCTCAGAAACTGCTTCTGAGTTACAAACTTTCTGCTTTCATTGGCTGTTTATTCGAACATGTTTCCTGAAAACGACTTTCCCCAGAATGACTGGGGAAAACAGCATCTCAGGTTGTCTTCATACATGATAGTCTTGTAGACTTGGTTTAATTAGGGACCAAAATTGCAACATTTTCAGCTGCTGCCGTTTACTTTCTCATTGAACAAACTGAATATTTGAAAAACTTGTTCCCCTCCTTGCCTGTGGGGGCGCTGCACCAACAACTACAGAAGGAAATTACATAAAAACCTCTGAAGAAGACTCAGAGCACAACTTCCTTCTTCATGAAATGTACACAAAAATGGAGTAGTGTTAGATTTTAGTGGTTGTAAGATTTCACTGTTGTCTTTGGTAAAAGACCAGGAGCCATTTCTTCCAAAATTGATAGACTGGCGCATTTGTTTTGGTTGTATTTACCCAGAATGCCCTGCATTGTTGTATACTTCCTGTTTTTGGAGGGGGTTCCGGTTCGCTTGGCGGTCACATATGCTTTTGAACTTCTAAAGCATTCACTTCAATCGAACAGAGATCTAGGGTTTTAGGCAGATGAGTGGTCAATTACACATTCACACCTCCATAAACTAGACATTCTTGAAAAACAAATTGGAGTTTGATTAAAGTGCATTAAACAGGGATTTGTTTCATTTCTATCCTGGATTCAGTTTCCCTTGTGAATTGATTTTAGATAAAGCACATGGTGAATTGATACATGTTCAACTTTAATTGTTAACTTTGTACATTTAAATTCCAGCACCTTTACTTTTTGTTGCATTCAATGTTACTCTGACTTTATTTTAACTTACAAAAAGACAAAATTAGTCTGCCAGTAGAACTAATAGTTTTATTAATAAATGTTAAGGAATTATTTAATTATAAGAAGCCCATATTTCTTGCTGACAAGTTATGTGTAAGCTGGTTTTTGTTTTATTTCAGTCATACTAAAATATTTACACTAGAAACTAGGCAAAAATACTAAGTCAAAACAGGAAAGACGAGAAAACATTTGCATATATGCAAGTCAGACGTGACTTTCTAACAAAAAGTAGTGACTCTCCTAAATGTTAGATTATCTATCAGTGCTACAACAATTAAACATTTAAAACAACTGAAACTGGGAGAAACAAGGTTGTATAAGGAGCCTAGTTTAAACTGGCACCATGCACAGAGAGCAGAATGGAGAGGAAGGGAAATAGATCAAAGTAACTAAGAGTGGCATGTTGGGGTCATGAAGTCTCGGTAACAACCGTTCGACACTATCCAGTGGTTGCCATGGAGACGTTCCCTACTGGTAGGTATAGGGAAATGGTTTAGCAAACTGAGCCTCAGACTTGCTTTCTATAAAAAATAGTTAAGATAAAAAGAAGAAAGTGACCAAGACTTTGAATACTCGAGAGATTGTCAAGGATTTCTTACTCTGTAAGCTTGGACCTTGTAAAAAGTTACAGAAATGCACTGAATGGTCAATTACCAGAAACAGAGCATTAGCTTTTCAAGCCTTTTCAGACATTTTTACCAGGAGTGGCAGCAGGGGTGGAAGGATTTGCAAATGGAGATTCTTTACAGAAATCATATGCACATCATTAGCTGCCTTTGCTTTACAAGTGTATCCAAAGCTTTTTAAATATTCCACTAATGTTGGGGAAAAAAACACAATTTCACAATTGCAGTGTTTCTATTAAGAAATATCCTTAAAAAACATGTTGCGCCATCATCCTCCAACCATTTCCTGTCAACTACTTCGTTTCCACCAGTAGTAACATCCGGTTGTTGATCACATGTCTTATGATATGAAGACACAATTAAAATCACGCATGAATACGTTTATTCACATAATAAGTCATTAAAAAACATGAAGTGCCATCATCCTCCAACTACTTCCTGGAATCATCTTCATCTTTTCTGCCAGTAGTAACATCCAGTTGTTGACATGAAGCGTGATACAAAAAACACAAATTTCAATACATTTTATTGAACAATGCGAGTCTTTTCAAAATTGGGTTGACTTGAAGCAATTATTGTTATAATTCCAATTTGACCAATTATATTAGCAATGGAAACTCAGTTATTTTGGGTCAATCCTTCTGAAAATAAAAAAAATTGTCTGTTTACTTGTCATATTTTTTCTAAAAGACAACAGTTGTTACAACTATTAGCCAACTCAAGAAGCCAATACTTTGGTAATTAATGGTTGAATGTTTTTATCCAGGCCAGCAGCTGATAGTTGGTGTTTGAAAATGCGGAAGTAGTGCGGATGAATCCGTCAGCGCGCAGGATTAGAGCGAGTGCAGCTACAATAAGGAGCTTTTTACTACTCCTCATCAAAGAACATTTTCCTGCACTGCCCGACTCTCCACACAAACAAATCAGAGCTCACGCTGCTCACAACACACCTGTTGGTGTGTGTGCATAAGTGTCTGCAGCAGAACAAACCCTCCTCCAAGCAGCAGGATTTAAGTGAGTACATTTAGAGATCAGAGGTTTCTCAGGGCGATAATACAGCAAACTCCACTCCCTCCCTCCCAACTAAACCAAACCAAATACACCTGAAAACACTAGCACAGGTATGTGTGTGTGCGTGTGTGTGAGGGGAAAGAAGAGGGAAAGGGGAGTGAAGGGGTGGGAAATAGAACGCAAAACCTCAATCTCACAGGTCAGATGTTTTTTACTCTTTTGTCCTTTTCTCTCTTGTTCATTCGTGCATAAAGGAATGTTTTATAGAAAAAATGCATCACATCTAAGTACTCAAATGTTAACATTATGCACAAACTCTAAAAGAATCTTAAGTTATCCAAAATAGTTTATTTTGACCACAAATATACAGATCATCAATGTTTTTGACATCACTTTCAAAAACCACACAAACTGTATTTCCATTTGAAAATGTTTGCAAAATTTCGATATTCCTCTAATGTTGAGAAAACGAAATTTCACAATTGCAATATTTCTAATAAAAACTGACATTAAAATCACACGTGAAGAAGTTTGTTCATGCATCATCATCCTCCAAACTCCAACCACTTCCTGCTGTCTTCTTCAGTAACATATTTGTTGATCATGTGAGTCATGATGCGAAAAAGTTTTTCCATTGCAATTTTGTGAAATATACATATTTTAATACATCACCTCCTCTTAGCGCAAAAAAAATTATTGAAAAATGTGAGTTTTCAAAATTGCCATGTTTCCATTATGCAAAATTGTTATTGTAACAATTGACCGCCATTATCCGGTCAATGCAAAGGCATCTACACACTGTAAAACATTAACTTCATTTAGTTGTCTAACTATCACTCTTTAAGTCAAATAAATCTTTAGTTTTTTCAAATTACTTGTGCCCAGTTCAAACTAACATTTGAGTAGAATTTATTTTGATGTTTGGTAAAATGCATGATTTTGTTCACAACTTAAAAGTTGTAGTTATTTTAACTTGGTAACGGTTTAGATTACAGTATTAAGTTAAAACAGCTCAGTTCAAGAGCAGGGAGCTTAAAAAACATTGTCTAAATCAGTGGTTCTTAACCTGGGTTCGGTCGAACCCCAGGGGTTCGATGAGTCGGTCTCAGGTGTTTGGCGGAGCCTCTGCCGCGGAGGTAAAGCCTCATTAACTTGTGTAAAGTTGTGATGACGCGCCCCGCATTGCCATCACTTGCTGCAGAGGATCAGGTTACATTGCTTAGCCAATCAGAGCTGTGGAGGAGCCCTGATTGAAGGAGCTCCACTCTCAGCAAGGATTTGAACTTGTGTCTTTAATTACTTCAGCAAAACTCACAGTTTTTACCAAATTCTGTAGCTTTCGGTGAACTTCTAAATCTGCTCCTTAGTCGCATCTTTTCAAGGTTGCTACTGCCTCTAGTGGCGTGGAGGTGGTAACACAGCTAATATCATTACATTACTAAATCAGAATACCGCAAAGTCTTTATTTATTATACATTTTTCATTTTCTTAAGAATGTAGAGCTAATTAAATGACCTAAACAAGACCTTAAAGTGTTTTCAGTTTCTCTCTATGGCCAACCTGTTGAAACTGTGGCACATTTTAAATACCTTGGGTCGTTCCTGGACAGTCAGCTCAACTTTGCTGAAAACACTGATTATATTTTGAAGAACTGTTCTCAGAGACTCTACCTTTTAAGAAGACTTGGTGATCTTGGGGTGACCCAACTCGACTTTAGTTGGGTCACCCCTATGTCTTAAATTTGGAGGAAAAAAAAATCATATTTTATTTATCACTACAGAAGGGTTCAGTGAATGCGCATATGAAACTGGTGGGTTCTGTACCTCAAAAAAGGTTAAGAACCACTGGTTTAAACAATTTTTCTTTTTGTTAAATCAGCTTAATTACATTTACAGATTCTGAGTCAAATTAAAACTATACTCTTCAAAGCAGCAGATGGACCTTCACCTTTGAATGTTTTACAGTGTTCACACATGTTGACCCGGTGCTGGCGGGTTCTGGATTACGGCGCAGCTTTGATGTGAAAACTGAGGAGGGCTGAACTTCCAGGGTAATTCAATAATTACAGCTGTTCTGAGCAGGAAGATCAGCCAAAAACACAAAATACCACCAGGTACTTTTATATTTCTATTGCAAATATCTTTGTAATCTTGAAATAGACAAAACTAACTTACAACTAACATTTCAGCAAGATATAAAGGTTTGTTTTAAATAAATAATTCCTTAATTCATTTTTGGGAACTATTTTTATCACAGTATTCATACATGTTTCTCCTTCCTGTGTGTCTTCTTGTGACGTTTCTGCTGACGTTTTTCTGAAACACTCTTCCAGTTCAGCAGTACGCAAATAAAAACACCAGTAGAGGTATTTCCTTATGTCTTATCAGACACTAGATAGTGGGTCTGTCTATCTTGGGTGTATGTGGTTCGATAATTATCAGGTCACAGCGTTTCATGCTCTGCTGCTACGCCAGAGGTGAACAGTTGCTATGCCAACATAACATGTTGGATTTGATTGACATGTTAAGCCCAGCCCTCCCAGTTTTCATGTGAATTTCTCTCTGACCAGGTCCAAATGACGTTCACTAATGACTTTTATGGTTTAGTCATGCCCTGCTTATTTACTACATATACAAAACGTGGCTCAAAGGAATGTGGCAGTCAAGCGAAGCCCTTCGAAAGTGACTCACGGTTTGTTTAACTTTATCTAGTTGGAAAAAGGTCAAAAGATACGGCTTGGGCTGAAAATGTTCGACTTGGATGTGGAAATAATTTTTATTCACTTTGATTTTATGTATATCTCACTTTTAAGGCAGAAATATGAGCTAACATCTAACAAAGCAAGACAAATAATCATCACATTAGAATGATCAAAATAAAACTTAAACAATAAAGATACAAATAATCAAATATGTGTGATCAGTTTACATTTAGTTTATTCTAAGTTATTCTTCTGTTTTGTTGTTCTGCTTATTTTTACTTGTCAATTTTAGCACACATGAGATGGACATAGGAGTCACAACATGAATATTTACACAAAGTGATGAATAAAAATATATTAAAAATGTATAGCAATAACAGATTCTTAAAGTACAATAATTTTGGCTAAAATGAACAGATGGCTTAAAAGTTATGTTGCCTTACAATAAAAGAAAAGCATAATATTGTAAGAGAAAACTACATAAAACAGAGTGCAAAATAAATACACCAAGTGTTGACAGTGTGTAATAAAACTCATAAACCTCTTATATTTCTTTTATTGGGGTTTTCTTGTGTCTTTTTAATGTTTTCTTTAAATGTCGCTTCTAATATTTACTCCCAGTTCCTCATGTTTCCCATTTATTCCCTTTAAATGTGGCCTGTTGGTTTTCATGTATCTGGAAAAAACTGAACCAAAATTACCATATTTTAGCTGAAAACGAATCACAACCTGAAATAGAAATATTATTATTATTGATCCAGTACTTAAATGTTTCAGATTTTACCTAAAGAACTGGGACTTCTGAAAAATGTAATGTGGGGTACCACAGGGTTCAATCCTGGTATCCCGCCTGTTCAATATCTACATGCTGGCTCTTTTATGGTGTAAAGCTCTTTGAACTGCCTTCTTCCTGAAATGTTCTACACAAATAAATTTGTGTATTTGTGTAGAACAAGAATGAAACTTAAATGTCATTTACAGCCAGTAGTAATTTCCCACACTGGCCTTTAAAGATTAAGGGGTTACATTTGGGAAAATATGCAATTTGCCTCAATTTCTTGCAGATATTTTGTAAAGATAAGGTCAGTTACGGTAACTATAGTGCAAAAAGAAAATATGACTTAATACACCATCCATTTCTAAAAACCAACCAGCAAATGTTTATGTTTTCAACAAAGCCTACATTCACTAACAACTGTTGTCTGTTCAACAATTTTCAAACACCAATTGTGAGCAGAACTTGAATTGAGGTCATAAAATCTTAAAGATTGTAAACTGCAGCTGAGCTCACCTTGTTTGTGTTATTACAGCCGTTTTGTGGTCTGGAAACAGAAGGTTACATGTTTTCATTCTGATTTTATACAACTGCATCTATGCTCTGCTAGACGCATGTGTGTGTATGCATATATATGTGTGTGTGTGTGTGTGTGTGTGTGTGTGTGTGTGTGTGTGTGTGTGTGTGTGTGTGTGTGTGTGTGTGTGTGTGAAATCAGATGAGCTCATTGTAGCACTATGAATGACTCTGGTCATAGAACCTCCTCCTGCCAGCCATGTGCAGCCTGGTGAAACCCAAACAAGAGATAAAGTTTGATGATGCCCACACACACACACACACACACACACACATGCACACACACACACACACACACACACACACACACACACATGCACACACACACACACACACACACACACACACACACAGAGTTGTGTTTTCATGTCTTATGGGGACTTTACATTGACTTCCATTCATTTTCTACAACCTAACCATTACCGTACCCCTAACCAAAAGTCACTTCACACCTTAGCCCTAAACTCCCAAAAACAGCATTTCCCCGCATGGGGACAAAGAAAATGTCCCCACAAGGAGCCGTGGTCCCCAGAACCCCACATTGTGGACAGATAAAGGTCCCCAAAAGGACATAAAAACCTGGTTCACACACACACACACACACACACACACACACACACACACACACAATCAGTATGCCAGTGGATGCTGAAGGGAACTTGAACCCTCATGTTGCGCTGCCAGGTGATCTCATGTTTTGGCCAAAATATGAGAGTGGTGAGGGGAAAACAAGAACTGTAGTAAACATAGAAGTGACAATGTAATCTAATAACTGTTTTTATTTTAAGAATGATACATGAAGAGAAAATAAAAACACTGAACAAACAATGAATACATATAAATATGTTTAACAAACACCATTAGCTTGATCTCTTGTACCTCCCACACCCAATAATCAATTCTTATTTTTATTTTTAATATTAATTAGAAAAATAATTAAGTTTGTTTAGATAATTACAGAAAACATAATAGTTGGCAAATAAAAGTAAATGGGAAACAACTTGTTTTGTTGAACATTAAAACTTTTATGTTTTTTCATAAAGTTGAATTCTTTACATCATTTTGTTATAGTTTTAATTCATGGAACATCTTTTGTTTACATCATATTACATTGCACAATTAGAATTGGACAAAATGTTACCAATTCAACATTTGCCCTGAAGGAAGAGGGGGCAGTAGTGAGCAATGCATGTGTGTATTTGCAGAAGAAGAAAAATTTATTTTTTATTTCTAAGTGTGAAGCAAAGAAAAGCATAAAGCTCTTCATTGCTACGTGTTGTAGATTTGTTGGCTCAGATGTCGGCCATCTTGGTATCCATCCTTTATTTATTCATTTTTAGAGCGTTCATACGTCAGTGTGAGGTGTGAGAACTTGCTCTAAAGGCCCTCAGGTGTTGTCACCTGTTCTTCCAGTTCACAAGGCTTCTCGTTCGCCGCACCTGATACTCCTGTTGTACCTGTTATAGTGGAAAATCTGACGTCATTAATTTATTTTTCTCTTTCAACATTGACATCATAAGCGCAACAGATTAACTAAAAAAACACAACTGCCTCTGCTGACGTTGAACAAAGTCATAACAAACTTGTGAGTAATCTAAGAAAAATTACTGTGTACATCAAACGTCTTTCGAAGTATTGATGTGTCTAAATAAATTTGCAAAAAACGTAATTCTTAAGTTTAAAAGTGATCTGGACACAAGATGTTTAGCACCATTTTCAATATGCAACAGAAAAAAGACAGAAAGCTTTTAGCAGCTGATTTAAGGCCTAAATAAAATATAGTATTTTGTTAAAATAAGGAAATAATGAAGGTGTGGCAAATGGATATAACTTTTTTAGCGTATTTTTAACGTCCATATTGCCCGGTTGTGAAAATTTGTTCCTTGTTTCTATAATCCCTCCATTTTTCCATCTCAGCCGCAGCTCCACAGTTTGTGTTTCTTATTTATACAAAGACAAGCGTTTTTGTTGTTAACCGTCCAGAAACGACTTACTTGATTCAACCTTGTTGTTGGTTGTGCAGGAGGCTGCACTCCTGCTTTTCAAGCATGTACTATTGTGTTATTGCACATGTGTTTGCAAACCTATTCATGTGTGATTCTTATTTAACTTGAGTTTTTTTGACGTTAGCAGAAGATCAACAAAGTTTTAAACATAACTTATAAAGGAAATGCAGCTACTGACTGTTTAGTGTTTTTTATTCTCTCCCTTCCAGCAAACGACTGGCTGTTAAAATTAAACCATTGAGGAAAAAAAAAGTCTTGGCCCCAAATCGGCTTAATAAACGTACAGTGTGGGATAATAAACCTGCAGAGTTTTAATTTTGGCTAAACTGCTCCTTTAAGAACAGAGGGAGGCACTGGAGTGAGACAAATGAACGAGGGAAGACTGGAGAGGAGAGGGGAGGGATGCAGGGCAGTCACCTGTGGTGTGGGAATGGAGCAGTGCTCTCCGTGGGGGGGCGGTGGTCTCCTGCCACAACACCCCCCAACCCCAGTCTACCCTGCTTACTTCATCTTCCTGCCTCCTCCTGCTGCCTTTTGGATGCAGCTGCAGGGCAAATCAGAAAAATTGGCTTTGCACAAATTAGAAGAACAGAACAACTGATGGGATAAACAAATAATGAGTTAAAATGAGTTAAAATAATGTAACTTTCTCCAGATGCATCATGTTGGTGTTACATGATGAAATCCTGAGGAAAAACAAATTTGTTTAATACTTTGTGGGGACCGTTTTCTTGACACTTCATTGTGGGGACCGAAGCCTGGTCCCCACAAGGGGAAACACTGTTTTTGGGTCAGATTTAGGACTAAGGTGGGATTTGAGTTTGGATTAGGGTTAGGATGAGGTTTAGGGTGCAGAAATGAATAGAAGTCAATGGAAAGTCCCTAAAAAGATAGCCACGCAAACATTGATGTGTGTGTGTGTGTGTGTGTGCGTGTGTGGGGGTGTGTGTGTGTGTGCGTGTGTGGGGGTGTGTGTGCGTGTGCGTGTGTGTGTTTCCCTCTGTCCCCTAGGCAGCTGCTTCCAGATGACCCCCTAGCAGCGAGCTGTCACCGGACATCTGCATCTCACACACACACACACACACACACACACACACACACACACACACACACACACACACACACATGTTTATGAGCCTCTGCATGTACATAAAGTGTGATGGCCTCTTTTCTGCTTGGTTGGGAATCTGTCACAAGTATTTGCGTCTCTCCCCCAGCCACACGAACGCTGACAGCCTCTGACACGAACCGCAGGAGCTGGACAGAGCGATGCGCGCATGGTGCTGATGTTAATGATGAGAAAGAAGAGAGGAACTACAGTAATGCCAGAGTTATGGACGGGACCCCACATCTCTGTAAACACACACACACACACACACACACACAGTCAATATGAAATGCAGCTCTTTTCTTATTTGATCGTTTTATATTTGATGAGTTTTTTTTATGGATTATTGGCTCCTGGGCTGTTTTTGTGAAGAAATTTGTTCCTATTTAAGATGTTAATTCATCTGAACTTTATACTGAATAGCCAGTTAGAGAATATCTGTATTTACTTATTTTGGACCCGTTGCCATTAGCAGGAGTAACGGCAGCATGTCTTTGTAAAAGTATCTGATTTTACCAATCCTACCTCTCTGTGCAACACTGGGAATGAGGATCATTTGATCAGAAACCAGCTGGACATAATACTTAATTACTCTAAACACTGACAGGTTTTAACTGGTTTCTAGGCCTTCAGTTGTTTTTATTTTTCCTTCTTGTGTTCAACACTTATTCCTTGTTGCACTTAGGTCTGTCGCCACAAGCAACGAATAAATTAATTGCGTAATAAATTGAAACAAGTTTGTTTTTCTCATTTCTCTCTTTCTATCAAAAACTGAATTATAAAAGTCTCCAGTCAGGTATTTTGGTCTCAACTTGTCCTTTTTTTGAAGGATAATTTTGTTTACAAAGACTTTATAATTAATTTTATTTGGTGTGTCTGTCATTTTGTTTATTTTGGACATTTAAAATGACTTCCAGTTCATTAGAAATGAACATTTATTGAGTTTTATTTATTTGTTTTTGCACTTTTACCATTATATTACTTGCAAATGGTCTGACAACAACAATATTATCGTTTATCGCAATACATTTGTGGACATTTTGTCATCCAACTAAATGTGTTGCTGTGACAGACCTGGTTGCTCCTCGTTAACTTAATCTGTTGTTGACATCTGGTGTGAATTTCATGTCAGCAGAAATATAATAAGATATATTTGCTAAGAAAAACATCAACATATTCAGGACTTTTTTTACCTGCCGCATATTTAACTTTACATATTTAACTTCTAGCTTAACTGACCTGCTGAGTTGTTGCTCTGTTTGTGGCTCTGATGCTGAGAGGTCAACTAAAATGAAAATCTGTGTTTGTCTTGATGTTTTTCCATTTATTCTCTTTTTAATGGTAAAATGACAGGATCCGAGTTGTTTGGAAATGGCCCCAGATGGGCAGCAACAGTAACTTCTCCAAGATTATAATGTAATCCCAGTTTCCCACTGCCAGGATTCCTCCGTTTGTCACAGATTGAGTGCAGTAGATTAGCAGCACCTGGCTGCTTTCTGACGTTTTAACACCTGCAGCAGGAAATGCTTCACATTCTGCTGCAGGTTGATAAAATTCAGCGTTTCATCATTAGAAACTGCAGCAGATAAATCCATGGATTCTGAAGAAACGTTTGTTTTTGCGGCTGTTGTAGTTTGAACTTCAGGTGACAGCAGTAGATTGTTCGGGGTTTCTTGCTCTTTTCCAGAATTTCTATTTAGTGTTTTTTCCATTTTTAATATAGTTTAACTTTAAATCATCTGCTTATTCGGTGGCCAGTGTTTAAATGTGTAAACTAGACAATAAATAAGACACCAATAAACTCTTTATCTTGGTTTTTCTAAGGAGTTTATGGTGTAAAAATCCATCCGTGAAACATCTTCATTATTCTGAATTATTTTCTGATCTGACTCTTTGATAACAATGTTTATGGTGGAAAAGGAGGAGAAATAAGGGAATAAAATATGTAAAACTCTTATTCTCTTTGAAAGGATGCATTCAAATTGACCACTTTTCTGGATTTTTCCAGGCTGCTTTACAACTTCAGCTAAATGTATAGATTGGCTGAAAATGAAATTATAGATTGTGACTAGTTTAAAAAAAAAATATGGTTATTCATCGTGTTTTTTCGTTGCAGTTAATCTTCAACTATACCAACATCTGGACAAAAAGGTGACAAAAATCAACATTTTGGCTCTTAGTCAGTGGAATAAGCGGAATGTATTGATTTTAGTTTATTGATAGGTTAATCAATGTTAACTTACAGATGTGAGAGACTAACTGTCTTTAAAACTTTTTATTTTTAAAAATAAATTTGCTTAATAAAACCACGCCAATATCAAAAACTCACGTTTTTTGATAAAAGGTTTTTGTGCTATAGGATGTATCGAAATTCACAAAACTGCAATGAAAACACTTTTTGGACCACACAAGTCATGTGACCAATTACTTAATGTTACTACTGACAGAAATGCCGAAGAAGACGGCAGGAAGTGGTAGGAGGATGATGGTGCGGCGTGTTTTTAATGACTTGATGCGTCAACAAACTTATTTATGTGTGATTTTAATTGTGTTTCTTATTTAATGGAAATGCTGCAATTGAAAAATTCTTTGTTTTTTTACATTAGCGGAACATCGACAAAGTTTTGCGCAGCAGAGAGAGAGAGAGACTTGGTGACGGACAGGAAGTGAGAGCTTTTCTTCCCAATCGTATCTAACTCGTTCTGCTGTGCACACAAGCTGCACGTCTGACAGAGTTTTCCAGCAATCTCCTCTAATCTGTTGAAACAATGTGCTGAGGTGTGTGTGTGTGTGTGAGTGGTGCAGGGAATGGCAGGGTCCCACACCACCATGATTGGGGTTAAAGGTCATCAGGGAACCAGGGAGCTGTCGTACTCCATTAGACCGTCCTTTGGGACCAAACTAAAACTGGAGTGAGCCATGCTGAAAACTTTTTCTACAGTCACCTGGACACTTAGTTTGCACACGACCACACAGGTTCACACACAGCCGTCCACCATTTGACTCCTTAGTCAGTTAAAAGTGAATAATTAGTTTTTGCTCGTTGTTTTCTATCCTAATCTGTTATTTGGTGAGCGTCTGTATTTCCATTCAAACGGCTTTAAGATGAAATGTTAAACATTGAGAGAAGGAAAAATAACGACGAAGTGACGCCAGCAACAGGTGAAGCACATCAGTCACGCCAACAGCTTTTATTTTGGTAATCCACTTCCAGTTTATTGGCATGTGAATTTGCATATTTGCTAAATATTTACCACTGAGCTAAATATTTAATTTGAAACTAAATGCTTGGTTTGCTAACTAAATATTTAGTTCAGAGTTGAATATTTAGCTTTGAGAGATAAATGCTAAATAAAATAAGCTAAATATTTGTATTTATATTAGTGACTAACAGCTAATTATTTAGTTTTAAACTAACATTAATAAATGAATAAATAACATGGTGAAAATATGAATATTTTTCTCTTATGACAGGCTAAATCACCAAAATCATCCCAGCGGTTCACACAGTTTAATCACCTGAACCTAATCTGTATTTTTGATGATCAACATCTATGTAACACATGTGCTCCAGTATTACAGATATAATGCAACTGCAGCAATGGCACCGGAGTAAAGTCACCTGATGTGAGCCAGTGTCATGGCAACGGTTTCCTGGCTGCAGGAATGTGCGATGCAGAAAGTGAAAGTCAGTCAGGAATGTGCACAGCCAGGACGGTTTTATAATCCTTGCTAACTCATGAGTTACTCCAACAACAAGGTTTTGACTTTGACTTTGGCAAGAGGCTCCAGCATCACAAAATCAGGAAAAATGCCTAAAATTGCAGCGCCTGGTCTGATACTTGGGAATATTATGTTTTCTAATTATATTATCGAACACAGTTTGTAGAAACTGGCGTTGAGCGAAGCTCCTCTTTGCTGTCTCACCTGCTCTGGCTTCGTTCTCACACTTATCTTGCACAAAATGAAGCATAGCTGCCTTTTTAAGATAAAATAATCCTTTAACCATCGGCGTCTGTCTCCTGCGTGTTTGCACCCGACTGTCCTCAACGTAAAATCAACAATGTAACAGCCGAGAACTTTCCTCTTCTCCTGGGACTCGTTCACAGCCTCCAGCCTCGTCGTTCTACGGATGGAAAATGAACTTTTGAAGAATGCTGCTGAGTTAGTGACGGGTTTGTCTTTTCTGCTCTGAGGCAGCTTTAAGGTTTCTGAGCGGATGGTTTCCTTGACAGAAAGTATTCTCAGCTGTCCGCGGCCTATTTATCACTGAAACATGGTGGCTGACTGTAAGCGCTACAGTGAGACGTGTGGTGATGGAGAAGAAGCCCAACCTTGACAGCAGCTGTGTTTACGCTTGCAAGGAGACGGTTAGCTGTAGCCTTTCCACTCTCTGGTGGATCTACGGGACAAGCAAGCAAATATATCGATCAATGTTCTAGTTACTGCTAATCTAAGGCAACTCTAAGCAGGCAGGTTTTAAGGAAGTCTGTGTTTCAGCAGCTCTGCTGTTTTCTGGAAGTTTGTCCAGATTTGTATATTGCTGTATTTCCAGTTAAATGAGTGACCAGTGGATATTTAAGTTTAGTTCTGTGTCGGAGGTGATGCACCACAATGTGCAGCTAATGGTTATTTTAGTAATTGATCAAACTTTTGATTATTCTGACCATTAATCGGTTATTCAGATTGAAAAATGTGCATATTCTGCAGATATTTCATTTAACCACTTACGCCTTTCTATGCAAAAATAATTGTGTTTGACTTAACTTTTTTTAATTAACTGATTAATTAGCTATCAAAAGAGGCTTGGTAGATGTTTTAACAGAATTTGAACCAGGTGAAGCTAAAATTAGGCCACTTGAGTTCTGGGTGACATTTACAGAGCAAAAAGGTTTATTTTCATGTTAAATGAAAAATGTGTGTATTTTCAGCTTTGGCTCAGTTTTGGTGCAACTTTTTGAGTCTATAAACTTCAGGAAACAGATTGTTATATTAGTGGATGATTAATTCTTTAATCAATTCATGATGATTAATCCAGTTAACCGTTTCTGCTCTAATTTTTTTAATTAATTATGGATTTTGATGTATACCGTCATTTAAGACATCATGATCTGACCAATTAGGAGCTGTGGCTGGAAGGTTCTCTGATTCCCAATATTTCACTTTCAACAGCCACATATTTTCATGCCCTTACGTTCCCCTGTTGAGCAACATTCGCTCTGATAAGGAGACACAAAGGCCACCTGTGAGAGCTGCACTGAGATGTTGGGCTTTGCAGAAAGTCTGTGTGAGCCGGGTGGCGATGGCGCAAGCTGCTCCTGAGCAAGCACTTCATGTTTAGTCCCAGTCTAGTGGAAAAAAACCTGCCAAACCAGTCCCCTCCGCTTTGCTGCATATTGCATGCGTGTGGGCTACTTACCTCACCAACTGCTTTAGGAAAAACATCCGAACATTCATCAAAACAGCAGAACGCAGATCGCGATAAGACCCTCCTGTTTTCGTATGACGGGCCTGTTTTCGAGCCGGCGTTCCCGCTGCAGCAGGGGGTGAGCGGATCCCGTGTGTGCATCTCGGAGGAAGGTTAGCAACGCCAAACATACAGGCAGAGAGCAGGCTGCAACTGGTTTTAAAGCCAACGAGCGTCTACCTCTGATTGGAGCTCAGCTGGACCAGAGATAAGAAAATCAGGCCTGAGTTCGTGTGTGGCTCGCAAGCTGCTGCTACCAAAGCAGCTTCCCCTGTAGTTTGATAAATTAAAGCCTGATGCAAAAAATACTCTCAAGAGGAGGTAAAATTAATCACGTATTTTAACCAACCAAACAAAAACATAATTCAAATAATTTAGCTGATTTGGGATTTTCTGTTTTGGCTGAACTGCTGCATATCAGTAAAACGACCTACAGGCTGTCCGCACATCCTTAAAAAGTCTTAAATTCATGTATCTAGAATTAAGGCCTTAAATGTCTTACACTTAGTTGAACAAGTGTACGGTAATCACAAGTCTTACATTTAGTGATTTTAAGACTATTTCATTTGGTTTCTGTGTAGTTTATTTTCTGTCGCATGCAGATGTCGTCGTTGCGTTCTGGTGGTTGAGGCTGCTGCTAACTAGCTGCTAACATACCCTTTCTAGCTAGCTAGCTTTTAGCATCTATCATGGCAAAGTGAACATGTATCTGTGACTCAAGGATGTTGAGGCTACAGTTAGCTAGCTGCTAACATCCCCTTGCTAATTAGCTAGCTTTTTGCATCTAGCTTATAAGCGCACGTTTATCCCTAACTGGCTGGATGATGTTTATCGTTGCCACTGGCTCGCTTCTGTTGCCAACCTGTTCGATGCCACATTCATTCTGTGCAGAAACGCTCGACACTTCTACTGTGTGAGTTATATTCTCTTTTGTACATTTCCATCATGGTGTCTTAAATTTGAATCACAATGGTCTTAAAAAGTCTTAAGATGTGTCATATCCTTCGTCAGGGCAGATAGGTCAGGTTTTCAATTTGAACTTTAAGTTAGAGTAAAATTAAATGTTAGTTGATGTGTCATCCATCCATCCATCCATCCATCCATCCATCCATCCATCCATCCATCCATCCATCCATCCGTTCCTTATCAAAATCTGAGTCACGAGAGCAGCAGAGATCCCCAGCCCTTCCTCCCACTCATTTTAGGAAACTGTAATGTTTTTCTGAGATTTCATCTTCAGGACGAGTCGTGGGCCCTGAGATGCATTTCAGCATGCAGGCTGACTCACCTGAGTCAGTTTGCATCGCCTCTATCACATTCTTAGGGCGTAATAACCTTTTAGTGAAAATGTTATAATTTTTCCATATTTTTTTATTTTTTGCTGTTCTGCTCTTTATAGAAAGATGTTATAAAATAATTTTAAAAAACTGATTTTACCTGGTTAATTAGTCAGGCTTGGAGTACAGTCTTCAGTCGGCTCCTTGAGATCGGCAGTCAGGACCAACTAACATTTTCTATTTTTCTGTTTGGTTTGGTTCATGTCAGTTTGCAGCCTGTAATGTCAGCATCTGACAAAATGACTCTTAATGTAGCCTGATTGATTCGCCCCAAACCTTTAGACGGAAAAAAACATGACGAATTTGATTTGTTTTGTTTTGGGGGTTTTTTGCACCATTTTAAATGGAAACATAGCATGACAGTAGTTCCTGGTTGGCTCCTGGTTAGTTACAGGTTAGTTTCTGGTTAGTTACAGGTTAGTCCTTGGTCAATTCCTGATTAGTTCCTGGTTAGTTTCTGGTTAATTACAGGTTAGTTCCTGGTTAATCGCATGTTAGTTTCTGGTACGTTACTGCTTAATTATAGGTTAGTTTCTGATTAGTTCCTGGTTAACTACAGGTTAGTTCCTGGTTAATTACAGGTCAGTTCCTGGTTATTTCCTGGTTAATTACAGGTTAGTTCCTGGTAAGTTTCTGGTTAATTACAGGTTAGTTCGTGGTTAATCGCATGTTAGTTTCTGGTACGTTACTGGTTAATTATAGGTTAGTTTCTGGTTAATTACAGGTTAATTCCTGGTTAGTTTCTGGTTAAATACAGGTTAATTGCTGGTTAGTTTCTGGTTAATTACAGGTTAGTTCCTGATTAGTTCCTGGTTAATTACAGGTTAGTTCCTGGTTATTTCCTGGTTAATTACAGGTTAGTTCCTGGTTAGTTTCTGGTTAATTACAGGTTAGTTCCTGGTTAGTTTCTGGTTAATTACTGGTTAGTTTCTGGTTAATTACAGGTTAGTTCCTGGTTAGTTTCTGGTTAATTACAGGTTAGTTCCTGGTTAGTTTCTGGTTAATTACAGGTTAGTTCCTGGTTAGTTTCTGGTTAGTTTCTGGTTAATTACAGGTTAGTTCCTGGTTAGTTTCTGGTTAATTACAGGTTAGTTCCTGGTTAGTTTCTGGTTACATACAGGTTCATTCCTGGTTATTTCCTGGTTAGTTTCTGGTTAATTACAGGTTAGTTCCTGGTTAGTTTCTGGTTAATTACAGGTTAGTTCCTGAAGTAATCTTATATGGTTAAACATATTAAGATGCTTAAGAAAATGTCAAGGTTTCAACAAAAATATTTATTTTTGCTGAACATAGAAAACCACCATTAATTCAGACTTATTCTACACACACATGTTCAAACTTACACAAATGTATAAATAAAGCAATAGGTTGATGGCTGTAGAGCCTTTTTTACTGTTTTTGATGCCAGAAGCGACGCTGATTGAATAAACAATAATAAAAAAAAAACATCTGTAGATATTTATTCTGCAGAGTAAAACTGCCACATGCCTCCCACAAATCTGGAACAAACTTCCAGAAAACTGTAAAAAGGTCGAAACCCAGAGTTCCTTTAAATCTCATCTGTTTACAATTGCTTTTGAAACGTAATCGGTTAAACTTTAATCAACATTCTGATGTGTAACGACGGCACTGGACAAAATGTGATGCTTTAATTGTTCTGTAACTTTG